>NW_027202593.1:2817500-3417500 GCF_024711535.1 Dipodomys merriami | reverse complement strand
TGCTATTATGAAGGCAAACATCTTGCTTTTTGAATGCAGCCCTTTTCACTTACGATTTTATTGTCTTTTAGCAATGGAGAATCGTGCAGAATAATACAAAAGCCTCTGGGATGCCAGGCTTCTAGGCATATTTGGTTGGATTAGTTCAATATCTGTTCACCATGTCATTGCCAGTGAGTTTTATGTCATTTTGGAAAGGAAGGTTGACATGTAATCCATTTAAAGAAACATAATGCTATATTATACTCATGTTTGTCTGTCCAAGACCTTTTGTCAGGAAAAAAATTGTAAGAACATTTGGAAACAGAGAGAGGCTGGGGCTGGGGCTGAGCGGCTCAGCATGATCCTCACACCTGTGAGACCCTGGTCACCCCCGCCAGCGCGGAAAAGTACAGCATATATTCAAGAACTGTCTAAAAGGATTATGTTTGTGCTCATGGGATTTTCAGAGTGTTCTGGGAATATGGATAATTAGGAGAGATGTAGATAGACTTATTGTCTCAGAGACATCCACAGAAATACCATATATGTGTTTTATACTTTATAGGTGGAATTTTGAATTGTCTTATACTAGGATTTGTAATGCTAGCTAAGCATCACTTTAAATGAAAGAATGCTTTTGTTTGTCAATTGTTTTCTTTCACATTCCCATTTTAAGATAAATGTCAAGAAATTTGAAAGCATTTGACCTTTACTGCTTGTCTGGTATAAGATGATGCTAAGCAAAATGAACCCCAAGATAGGGACACAATTTATCTTTGTTGCTATTGTATTTAATGTACTATGTGATTTTTTTTTGGTTTCTTTTCTATGTTCTTCCCCCATGGTATAACCTCTGTTTTGTTTTCACTGTATTTGATTCCAGTGCCCTGCATCTTATATATACGTTTTTCTAATTTAGGGAGGGGAAGGGAAATATCAAAATGCTGAAACAAGGATATAGGTTAACCCTTTATAACAATGAGATGTACAAGACACTTTGTTCAAAATTAACTTTACAACTTTGGTGGGGCGGGGAGGATTCAAGGAAGTGAGGAGGGAAGAGATGGCAGGGGAAAAACAAAGGAGGAGGTAACAGTGCTCCATAGGAAATGTGCTCATTACCTTACTTGTGTAACTGTAACCCCTCTGTATAGTGTCTTTACAATAAACATATATATTATTAAAGAAGAAAGTTCTGCAAAAAGAAGAAATTTAGAAAGGACAATTTGTACTTAATACTTATTATATACAAAGGAAAATTTTATTGTTACATTTTTCACAAGTTGACAATATGTTCCAATCATTTTCACAGAAAGAGACAATCCTTTATGAATATTTTTAAATACAGTGAAAATATTGGAGACTGCACTGATACTGAGTCTCTATGTCATGTTACACATAGGGCAATTGGGAGAAAAGCCAATAGCTCGCTTTAGTCATGTCTTGTTTATTGATTTTCTATTTTATCACTAATTGAGTATTCTACGTTGGCTTTTCCTTTGTACTTGGAGTGATTACCATTCTCTTGGTTTATCCATTTTGTAACTTAAGTTTAATGCATGTGTATTGATCATTGTGGCAAAACGTGTAGAATAATGGCTGAGAAGCCGTTCACCTCACCTGGGTGGGAACTCGGGAGCTCCAGCCTGGGCCTGGACAGGCAGCAGCGCGCTTGCTGGGCACGGAGGAGGAGCGGCCAGCCCCCCAGGCCCGGCAGGGGTGGCAGCAGGAGGGATCTTCAGGAGGAGGAACTTTTAACTCAAGATGCAATGAAATCTAATTAATATTCAAATTTTACAAATCATTAATGGAAAAAAAAACCTCTTTCCAGTAGACATTGAGTATACTCTATTCCCTTGTCCAGTGTTTAGAAAGCTCAAGAGACCATTCCTGATTTGTACACAACTCACACTGAGGTTTAATGGATGTTAAGGGTAGGAGCAGATTGTTGTCTTTTGTTAGTCTCCTCTGCTGCTCTAGGCCCTGGTTTTCTTCCGTGGCCTCCATGTCTGTCTTGACAGACACAAAGGCCTTAATCCCACGGACCCTCCTTTCCACGTTCTGATGTCCAGTGGGGTCTGCAGCGCCCTCTTCCGGCTCCTGGGCTTGAAGATGCGTCGCTGCGGCAGCACGTCAGTGGCCAGTTCAGATAACAGAGCACCGCACGTCAGTGACCAGTTCAGATACAGTGCACCACATGTCAGTGGCCAGTTCAGATAACAGAGCACCGCACGTCAGTGACCAGTTCAGATACAGTGCACCACACGTCAGTGACCAGTTCAGATAACAGAGCACCGCACGTCAGTGGCCAGTTCAGATAACAGAGCACCGCACGTCAGTGGTCAGTTCAGGTAACAGAGCACCGCACATCAGTGGCCAGTTCAGATACAGTGCACCGCACGTCAGTGGCCAGTTCAGATAACAGAGCACCGCACGTCAGTGGTCAGTTCAGGTAACAGAGCACCGCACATCAGTGGCCAGTTCAGATACAGTGCACCGCACGTCAGTGGCCAGTTCAGATAACAGTGCACCGCACGTCAGTGGTCAGTTCAGATAACAGAGCACCGCACGTCAGTGGCTAGTTCAGATAACAGAGCACCGCACGTCAGTGGCCAGTTCAGGTAACAGGGACACCGCAGCGTCACGTTGTGGGGGTGTGGTCACGTGGAGAGCCGCGTGGCGTCCCTGCCAGACCAGTTCCGTCTGTTTGGGTACGGAGAGAGCTAGGAGCAGACTTCCTGCTGCTCCACACGGGGTCCACTTGGAAACCGGACGCTCTGGTTTCTAGTCCAGGTGTCCAGTGTCTATTATTTAAGATATCTTCTTTCTAAAATGGTCCCATGTGAGGTGCCACACGAGGCTGCGTCCCTGACAGCGAGGACGCCGCGGGCCTCGGTCCTACACACAGAGAAAAGAGAACAAAGTGCCGGGGGGGGATTCAGCGTCCCAGCCTGAGGCTGACGCTCGGGGAGGACGTGTGCCGGGGCTGCGGTGGGGGAGGTGGGGCCTCCCGCAGAGCACACACCGCACAGATGCTGCGTGGGTCAGGTCTCGGCCAGCATGCTGCTGCTCCTTGTGACGTGCCATGCCAGGACAGCCAGGAACCTACAGAGCCCCAGACACGGGGTGAACCCCACGCCCCTCCCGCTGTGTCCGCCCCTCCCACAGCCATAGAGAAGCGCACTGAACACTTCCCAGAATCCACCTCACTTTATCTTACCTCCAATTAACCTTCAACATGTCATTAGCAGGACTGGAGCCCAAATCCTAGAGTGCTAGCCTTGAGCAAAAAAGCTTAGAGACCGCACCCAGGACCCGAGTTCAAGCCCTAGGGCCAGCCCTTCCCCCCGCAAAAATAGACAAACAAAAACCCCTTTTCTTCATTACTGTGATGTACAGTCTCACACCTCAGATGTCATCAGGGAAAACAAGAAGAGTTGCAAAGCGGAGTTATACCCTGATTACTAGATACATCACAGGCATTTGAAATCTAAGCTCCCTAGTAATCACAGGTTTAGAAACAATAATAACAAAGCTCCCAACCTAAGTTATATTTGGAAGTTCTTTATTCTGCAGCCATTGTGGAGTAATTAATATCATCCGTAGTTTGAAAAGACTCAGAGATTGATGAACAGCATGGTTGGAATTTGAACTTGAAAAATAAGTTTCAGGAGTCTGAAATGAATTGTCAGAATTTTTCACATATAATAATGTCAGTTATAGAATATAACATGCTAAGAAACATTCAAGAAAATATTGTGCTCTGTCTCTAGAAATAATTATCACTTTCCTTCTAGCCACTTTTATTCTTTGCACATTTTATGAAGTTCTTACATTTTACTTCATGTTTTTCATTTTGGAATATGTTTTATACTGATTGAAATACTCCCTAATTCATAAATTTTGTCTCTTGAATGTTTTTTTCTCCTCCCTCATAAGGTTCATGTGTGGTAAATCCTTGGTCACAATAATATCCTCCCTTGTTTGTATGAGAGATGGACTGATAGTGTAAAGTGTTTTTAACTCACCCGCTAAAATTTGATAAGCAACATACATTAGAAAATAACAGAGTAAAAATGTCTGTAATCTCCTATTTATATGAAACAGTGATCTACACGCTTGATAGGTACGCTACGTTCAGTGAGAAGGTCACATAAACTCCAGTATGGATAAGGATTTAATTTTTAACTCTGTGATAGTTTAATTCATTCTGGAAAGTGCAAGTGGTAAATTGACTAACCGAAAGTTAAATGTCCTGAGGTGAACAGACATGCAGTGTTACTGCTCCTGGTAGAATTCCCAAGCTCAGCTGAGCACTTTCACAAGAGAGCTAGAGTGATGTTTGCATGCATACAACTTACCGAAAAAAGTTAGATTAAGACATCTTTCCATATTTAAAGGACTTTTTTTGAACTCTAAAATTATATATGGCATGCCAGTTCTCCAAATGGTATGGGTTCACCCAGACTTTGGGTTTTACCGTAGTATGTTGAATTCACTTTTAGGTGCAGATAATCTGAGTATAGTATATTATGGGAGAATTAAATTTATGTACTCGTGCAGCTGTCCTCAAAGAGCTTCTCAACAAAGCAAAGGTCCTTTATCAGCCCCAGAGTTAAGTGAACAGATAGGAAAAATCTACAGGAGGCATAAAATATTTTTAAAATACAATACAAATCCATGTACTAAATAAGTTTGAAAATATGCTTTAAACTGGAGTTATATTTTATAAAGTGCTTTATGCAAGTTAAAGTTCTTTAGGAAATCTTAGCAGTTTTGTACATAAATTTTATTTTCAAATTATACTTTTATAAAATATCCACTTCTTCATAATTAACATCTTATAGGACTAGAGAATAAACCTTCATGCAGAGCAAAAGTGACCTGGTTCATATGAGAACCACAAGTAATTCATTATTGAAAGCTAAAATTGGAGACAGAGAACACAGGAAATGGCATATATAAATTTGGAGAAGTAGTGAATCGATCTTTTGAGTTTCAGAAGAAAACTTGGCTTTTGCCTTGGAAGGGCAAAGGAAATGATGGCCGTATTGGGGCAGGCTTGTGCCGGGATGGCTCAAGGTCACACCCGTGGAATGCTGGCGTGAATCCTGGGCATGATCTGAGGAGGAAGGAAGGCGTTGGAGGTGCTCTCCGCGCTGGAGCAGGAGGGCTCGGGCACTCACTGCTGCAGAGTGTCTAGGAGGAGCATCTGTGAGGCTGGGAGGGGAAGAGGAGGCCTGAGCTGTGTTCACAGAAGTCCAGGGACAAGCCCGTGCTGGGAGGCTTTGTCTGAGTGGAGTTGGGGATGGGGGCGGGCGAAGCGTTGTCAGGATGAAGCCAAAGCAACTTGTGACTGAGGGAATTTCCACATTCCTGCTGGTCGCTCGGCAGCTGGACACAGCATTGAATCGCTGCTTATCAGGCATTTGCACCCAGCTCCCTGCCCTCCAGGGAGTTCTCAATGCTCATTAGGCATTGGCACAACTCCCTGCTCTCCAGGGAGCTCTGTGAGTTCTCGCTGCTCATTAGGCATTGGCACCCAGCTCCCCACCCTCCAGGGAGCTGTGTGAGTTCTCGCTGCCCTCCAGGGAGCTGTGTGAGTTCTCACTGCTCTCCAGGGAGCTCTGTGAGTCCACATGCCCTGGAAACCAAAGGAGGAAAATCTTCAATATAGCATAATTAAACATTATGGGAAAGAATAGGTTAGGGTGCTTTGTGACATTTCGCTAAACATGCTAGCAAGCAAAATGCACAAGTGAAGGTCACATTTGCAATTATTATGAAAGAGTCTATGTTTTAATTAGGTAGCTGATAAATGTCATCGAGGCCTAGCCACTGACCAACTATCATTTTTTTTAAGGAAGAAGAAAAACATTAGCTAAGGAGTCAGAATTACACTTGTGCATTATGATATTAAAAGTTGCAGCCACTACAAAGTGTGTTGGGCACCAAGCTAAGTGACTCTGTGGCCATCTCAACAAAACTGAAAGGTCAGCCAGGCTACTGGGCTTTCACCTGTAAACTGCAGGAGTCTGTAGGTAGGAGGATGGTGGTCTGAGTCTGGCAGCTCTTGGTAAAAATGTGAGACTCTGCTTGAAAAATAATTAAAGCTGCCAGCCTGGGGACGAGGAGACTGTGCATCTCTTCACAGTCTGCCTGACTACATGCTCCTCTCCTTGGTGATTGCAGCTAGTGCTCATCTCCTGCCAGGCCCAATCAGAAATCAGTCCTCCTGCCCACACACAGGCTGTCTGGATGGAACCTCAGTTCCCATACTTCCCTGGAAAGATGGAAATAGTTTCTTTCAAAAAAACTGAAATAAAGTCTTTCTCTGTGCAGGTCTGTGCTGAGTTTGCCCAGATTCCCTGGAGGTAGCCATTCCTGTGTTTTTCACCTCTGGGTTTCTGAAAACTCTGAAGGCAGAGGTAGCTATTTTGCTACCTCTTGTGTTTCCTGTCACCTTCCTGTGTTGGGTACAGAGCAGATTTCACCTGTGTATCACCGTGTGTGTGTGTGTGTGTGTGTGTGTGTGTGTGTGTGTGTGTGTGTGTGTGTGTGTGTGTGTGTGTGTGTGTGTGTGTGCCATGCCCCACTGCCTTTGTTATTAGCCACTTATAATTCCACTGATAAAACCCTGAGCTGCAATTCCACGCGGGGTCCATGGCTGGTGGCGCCCACACCACGTAGATTCTACACAGGACTAACCTCATGAAACCACCACCTTCGCTATTTACACATCCATAGAGTAAATTCTAAAATCACATTCCGTCCACTTCTTCATTGCAGCATTTATTGCTAAACAATGTCATCTGCTTTTCTAACTTATTACAAATAGTATCTGATCTATTGTAAACACACAGACAATAAAGGTAGAAGTTAATATGATCAGTACAGACTTAAAACTCCACTGAAACTTTAATTAGCCAAAAATTACAGGGTATTCTTCCATTACAACCAGCTCCTGCCCTTGCTGATTTCCTCAGTGATTCTTGTTCTTATCATGAAGGAAATATCAATCTAATGGAATGCATATTAGGTTTGTATCATTTTAAGGAGATGTTATATAAATATTATAGAAAAGCTGTAACAACTATGAAAAATATTCCAGTCAGTCAAACTAAAAGTATATAATTTTTCAAAATAAGTATATAATATCCAGTTGAATGTGTAATATTTTCATGATATATCTGAACATACCACTAGGCACTTGCTATTTAGAAAGGAAGATAAAGTTCTCCAACACATAAAAGATCATTATGAGTTCAGAGGTAAAGAATGCATCTTCAGAGCCGTAAAAATAATTTAAGATGGTTTCTGCTTGCCCTGAATATCTATTTTTCAATCTTACAGAAAGAACAGTAGAAGTGCAGTGCTGTTAATATTTTCCCTTACGTGTTGATACCATTATGCTTTCTGTGTCTGGCTTTGGTGCTTGAGTTTCATTCTCGGGGCTCTGCTCCTACAGCTAAAATGCTGTAAAGTTTACACATAATACATTTCCTGGGGAAAATGCTGAGTTGAGATGTAGAGTGTATCTGAATTCGGCTATTCCAAAGATGCCAAGATGCACAAACAAAGTTGAAAGAATGCACAATATTTATAAATTATTAACCGTTTCTAAATGCACTTCCCACGTGAGTCCCCACTGAGGTGTTAGGTCGCTCCTCGCTAGCTCCAGAGAACAGCCTCGGCTAAAGTTGCAGCATTAACATTACCTCTCGCCGGGAGAGGACTGGGAAAGGACTGCATGAGCAGTGACCCAGCAAGGTCAGGGATCCGATTTCCTTCTGCAAGGAGTCGTGTGGGCGTGGCCGTGCTGGGCTGGGCGGGCTGCCCTCAGTGGGGTCACGGGCCTGGCGGTGTCTTGCCCAGCCTGGCTTTGGGCTCAGTGGCTAGCATTCACATTCTTAAAGAGCCATGAATCTGTTGCTGTTACAGTCTATTTTAGTCAAAATCAAGCTAGATGTATAGGGAATGAGTGAATCTACATTAGAGCTCTGTCATTCCGAGGATTTCTGGTGTTTTTCCTGCCCTCATGCAGTTGTAGAATGATCAGATCATCATGTGAGAAGCTTGTGGAAAGGTTGAAGTACAGAATCCAGTTGTGATATTCTGTCCACATTACCCATCTTTTCAGGACTTCTAATCCCTTGTGACCATAAATAGAATTCTGAAGTTGGATTGGTATCGGAAAATTCAAGAGTATTTAAAATATTGAAAGAGAGGAAGTGCTCTTAAATGTACCTTTTATTATACTGACATATTATTTTTTTTAATTCATAAATATTGCCATAAGGAAATCCTACTTCTCTATGTCCTAATCTTGTTTCATTAATATTATTTACATTCAGTGGTAATGTCTTACCTATGATCTGACCTTTTCAGTAATGAGAAGGAATGCTGTTATCCCCAAGACTGCTAGTGGTAGCAATGGCGTTTTGACTTAGTAGGCGATGATTTTATTAAATAATCTAACAGCAATGGCCCTGGGTCATTTGATCAGGAAATATTTAATGAAGGCATTCATATTTACTCCCCCGTCTCGGAGCCAGCATTTCCTGCATGGGGCACTAGGTTAATTGAGTTTCATCACAGAATCTCAGGCCACTTTAGAAATCACTGCATGGCACATTCCCTGAGGTCTCATCTCTGTAGAACGAGAAAATAGAAGAAGAAGCGAGGAATGTGGAAGAGATTCCGCTGACATTGTCAGTGTCGGTATTTATTAAAGATGCGCCAACTTTCTCTGGAAGGAAAGTAGAGTTCCTCTCCCTTCCAGGTGCACACGGAGGGGTGTGGAGCAGGTCTTGCCGTAGCCAATGCAATCCCATCAGTACAGACAGATGCGGACTGTTCTTTAATCCATAGCTTCCGTTAGTGGCTAAGTGTTTTTGCCTAATTTACTTGTGGAAATATACCCACTAGCAAACTCTACATGCCCCGTCGGTTCCGTGGTCCACTCTTGCAGCTCCTCAGGAGAAGTTGAGCTTTGGGATTTGGTACTCAGGCTCCCATTTTGTGGCCCAATCGCAGACTTTACCGCAGTTCCTAAGGCATGACAGGAATCAGGAGAGGAGCCGTTCAGAGAATAAAGTAGTGACCGTTAGTGAAGAAGGAATAAACCAAGGGAAACAGGACGTTTGAGATGTGAAGGAAAGGGAGGTCTTAGACACGCAAACGTTTCCGAGTCACTTAGCTTTGCACTTCTCCCAGACTCCCCCACATCCTGGCCGGGAACTTAGACAGTTCTGACGACCTGTGTCTGTGCGTGATGGCCCTGGCCTGATGAACCCAACCCAGCGCTGACTCTCAGTAACGCTCCCCACGGGGAAATGTGTCCAGTTCACCACAGAGCCTGGGGATGGAGCGAAGGGCTATCTTTTCAGTCATGTTGACTAGAAGGTGAGCCTGGGGTAGATGCGCTGGTGTCTGACTGTTCCGGGCTGCTGGGGGGAAGGCGGCTCCAGCTTGCCGGGAGTGCAGCAGAGCGCCGCTCCCGCTCGTCCGCCCCATCCGCCACTCCTCTCCAGGAAGGGCAAGCTCACCATAGCGTCTGTGTAGATAGGAGAGAACAGACAGAAGGAACTTTCTGGAGACATGTCTGTGAGCATCTGGGTGGACTCACAGCCAATGACACTGAGACTTGTCTCCCCGAGTGCAGGCTGCAAACCACCTGTGGACCTTGGATGTGGGGCGACCCTGGCTTCTAAAACTTCATTACAGTTTTCTAGGCTTTTTTTTTTTTACTGATTATTCATAGCATATACATATTCAAAGCATATACATAGCTTTAAGGACAATAAGCCATAGTTCACTACTTTATGTTTGGCGTGGTGCTACTTTGTCCTCTTTATAAATGATTGGAGCACACAGTTCAAATGCAGACAAGAGAAAGGTTCAGAAGCTACAAACTGCCCTAAAGGAAAATTAGTTCTTTCCATTATATTATCCTCTAGGGGCCGAAGTGTTCATTTGCTTCCATGCCTTAAGGGAGATTTTATGTGCCCATCACCCGTCCCCAAACAGCCTGCCCAGGAAAAGTCAGCCGCTCCCGGGGAATCGGTCCTCGCATCTGGACGGCTCCTGCAGGCCCAGCTCACACATGACGTCTGCTGGAACTGGAAAGCTTCTAAAGACATACTTTCCTTGAGTTTCAGAGAAATCATATTTGTAATTCCACAGGACGGAACCTGTGCAACCTCACTTGACACCTTCATGCCCAGTGTGTGTTCTCCTCTCCCACGTTAGCTATGAGACAGCATGACATTGTAAGCGATTTTTTATTATGAGAGAGCTTACTAACAAAGACAAGATTTTTGTAGTATGTTAGCAGTTCCCAAGTGCTGTGGAAACTTTGTAGGAATGAGTTCCTATTTTTGTGAAAATGGATCTGTGTCCCATGCTCCTCTCCTGTGGACACAGGGCAGAGGCGGTGGGAGTCAGTTTAGACCCTGCAGTGTTTTCTAACCAAATGTCTCAGAAAGCAAACTAACATATGGACAGGAAATTTCTTAGGAATTACTAAGATTGGGAGTTGTGTAAGTTTCCAAACTTGATCATGTGAGCTACATGGATCATAGCAGAGCACATAGACCAAACTCCATGAGTTCCTTTAGACTGCCAAGCTCATGGGATGCAGGAGCTGTAGGTCTTTAGACACATTTCCATCCAGATAATACACGGCAGCTGACAAGGACTCCATCTGTATTGACATTTTCTCATGCAATGATAAAAATGCACTGAGTTAATGTGTCAAATGGATAGTGTACTTATAAGACAGACTCAAACGTTGATTCCCAAATACTCCTGACAGAGAATCATAGGGCTTGACTATTATTACAGCCAGTAGAATTTTAATAAATTATTTACAATATGGAAACACATTACTTTCCCACTCTGATTGTAGTGTGAACCAAATTGCAACTCCCACAGTTCCTTGAAAAAAAACTAAGCCTTCAGAGATCATTGCTTTATGGTTTTCCTTCTACAGAATATGCCAAAGCTCTTCCTGGCCTTCCTACACCTTATGCTGCTTTATTAAGAATTAAGAAGAGTTCGTCCTCACCGCTCTTTGGTGCAAAGCCCAGACCACGATACAGCAGCCCTGCACTGGGAACACCTGGCTGGCCAGGGTCTCCCCAACCTCGATACTCCCCCATCAGTCTCTACCACTCCTCAGATGCCTTCAAACCGGACGGTAAGCGACAGGAACTTGCAGGGACGGAGTGAAACAGGAAGTAAGTCTTGTCCAGACCCACCGCAATCGGGAGGGGGGGGGGTCAGGTAGTATGACCTGAGGGGGAAGAGGAGGAGCTTGTGATTAGGCCGCCCGTGTTTATTAACTGGTAAATATATACAATAGATGCCTGTATCACCCAGGCCAGGAGGTGGGAACTTGTGTTTCCTGATTTCATGTCAAATGAGTCAGTACTCATGTGACAGAAATTGCTGGTTTGTAAAAATGGCAGCAGACCGGGACAGTGCCATCCACACGGCTTACCGCTCACGTGCCCTGTGAGTGGTCCTGCTTGTCTCTTCACCGGCTCGGAGGCCAGCACACTGGGCGGCCTTGCAGTTGTGAGGATGGGGTAAACACTCAAAGATACCTTGGTTCAAGGAATTAAACTGCTTGGAAAGTTTGTAATGTTAAAGATTCAAATGTCAGTGTCGGAGGTATATAGATTTTTCAGCCTTTTCCTTTTTCAAGGTATTTGACATAAATTTAAACTTTCTGATTTTACACTGAATCTGTGTTTATCCATCTGGGAAGAAATGTATCTGTCATTTTGTGTCTAGGCATCGTCCTGTTGACTTTGTCCTTTGTGTCTGCACGTGCATTTTGTGTCTGGATTCACATTTTAATGGAGGTCATTTGTGAGATGATGTGGAAGAGTCGATGTCTAGAACTCTGAGTGACTCATATCATTTTTCACTACCAACTAGCAATCTTCTCATTTGTTTTCTTATTCCAAATGGGATACAGTGCACCTCACAATGGTAGAAGAAATAGAGCTAAGAATTGTGAGTTAAACCTATGAAAGCAGCATTGGGAGGTACGATGAGCCAGGTGCGTGGTAAACACACAGTGCCTACTGTCAGTGCTCATACTGGTTGTGATGCCTGTGAACCATCAGTGGTCTATTTCATAGAGCCTGGACCTTAAAACGGAGCGGTAATCCATTAAACTGACAACTATTGAGCCATTTTGTTCTCTGGAGAGGCCTCAATCTGAGGTTATTTTCTTTGGGGACCAATAACCTGAATATTATTTTTACTACAAAAACAATGAGTTTCATCTCAAATAGTACCTACAAAAAGAAGTCATTTTGTGGGGGCTGGGAAGGTAGCTCAGTAGTAGAGTGCTCGCCTAGCATGCATGAAGCCCTAGGTTCCATACCTCAGTACCACATACACAGAAAATGCTGGAAGTGGCACTGTGGCTCAAGTGAGCAGCAACAGCTCAGGAACAGTGCCCAAGCCCTGAGTTCAAGCCCCAGGACTGGCAAAAAAGAGGTCATTTTTCTGTATCTGCACTGTGATCTGACATGTGTGGATCAACGTGAGAATCATGGTGGACAACCTTCTCAAAGACCGGGGAGTGAAACTGGATCCCACTTACGGACAGCCTCTGGTCTAGACCACGCTTTGATTGCCAGACTCTAGTCTGCAAACAACTTAATAGAAGTTAAGCTCTCTGCTGATAAGTTTAAACTATATTTTAGATTCTCTGGAACAAGAGATCATTTGTTGTCCAAATAATCTTCCCCGCTGTTTCTGTACCCAAGCATTCGGTAACTCTTAGCCAGGTGTGACTTCGAATGCTTTTTCTGTCAAGAGTCTGGCATACGGCTTTTGTCAGGCAATTCCCTTTAGCTTTGATAGAGAGCAAACCTGAAGCTGACAAGCTCTTGTGAAAAATGAGAAAACTAATAGAGCATGAGCAGAAAGTCATCCTTCTCCCGCTCAGAGTTAAGTCACAAAGCACCACAGGAAGAAGTGCCACAGGAAGAGGTGCCACAGGAAATGACATAGGAAGTTCCACAGGAAGAAGGACCACAGGAAGGACCACAGGAAGTACCACAGGAAGTACCACAGGAAGTGCCTCAGGAAGTGCCACAGGAAGTACCTCAGGAAGGACCACAGGAAGAAGGACCACAGGAAGTGCCTCAGGAAGGACCACAGGAAGGACCACAGGAAGAAGGACCACAGGAAGTGCCTCAGGAAGGACCACAGGAAGGACCACAGGAAGAAGGACCACAGGAAGTGCCTCAGGAAGGACCACAGGAAGTGCCTCAGGAAGGACCACAGGAAGTGCCACAGGAAGTGCCTCAGGAAGTGCCACAGGAAGTGCCTCAGGAAGTACCACAGGAAGTGCCTCAGGAAGTGCCACAGGTAGAGCAAGGGTTTGTCTGAGAAACACGAGCGAGTTTTCAGAGCAATCTGGAGAAGCCATCTACTTCTGGTTTTGAATCTTGGCGACACTGTCCCAACGTGTATACAGTGAGAAGATAGGTTCCCACAGCTCACTGCAGAGTATCCTTAGAAGCAAAAACTGGGAAACACTCATCAGTCCATCGGAAGATGCCTACATGAAGAGCGTCCTATCAACTGTAGGCGACTTTAGTCACTGGTGAAGCAGGATGTGCCTACTCAGAACCCCGTGCATAGCGTGTATCATTTATATGAAGTGACTCTAATAACACACGGTCAGAAACGTGCTACAGACTGAGCATAGCGCGGCCCCTGCAACACAGAGAACAAGGCTGAGGAAAGTGGTAGAAGAACACAGAGGACCTCAGCCTGGTGAGCGTTCCTCGGGGAGAAGCTGGGCAGACAGCTGGGGCCTGCGTGGGTCAGAGCCCGCATCGGCCCAGGAGAGCCGCAGGGACCGCACTTCTGCAAAGTGGATGCCAGGATGCAGTGGAACGGGACTTCTGACTGTGGCCACCCTGTTCCCAGCCTGCTGATCTCTGGCTTGCTGCTACTGATCACAGTCCCTTCTGCTGCGAGCACAGCTCATGAATAATCAGAAGTTCAGCCCTCCATGTCTCCCTGCACGAAGACTGGAGTGAGACCCACTCGCCATGCATGCTTACTTGGTAGATATGTAGGCCATGCCATGTCTGTTAGATCCCGAAGCTAGGCCCCCATCCACGCTCTGTTTCTGTCATCAGATATTTCTGTAGCCCCTCTTCTAGGGTTGCTCAGTGTATATACTAGATTCTCTATTAGTCCTGGATATGTGGTTAGGAAATGTTTGCTTTTAGTATTATCTTCCTTAGGTCTGCTGTAGAATATGAAACATAAAGGCAATGGTTTTATAGGTGGGTATGTATATATATATAGATACATATAGATATAGATATATAATAGTGCATATATATAGTAGTGCATAAATAGTCTAGATGTTTGTCCTATGTAATGTAAGTTCCTACCATTTACTGAAACATGTAATTTGTTAGCTGTTCCTGCTTTTGGAAGTTTGCCTACTTATGATGAAGAGAGAGCCAGGTTCTTTGATATTAATCAAGGGGCTGGACCAGGCTTGCTATTTTGATGAGTCTTGAGACCTGACCTTTGTGCTTCCCACAGAAAGCGTGGACTACGGGCCAGTATTCGTGCAGGAGCCAGATGATATCATTTTCCCAACTGATTCTGAAGAAAAGAAGGTAGCCCTGAGTTGTGAAGCTCATGGAGACCCGGTCCCCAGCTACAGGTACACTGACTCCCTGCCAACCAGCACTCTTAACCAGTCCCCAGCTACAAATAGACTGATTCCTGCCAACCAGCGCTCTTAACAGTTCCCAGCTACAAACAGACTGACTCCTGCCAGCCAGCGCTTTTAACTATCCCCAGCTATAGGTAGACTAACTCCCTGCCAACCGGTGCTCTTAACCGGTCCCCAGTGATAGGTAGACTGACTCTCTGCCTGCAGGCTCCGTTAACTGGTCCCCAGCTACAGGTAGACTGACTCCCTGCCAACCAGCGCTCTTCACAGTCCCCGCTGCAGGTAGACTGACTCCCTGCCAACCAGCGCTCTTCACAGTCCCCAGCTGCAGGTAGACTGACTCCTGCCTACAGGCGCTCTTCACAGTCCCCAGCTGCAGGTAGACTGGCTCCCTGCCAACCAGCGCTCTTCACAGTCCCCAGCTACAGGTAGACTGACTCCCTGCCAACCAGCGCTCTTCACAGTCCCCAGCTACAGGTAGACTGGCTCCTGCCAACCAGCGCTCTTCACAGTCCCCAGCTGCAGGTAGACTGGCTCCTGCCTACAGGCGCTCTTCACAGTCCCCGCTGCAGGTAGACTGGCTCCTGCCTACAGGCGCTCTTCACAGTCCCCACTGCAGGTAGACTGGCTCCTGCCAACCAGCGCTCTTTGCAGTCCCTGCTGCAGGTAGACTGACTCCTGCCAACCAGCGCTCTTTGCAGTCCCCAGCTGCAGGTAGACTGGCTCCTGCCAACCAGCGCTCTTCACAGTCCCCAGCTGCAGGTAGACTGGCTCCCTGCCAACCAGCGCTCTTCACAGTCCCCAGCTGCAGGTAGACTGGCTCCTGCCTACAGGCGCTCTTCACAGTCCCCAGCTGCAGGTAGACTGGCTCCTGCCTACAGGCGCTCTTCACAGTCCCCAGCTGCAGGTAGACTGGCTCCTGCCTACAGGCGCTCTTCGCAGTCCCCGCTGCAGGTAGACTGACTCCTGCCTACAGGCGCTCTTTGCAGTCCCCGCTGCAGGTAGACTGGCTCCCTGCCAACTAGCGCTCTTTGCAGCCCCCGCTGCAGGTAGACTGGCACTCGTAGCCGCTCTCCCTCGAGTGCTGGGGTGTCTCAGCAGTTCTCACCCTGGGGTCTTGCGCGTTTCTCAGGTGGCTCCGGAATGGAACAGAGGTGGACTGGGAAGGTGACTTCCGCTACCGGCTGCTGGACGGCACCCTGGTCATAAGCAGCCCCAGCGAGGTGAAGGATGCCGGCCACTACCAGTGTGTAGCCTCCAACACCTTTGGAAGTGTGCTCAGTAGAGAAGCGACTCTGCAGTTTGCCTGTGAGTAAACACATCCTTCCCATATACTACATACACACTTTAATTCAGTAAAAATTTAAAATTGTCCTGACACCATGGTCAGCATTAAAAAGTATGCAGAAATGCTTTTCTCCTTGAGATATTTTGAATTTTCTTGACGTATTTGTTGTCTCCAAAATGAACCTGACATACTAGTATGGGAGGTTTAAAAAAATCCTATTCATTAAAGCAGATAAAATTTTAGAACAGCTACTTATCTGCTTTTTATTCTCCTGCTGTCGGTTGCCTTAACTGTTTCCTGTAGATCACTCACAGCATAAAATAGTCTTTCCTAGAAACTCCGTAGGCAACCCCCGTGATGGTTCTTGTATTTCAGATTTTTAGTATAGTTGCCCGATAGCCTGACTTTTGTATTAAAAAAAAAAGATACCACAGAGACCTGTATCGTGGGCCGCGTTGCTGTGCATCAGCCAGGTAGATGCGTGACGGCGTTCTCGTCGGGTTCCATTGCCTAGCAGTGCCACTGGCGTGTTTTGTGTGACTTCCCTTTTTTATGATATGTGCCCAGTGACAAAGTCACGAGATGCGTTTCTCAACTCATGTTGTCACAATGCGTGACTGTGTAATACAATATGTGTTTTCTAAAGAGTCTATGTTTGATTAGCTCAATAATTCTCAATAAACTCAATTCTCGGTAAACACTTGAAATTATTTCACTTACGGGGAGCACATGCCAATAGAAGAGGCGAGCTACCATGTGAAAACTTTCACACTGTTTTACGTACATAATCCTATTTAAATTTAAACTTTTGAGGATTACCATCTTCAAGAAATTGAAGAGGAGGGCCAGAAATCCTTGTAATAAAATATCAAACTGTATCAGCTAAGCAAGTTATCATTTAATGAGGTTTAAGCTAAAATTATAATCTGAAGAATGAAACAATTGATTTTTCTTGACATAATCTTTCTCACATAATTAACCTTGAATCCAGACACCTCATTATAGAAGTGTAAAGAACAAAAGAAATGAATTACGGGTTGATAATGAATCCAGTTTGGATAGCAATGAGCCAGGTTCCAGAAAAATCTGAATGCTGTCTTTTAAAGTAGAATTGCCGAAGGTCTTCAGATAGGTACATTTATCGATGTAAAATGTATCAAGATAGTAGCTTGAAAATACTGCTTTTATTTTCAGATACTGTGTATGGTGTTTCAGAGAGCCTAACTAACACTTTCCTCATGCATATTAACAAGATAACCTACTGAATGGAGCAAATAACTTTTTACTCTTCAATAGAGGGACCTTCTCAAGACAGACACAGCAAAACCAGAAACCATGATACACCAATAGTAATGATCCATATTATCTGACACACTGTAGTTCTTATTAATAGACTATATGTATACATTGTTTTTCTTCCTACAGTGGTTTTTTTTTTTCTGCATGCTTTACCATAGAAATTTCTTTCTGGAGGACCCTCAGGTCCACAGCCGGTGCCTTCCTAGGCTTGGCTCCACGTGTGGACAGCTGTCTAACAGTCATCTACCATGGGCCACGCACTCCCCACTGGGAAGCCGTGGCAGATGACCTAACCTCATCAGATCAAAGCCATCCCACACCTCAGTGAGAGCTGTGCTTGCTTATTTTCACTTAAATATCGGGGGAGACCTACCTGTGCATCAAGTTTGGCTTCTTCTTAGGACACCTTGACACTCTGGAGACCTCCCTCGGGCTGTAGGTTAGAGACGCAGAACTGTGTGTGCCTGGTCGAAGCACTGGGTCACCTGACGTGACCTTGAAATCCGCAACCTGCCTGGGCATGATTGTGTTTGTTTATGGTATTAAAGATTGAGTCCTTTTGGCTTGATCTGTGTGAACTTGTGGTTTTAGAGGAAGGTGTCGGCCTGGGTGATGCAGAGTGATCCTCCTGCAGTGCGGTGGGGCACATGCCTGGCACCGAGGGCTGGCAGAGAGCCGAGGCTGGGGCTCACGGAGTGGCATGAGGGAGGGGGCTGGGCACAGAGGGGCCTCGGGGCCTCGCAGCGCCATCCCTGCGTGAAGCCAGCAGCCAGGTTAATTACCCTGGAGAAAGCCAGGTTCCTTAAATGTGAGGAGGATGAGCCACGAGTTACACACTCAATTCACCGATCAGTTTTTAAATCTGCTTTTGATTTGAGCAGCCCACCGATCTGAATACCCGAAGCTCGCTTGCCCCCTGCCATCCTGACGCACGGTTCAGTGTGTGCCCGTGGGGGGTCTGCCAGGTTCTAAGTGGATTTTTATCAAAATGGTTCCAATTAGTTACGACTAATACTGTAGTTTAGCATTCATAAATACCTCACAAGGGAATAGTAAGAATTAATGAGGAGGAATTATGTTGGCAACCTTGTTTTCTAATACAGAAAGACATAAATGCACATGAAACTGCATGCTCTTGCTAGTGATGATTGGTTACTGGTTATCAGTAAGATTGCTCTTGACGCAGTATATTGTATTCCTGGAGTGTGTGTGTATCATGAGTGTAACGCCTCCCTTGCCCAGTGACAAGCAAGCATACTGCGGGGCGCGCTGTCATCTGCCAGCTCAGGGCCACGCGGCCCAGAGCACTGCACGCTCCACCCTCAGAAACTCAAAGCTCAGAGCAATTTCTCCAAAGTTGGGAGTTTTAGAAATAATTCATGTCAGCAAGTCAAACATGAAATGAATCAAGAAGAAAATCTCCTCATGCTCATGTCTCTTGCTTTAAAAATATCTTCATAAGCAATCCTTGGTAAATTGATAGTTCATATCTGAATTTGAACATACTGCTTTTCAGGGCATGTAGATGATTTAGATCCAGAATATTCCATTAGTTTTCCTGAAGCAGTTGATTAAAATAACCTCCTAAACTTTTGAGAGATTACGATTCATGGGCTTTGTATTTAAGCCCTTTAATTTAACCTTTCATTTCCATACGAAACTCAGAAATTACTTCTCAGGCTTTTCCCTCACTTTTCCTCCTAAAATAAAATTGACCTTAGACTTTGAAACCACACTTTGCTAGTGTTTAACAGGTAATGAAATTATTTGGATAATTGCTAACCCCATAGTATATCCGGAGCTTTATTTCATTAGTCTATGAGCCTTTGTCCATAATAACTTTATTAACTCATTTGAATATTCATCTGAGTGGAAGGAGTCACACTGCCAAGGATGAGCCCATAAGCTGTAAAGTTACCACGTTTGCCTGTGAAATAATTGTTTTATCTCTTTCTTACATACATAAACAATCAGGTTTAAAAAAAAATAAAATGGACTACTCACAGGAAGACACAGTTTAAATGTTTAAATGTTCCTTTCCAAAAAAAACAGTCACTATGGTCATACTCAATGTGTTATTTATGGTTTTGGTTTAAACAACGTTTAAATGAAGTGGTTAAAGCCAGGCACTGGTGGCTCACACCTGTAATTCTAGCCACTCAGGAGGCTGAGATCCGGAGGATTGCAGTCTGAAGCCAGTCCATACAGGAAAGTTAATGAAATTCCTATCTCCATTTAATCAACACAAAGCTGGAAGTGGAGCTGTAGCTCCAGTGGTAGCGCACCAGCCATGAGAGAAAAAGACAAGAGCATGAAGCCTTGCGTTCTAGCCCAGTACCAGCACCAAGTTGTTAAGAGTATATCACATTTGAAAATGGAGCGGCCTCAAATCTGTTACTTTGTGTCAATTCTAGATTTGCCAGCCTATGTTTACTATAAGTACTTTCTGAATTTTCTGATTTGTCCTTAGGGAAAACACACAGCCACTCTTAAAACATTCATAGAAAGTCAAAATAAACAACACAATTCAGACAGAAAAAAATCTTACCAGAAGTGGCGATGTGGCTCAAGTGGTAGAGCCCTAGCCTTGAGCTGAAGAGCTGAGGGACAGCGCCCAGGCCCAGAGTTCAGGCCCCACAACCGACCAAAATAAATAAATAAATAAATAAAAAATTTAAAAACTACTTAAAAATATCTTACCAATTACAAAACCCAGAATTGTAAGGGATCTTTTACCATACTTAATTTGAATATAAATAGGTAAATGAGGGTAATTAATCTTGCTGCATAAATCATTTAACCCTAAATAGATGGGTGTAATATTTCTATATTCAAAATGTACAGCAACAGTTGTGAGAGTATTAATGAATGCAATTCATATAAATACAGATGTTGACATTTGTTATTTTGTATGCCCTTGGTAACAACTTTGTGTTGGATAAGTACCTGAGGATGGCTGAGATGTCACGGAGGAGCACCAGCCCTTACCTGTCTGGCAGGATGACTTCCCTGCGGCTGGACTGAGGGGAGGAGTGCAGTTCTAGAATTCTAGCACTGTCCCTCTTTGGCGCGGGACAGTGAATGCCCCCGTCTGTTGCGAGGCCTCCTTGAGTTGCAGGACAGAGGGACGGAGCTGAGCAAACCAAGCAGCAGCCTTGCTCTCAGGTTCCTGGAAAAGCACGAGCAAGAGCTCGCTGTCCCAAGATGAGTGCCACAGCCATGCCCACAGCAAGGTCAAGCCAGAGACAAGCCCACGGCACAGCAAGGTCAAGCCAGAGACAAGCCCACGGCACAGCAAGGTCCAGCCAGAGCAAGGTCAAACCAGGATGATGCCCAGGGCACAGCAAGGTCAAGCCAGAGACAAGCCCACGGCACAGCAAGGTCAAACCAGGATGATGCCCACGGCACAGCAAGGTCAAGCCAGAGTGATGCCCATGGCACAGCAAGGTCAAACCAGAGACAAGCCCACGGCACAGCAAGGTCCAGCCAGAGCAAGGTCAAACCAGGATGATGCCCACGGCACAGCAAGGTCAAACCAGAGACATGCCCAGGGCACAGCAAGGTCAAACCAGAGCAAGGTCAAACCAGGATGATGCCCAGGGCACAGCAAGGTCAAGCCAGAGACAAGCCCACGGCACAGCAAGGTCCATCCAGAGCACGCCCACCGTGAGGCCAAATGGGCACAGCCACACACCCTCCTTTGGATCAAGCTTACCGTAGTCCCTGCCACTTGAGTGACACTCTGTGAGTGCTACAAGCGTAAGCTGAAACCAGCTAGGAGCATTAAAAGGTGCTTTCATACGCTCAAAATTAGGATTTAGGAAATAAGCTTAAACGGAAGTTCAAATTTTATGGTCTGAGTTTGCTCTTTTTTGGAAGTACTCATAAAATGTATAATATTAATCTAGTTGTTTGTAGTAGATATTTTCTTAACATAACCTGGATGATGGTATTAAAAACATGGATAAAGCTAAATGAGCATTTAAATATAAAACACAAAGACTGTCAACCTAATCTTGTTTGCCTTCACAAGCCTGATCATTTCTAATGAGCTTTCCTTCAGTGTTGTCAAATACAGGACAGCGGCAGCTAGCTAAGGACAGGCGTTGTGGGAGCATTGTCTAACCGTGACAGCCCGCCAGCTCGCTAGGGACAGACAGGCACTGGGAATGAGGAAGCAGGTCTGCCGCAGGCCCGTGGGCAGCCCAGCGGGGCCCGCGCCTGTGCGCTCAGAACAGCTGTGTGTCTGTCTCCTGGGCCCTGACGTGGAGGTAAAGGATCATCTTCGTGTAGAACTATAAAGTAGAATTGCTTTTCTTGGGTCCTAGTTTATGCAGACTTTTTGTAGACTTATTTCCCCTGTCTACAACCTTCTGTGTGGATAGGGGAAATAATACAAAAGTCCATGTACAGTGTAACCCAGTACCAACATAATCTCACCCACTGTACCTCTTTTCTAACATCCAATTGAGTACTTCATTCTTTAGATGAGGAATATTTGGGGTAATTTTTGTATTGGGCTTGAACTCAGGGCATGGATGCTGTCCGTTAGCTTTTTTGCTCAAAGATGGTGCTCTACTACTTGAACCACAGTTTCGCTTGTAGAATTTTGGTTTATCAATTGGAGTTAAGAGTTTCACAGACTATTCTGCCTGGGCTGACTTCAAACTCCAATTACAGGTGTGAGTCACTGGCACCTCCTTTCAATTAATTGAAACACGATCAGAGTCCTTGGCTAAATCCCTGCTGAAGAAGTGAGATTCCTATTGCGGCATTGTTGGAGGATAGCTCTCTCTAACCTGTGATCACCTGTCTACCACAAAGGTGTTCAGAATTCTCCTTTGTCCCGTAGCGACCCTGCAGGGACAGCTCTGATTCAGCCTGTCTGGTTGGTGCTGGCTGACCTGGCCTTCCGGAGGCTCTCTGCTGAAGGCCGCGTTCCCCTGGAGGACTAACAACTGAGAGCGTTTCCTGAAGCCCTTTCTCCCGCCGTGCCCTGTTCTTTATACCCACTCCTCAGCTGCTTTCCGTTGTTCTTTCCCTATCTCTGTTTTCTACTAGGGAAATAGATATTTTTTTGGAGTTGGGGGATTTCTCTTGCGCTCAGTCAGGTCTCTGCCTGGCTCTCCCTCTCTCTCCCTCTCTCCTCCTTCTGTCTCTGGGTCTTTTGCATAAATATTTATCATTGTGAGCTAGGTGCTGCACTCTCGTTTTTTTCAGTATTACTTTTCTGGATAAGAAATCCATATTTCATGAATCCATGTTTTCCTGACTTCTAATCTTTAATCATATTTCTTTTTGAGTTTCTGCTTCAACCCCACAAATCCAGTTCATCCTCCTTCCATAAAACATTCTGACTTCTAAATCATTTTGTAAATCAAGCCTAAAACAACGCAAGTAGGTGTAGAGTTAGTCTCTGATTACAGCTCTTCCCAGACAGTGGCTTTCACTGGCCCTTCGGTGGTGGATGTCCGCTCTCGGGGTAAGGCCCACCCTTCCCTCTTCCTCCCTGGGCGGTTTTGCCCCTGCCTGCACCCCTGCTTTGCCCGAGGCCTTCTCCTCAGCACTCACTGCGAAGCCGTCCTGCCCAGCGAGGGCCTTCCCCTGGCCGGCCGCCCGTCCTCTCCCAGCACCTCCCGCTGGCCGCCCCGCCTGCCCAGCCTGAGCTTCCTGTGCAGTGTTTTCTCCTACCTCAGGGAGCAATTTCACCCTGGGCAGCACTCTCTGAAGCCAAAAACCTAGGTGCAAATCCAGATTTGCCCACAAAAATCAGGGCGTGTCCTCTCATTGGCCCAACAGGGATGAGACTGATTCCAGCTCCTGGGAAGTTCATGTAGGAGACACGTGCTCCGGCCACGTGGTCTCCTGGCCTGGGTCAGAGCCTGCGTCCTCGTGTGTGTCCAGTGACCGCAGGCGGCGCTGCCAGGGTGGCGGGGCCCTGGCGCACCGGGGTCCTGTCCGGCCGCGTGGGAGGCGCCGCTCCCCCGTCTCCAGGCCCCGGACCCCGGCCACCTGGCCTCTCCTTTCCCTGGAGGCCTAGCACCCCTTCCCACCCGTGCCATGTTCTCCCTGCACTGGACGCAGGGGGCCTTCCTTCATAGCATCACACCACGAGCTCCCAGCCACCTGCCCCGCCTTCCCCCCACCTCCCTCACCTGGGACACACTTCTCTTCCCTGGATGTGCATGCGGCGGGCGTGGCTCAGGTTTCGGGAGTGTCAGTGAGGCAGGGCGGTGGAAGCTCTTCTGTGCCTCTGAGTCCTGTCCCAGGTATCCCACGGTTAGGAACGTTTCCCATATTCCCATACTAAGCCCGATCATTAGCATGAGATAAATAAGCATTAAGTTAGGAAGTGAGCCTCAAAAAAAAAAAGGAAGTGAGCCTCAGATGAGAACCAGCAGGTGCTCGGGCTTTGAGCGTGGCAGCCTCCGTCAGCGGCTTCTGTTTCTTGGTTCTGAGAACTTTACTCACTGAGCGGCCTCGAGCGTTGCCACCCCTGCCCAGTACCCGCCTCTCGTGGCTCCCTGGGGGCCTTCCATTGGTCTGTGGAGGCAATTTGCACACCAACCTTACTTAGTAGGCCTCCGTTGCATGGTTGCACATGCCTGAGCGTTTAGGACAGGATTTTTAAATTCTTTTTTGTCTTTTTTATTGTGCTGGTTCTAGGGCTTGAGCTTGAGGCCTAGGTGCTGTCCCCGAGCTCTTTTCCTCAATGCTAGTGCTCTATACACTTGAACCACAGCTCCAGTTCCTGCTCTTTGGGGTTTATTGGAAATAACAGTCTTCACTTTTACTGGCTGGGCTGGCTTTGAACTGTGATCCTCAGATCTCAGCTTCCTGAGTAGGACAACAGGTGTGAACCCCTGGCACCTGGCAAATATTTGAATTCTTAAGAATAAACAACAGTCATTGGAAGAATCCAAATGTATATGGTATTGCCAAAAGAGCAACAGGCTTGTGAAAAAAATAATCTATATGTTATAATTAAGATGTAGCTCATAATTGAATTATTTAATTTTACAAGAAAAAAGCTTTATCTTTTTATTGTGAAAATACTGTATAGAGGGGTTACAATTACATGGGCAAGATAATGAGTACATTTCTTATTAAGCATTGTTGCCTCCTCCTTTGTTTCCCCTTCTCATCCCTTCCCAACTCTCCGCTCTCACCAATGTCGTTTTTCGACATAACGAATTGTACATCTCATTGTTGCAATGGGTCCACCTGTATCCCTATTTAAATGATTTGTTTTTTCCCTTCTCTTCCACAAATTATATCAACATTAAATACAGTGAAAGAAGGGGTTATACCATGGGGGAGGGACATACAAAGCAACAAAGAAATCATCTTATAAATATGTTAGAAACAATCGCATGAAAGAAAAGTCATTTGAGTCCTTAACTTGGGGTTCATTTCACCTAACATCAACTTATTTGACCTTTTCTGCTTGTCTCAGACATATACTAGTTATTGCAAATAAGGGAAACCATGGGACCTATGTTTCTTTGGGCCTGGCTTACTTCACTTAATGTAAATTTTTCCAACTCTTTCCATTTCCTAACAAATGGGGCAATGTCATTCTTTCTGATGGAGGCATAGTTAAATGAATTAGAATGCAAAAAAAATACCATAGAAAGAATCAACAAAACAAAGAGTTGGTTCTTCGAAAAAATTAACAAAATTGACAGACCCTTAGCAAATCTTATCAGAAAAAGAAGAGAACACACCAAAATAAATAAACTCAGAGGTGAGAATGGAAACATCACCACAGAAACAACCAAGATTCAGAACATTATAAGGGAATACTTCTCAAACCTTTATGCTAATAAGTTTGAGAATCTGGCAGAAATGGGCCTTTTCCCAGCAAATATTGACATGCCGAAACTAAACCAAGATGAGTTAAATCATCTTAACAGGCCCATATGAAGCATTGAAATAGAAACAGCACTGAGAGACCTCCCATCTAAGAAAAGCCCAGGACCAGATGGTTTTACAGTGGAATTCTACAAGGCATTCAAAGCAGAGCTCACACCAATACTCCTCCAACTCTTCAATGAAATTGAAAGAGAAAGCTCACTACCGAACTCATTGTATGAAGCCATCATAACCCTCATCCCAAAACCAGGCAGGGGCTCATCAAAGAAAGAGAACTATAGACCCATTTCTTTGATGAACATTGATGCAAAACTTCTCAACAAAATTTTGGCCAATCGCCTTCAACAATTCATCCAAAAAAAATCGTAAACCACGATCAAACAGGATTCATTTCAGGGATGCAAAGCTGGTTCAATATACTCAATTAATATAATTCATCACATCAACAAGAGCAAGGATAAGGACCACATGGTTATCTCAATAGATGCAGAAAAAGCATTCGACAAGCTCCAACACCCCTTTATGATGAAGGTTCTGGAAAAATTAGGAATCCATGGAACATTCCTCAATATAATAAAGGCTGTATAGACAAACCTACAGCCAGCATTATACTTAATGGTGAAAAACTAAAGCCATTCCCTCTTAACTCAGCTTTATTGTTTATAAACCTCTAAATATAACATATGTAATCTCAGGAGTATAATGAGTATTATAAATTAAGATACCATATACAAATATAATTTGACATAAATAATTGAGAAATATCTATTTTAAATAATTTACGGTGAAGCACAAAGGTCAAATTATTATACAAAATTAGCCACAGTAAATTAAATGTATGTCAAAATTACCAAAAACTTTCTGTCTGAGCTATAAAACAAAAAGTTTTATGACTAAGCCACCTGGAAATATTTCACATCCCATTAATTAACAGTGGTGTGTGATTAGTTTATTTCATTTTCTACATCTCATTAAATCTGGGATTACAGGTTGCAGCCGGCTTTGGCTTCACTTGTTTTAATTATTTTTTGACGATTTAAGACACTAGCCATATGGATGCAAGTTCTGTTTTGCTTGGTTTATTTTTCCTGCCCATGAAACAGAGCTGCTCCTGTTCTCATTCATATGTAATTTTTAAATGCAATAGCTCTGCTTGAGGTTTGCTGCTGGCTTCCGTGTCACCAGCATTGAGACGTGGGAGTGAGCGCGGTGATGCTCGGGGGCTCCGTGCTGAGCTCACGGGGCGCCCACCTCCAGACACCTCCAGGGCTGGAACCCCGGAGGGGGCGTCTCTCCACATTCCCAAAGAACATGGGCCTGACGCAGCCAGCAGCGTCTTCCAGGGTCTTTATCCATCTCTAACTCCAGTTTCCCTAGGTGCAGTGCTTTATTCTCCTAGGTTATTAGCGTTTATTTCCTTGTCCACTTAAATGTTTTCTTTTTGCTGCCTGCTCGCCTGCCTGCCCTGTGCTTGGAACTGGGAGGTCTGAACACGTCACCCAGGAAAGCCTTTGCTTTGTCCTGGCCGCTGCTGGGTGCTGCGTCCACGCTGCTTCCCGGGGTGTCTGAGGACTTGCTGAGTGGCTGCTGCAGGCTCCGTGGACACGTGGTACCCACTGTCCTCGCTGCTCCTCTTTGCCAACTCCTGCACATCCGTGGAGCACGTGGCTGCTCAGGTAGCGCGGTGCACGGAGTCCTGGGATGCACACATAACCAGAGGATTCCAGAAACCATGATTAGTGATGCAGCTGTCACGTAGATCACAGGGATCTGCTTTCTGGGCGGGGCGTGGAGCCGAGCAGGGCTCCAGGCCTGCATGCTCCCACACAGCTTTCCTTAGAGCGAGTGAAGAAGCCAACGCAAGAACTGTGAAGCCAAGCAGCATGGCTCCCAGGGCCTCCTACTCACCCCACAAAACCCTTCCTTCACCCCGAGAGCAACGCTCATCATGAGGAAGCTGCGGTCTCCCCTGACGGAATGGCTGATACCTAATCGATCGATGATCGATGAAGGGAATGCTGCAGCCTCTCCCACTTGGTAGACCTTGTTCGGCCTCTGCACATACCGTATTAAACTCACATTTATGTGGCAAAGATGATTAGAAAAGGCACCTCCTCCCTCAGGGCTCGCTCTTAAAATGTCACAGTTAAAATGTTCTGGAAAGTTTGAAGCAGTTTAGCCTCCTGGTTTGTTCATAGTACTGTTAGCATAAGGTTGCTGTCTGTGGACAAAAATGCCAGTCCGGCCTAATCCCTGTCTCCCTATCCTCCCTGCCCTGCCCTGCCCACCCCCTACCCTGCCCTGCCCACCCCCTGCCCGCCCTGCCCTCCCTGCCTACCCCCTGCCCACCCCCTGCCCGCCCTGCCCACCCCTGCCTGCCCTGCCCACCCTGCCCACCCCCTGCCCACCCTGCCCGCCCTGCCCACCCCCTGCCCACCCTGCCCACCCTGCCCACCCCCTGCCCACCCTGCCCACCCCCTGCCCACCCCCTGCCCGCCCTGCCCACCCTGCCCGCCCTGCCCACCCCCTGCCCACCCTCTGCCCGCCCTGCCCACCCCCTGCCCGCCCTGCCCACCCCCTGTCCGCCCTGCCCACCCTGCCCACCCCCTGCCCACCCCCTGCCCACCCCTGCCTGCTCTACCCACCCTGCCCACCCCTGCCTGCCCTGCCCACCCCCTGCCCGTCCTGCCCACCCCCTGCCCGCCCTGCCCACCCCCTGCCCACCCTGCCCACCCCCTGCCCACCCCCTGCCTGCCCTGCCCACCCTGCCTGCCCTGCCCACCCCTGCCCACCCTGCCTGCCCTGCCCACCCCCTGCCCACCCTGCCCACCCCCTGCCCACCCCCTGCCTGCCCTGCCCACCCTGCCTGCCCTGCCCACCCCCTGCCCACCCTGCCCACCCCCTGCCCACCCCCTGCCTGCCCTGCCCACCCTGCCTGCCCTGCCCGCCCTGTCTTGCCCCTGCAGTGGGGGGAAGGGCACCAGTGCCTGCATTTGCCCAGGGAGCCCGAAAGGCACTGTGAGTGGCTTTGTGACTAGAGATGGACACTGCTGTGTCCAGACCGATGAAGAGGCTTTGCTGTTTCTATGTGGATGAGATTGTACTAACAGAACATGGAACCGTGGGGCTAGTGGAGATGAGTCGTAGCCTCCATGTTCCTAACCACGGCAAGAGGCAAATGCAACCGTCCTGGTCCCAGTCCCACCCCGCCCACCGGGACTCCGGAGGCTTCCCAACCCACTGGGCGAGCCAGTGAGATCTGAAACACAGCCTTCAGTATAATTAGGGACAGGTGGAAAACACGTTAGGAAGTGGAGGAGTAAACAAGTCCACCAAAGCCATTACACCGTCTCCCACTTAAAGTCTGAAAACATGAGTGGATTGCAGTACACCTTGCCGCCCTGGCCTTGGGAGGCTAAGATGATTCCAGCGCTCTGCTTTAGCGTCATGGAAACGGCGAGTGAGCCAGAGTTGGCCCATGGGCAGTGAGCAGGGAGGCTCCGGCCCCGCAGCCCCCGGCAGCCCCCGGACCCACCTCGGCGGAGGTAGAGCTAACATGACTCTCAGCACAGACACAGCAGGGCTCTGACTGTGGACAGTTGGCTGGATTATTTCAAAATTGGCAAGTTTTATGCAACTGCCAAATAATCTGATAGAAATGCTCTGTTTCTGCTGTTGCCTCCCTGAGGCTTGGAATATAATTTCCGAGCCCTCTCGGGCTCTTGTGTTGTTATAGCTTTGTTTCCACGGGGCAGCCCGAGCGGCAGTGAGCTGGTACCTCAGGCTCCCTCGTTACGGGATTACTGGCCTTCAGAGCAACGGCGACGGTCAGCCGGCTGGATTCACAACTAATCGTGACTTTAAACACGGAGCTCCCTTGCTTCTTAGTGACCACAGAGACGGATGAGCATGGGCCGCTTACAACGGTCCCCGCTCAGCTGCATGCAGCAGAGCCAGCCCAATCCAGTGCTTCAGCTACAAATAATTGCTGGTCTTACTTGCCGGTAACTTAGCCAAACACGGTTTTCTTCTCCTTCCAAACTGATCGTCAGCCTGACTCTGGGATTCGCGTTGGCTTATGGAAGCAGGAAACTTTCCCACATTGCTTCACATGGGGACCAGCAGGTGTGCTTCCTACACGCCCATCGTCTCAAAACAGCAAGCGGGCAGGAAACCGAAGGGAAGAGCCTTACAGCGTCTTTGCTGACTTCATTCTCTTTTTACTCTTAAGCCTTCGGTTTATAATCTGAGAAAAGAAAATAATAAAGCTGAAAAAAATACTGTGTAAAATGTAAAGTTGATTATTCATTTAGTTTTGTGCCCATACTGGAGCTTGAACCCAGGCCTGAGGGCTGTGCACCACTTGGTCCACGCTCCACTTCCTGCTTTAATGATGGTTAGTTGACGATAAGAGTCTTGCACACTTTGAACATTGATCCTCAGATTTTAGTTTCCTAAGAGCCTAGGATTACAGGCGTGAATCACCAGCACCAGGCTGTAAAGTTGATTTTCTTTCAAGAGGTGTATGCATAGATACCTGAAGGTCGAATTGTTTCCTTCTGATCAGATCTCGTGACTGAAGTTATTACTAGTTCCTGATGAATTGTTAACATTGCCGCGATACACACTAGGGTTCTTCCTCTCTTTCTGCATACATCTATCCATACATCTTCATACATCATGCATGTATGTGAGCGTGTATGATATCACATAACGTGATTGTGATTAGTGCCACATGAATGAACATATTGAACAAACACGAGGCAAACATGCTTGTGAGTGCCATATTCTTTTCTTACTGTAGTTTACCCATTATCTGACATCTGCAGAGATCATCGAAGCTATTCAAAGCCTTCCCCTGTCCCTATAAGTGACTCTGAGTTCACTGGTAAGATGAAGTGGCACACAGTGCGCCATGGAGTGGGAGGGGAAGTCGGCGACTTCGCTGGGGCTCCTCTGCGTCAGGGAGAGCCCAGACTGTCTGCAGCCTCTGTCACTGCCAGCACCGCCACCGCCGTGACTGTGTGACCAACTCCAACACATAAAACAAACCCACAGCCTGCCATGCGGAAGCGTGAAACATCTATTTGGGAGGAAATTTCATACCTCCTGACCCAAGGAACACAAAGTTTGCTAGACAGGCTTCAGTGAGGTATGGCAGCACAGAGCGCGCCTCAGGGGGCAGCTCAGGTGTGAACAGGGAGAGCCCAGGGCGACACTGCTAACGTGTCTGTGCCACATTCTCAACACGCTTTACACACACACACATATATACACACATACATACACATACACACATATACATATACACACATACATGCGCACACACACACATATACACACACACACTTTCATACACACACACATGCGCACACATACACACATACACACATGTGTACGCAAACACACATACATATACACACATATACACACACATACACACACACATATACACAAACACATACACATACATATGCATACATGCACACATGCGCATACACATACACATACATATACACATATACACATGCATACACACATGTGCGCACACATGCACACATACACATGCACATGCGCACACATACGCACACATACGCACACATACGCACACATACACATACATATACACACATGCACATACGCACACATATACACACACACACATACACACATACGCATACACACACATACACACGCATGCGCACACATACACATACACACATGCACACACATACATATACGCACATACGCACACATACACATACATATACACACATACACACACATATGCACATACACACATACACACATAGACACATATACACATACACACACACACGTCTGCCTCTGGCCACCCTGGCACACTTCCTCACGGCCCAACCTCGGGACAACCACACTCGACTTCGTATTTTCTCTGGGTGACTTCTGTTTCTGCTGTCTTCCAAGATGGATGAGGCTGGTTCCGGGTGTTGCCAGTTCTTCGCCCTGACTGTTCCTCTCCTTTATCCCACATAGGAGCTGGTTTCTGAGTAGCAGTGCCTGTCACTAAAACACAACGACTATTTCACAACTAAGGAGTATAACACAGGGTCCGCTCGGCCGTGTGGCAGCCCCTGCCGGGCACGTGCGGCCCTGACTTCAAACCTGGGATGGAGAACATTCTGTGCATGTATTGACTTGGTTTTTATTTAGTTCATGGATTTTATTGAATCTGGACTGAAATTTTGATTACTAGGAGACTCTGTAGCTGAAGTAGAATAGCAGAAGTATCTGTTTTCTCCTATTTTGTTTTATTATAACTTCCATATGCTTCTCTTATTGCTGATGAGCAATAGGAAGGTCATCGGTTTCCATTACAGTAAGGAATTAAAAACACTCAAACCAGCTGGGATGTGCCCTTCTTGGGTTCTCAAGGCCCCGTCTCCTCAGCTCAGCCCTGTTGCCTTGAGCAAGCCTCTCTGGTCACTCACGTTGTTTGTCCTAAGTGTGCTGCACACATTCGTAATAACCCACACAGACGGTGTGACCGAGAGGCTGTGAGCGTGGGTCTGTCCTTCTCAAGTGTGAGCCAGGCCTTGGGTGGACACTCGGCGCACACCCAGCATTCCATAAGCATGATTATCAAAAACAAAGCAAAATGCCGTGTGTTTAGCACGTGATTTCTGGGCTCAAAAAAATGAACGCAAAGTTTAAATACAAAGTGTGCTTCCTCCCTCCCTCCCCTCCTCCCCTCCTCCCATCTCTCCCCTCCCTCCCCCTTCTCCCCCCCTCCCAGCTGCTGTAACACCCCGGGGTGCCGCAGCCCTGGGGGAGCAGGGCGGGCTGAGCTCTGTCCCTGTGCAGAGATGTCCAGCACGGTGCGCTGTCTCTGTCCCAGGCGCCCGGCATCCCTAGAATTTCTGCTGGCATCCAGGCTGTTCAGGGACCCCGCTGGACCCCAGGGCGTGGTGGGGTGCGTTCCTGGTGCCACCCTGCGGTGGTACCTCAGCTTCTGGCTGCCAGCTAGGCCCTGACACTGGGACTGGGGGAGCATCTGGTCCTGACCCCTGGCCTCCTCCCCCAGCGCTCCTCCACACAGAGCTCTGCTCCGCAGCAGCCCCAGGGCCCAACTCTCCCCTCAGGCTGGAGGCGGGGTGTGCGCAGGGAGGGGACTAGAGAAGCAGCAGGAAACTTGCACACGCAGCGTACTTCACAGTACATGGGAGACATTCTCACGTCTGGCTGGGTTATTCCTGAGCCATGGATAACCCCTCAGAGACTACCTTAGAAGGACAGCAGCACTTTTATAAAACTTCCCACATATGCTCTCTCAATGTGGCCAAGCCTTTCAGTAACCCTGAAGAGAGAAGAGAGTTCACACAGGATCAGCGGCGGGCCCCAGCCCTCCCGGGCCCCAGCAGGGAGCAGAGGAACATCAGGGCGCCTCAGTGAGCCATGTCCACTCCTCTGCACCGTGGGCCGGGGCTGACCAGACTTCCTTTCTCCACTAGGCCTCAGTTTCTTGGAGCCGTTAAGTGATTTTTCTCTGTCAGAGTGTGTTAACTATGTAAATTGCTCTGAACTCCTAGGGTAAAAAAATAGAACTGTAGGAGTGGTAATTAGATGCCTTGGTATTATAGATGTTTTTAAGTGGAGTTGAAAGGTTCATGGAATGAAATCCTTTCCATATTTTCATTAATATGGATTTTTAATACCCATTGGAAGTTAACCTGAAAAGTACGTTCCTTCTTTTAGAATACAAAGAGGAACTTTATTCTCAACTCTGAAGTTCTTTCTAACAGAAATTTCTCAAGTTTTGTAAAACTTAAAAGAAGAAGCAGTGGTTTAAAAACCTGCCGCCGGGTACCTCGTCTCTCATGCGGGGCCTGCGGCAGTGGGCAGAGCCAGCCGTCCAGCAGAGCCAGCCGTCCAGCGAGAGCCGCCCGTCCAGCGAGAGCCAGCCGTCCAGCAGAGCCAGCCGTCCAGCAGAGCCGCCCGTCCAGCAGAGCCGCCCGTCCAGCGAGAGCCGCCCGTCCAGCAGAGCCGCCCATCCAGCAGAGCCGCCCATCCAGCGAGAGCCGCCCGTCCAGCGAGAGCCACCCGTCCAGCAGAGCCGCCCGTCCAGCGAGAGCCAGCCGTCCAGCAGAGCCGCCCGTCCAGTGAGAGCCGCCCGTCCAGCAGAGCCGGCCATTCAGCGTGTTCCACGTTTCATTGCTGATCTGAGGTCTGCTGGGTCAGTGGCCATGTGCTCTGCTCACCCTTCGGCCTTTGGAATTTACCAGAACCACAGGACAGGCTCCTCTGCTGCAAACTACAGAAACAAATTAATTCTGTATTTCATCTCTGATGCTCCATGAAGAACGAGTTGATTTTTATGTATGTCTTTCTAACAATTCTTAGGTGTTAAAGCAGTCCCTGCACACAGCAGAGATGTCAGGTGCACACCTGCAACTTCGTATTAGTGCAGAGGGTCTCAACTCCGTGTCCAGCTGGCCTCGGCCGCCTGCTCTCCTTCCCGGCCCGCTGAGGAGCTGGTGCCACAGGCATGGCGCACTGCTCATGACTGCTCTGATTGTCTTTCTAGCACTGTGTCCTTCATTTAAAAACTATTTCTAGGTATAACTGAGTTTGTTCACTATACTTAGGTTTGTTTGTAGCCGTGTCAAGTAGTATCAGCATATTTTTCCATGTAGCGTTCATCTTTACATGAGCTAAGAGAAATTATGTAGATACGTACACTCTACGGATGTGTAAACTATAGAGATGTGTGCATTGTACGTAAGTGATGTCCGTGCGTCCGTGCATTACACAGAGGGGCGGGCAATCCAAGGCCTTCCTCACGATCACGGGCCCCGTGCGCTGGCGGCTGGGTAGAGGGAAGCCGTCCTCTGTGAGCCTGCGCCTCGGCTTTCAGAGCAGTTTTACTTCAGACTTTTGCTCCTTAAGAATGAAAAGTAAACAAAACCCAGATTGATTGCACTGTGTGAGATCTTCCCTGAGCATGATGTGCGTCCCCGGTGGCAGGCCAGATCCCCTCTCCTGCAGTGTTCTTCCTTGTTCTCTTTTAAATGGTTTTGTAGCCCGATCTGCCCTCCAAGCCAAGGTTCTGCTTCTGCCTCCGGATGCTGAGGCTATATGAATGCACTGCCACAAGCAGCCTTTGCTGGTATTAAATTAGGCATCACTCCCAGATGAAGAGGAAAGATAAAGAGTTGTGAGCTGTGACATCCCCTATGCACCCGTAGCATGTTGTTTATTAATATCTCAAATACTGAGGCCATTGAAAGTGGTTTAAATCAGAAAATACCAACTCAAAACACCCACTGCTGGAATGGCGGCTGTCCCTCCCAAAGTAATTTAAAAGTTTAAGTCACAAAGGCAGTGAAATGTTTCCACAATACTTCTCAGAGAATCTTTCTCTGAATATCATTCAGGCTCCTTTTGTGTGACTACCAGAGCGATTGCACAATAATAAACCAGCAGGTCTGGCTCTGAATTAAAGTAAATATGCTCCAAAAGTTTCTCAGAGTTGATGAAATCCTTTCTTCATGCCAGAAACGGATCTAAAGAGAATGATATTTGAGCTGCCTGTTGGCTCAGTTTTACAAACATGCAAACTTGAGTGTTTATATACCCATCTTAGGTAATACTGCACATAACTTTAAATCTCCACAGGTTAAATTGTTTGCTTCCCTGACAGATGGTGAGTTGTTTGCAATCATTTTTCACTGGACACTTCCAGTGGACATTACTGTCTACTACTAGGGATTGCCATCTTTGTTTAGGTATGGAAATGCTTTTGAGACTGACAGATTACACATACACCACAGCCTGTGTGTGTACGTGTGTGTACGTGTGGGAGCGTGTGTGCACTCGCAAGCAAGCATGGGCTTGATATATGAAGAGAGAACAAGTGTCACTTTGGGAAGCAAAACTATAAAGTATGTCAGGAGCGTGCCATGCCTCATTAGATGCCATCACTCGGGGAGAGTGAGGCCAGCGATGAAGGTATTAATTGAGGTAAGGAAGCAGGCCAGCTTTAATTAAACGCAGCGGCAGTTATTTAGCAGCAGCTGCGCTTCATCGGGCGCTGTGGCAGCTTGTGCAGCCGCCGCGTGGCCCTGCCGGCGGCGCGGGGTCCAAGGAGACCTACTCCGCGCCTGGTGGGCAGCAGCTGCCGGCCGCGGCGGGCTGCGTCCACACTGTGGGCCCTGGAGAGCGGAGCACGTGGGGGAGCCGATGCTCTGAGCTCCAGCAGAGGAATTACAATGACTACCCACGACAACACTCCTGCTCCAAACCTGTAAAATCACAGCCAGAAAGGGGAATGTCTAGTGCTCTGCTGAGCCATGTGTGTGCGTTTATGATTCCTCACATGGGGCAGCTCCTGAGGAGGGGCTGTGATTCCACATTGCTGATGCTTGTTTAAAATTCGTAGAAATCCATTATTGTGAATGTCAGCATCGTTAATTTCCACCAATCGTGTGTATAGGTCAAAGGGGACTGAGCGCTACCTAAAACAAATACGCGGTTCATCCGGTAGCTATACTGGCCACAGCGGGGCACACAGCAGGACACAGGGGGACACACAGCGGGACACAGTGGGACACAGCGGGGCACACAGCGGGATACACAGAGGGGCACACGGGGACACAGCGGGACACAGCGGATGGTAGTGGTGAGAGTCTAGCAGTGCTATGGGGACCTTGGCAAGCATGGGAAAAGACGAGGAGCCCTCGGGGCCAGAGCGCGCAGGCGGGGCCGGCCTCGAGCACTGGGCAGGTGTCCTGTCTGCTGGCCACTCAGCAGGTGCGCTGTCAGGAACAGACGTTTCATCTAGTTTGCAAATGGAGGAAAGATCTTCCCACCAGTAGTTTTAAGAGAAGGAACGACACAGAAGATGCGTCGGGACAATACTGGTCCACGGTGAAAGGCGCAACAGTAATCAGCCGAGGTTGTATTCAGCCTCCCTGTTAAACCGGCATGTGCGTCAGAGCGAAGACCAGGCATGGGCCTCTGACCCTTGATCGCTAATGTTCTCCTTCAGCCTACTCCGCGCCTCTGTGTCACTCGGTTTACAGGGATTTCAGGAGAAGTTTGTTCCAGTTTATAAGTCGCACCAGGCGCTGGGAGTCCTCACACTGTTACCTGGGTTCTTGACAAATCACAAACAGAAAATATGAACATACCATTTTTGCCTTCTATAAATGTCAATAAAGCGCACACCTGTGGAAGTTTTTTATTTTCTTAATATAAAAATATATAGCATGCTAAATTAATATAAACACCCAAAATACATGAATCTCTACAGAAGTTTCCTAGTTCTCTAATGAGTGTCTCAAAAAAGGATCGCTTATGTTCTCCTGTATATTAACATTGTTAGCAACATGCATGGTGTTGGCAATATGGCATTTAACATGATTATATTTTTCTAACCAGTAGGAATGCACACTAATCTATCAGGAATATTTTGATGATGTCACTACTTTATAACCGAGGTGCAACATATACAAAATACTGGCTGGTTAACAAAAGAAAGTCAGCTTTCTGTTCACACCCAGATGTAAATGCTCTCTCTTTCTGTGTCCTCCCCATTGACGGAGCCCAGCTCACTCCAACCATTTCATGCAAATAATTCTGGCTTTCATCAACCAGAATTTTGTTGGTGGCAAAGGCCCCTTTTGCATTTTCTCTAGTGAGTTTCACTTTTTCCTGGGAAGTAGTTAAATAAGAAACACATTCTCCTTGCATTTTTCTTCGTACTGAAGATCGAACCCAGGTCCTTGCACGTGCTAGGCAGGGGCTCTACCACCAGAACCATGCCCCAGGTCTATTTTTCTCAAAAGAATGCTGTTTTATTATTTCTCTGTATGACTTTATGAAAGACAAAAGGTCTACTTGTAATTGAAAAGCATTTTTTGTGTGTTTTTGCTGCTGGAGTTCCTAGGCAATGACACAGAGACAATTCCACAACAGTGTCTTAATTGTGCTTGTGTGCGTAGCCGATACAAAATAAAGCAATTGCAGCCGCGTGTGATCTTCCAGGGCATTGTGAGCTCAAAACACAGTTCAGGTCACAGTTACTCTGTAAAGGTCTTTCTGTGTGTGTCTAGTTCCTAAGCAATGAGAATATTATACACCAGTACCAAGTACGGTCCTGGAATTCATTAGTCCGATGAGGATAAAGCAGACAGTCAATCCAGTGAGGACAGCAGACGCTCCAGCGGTCGCACCCACGGCCTCGTTCCACACACAAGCGTCCTTGTTGCAACTGGAGTAAGGCAAAGACGGATAAGCTAGGACTCAGGCAGGCTGCGTGCTCCTGTCTCTCACAATCAACGGATCTGGGTAGTGGATAAATTCATGAGTCACCTATTTGTTGGCTTCAGGCACAAAACTGTGCATACTTATGAAGTTCCCAAAGAGGCACGCAGAACGTTTGGTAACAGAGATCAAAGTAGTAGTGCCAGTAGGCTATCTACCATTGAAAATCAATGAGCTTGATTTTTACCATGAAATTGAGTGCCTAGTCAGCATCTCACCCCAGGCAGCAGGCTGTGGGGGCATCACCCTGGCTTTGTGACTCTGTAACAGTCGACTTGTTTGCCAGGAAACACAGAGCTATATATAAAATCCCAAGTCGTTTCTCAAGCGATAAACCCCGCTGTGTTTTGGGCTTCGCATCTTCCCTGCCGCTTCTCCATCGCTGTGGCCACTGGAGAGGAGATCTGAGCAGGAGCTCAGCAAGTCAGCCCGCTGCCCCCTGCAGAAGAAGTTCACGTCGGAGATTCCCCGGAGGTCACTGGAGACTCGCCAGCTTCCCCTCTACATCCCTCTAGTAGATGATCTTGATTAGCTTCCTCATCAAATTAGAGCTCTAACTTGTATTGCTGTACACACACTCTTTGTAGGATGAAACAATGAAAAGCTGTAAACATCCCTCACAATGAAGCACCGTGGCAGGCGTGACCCGCTGGTCACCATGGAAACGTGACTTTATAGGCACAGAATTCCAAGACAATGTTTATTAAAAAAAAAAACAAAACATCTTTTCAAGAAGCAATACTAAGATCTGTGCCACCAACCAGCTCAAGGAAAGGGCGTGGTACTATGTTTGGCCTAGATTATTAATCAAGGTCATATTGATAATCGAGATCAAATAAAATCACACACTACCCCCTCCAGACCACCTCCTTCATGGACAGCGTTTTCCAGTCGGACTCTAGAGCTGAGCCCTTCTGCCCGGATGTTTTCTGTCACCATGTCTAGTCCCAGACTAGACACGGTGGGTGTAGGAAGGCTGGATTAAAGTGAGGTAGTATGCCTTCCCACCCACTCTTTTAGGAAAAGAACATTCTGTGCCCTCTCTGTGCACTGTGGAGTGTGCGCATCTCTCCAGGTCAGGAAACCGCCGCTCCACACGCCGTCAGCCTGGTCTGACGAGCCAGCAGGCGCCCAGGAGGCAGTGGGCGGCCTCTGCTCGTCATCTGGCCGAGAACGCGGGCTTTCCTGAGAGGAAGGTCGGTTAATAATAATGTGTGAAGACGCTGTACGGGTTTCTTCCTAGACCAGCAAATGGTATGCACGGTGACTAGAACTGAGGAATGCGGTGTTTCTGTGATTCCTGTAGATTCACTCAAATTGTGGTATTTGAAGTTGGATGATGCAGATTTATAAAGCATTCCTCTCACTGTGAAACAAAGCAAAAAGAAAAGCGTGGCCAGGGTGATGTTGAAACAGTAGTAGATGTGTTAGTGATTCTCCAAGCCCCTCTGCCTTGCACTGAAATGCTGTATTCTGTTGACAGATCTGGGAAATTTCAGTGGCCGGACGCGAAGCGCGGTCTCCGTGAGGGACGGCCAGGGGGTGGTGCTGCTGTGCTCTCCCCCCCGACACTCGCCAGGTACGGTGGTCCCCTTCCCTGCCGGGGCTGTGCGCGTGCTCGTGGGCGGTGGCGGGCCGGGCAGGTGTGGATGGAGGGTGCATGCTGGCCTGGCCGGAGGAGTCAGCGTGGGGAGAGGCGGGCGCTGAGGCTGTGGAGCCCGCCTGCCTCGGCGCCCAGACCCGGCTCCCTGGAAGACGGTTCCGTGGCCACAGCCGACGGCTGTGCTCACGCCGGTGCAGCCTGTGCACGAGGGAAGTGATCCACGGAGCCAAGGCGTTTGAAGTGTCAGATCTGAGTGAAACACACCAGTGCGCATCTTGTCTCGGAAGAGAAGCTGCATGCTCGCTGCCTGCTCAGAAATACTTACGTATCGGCTCTGCCTTCCCTTTGGGGCGCTGCTTGAAGGCTTGCTTATGAAAGTCAGGGAAATAGGTAAGTATGTTATAGGTTTAGAGAAACAGAACAGTAAGCTGTACTCGGTATTTTATACCCTTTTGGAAACTCAAAGCTAATTATATTCATTTTACTTTAGTTCTACAATTTAAGACATATTCTTCTTTTTACCTTAATGTATGTAAGTGCTTCTATAATACAATTTAAGAGATGCCAACGTTAATTATAATAGAAGAGGGGAGGGAGAGAGAAGAAGAGGAAAAGAGTAGTACATAGACTGTGTCAGAAAAAAGAGACTTTATTTAACCACTGCGCTGGAAAGAGAAATTAGCGTCCAGATAGCCAGTCTAATTTCCCTTATTTAATGTGACAGCCATATTTGTTTCAGTGAACTCACCTGTTTTAAACGTACAGTTCAGTGGATTCTATTAAACATACACAGTTGTTCCACCATCACTAAAACTCTCTGGTCAACTCCTCCCCCCTCTGTCTCCAGGCAGATATCTGTCTACGTATCTATAGGTTCACTTTTGTCTAGACTTTCCATTTGAATGCAGCAATATGATGTGGGGGGTCTGTCTATGTCTTTGGCTTCTGTGAATGTCTTTGGCTTCTTTTACTTAACACGACTCACTGATTTGCAGATCTTTACGTTGATGGATGCTACTCTGTTGTGCAGATGCTCCGAATTCTGTTATCCATCCCTCAATCGCGGCCATTGGATCATTGTCAGTTCTCGCACTGACAGGGTCCCACATTCCTGGTTTGCCTTGTAGACATGTTGCTGTCCGCTCGCTGCTCCGCTCGCTGCTCCGCTCACTGGGATTTCTCATGGTTGTGTCAGGCTCCACCAGAGCTAAGCTCAGTGCCTGGTGATAGACCCTCACGTCACCAGCCACGCTCTGCCCACTTGCATTACTGGAAACTCCACTTCTTGCTGTTGATCGTATAGGACCTTCTGCACCGCTCACTGCAAGCGCCCGCACCTGTATCAGCGATTTGTTGGTTCTTACGCAACACCTTCTGTAGCAGTACCTTCTTCTGTGAGGAAGTCTGCCTGACTTGCATCCGCCCTCCCCCTTGCTAGCTTGTGGGTTGGCGGTTCAAGTCCTCTCCTGCAGGGTCTCAGAAGCTAGGCGAGTCCCTACCTCCTCCTCCTGCCGCTCGGCCGGCCCGGCCTGGGTGCGGGCCCCACCCGGCATGCCCCTCCTCATCCCCCACATCTTTGAATCTGGCCTTCCTTTATCATTTCAGCTTCTCAACTCCTTTCTTGATCCTCTGCTTGGTATTTCTTCCCTAGGAGCCCTCAGCCCTGCGGGTTAAATTTACTCAACTGTTGAGTCTCTGTCAGCTTTGATTAGCAGGTAATGTCCATTAGGAAGGAAATTCGGTTTTGTCCACTTGTGGCACAGGTAACTAGTACGGGACTTGGCACAGAGTAGGAGCTCACAAAGTATTTATTGACTAAATCTATGCAAAATACTCAGAAATAAAACAATGAAGAATGATTAAGACATTGGGAGACTAACCCTAAACAGACTGGAAGAAATAGCTCGACGTGTGTGAAGACTCAGGGTCTATGTTGAAGGCCCAGAATGATGCAGACTCTGGCCTCAGGATGACCTGAGGACTGTGTTTGTGTATGTGGAAAGCTCTTGGCTTGCCGGGCTAGAGAAGGAACATGTTCGATCTCCCTATCTCAAAACACATGTCACAGGCTCCTGGGAGCTGGGGAAGTAGCTCTTCTGCTTGCTTAAGCATGGACGAACAGCTGGTCAAGCATTTTCCTGAGATTGGGGAAGTGGTTTGAGCTTGCTCTAAAATAGTTTAGATAATAATATACCGAGACATTGTCTCATAGGTTAAGTAAAAATGTATCTGTTGAAAGTCTTTGTGTGAATGTCTCCTGACTAAATCTTGGCAAAGATCATGCTTGCTTGTCTTCCAATACCCACTAGCAATAAAGCACAGTATGCAGTGGCAATTGCTGTTTGCACGCTGCATCCCCTGTGTCCTGGTGATTTCGTGACCCTTACCCAGGGACCCCAACACACTAGACGTTGACAGACGTGGAGGAAGAGAATCTTCATAATTTATTTCTGAGTGAATTTTCTGTGTGCAGCGGAAAAAGAAAATGTGAGTAGCATCATTAACATAGAAGAATCGGTGTGACAGTTTATATTTTCACCCAAACGGCCCCTGAAACCTGAAGTGTTCACATTTATTAATGGAGAGTACAGTCATATTGAAAAGTGGTGATGTAACTCTGGCCTTGCCTCCAAGCGCTTACAATGAAGCGCCCAGGGGCCACATGAGGGAAGAAGATGGCCCAGCGCTGAGGCTTGCTTCAGGTGGTTTTTACAAGCCGTGGTTTCTTTTTCTGGGTGGGATAGAACTGAATGTTGTGAGCTCAGAAAGTCAGCGGACGCTGCCAGCCCCGCAGCTCAGTCCCGTCCACACAGGCGCAGCACACGCCACACGCACGCACACGCGCACACACGCACGCCTCTCAACGCCGCGCCGCCCCTCTTAGTCTTGCTTTGCCTTCCTTTCAAGTCATATTTATCGAACTTTATGTGAAGTAAAGTGTCAGAAGTAAAACTTACTGAGCTTTTTACGCTCCGTAGTGGGTCACCTGTTCTTCTATGGTGTGAAACTTGCCTTGTTGCAATTTATCTTCCCGTAGTTAGTGCCGACACCCGACACCACACGGGTCTCCCTCACGCGGCGCAGATAACCCAAGAACGCGCGATTCCCACCGCTGAGCTTTAGAGCGCCTCGACAGTCCTCGCCAGCCTTCGGCTATTAGTTTATTGCAACCCACACCTGTGCAGGTATTGGGTCATTTCATACCACATCCAAGTATCATTCTTTCAAAGCATAGCAATGCTGCCGTTCTGTGGTAGCTGTGAGGAAATTGAACAGCTTTTACATGAAAGAAGATTGAAAGTATTCAGAAGCAGCCCAGTGGTTTAATTTCTTAGTGCCTGAAGTAGATATATGGAGTATACAATTAGCATTGAATTCTCTTTTTTTTTTTTTTTTTTTGGGTCTGGTCGTGAGGCCTGAACTCTGGGCCTGGGCGCTGTCCCTCAGCTCTTCAGTTCAAGGCTAGCGCTCTACCACTTGAGCCACAGCACCACTTCTGGCTTTTTTCTTTTTGCTTATGTGGTGCTGGGAAACTGAACCTAGGGCCTCATGCATGCAAGGCAAGTGCTCTACCACTGAGCCACCTTCCCTGCCCTAGCATTGAATTCTTGAATTTCTTTTTTCAACGCTCACAAGATGAGGTCAATGTGACTGGCAATATCTCTCCGGCCTGTGAGTGGTTACGTACCTACCAGGAAGCCAGTTAATACTCCAAGATTATTAAACAGATCCTTACAAAATGATTTTTAGTTGCCAAGACCCCTCTAGCACTTTAAAGGTTTTGCAATATAAGACTACATGGTAAAGACAACTCTACAACTATGACTAAGTAAGAAATTATCTTCTGGTCTAGAAGTTACAGACCCTGATACTTTTTAAACAGAATAGTACTTACTTGCTTCAGTGAAATGTGAGTGAACTATCCACAAGAACACTCAGAAGCTGACACCAAGGGAGAATTAAAGTTGGTGAGCAGAGAACAAACCCAGGGCAGCTGGTAAAGGTCTGACCCGGCACAGGCCAGGCCCTGGAATCCATCTCCAGCCCTGAAAAATAAGCACAAGCTGCATCCTCAAAACTCCTACTAACTACTCAGCAGAAAATTCGCCAGAACTGGAGGCACGGGTCAAATGGTAGAGCACCGGCTGTGAGCAGAAAAAGCCAAGTGAGAGGACCAGGCCCTGAGTGGCCCAGAACTGCACGACACTGGCAGGAATAAATGTCTCCGTGGCTCCGAATGACAGATCTACAACTACGACAAAAATCACGACGCTTTTCTATTCTCTGTTATACAGCATAGTAAGTGAGCACGCCCCTCCAGGCGGCGTGCTTCGTTTTGTAACAAAAATCAAAAGCATTTGCCCCTAAAATGCCTGAGCGCAGCAGTGCATCCAGGCCCTCCCTTTCTATCTCGTGTCTCAGCCCAGCTCTTGTCTCCATCCTGCAGAGGCTCTTGATCAGTCTGTGCCAGAAACTTTGCTCTGAAGTTTGCTCGCAGGTTTCTTCACTGGTTTCCGAGCATGCCTTCGTACTGCACGGATGGTTTCATGTTGCCTTATACCAGTGTTTCACAAGTCAGCAAACCGCGTGAGAGTGGCAAGATGCAAGCAGACTCTAGGAAGTATATTTGGGTCAGAACTACTTTTGAAATGATCCATTAATTTGTCATTCTCATGTAATTAGGATTTTACTTTCTAAAAATAATACCCTGTAACTGGGAGACCCGAGTCCCATTTTTTCTGGGGTAGAGAGCTGAGCTGCTTTAACACTTTCCTTCTCAACAGTATTCTAGCAAACAGTGCAGTCAGAATTCTTACCAAGCACACTCTGCATGGTGAGCGCTTCATCTCCCACACACCCTCCTCCTCAGGTCAGAGTCAACAACAAAGATCAGCAGCAATAACAAAGCCATTCCCTCGGTACCTCCCACCACATTAACCAGTTTTAGAAAATGTAAGTAGTTCATCCTAACCTGACTTTCTCCACTCCATTCTGACTGGCTGTTCGATCACATTGGCCAAACCAAAATAGAGCCCCGTGTTACTATGACGCTAGCTAGCGGGTAGGAGACCCAGGTGGCGGGAGGAAGTAACTGGAGTGGAGTGGCTCCCTGCCCTGCCTCAGGCTCCCCGCCCCTCCCCCCCCCAGGCTGTGAGCATTTCACACAGGCAGACCTGAAAGCCTGAGGCATCCCCGCCAACCAGGAAGTCACATAGACCAGAGTCTCTCCATCCGGAAATCAGCACAGTGAAAGGCATGGGAAGGAGAGTCACTGTGACATTCTAAGCCTTTCCCTTCTGCTGCACCTAAATATTCTAACGCAAACTCCGGGTATTTGCTTTGTGATCGGATTTTGTCAGATACAGATTGAAAACACATTTAGCTTTTCTTTCCAGTGACAGCTAAAGAATGTATTACAGCAAGGTAGCACAATGCAAAGAGAATAAAGACATCTATTTAAAAACTGACCCATGAAGGCTTTAAGAGAATGTCAAAAATGCACCGTTTGATGACAGCCTAGTTCTGGTAAACAACTATTTAAATCTCTCATTGCAGACGCTTCCGCAGACAGCACAGTTTGAGATGAAACAGTCTTTTTCTGGGTAAATTGAGGGTATAAAACACTAGTTTTTACTCATGCTGGAAAATATAACTAACAAAAAGATCTCCTTCTGATATGTCTCTTTTATTTCTTCTAATTTCTTCCATATTCTCCTGCTATCTTATCTAGCTCCTAAATAATTGCTAAAAATAGATCCTACATTTTTTAATTGGTAAACATAATAAAGATTTTTTTGTAGTTTTCTTTTGGTGCCAGTGCTAGACTGAACTTAGGGTCTCTGTCTTGGCTTTTGGCAGTTGCTCAAGACTGGCGCTCTGCCACTTGAGCCACACCTGCGCTTCTGGCTTTTTGTTGGCTCTTTGGAGACAAGAGTCTCACAGCTCTGTCTCCCTGGTCTGGCTCCAAACCAGATTTGATGAGCTTGTACAAGCAACGTTTGTTCACACAGCAGTGATCACATGGTAGAAACGCTAGGAGGCGGCGACTGCGACCTCCGTCTCCTCTCAATCTTGTTAGCACCAATTGACAGGGAAGCCTCTTCCCGTGTGTGTCCTGACCCCACGAGACCCCCCCCCGCCCCTGCGCCACACGCCACACGCCATGTCTGATGTGTTACTCCGTGCGAGTGCCCAAGTCAGGCTTCTGCAGGCTGCCAGCAGTCTTCCGTGTACCGACACCCATGCAACACAACATTTTCTACATTTAACCAAGATAATATTATCACTCTCCATTATTTACAGTCAAGAAATCAAGTGTGGTGCTCTACTTCTTTAATCACCTGTGCTATAAACGTTACCATAGAGAAACGGACACACATATAAAGAGTTATCTACAATGAGGAATCTTAATTAAGGCACCTGAGTGAAAAATTAACACGAGTCAATAGTTTTTTACATTACCTGTAACTGTAGTGAAGCATAGTTAACACAATGAGGATGAACACATTTTAGTGTGTAACTCGCTGAACTTCAGAAAGCAAAGTCATGTAACCACTCACAGTCAGGATGGGGAACATTTCTGTCACCTCCCAAGGTCCTCTCACACCCCAGCCTGAGGGCATGGGACTTCTCCCTGTGCCCTGAACGGGGTCTTCTCCCAAAGTTCCCTTGGAAGAAATCACACAGCATTTCTTGTCTCCGCCTGGCTTCCTTTCTTTAAGATTCATCCATGTCATATATGTGTATGTGTGTGCACACATACACACACATGTATATAGGTATGTATGCATGTAGGTCAATGTATATGTATGTCAGTGTATATATATAATGCATATATACATATACATTATATATATATATATATATATATATATATATATATACATTGACCTATATGCATACATACCTATTCCTGATTCTCTACAGTGTAACTTGTTTTTGGCCTTTTATCATGAAGCTTTTAAAAAATGTGTTGTTGCTGCTTTTTGTCTTACCATCAGTCTATGTGAAAGTGTGTGCTTAACTTTAAGGAGAATAACTATTATTTGCTTCATTTTGGAATGACATGGGCATTGTCTTTTCCACAACTATGAGAACTTTATGACACACATTTCATTCCTTTCATAATTAAGATTCATTCAATTTCTATTTTAAGAACACAGGTGGAGGCATAGCAGAACCAAAGCCATTGCAATGACAGTAAAAATCCAGAGGTTATTTTTCCTTTCTTTTTTGTATCTTATTAGAAAAATATTTTTCTTGACTCAGAGAATTTACTAATGTCTACACAGATATAACGTTCAAGATTGCAATCAAGTATCTATAATAATGAGGCATGCATTTAGATTTTAATAAAAATCGACAATTATAATGACTTTCATCTATGTTATAGGGTCATGTACACATGACCTAAAAAAATCAGAATATAATTTTTATATTTACTCCACATAAACACACTCTCAATTACCCTTACTACTCTCCCTCATCATCTTTTAATAATGTGAAATAGTTTTACATGTGCAGTAACTCAAAAATAACCTATGAAAAATTAAAAAAATAATGCAGATGTATCTTGATAATAAAAGGTTATTGATCCTAAAAATATAAATGTTTATAGTGAGAAGGGAAGAAATAAATCTCCAATCTATTCTCATATCTACATATGTGAGTGTTTATATCCATAGTTATATATTTATGCTTTGTAAGATACATGGAAGTAACTCAGTGCTCACAGCTTCCTTTATCCGTGTTCTATTACTTTTGGCCGGAAGTCTTACTAGATGCTGCCCTTTTCTCAACAAGTACGCCACAGCAAATCCCTCCTCGGCAGAGCTAGTTCCTCAGTTCTCCCAAGGTGTGGTACTGTGCTCCTGAGCCCCAGGAGCAGACACTAAGTCCGTGCATCCCACACAGGCCAGCCACGTTAAGGTTTAGATTTGTTTTGCACTGAGCAGTGGAATGTTACCATGGAAAGCCCTAGTGTCGGAGTCATGCATCCGTGTCAGAAAGGAAGTGGAGATATTTTAGTCTCCAATTGATAATGTCTGCCTAGTATTTCAGAGAGGGGCGCAATGTACTTCAGCTCTACTCTGTTAGACTTTTGTTACCTTTTAAAGAGTTCTGTATTCCTGGTAGTGAAATTTTCTTGTGAAAGAATAGTAAAGTTGTTACAGAACCAGCGCCGGTGGCTCACGCCTCTAATCCTAGCTACTCGGGAGGCTGAGATCTGAGATCAAAGCCAGCCCGGGCAGGAAAGTTCATGAGACTCTGATCTCCAATGAACCACTAGAAAACTGGGAGTGGCGCTGTGGCTCAAGCGGTAGAGCGCTCGCCTAGAGCAGAAGAACTGGGGGACAGAGCCCAAGCCCCGAGTTCAAGGCCCACGACTGACAAAAAAGAAAATTGTTACACATTGTCAAAATGTCCTTCACACATAAGCAGTGTGGACACCGTAAGTCAGTGTGTGGGTTTGGGCACCAGCCCGGAGCCTCTTTCTCAGGGCCGCACTCGAGTGAGTCTTACACTTGGGGGGGGGGGTGTCTGTGGACCCTTCTGGGCTCCAGGCCCTCCCTCACCTCCTTTACTTCCTTCTCCTCACGGGGCTAGGGACCTCATCCTAGCCCAGAAGGATTCTTTGCAAAGTAGGACTAATGTCACAGCTCTGGTCCACGCTGAGCAGCAGTCATGATTTTACTTCCTGTGCAAGTCAGTTGCAGTCGTTAAAAAGAAACAGAAAACCTGCCACAGCGTGAGCGTGATCAGCAGCGGGGTGCAGGGGACGCTCAGCCCGCGGGCTCGCGTCCACACCTCCCAAGGGCGGGCTCAGGGCCGGCCAGGTGTTCGGCTTGCAGTAGCGTAGAATCAGAATGGAGGCAGGCCCTGCCCTGCCCAGCGCGTGCTCCGCATGGCCTTGCCTCCTCCTGGCTTTCTTCCTGAGATTCAGGCCTGAGCACCACCAATCGCTCCTTTCTCCTGAATGGGGGCCATCGTGTTTCCATTATCTTGAATTAATTTAGATAGGATTCATTTTTATAAATTTATACATCTTTATGGTAGTACATATTTCACTTTAAAATAGGGAAAATGGTTAACCTCAAAATGATTGAATAATATTTATGTGGGATCAAACAACTAGAGAGCTCTCATAACTAAACCTCTTTTTAAAAAAGTATATACATTGTAAACTTTTCTATGAAGAAGAAACTAACCATCTGCTAGGCTGCAGATTGTATCTTGCAACGTGCAATCTGTTATGTATTTCCAATTATTCTGATAATTAATAGATTATGTCATGAAAAATGATCAGAATATTAAGCTGTATTTTGACACACTGAATACGGTTAGGGCCTTAGCGCTAGTTGAGTTCAGTGAACTCTACTGACTATGCACTGCACGGCACACTCCCTGCCCTCAAAGGCAGGATGAAACCTGCGGCCGACGCAGCAGTTTCCATCCGCAGTTAGTGTAAAGTGAAGCACTAGGGGCCTGCAAGCTGTGTGGTTGGTGGCGAGAGTCTGCTCTCTGGCCACCGAGGTCTGCAGCTCTGACCCTAAAACCCTGGTGAAGGCTGGAGATGCCACGTCGCTTTGCTCTTCTCTTCCTTCATTTCCCAGTTTTGCTTCTGGGAAGTAGAAAATCATTCGTGTACTGAGTGTATTTCTGTGTGAGAGTGGTATGTCCACTGTGCAAAGTCATTCTCTATGAGCTGCGACAGGGCCAGGGTAGTGGGACGGAGCCCTGGCATCTCTCCAGGGTGAGGCTGCCGACCCAGCAGGCCGACGTGCCCACTCCAAGCGTGCTGAGAGAGGGCTGGCCTGACCCGGAGACCGTTACACTATGACAACGCTCCATCGCAATGGAAAACGACCGTTACACTATGACAACGCTCCATCGCAATGGAAAACCATGTGTTTTGTTGTCTCCTAGAGTCTCTCAGTGCGGTTGGGGAGTACTGAGTAAACCAATGAGTTACAATTTTGTCACTAGACTATTAGAAAAGAAAGGTTTGCAAAAAGCGTGGAGGCCTGTGGTGTGGTGGAGCTATGATTAACACTCGAGGGCTCCCCCAACGGCAGCTCCCAGTGTTCGCAGAGTCGCAGGTCCTCCGTGGGCGGAGTGTCTGTGGAGTCACTTCTGCGTGCGCGTCCCTCCCTGCAGGGCGGTGGTGTGCGAGGCTGGTGCCGGTGCACTGGGGTGAGCCACGCAGCTGCCTTCTCCCCCGTGGCGTTCACCATGCAGAGACCCACCAGAGAAACTCCATGCCCGCGTTCCCGCCCAGACCACGCCCACCCCTTCAGGGCAGTTCCTTTCCAATAATCAGCACGCAGAACTGCAAACTTGCCGAATGAGGCAAAAGCACCAAAGTCTGGAAAAGCTTTCCCACAGGAAAGGAACCGTGCAGTTTTTGTTTGTTGAAAGGAACGTCGCGTTATTGTTTGTTTTTAAGACAACTACAAATCAATCGGCTGAAATAGATGAACGGACAGTGCCTGTGGGGTCTTGTGATTCTCATTTGGAAGGCTTTGGTTTTGTTTATTTTCTCTTCCGCGTCCACGGTCTGAGAAGGCAGCTTGTACAGAGGCTGATGCTTACGCAGAGTCTGGCTCCTGCCTTGCGGCTGACGTGGATGGGGGCGGCGGTGCCCAGCGTGAATGCTGTTGGTGGTTTCACCCTCCACAGTCTATGTTTTTGCTTCATGGCTTGGAGCTAGGAAACCATATGGATATATTACTGAACTTGGAAGCAGAATACTCCCTTTATGACTGTATAGTTAAGTAACAGGCTATGTTTCATTGGCTTTTTAATAGGGGTAGTTGCTAGATTGATTTTGCTTAGAAGGTAAACAGCAGAAAAATCTCTCTCTGTTATAGTCTCTTACAGGTGTACAGAAATATTTACACATGCACACCAGTGAGCTATCAATCTAGAGAACCAACGCCATTTCTGAGATTATGTTAATATCTTCCCACGAAACTACTGACCTTTCACACAGGAAGAGCGGGCCTGAGGTCAGATGGCTCTAGAGGCCGGGCCGCATTGGGTGGGGAGCCTTGTCATATTGCTGGTCGTTTCCCAACCTGTGCTCCCGAGTTGAGCCCCGAGACTCTGCTCCTGGCGAGAACTCCTACAGAAGCAGGAGCTTAGTAGTGTTCTCCAGGTCCCACTGCTAGGATATGGCTTGGGTTGTGAACACCATGCCCTCTTTTCCCCACCACAAATAATGGATAAGTACTTGCTTGCTTAAAAATAAATGGATCTCTGAGCCTTCTCCGCCCCCTCACTGATCTTTCTCAAATTCCCATGCTAGCAATTGGTGTGAATTCACAGTATTCCGTATTTGCACTCTGAACAGTGAGCTGCCAAGGGCAGTGGTTAAGTGAAGTCTGCTTAACAGGCATGTCTGTTCTTAAAATTTGCAGAAATCCCTTAGACCAACCGTTTCCTGTTGCATAAAAGGATAACATTGCAGTTCTTGTAGTCTGTAGTTTTCCAACAATGTGCCTGAGTCGGTCCCTGAAATTATCATCCAACAAATGAGGAAGAGCTGCTCAGGAAGGCAAGCGCATCACTGATGCACATGACGCATGGGAGCAATTGATCTGCAGCAAAGAGGTCTGGCCACACTCCAGGTCCTAGAAGTAATCCCGCTGTATCTGGGAGTTAAAGTGTGGAAGATTACAGCAGTATAGGAACTGGCCGGGGACAGCCAGATGAGAACAATGAAGTGTGGAAACTGGTGGTTTCCAAAAACACAAAGGAACGGAGGAGGATGAAAAATACAATGGAGAAGAAAGTCAACAGTAATGACTACACTGAAGCCTGTTGTTCCCATTGTACAGGAATTCTGCTCATCTCTGAGAGAACACGAATAGTGGGGTCAAACTAATGACCCACTCAGTTACTTGGTTTGTGTGTTGCTTCTTGGTGAGTCCCGGGGCTTGAACTCGGGGCCTGGGCACTGCACCTGGGATGTTCTGCTCAAGGCAAGCACTTGAGCCACAACTCTGTTTATGGCCATCTGGTGATTGATTGGAGATAAGAATCTCACAGATCTCCATATTCCAGCCAGCTTCAACCTGTGATCCTCAGATCTCAGTCTCCTGATTAGTTACTTTTAATACACCACTTTTTCTCAAGACACATTTCCCTTCCTTTGTGTTCTCTAATTATTCATAAGCCCTGCTTATTCAAAACCAGACAGAATCATAATATCTGCTTCACAAATACATGTTAATTTGATAAAAATTAACTATATGGAGGCTGTTAAAATTATGAGTATTAACATTTTAAACCATTTGACTTGATTTAAAAAAAACCTTAAAAGACAAAAAATAAGTTTTTATGCTGTTCATATGATTAGCACAATTCGTACCATATTTTCTAATTTTTCAAAGAACTGAGCTAAAAAACATCTAGCCAAAAGTTTCACATTATGTGAATTTGAGTAGAAATTTGAAGATTTATTATGGTGATTATATATCAGCAGTGATAAATATGTTTCCTGATTAGGATTTTTTATCTGAAGAAAGTGAGCCATGGGGACATACTCTCAGAGCAAAAAATAAACCATTGCAGAGTGTTTTGATAAATAGACAATATCCATATTCCTAGGTAGCATGTGGCAATGTGACAAATAAATTATTTTTAATAAAATCATTAAAGATTTTCATGAAAGATTAATGAGCATTAGTTAGGCTATAAAAGCATGAAAAGCATGTACAAAAAACAACTTGTAGTGCAGGAGGAAGTTGAGAGGCAATCTTGTTAGCATAATTGATCTCCTCCCTCACCTCCTGCACTGCGCCATGCGTGGAAGCAGCCCCACAGGCTCTGTGTCCACATGCAGCATCCAAAGTGAGGCAGAGCGCAACTCCAGAAGGTTCCGCTGCTCACCTAGCAGGGCAGGGACTACACTATAAAACTCATATTTGTTTCTGTTAATATTTGTTCTGCAACAAATATGAATATTTCATACCATAAAATTTACATAGCACGAAATGGAAAGGACTAAAGATGCCTTTTTTAAAATCTCATCAGTAAAAACGTTGAGTGTGTTGAATATTTTACCAGGTGTATATTCTTCCACTTTCATACATAGGGCAAAATTAAAATTTAGTTTTCTATGTTGTATATAAATGACAAATATCTTTTGGATACAAGGTCACGTTTTATTACATATGGGAAAATGAGAAAGATTTGTCTTTCTAACCCTTGTTCCCATTTTCCTATTACCCAAGGTTAGTCCTTCCTGCTCAGCAAACAGTGGCATTCCGTGGATGATTCTAGAGAACACAGGCTGGCTGGCTTCTTTGGTAATCTTTGGTACTGTTGATCACTGAGCGCCCGTTTCCTGGCGTAAGGGGCAGGGGCGGGCCAGTCCGTGCGCGTGCTCCAGTCTGCCCAGGCCCACACTGTGTGCTGTTTGGCAGGCAACATCGCCACGTCCCAAATAGCATGTCCTGCCTTGGTAGTTTAGTTTCAGGGTGACTTAGGGGTTCGTAGGAATCATTAGCAACCTGCTTTCAGCCTCAAGCTTCATTTGCAAAGTTATACTCTATATTTCAATAGCTAAATCCAATAAATATTAGAAATAACAGTTAATCACTCCTTTCTCAGGCAAAGATCTATGCCTGGCCACCCTTCCTTTCCTGTATCTACCCCTCTATGCACGCAGAGAAGTTTCCTCATCTGTGAAAATAAGAACGAGTGAATACAGAGAGCCAGGGACACAGAAAGAGCTGAGGGCTTCCTTGTGCCCCACTTCCCCCACCCAGAGCTCCTCACCCGCTCCGCACCCACCCAGCAGTCTGTTGACTGTGGCCTCCTCTCCAGCCCCCAAAACACCCTCACCAGGAGCTCCGCACTTGGATCTTGCTGCACCCCAGCCAGAGGCCAGCGGCCGGCCCTGTGTCGAGGACACCAGTGGTTTTATCTTCACGTACGAGTTCCCCAGGTAAACGTGTGCCTGGGAACTCCAGGTAGGGCCAGCCCTGTGCAGATGCACCACAGCCCGGCTGAGCCCCATGGCTTCCTTATCTCGCCCTGCTTCCTTCCATTCCTTTGCCGGAACATCCCTCAGGTAAATCACATCCCAAAGAACCCTTCTCTCTCGGCACCTGCGTGGGGAGTGAGGGGTCATAAACACTCGCCATTGTCCTGTGCTAGCCAATATTCTGATTTATTGAGGAATAAGCTGACGCCGCCCAGGACCGTGCCTAATGAATGATACGGCTTTCCCACAGTCCCATGAGTCGCTGGGCATATCTGCTACTAGGCACAGCATCTCCAGGCCCTGTTCTGACAGTCTGGGCTTTCCTAATGAATACAGCATGCCTTGAGGGATGTTTTCCATGCACAGGTCAGAGCCTGGATTGAATTGGGCCACTGATGATCACACAATGTCAAGTAAATGCCGGCCCAGACCTGACCGAGTTTACAGTTCAAGACAAATAATTGAAAGCTCCCTTAGCAAAGCAAGAAATTCAGGCCGTGGGTTTTCTGTGTTTTTTTCTTTTAAGAATTACCCATGACCTTTACATCTGCACCTCCATGGCATAAAACACTCCACAGAGAAAAGGAAAATAGCCACTGCCACCAAGTTGAGAAACTCCTGAACTCTAGAGCTCACAAGTCTGCAGCTATTTGATTTAGAGATCCTAGGACTGTGTGTTTACTTTTGTGTCTATGATAAATATTCTTTTATCTTCTGCTTTACTAAGAGTATCTTTAATTATATGCACATAAAATTCTATTTTGTCTTAATGACATATTACATTCTGAAGCAGAATTCTGCTTCTTCCGACTTTAGGTAATGTAATGAAAATACATATCTCAAAAATGAAAAAAAAAAAAGAATTAGTGCTTTGTTCTGTTCACCCAAGATGACTGGAATTTAATGTAGTAATACAGCCTGCTTTGTATTAAGGTAAATTCCATTTCAAAAACACATGGTAAGTGTTCTCTATTGCATTCTTCATGACATATTTTAAAATACCGAGAATCAGACAGCTTTACTCTCTTTGTGACTCTGAGGTTGTCTAAGGCTGTTTGCTTTTGGATGTGTTTTATAAGAGAAACTTTTGACGCTGGTGGAGGGCAAGATGCATCTGCATTGCCGCAGTTCTGTTAGGCTGGTCATTTATCCTGAGCCTTCGAATGGCCAGCGGGAGCAGCTCCACCACGTTGCAGATTCACAACCTCAGCCCTCCCATAAAATACACATCAAGCTCCCATTTTCTGGACAAGGAAACCAGATGCAGAAAATTGGGTCATTGAATCAGGAGAACATAAGCTGGGACCCCGAGCGGGCAGCGAGGCCGTGTCTCACGCCCAGACCTTGGCGCCAGAAACCCAGCCCCCCGCGCCCGGTCATTTCTCACCAGGACCCCCCGGCCGCCGTGCACGGCAGTGTGTGGACGGAAGGGCCGCAGCTGTTAGTGCATGCGGCGCCCTGGCCTCACCCACTCCCCGTGCGCCCGTCAGTGCGCGGGGCGGCGAGGCAGAGGGGCGGCGGGGAGGCGTCTGCGCGGCCTGCGCTCGGCAGGCCACGCCTGGCCTGGCGCCCCCTCTGCCTCGGTCCTCCCGCGCCTCGCCCCCAACGGGCCGTGGCTTGAGCGCCCACCAGCTTCCTCAGGCGCGCGCCAGTCCACATGTCGGGCAGGGGCAAAAGGCCAGCCGGCGCCGCCTGGCAGAGCGTCCCGGCAGTGGCTCCGGCGCCCAGGGCCCACGGCGCCTCGCGTGGCCAGGGCGGCGCCTTCCGCGGACGTGGGCCAGGCGCGGACAGCCTGCCCTTAGCCCTGCGTCTGCTCAGCCCTGACCATCGCCACGAGATGAAGGCTGAGGCTCGCGTGCGCCTGGTTGGTACGCTGAAATAGAAGGCAGTTTGGTGCGTGGGGAGAGGGCTTTGGGCCAGATCTTACCACGGAAGTATAGAAACAGCTGTAAGCCAGACTTCTCAGCCAGCACCTCCGTGTGTTCATCCTGAGGACTTGTAAACACAACGTGAACCACCAATCCTAAAGCCTCAGGAGCGACGGTCGCGTGGGGACAGGGTCCGGGCTCTGGGCTGGACGGCGCGTCCAGAGTGGGCTGTGGCTGCATGTAAGTGTTCGTGTTACAAAGAGCTCCCTGTTGAGTATCTAACGCACAGCGACTGCACAGTGGAATCGAAACACCACAGGTATCCATAAGGCCTGATTGCTCTCTAGGGAGCACTCGACTCCAGCAGTGATTAAGTCCTTCATCCCAGAGAGGGACGGGCTGCATCAAGGCTGAGGAGGTGAATTGGTGCAGCTGTACGACCGTCGTATGGACGGTTGGTTGGGCCTTGTCAGTTGGTTGAGTGACCTGTGCCTTTCAGCAGCTGAATTCTGTGTTTTCAGAGATCGTCTACAGCTGGGTGTTCAACGAGTTCCCTTCCTTCGTGGTGGAGGACAGCCGGCGCTTCGTGTCCCAGCAGACAGGCAACCTCTACATTTCTAAAGTGCAGAGCTCAGACGTTGGCAGCTATATTTGCCTGGTGAAAAACACGGTGACCAACGCCCGGGTGCTCAGCCCTCCGACCCCGCTCACTCTGCGCAGCGACGGTAAGTGGCTGGCCTGGCGGCCCCTCCTCCTCTCTCCCCTTCGTCCCTCTTGTCCCCCTTGTCCCCCTCTGCCCCCTCATCCCCGATGCACACAGCTAAGCCGGGGGGCCTGGCTGGGCCTTTGCACCCAATAACAAATGAAAGCAGAGGGCACACGCCGCATTTAGAAACGTGCCAGGTGTAGTCTGAGATGGAGCAGACAGAAACTTTAAGCGAGGACGGTGATGACGACGATGACGGGTGAATGAGAAACACCCACCCTCATGCTCCTCTGAAGAGGAGCTGGGCGCGCAGTCCCCGCCTGACCCTCTGCCCTGTGCTGGGCCACGAGCGGCAGCTGTCACCGCATGTCACCTCAGCTGCCTACAAGTTGAATCAGCAGCTTTTAATAGTGCTTGATACAATTATCATTGTCATTATTTTTTCCAATAATAGGAACAGTTGGAACTTTAACTTTTAAGAGCCATTCGGGCAGATACCATGAGGCCATCTATCTGAAGTATCTTACATTTAAACACCTCATTTGTATTTAGAGACATTTACCGTCAAGCATGGCATTAGGGGACTCACGTGCTGTGTTAAGAGTTGATATGCAGCGTGCTCTGTCATGCAACAGAAATTATCTATGAAGGCATTATGAGGGGTGCTTGAGCATTCTGATTCATCTTGAAGTTTAAGAATGATGTATTTCAATACTGTCATTTGCTTTTTAGAATATATGGTGTTAAACTGTATGACTAGAGCTGTGTCACAAGAGTTTTACTGACAATTTAGTGTGTGTATGCGTGCATGTATACACACAGTGAAGTCTGTGAGACTTTATAAATGATAAAGACCATAACTATGAGTGGTGATATATGCTATACATTTTAGTAGTAACTCTACGGGGTAAGGAACTAAGCGCTTGGTTTGCTCTCTCTGACCTCAAGGAATCTGTAACTTGAATTCATCTCCCCACGCCCTCACCTGTGCTGTTCTCCACCCACCCAGCTGTGGCTGAAAAGGTCGATGGACTGAGGGTGCTTATTAATGAGCTCAGGAAAAGTAATCAGCTGATAATGCATGTGTATACAAGGTGTTTATTTTTATGGCAAGAACTGTGTCAACAAGGAGAGTGTGCACAGAACTACCTAATCGCATAATCTACAAGCCCAGCCCATTAATCCACATTGACTGACACAGGAAGTGGCAGGCCTACTTCCTGGGACTGTCACCGTGGCCCAGGAGCTACGCAGTGGGATGAGGGGAAGGGTTCAAAGTGCACACCCTGTTCCGGGACATGGAGAGGGCCCTCAGTGACGCATGGCGGCCAGGCAAGCAGAGCGCCGGGAAGCAGGCAGAGAGATGCTGGGTTGGTGGAGTGGGGTTACAGTACAGACAGGGCGAAAATATGTCAGGACTTCCACCAGAATCTAGAGAGAGCCCGAGCATGGCTCCTCCCCAGAGAGCATGGCTCCTCCCCAGACAGCATGGCTCCTCCCCAGACAGCATGGCTCCTTCCCAGACAGCATGGCTCCTCCCCAGACAGCATGGCTCCTCCCCAGACAGCATGACTCCTCCCCAGAGAGCATGGCTCCTCCCCAGACAGCATGGCTCCTCCCCAGACAGCATGACTCCTCCCCAGACAGCATGGCTCCTCCCCAGATGGCATGGCTCCTCCTCAGACGGCATGACTCCTCCCCAGACAGCATGACTCCTTCCCAGACAGTATGGCTCCTCCCCAGACAGCATGGCTCCTCCCCAGACGGCATGACTCCTCCCCAGACAGCATGACTCCTCCTCAGACAGCATGGCTCCTCCCCAGACGGCATGGCTCCTCCTCAGACGGCATGGCTCCTCCCCAGACAGCATGGCTCCTCCTCAGACAGCATGACTCCTCCTCAGACAGCATGACTCCTTCCCAGACAGTATGGCTCCTCCCCAGACGGCATGGCTCCTCCCCAGACAGCATGGCTCCTCCCCAGACAGCATGGCTCCTCCCCAGACAGCATGACTCCTCCTCAGATGGCATGGCTCCTCCACAGACAGCATGGCTCCTCCCCACAGTATGGCTCCTCCCCAGACGGCATGGCTCCTCCCCAGACAGCATGGCTCCTCCCCAGACAGCATGGCTCCTCCCCAGACAGCATGATTCCTCCCCAGACAGCATGGCTCCTCCCCAGACAGCATGGCTCCTCCCCAGACAGCATGACTCCTCCCCAGACAGCATGACTCCTCCCCAGACAGCATGACTCCTCCCCAGACAGCATGGCTCCTCCCCAGAGAGCATGGCTCCTCCCCAGACAGCATGACTCCTCCCCAGACAGCATGGCTCCTCCCCAGACAGCATGGCTCCTCCCCAGACAGCATGGCTCCTCCCCAGACAGCATGACGCCTCCCCAGACAGCGTGACTCCTCCCCAGAGAGCATGGCTCCTCCCCAGACGGCATGGCTCCTCCCCAGACGGCATGACTCCTCCCCAGACGGCATGGCTCCTCCCCAGACGGCATGGCTCCTCCCCAGATGGCATGGCTCCTCCCCAGAGGTGACCAGGGTGGCTCCGCCCCAGGCAGGCCTTCCCGCTTGCTTTGCTCCAGACAGAATGGCCCCTGTGACCTTGTCTGACACTGTCATGGATGTGTGCTTACAGCAGGTGCAGCACTGCGGCTTGCATGTCCCGATCAGTGATCAGTGGCTTAGGTGAGCACCAGAATATCTGAGAACACCCAGGGCCACTCTCCACCGAGCACCTGAACCCAGGAGAAGGTGCTCCCAGCCTCTGTTCACAAGTTTTAATTTGTAAATTGTTCCAAGGGGACTTGGAGCCTGCTGAGAGGAATACTCTAGTGTGTGTGTATCCAGAGGCTGAACTCCACAGGAACATAGAAACTTAGTTAGCTTTTTATTAATCTTTGATTTATTTTGCTCCTGTCTCTACGGAAGCCTTAAAATCTTGTATGAAATACATTCAGTGAAAGCATCAGGAAATCACTAGTTTTGAAATAAAATGAATATTTCATTTGTTCAGATATCCTTCACAATCCATCAAATCACTTTTTCTTTGAGCAAACTTATACAAAAGATTGGAACTCCTATCTACAGAGATAAGAATTTTTATCAGGAAAGTAATCTACCCGTGTTCATCTGTTCTCTTACTATGTCCCAAGAGCTTGGAAGAATTACTTCATAAATACTTACAAATTAGATAAATTTTTAAAATATACATCAAACAAGTTTTGTTTTTCAACCTGAAAACCCGTCTTTATACGCATTCTAATCAGTCTCATAGCACGCTAACTTTCGGATGCTCACACTGCGTGTGTGTAGCACAGGAGTGAACTCTGAGTCCCGTGTCCTGTCTGTCTGTCTGTCTGTGTGTCGGCTCCACGCACCCCTCTCCTCCCCTCACACCCCTCGAAACCCACCACCATTTTACTCATCAGATACGGCAGCGTTTCCGCGGTTGTTATTCCTGACCTTTGCATTGTTCTATATGTGAAGTATAAACGTTCGCTTCCTTGCTTTGCGGGCAGAGTTGTGTCCACAGCTGTGTGCGCCGTCCCGCCTGCCCCTGCGCTTCCCGTCCAGCTCGGCGCCTCCGGTCTCCGGACGCCCTGGGGGCTCTGCACCGGCCGGTCCGGCCGTCCCCCGCTCTGTCCGTCCGTCCCCCGCTCTGTCCCCCGCTCTGTCCGTCCCCCGCTCTGTCCGTCCGTCCCCCGCTTTGTCCGTCCGTCCCCCGCTTTGTCCGTCTGTCCCCGGCTCTGTCCCCCGCTCTGTCCGTCGGTACCCCGCTCTGTCCCCCGCTGTGTCCATCTGGTCCCCCGCTCTGTCCGTCCGTCCCCCGCTGTCCGTCCGTCCCCCGCTCTGTCCGTCCGTCCCCCGCTCTGTCCCCCGCTCTGTCCATCTGGTCCCCCCACTCTGTCCGTCCCCCGCTCTGTCCGTCTGTCCCCGGCTCTGTCCCCCGCTCTGTCCGTCGGTACCCCGCTCTGTCCCCCGCTCTGTCCGTCCGTCCCCCGCTTTGTCCGTCTGTCCCCGGCTCTGTCCCCCGCTCTGTCCGTCGGTACCCCGCTCTGTCCCCCGCTCTGTCCGTCCGTCCCCCGCTCCGTCTGTCGTCTCCTCTCCTCTTCCGGCCTCTTCGCCCCTCGGTGACAGCACGATTCTGCTCTCGCCCTCATGTCAGCGTCTCGGCATTCGTGGCCGCGTCCTCCCCGGGGGGCGGCTCGGACCTTGGGCCTCCTCCGGACCGGCCCGCGCCGGCCTCGTGGCCGCGGCAGGAAAGCCGAGGGGCCGGGAGGGGCTGGCGGCAGCGCGCGGGCCTCGCGGGCCGGAGGCCGGGTTCGAGTCCTCGGCACCGCCAAAGCAGAGAAGGCCGGAAGCCGGAAGTGGCGCCGTGGCTCCGGTGGCAGAGCGCTCGGCTGGAGCTCAGGAGCCATGACCGACAAAAAAGAAGCAGCAAGGAAACCTGAGCGAGCAGCGCGGCGGCGGCGTTCTGAGCAGGCGCGTGGTGGCGGCGGCGACGGCGTTCTGAGCAGGCGCGTGGCGGCGGCGGCGGCGTTCTGAGCAGGCGCGTGGCGGCGGCGGCGTTGTTCTGAGCAGGCGCGTGGCGGCGGGGGCGTTGAGCAGGCGCGTGGCGGCGGCGGCGGCGACGGCGTTCTGAGCAGGCGCGTGGCGGCGGCGGCGGCGGCGGCGGCGGCGTTCTGAGCAGGCGCGTGGCGGCGGCGGCGGCGGCGGCGGCGGCGTTCTGAGCAGGCGCGTGGCGGCGGCGGCGGCGTTCTGAGCAGGCGCGTGGCGGCGGCGGCGGCGGCGTTCTGAGCAGGCGCGTGGCGGCGGCGGCGGCGGCGTTCTGAGCAGGCGCGTGGCGGCGGCGGCGTTCTGAGCAGGCGCGTGGCGGCGGCGGCGGCGTCGTTCTGAGCAGGCGCGTGGCGGCGTTGGCGTTGTTCTGAGCAGGCGCGTGGCGGCGGCGGCGGCGGCGGCGTTCTGAGCAGGCGCGTGGCGGCGGCGGCGGCGGCGTCGTTCTGAGCAGGCGCGTGGCGGCGGCGGCGTCGTTCTGAGCAGGCGCGTGGCGGCGGCGGCGGCGTTCTCAGTTCCGCCTGGAGCCACTTGTGACTCCCGTGGCCCGGATTGCTCACAAACTGAAGCCGATGCGCGGCGCGCTCTGGGGAGGAGACGGGGCAGCGCCGGCCTGCCTCGGAGGGTCCTGGAGGTGAGCTCAGCGTCCACGCAAGGCCCTGGGGAGGCGCTCCGCGGGAGGGCTCGGGGCTTGGGTGCTCACGCCGTGGCCGCAGGGCCTCAGCCGTCGGCGGGGCCGGGTGGCGTGGGGGTGCGCGGCCGCCGTCCTCCGTGAGACGCCCCCTGACGGAGCGGGCGCCGCAGAGCGGCCTCGGGGCAGGCAGGAGTGAGACCTCCCGATGGGACTCCAGAAGCTTCCGTGTGCGTGTCGCCGGGCGCGCCGGCCGACTGAGCTCCGGAGCCGCCCCGCCCCTCCGCCCAGGGCAGGGCTCCGCGTCTGCGCGCCTCCCCGGCCTCCGACCCCAGGCGCTCCCCGAGCCTCGCTTCCCGGGCTCCCAGCCTCACCCAGAGGCTGCGGGACGGGCTCCGCACTTGCCCCTCCCCTCCCTGAGGGCGGGCTCCGCACTTGCCCCTCCCCTCCCTGAGGGCGGGCTCCGCACCTGCCCCTCCCCTCCCTGAGGGCGGGCTCCGCACCTGCCCCTCCCTGAGGGCGGGCCCCGCCCCTGCCCCTCCCCTCCCTGAGGGCGGGCTCCGCACCTGCCCCTCCCTGAGGGCGGGCTCCGCACCTGCCCCTCCCTGAGGGCGGGCTCCGCACCTGCCCCTCCCTGAGGGCGGGCTCCGCACCTGCCCCGCCCCTCCCTGAGGGCGGGCTCCGCACCTGCCCCGCCCCTCCCTGAGGGCGGGCTCCGCACCTGCCCCGCCCCTCCCTGAGGGCGGGCTCCGCACCTGCCCCGCCCCTCCCTGAGGGCGGGCTCCGCACCTGCCCCGCCCCTCCCTGAGGGCGGGCTCCGCACCTGCCCCGCCCCTCCCTGAGGGCGGGCTCCGCACCTGCCCCTCCCCTCCCTGAGGGCGGGCTCCGCACCTGCCCCTCCCCTCCCTGAGGGCGGGCTCCGCACCTGCCCCGCCCCTCCCTGGCTCCGCACTTGCCCCGCCCCTCCCTGAGGGCGGGCCCCGCACCTGCCCCGCCCTTCCCTGAGGGTGGGCTCCGCACTTGCCCCACCCCTCCCTGAGGGCGGAAGTTATGGTTTGGACTGTTTAGTTCTCTTTGGAATGACAATCACGGCGGGGCTCTCAGGCGCTCAGACCCTCCTCCTGGGAAATGAATTGCAATCTTCAGAGCTGCTCACCCCAGCAGGCACTGACGAACGAACCACAAACAGCAGTCTGATCTTTGAGTAAAGGTACTAAACCTTGAGTGTAAAATGAGCGTCAGGCCCTCCGACAGACGAGCTGGGAGGTGACTCACCTGCGGCTGCAATTCACCTGGCTGCCGTGTAAACCTGGTCTCTCCAGAGTGGAGGGATTGAAGGGGGGCCTGGCTGCTCCGCCCGTGTGCCTTCAGCCACTCAGCTGTTGCAACACGATGTGTTGTGTGTGTGTGCATGCACGTGTGTGCACGCGCTAGGGGTTGGACGCAGGTCCTTGCGTGCTCTCTCTGCACTTTCACTCATGGCTGACACTCTACTACCTGAATTGTATCTCCAGTCCAGCATTTTGGTGATCAATTGGATTTGAAATCTCGCAGATTTTTCTGCCAGGTCTAGCTTTGAACTGCAGCCCTCAATGTCAGCATCTCTGAGGCTAGAATTACAGGGGTAAGGACCAGCTGCCAGCTACTAATGCAGCCTTTTGAGCTCATCTTTCTTTGTAGCTGTGGAACCATGGGTGAGACAGCTCACTAGCAGGCCCCTCCCCTGGGCAGGTCTGACCCCTACCCCACATGCCCAGCCCTACCTGCCACACCACAGTGCATGGGCCCAAGGATCAGAGTTGGTGGCAGATTTGGAGCAAAAGCTGTGACTCTCAGCAACTATCCTCTGCACCCTGTGAGCCGCCCCTCACCAGGTCAGCACCACCCTGGGTGTCACATTCCGTTCGTCTCCTTACTACTGCTGGGAACCAAACCTAAAGAGTGTGGTTAGTGTCCTCACAGAAGCTTCTAATTATTCCATTGGAATAAATGTTACAAAGGCTGTTCTAAATTTAGTAAAAAAATGTGTGAAATGAGACAAAGCACAAGTGGTAACCCACTTAAGTAAAATCGGGGTTATGCTGATCTTTGAGAATGACAGAATTCATCTTCAGAGAATGTAAGGTTGCCTGTTACACGGTGTGTTAATTATCTGTCAGAATGCCTGTCAGGAGAATACAGAGTCTAATTTTCTTCATAATTAGTAAGGTCTACTTACTATTACACTGTACTGTTTTCTCTTTCAATGTCGATTTACTTTAAAAATGTCAGACTGGTAAAAAAAAAAGTTATAAAAAAAAAAAAAAAAGCAAATGAGGCTGGGCTGAGTGAGCAGCTGAGCAGTGCTTCTGTGGCTTGTGTCCATGCAGGGAGGCGCGGAGCTGCGTGCCAGGGTGACGGGGCCTGTGCACCGTGAGCGCACGCAAGCAGCTGCCTGGCCACGGGTCACCGTTGCCTCGGGCGCTCTTGATTTTGCTTCTGTTTAAATGAAAAACATTTCTTCCAGAAGCTTTTAGAGTTTGAAATTCAGAAGTAGGGGAATAAAACAGATAGAAAAAGAAAACAGTAGAAATAATTTAGAGACTGTGGGCTCAGAAATGGGCCCTGGGGTAGTTCAGACCAAATGCAGCCCGCCGGCACTGGAGCCTCCTTGGCCCCATTATACAACATGCCTCCCAGGCCGAAACTCCACTAAGGACAGGCGTTTAGGTGACTGAGCACGATGCGGCATGCACTAATGAGACTCTACAGAGAGCTGGGAGGAGTGGTTTTCACTTTGGTGTGGATCATCAGCTAAAGTTTGTTCCTCGTGCAGAGACACTCCTGGAAGAGGAGTTTGGTTTTTAGAAGGAATCAGGGTGGCTCAGTGGTAGAGTGCTTGCCTAGCATGCATGAGGCCCTGGGTTCGATTCCTCGGCACCACATAAAGAGAAAAAAACGGAAGAGTGCTAGCCTCGAGTTGAAGAACTAAGGGACAGTGCTCAGGCCCGGAGTTCAAGACCCACAACCAACAACAACAAAAGAAAAGGCATCAGGGCAATAGGAGGTACAATGCTCAGGCTGATAGGAGGCAGTTGTCATAACCTTAAACTTGTATTCATTCTATGTATCTGTGAGTCCGGTAGAGAGCAATAAAAGTAAGAAACAAGGTTTTGAGGATTATATGTTAATATAATTAATTATAATTCAATTTAATTGCATACTTTAAAAAAAAACCCTTGATTTTACTCAGCCTATTTAAGCCCATGAAACTAAGAACCTTGTCAAACAGGGTTAAAGTAATGTATAATGTCAGCAAACAGAGATCTCCAGAGGCATTTCAGAGTTAGGGACTTGGTACTAGTGGAGCATATTCTACAGTGTAGTCCAGTCTCGCGGGCTCTGAAAACCTTGCCGCACCCTTGTAAGCATGCCAGGCAGGGTGGCCGTTCCCTGCCGGGTGCCCTGCTCACTGGCTGCCCGCCACTCCTCCAGAGTCTAGTGCATTTCTCTTCAAAGCTGCTGTTGCTTTTTAATATGAAGTGATATTAATAATTGTATTTATTTGTTGTCAGAAGTCTTGTTCTTATTTTGATTTAATTCTACATAATGTATTCAGTAAAGAGCTAAAAAAGAAAGTGATTTTAATTTGGTCTACTGCTATATATTGCCAGAAAGGGATTCTTTATGAAAAGGAAGACTGGAAACAACTCAAGCATATTGAGCTGTTCCCATCATTATTAGCAGATGTAAGATGAATCTCCATTCCTCAATGCTAAAACCTAAGGTTAATTGCTCTAATGATTAAATCATAAAAGCAAATATATTAATAGGGCAATCTATTTCTTTAAAGTATTATACTCTTGTCCTGAATGCATGCATTTGTCTATCCAGAATAAAAACCTGAAAAATTCAAAATTCTCCCTAAATATATTATAATATTTAATCTGAGTATTTGGAGACATTTCTAGAAATGTTTTCTTCCAAGTCCTGAGTTAATCATCCTTTAAATGTATTTGCAAATTTCTAGAAATGTTTTCTTCCAAGTCCTGATTAATCATCCTTTAAATGTATTTGCAAATTAGTGCACATAGAAGGATATATTGATTCTTAGTTACTAGCTCTTATTATGTCTTGTAGGAGATTATGTGAACTAAAATCATTGTGATCAGAGACTGCTTGAGCCAAAGTAAAAAGTATAATGGCCTAGTCCATAATAACTGTATGTCGCATTATAGATACAAGACGTAAAATAACAAAAGTTTAACAAAACTGACTAGAGATGGAAACTCTGAGTGGTGTCACTGTTCCCACAGAGGCCCCCAGCTGTGGGGTGCTGAGGTGTTGTACAAGGCTCCTAGTCGGAAAGAGAATTAGATGATCCTCAGTGGTTAACAGAGAATATCTGAATCAACATATAACTTGATAATGTCAATGCAGCAAGTAAATGCAGTAAGTGCCATTTTGGAAACAGTCTGCCTAGAAAAGCAGTAAAATAGAAACTGATAGCATTAGGGCATTAAGTGCCAAAATAAAGCCTTGAATTCAATCAATAAGGCAATGGGAAAATGACCAAGTCATTAAGAAACAAAAATAGATGATGAAAATCCTCTTTTTGAAAGATTAAGCTGCGTTCAGCGTGCAGAGTGGATTGAAGAAAAAGATAGCAGACCCAAACATAAGCAAGTGAGGCCCAGGGGAGCTGGAGGTGGGATTCAAACTGTAGAATGCCAGCTGTGAGCAAGAACGCACGGCTCAGGGAGCCAAGCACAACAACGATGGAAGCCTGGGGATCCAAGTACACCAGCCATCAAGGCCCAGGGAGACACGTACACCTGCAGTTAAGATCCAGCACGCCAAGTACACCAGCACTCAAGGCCCAGGAGGGCACGTACACCAGCATTCAAGCCCAATACATCAAATCCAGCAGCAATCGAGACCCAGAACGCCGAGTACACTGTCCATCCAGGCAGAGAATCGAGGCTCAGGACGTCAGGTGTATCCGCCATCACAACTAAGGCAGTGAGGTCCAGGTAAAGGAAAATAAGAAACATGCTCAAGAAGGATGAGAGAATATTCTGAAATTCCTTGGCTTGCCTTTGAGACACACACACACACATTTCTAACACTAAAGAAAATGCCTGGCAGATAGATTTTTAAAAATGAGAAATTAGGTGAAATGAAACCTTCCACTGGCTCTCTTGGCCCACAGAGCAGCCCAGCCGGTAGACCCAGGCACAGGACTGCAGGTGCAGGACTGAGCTTCATTCCTCACTACAAGAAACAGCACAGCGAGGGGACAGACAAGTACATATCATTAAAATGCAATGAGATCGGCAATAAAACCACATTCTGTGTGCTGTGGAAACAAAGCACAGAATGAAATTAATTCTGAAGATGAGGAGATAAAATTTGAATGTGATTGTGAGGCTGAATGCAGTTCACTAAATACTGGGAAAATGCTGAAAGGATTTCCAGACACATCCATACACGACAGCTTCGCTGAGGGAGTGGAGGAGCTGGCGCGTGGCAGGGGGGGGCTCCGCGTCCGGAAGGGGCACAGAACACAGCCAGGGCACCCGACATTATTCTAAAGAACATCACTGAGCAAGTACAAGTGCTTTTGGAAAGAAAGTACCCTCAGAGTTTTCTTAAGGTTTGGTGTTCGCTCACTTTATTCGTTCCTCACACTGCAACTCTGGAAGCAGAAGAAAGGGGAAATGAGCAGATGGAAGTGGGACCTGGGTCTTGAACTGACTTCCACCGTTGATAGGGCATGGGAAAGCTAGATTTCCTTTTGACAAGCAGAGTGAGGATTTGTGAAAACCCACATGTAAAAGAAGAATGTGCTTATCACGCGGGCCGGCTAGTTCTAAGGGTGCCTTCTAAGACATTAGGAGCAAAGCCTGAGGGAGAATTAGGAGCAGTACTGGCCAAGGTAAGGTTTACCGGTGTTCATTAGCAAGGTCCTGGAATGGCTATACACAGTAACTATAGTACAAGACAGAGCATGACAGGTCCTCAGGGATCAGACACCCTGGAGTCCTGCCCTGGGGACAGAGTTCCCTGTGAGGGAAGTGAGTGGTGAAGCACTTTGGGGACTGAACTCCCAGTGCAGCACAGGACCCTCTTTTTCTCTCTCTCTCTTCTGGGTGCACGTGTTGTGTGTAGCGTGTGTATTGTGTGTGTGTGTGTGTGTGTGTGTGGTGGTGTATGAAGTGTGAAGTGAAGCTTATAGAAAGTGGGTGTCTGATGGGTGTGACGACAGAGCATCTCGGAATCTCCAGGGCAGTGCAGACTTGGAAAGTCGCCAGCCTTGCGTCTTCTGCCACCCTGGATGCCGGGAGGGGAGGTGGGAGGTCGAGTAGGTACAATCAGGACTGGAATCCTCAAGCCTTTGAGCAGAAATTTGTCAGTTCCGCAGAGTAGTCGTCACAATTACAAACCTCCCTCATCCTCCTGGCTCAGGCTTCCTCATTTAAAGAAGGGATTGTTCTGTCAACGCCTTGGTGACCCGGCCCTCATGGAGGTCCAGGCACTCTCCAAGAGCCTTGGCTGATGGCCCTTCCTCACGCCTGTGGGCTTAGCCAGCAGCCGTGACAAGCAGTCCTTCTCTCCCTTCTCGAGAACCCCACCCCACCGCAGTGACCGCCTCCGGCACGGCTTCCTACGCAGGCGATCGTCCTCCCACTGCCCCCTGCTTTCCCAGCCCCCACTGCCATGATACCTCTCACCCTTCCAGCTCAGACCACAGCCGCTTACTCTGCCTGTGCCCTCCCCTCCCCCAGCAAATCCCTAGCCCCAGACTGAGTGTTGGACTCAACCATGGCTGTCTGCACAGCTCTCTGTTGATAGACACAAGACCCAAACTCATCAAGCACAGGCTTACCTTAAATTTACCTACCTTCTAACAGCTCTGTCCAGACCCAGCTATGGTAACTCACGTGTACCTCCACCTCCACCTGCTTCCTTCTCTCCTAGTACACCCGAGGAGCCGTGGCTCACAGCCGCCTCACCCAGCTCAGAGGCTGGCACCTGCCGCAGCCCTGCCTCCTGCAGACATGGGGGGGGGGAGTTCCCACTGTATGCACCATCGTTTCATCGGTAAACCTGACAATATTATGAGACGCGGGGCCACCCTTTGTGGACCCCTGCCCCTCCCGCCGGTGGTCTCTGCTCTCCTGCATAGACAAGCCCTTTGCAAGCGTTGTCAGAGGTCGTTTTACCATCCGCCTTGGATCTAAATCCAGGGCTTTAGTGGCCAGCATGTATGCAGCGCTCAGCACATTGCTGATGCTAATGGGCTGGATAAAGGAAATGCGAAGCAATGAAAAGCAAGATGGAGAAAAAGAATGGATGGAAAAGACTTAGCAGAAGCCAAACTGACAGGACTTGAGGCTGGCTGACTGTGGAGCAACGAGCGGTTGTACACTCGGTCTGAGGGAGGGAGCCCAGGGCTGCACATCAGTGCTCGTCTTTTTACAGCTCAGGACTGTTGAATGTCGACCGCTACGGTAGTCCTTTTCTCTCATTCAAAACAGGGACAGCCATGTGTGTGCCTCTCGCGCTGTTCGTAGTAAGCTTGACGTGGCAGTTGGCCGGCCCTGGCTGAGCAGAGCGCCTGGCTCGAGGCAGGTGTTCAGGCAAGGCAAGCTCACGGCCGGCTTGGCCCAGACGCCTCGCCCCTTTGAGCGCCTTGCCCACAGACCCCGCGGTCAGCAGAGCAGTGGTTGACAGAGCAGATCCGGAGCTGGCCGCTAAGCATCTCCAAGGCGATTGGGAGCAGCAGGGCGGCTGGCGTTCTCAGTAAAGAGACGGCAGCTAGTAAACAACCGGTGCAGATGGAAGCCCAAAATCAACTTCAGCAGTGGTCCAGAGCAACTCATTTGTCAGGTATTTCTCCCAGAGTTAGACAAGCCACAGCTCATCCGCAGAGCTGGCAGCGCGAATCCGGGGAGTGAGAGGCAGCCACGCACAAACGCGTCTCCTGGGGGGCAGTCCTGAGCGGGAGAGGTGGGGGTGAACGGTGGCTGAGAGCCTGCGTGCCTGCGGCTGGCCTGGGCAACACGCGGTTCCCTGAAAGGGAGGCGACCTGGGAACCGAGCCCAGTCAGGGCCCCAGCATGTTGGCCGCCTGTGTTGACTGTGGCACCTCCCGGAGTCCCACGCGGCTGTCCCCACCCTGCCCTTGCTCCTCCTGGCTGGCCTCCCTTCGGGAGTGACCCAGGACCCGGGTTTTCACCCAGTCACCTTCAGGGTGGCTTTGCTGCCTCGTTTTACCTAGTGAGAGCCTGACCGTGGACATAGCAGTTTGTAATGCGTGTGGTCACCACATTGGAGCACTTTATCTTTTGAATGAAAGGAATATGCTGGTAAATGTTGGGGGGGGCACTATTTAGAAATCCTAACTTCCAGTTCAAATGAGCAGAATATGTAGGGCGCCCCAGCATCTTTGGTCACGGAGCTGAGCACTGCGGTGTATCCTCGTGCATCACTCTATCACACATCTGTATTGAATCCAGACGGTCACGCATCGCTGCTGAAGCCTGGGAAGAGCTGGGCAGCGAAGGTGGGGTCTGCCTGGAACCCCATCCACACAGGCTGCCCGGAGGCTCCTAGCAGCCAAAGGGTCAAATGTTTTCCTGGTAATCAGAAAGCTTTTTAATATTCACAAATTCTGTTTGTATGCAGACAGGCAGAAAGACACCCAGAGATGCCTCACAAAGTCAAACATTAAAACATTTTTAAGGATTTTGTTATGTATTTGTTATGAAATGGCTACAATGTTGTGAATATATATGTAGAGAAGGTCCTATAATTGTGTAAAGACATTGTCCTCTTATGACAAATTCCTTTTTCTTAAAGGAAAACAGTGCAGACTCTCGCTCAAGATCAGTCTACAACCCTTCCTTACCAAGTTTTGAAACCTTGGTCCATACCTGTGATACTATTTCCATGTCAGAGGAGTTTATATGTTGGGGAAATATATAGTTGCTTTCTCTAGGCCTTAATTTATAAGATCTTTTTTTCTACAATATTGCTGCACATGGAATGGGCCTTTAATAGCAAGGAGAGAGACAGGTGCCTTTCCTTAAATCACAGTGGCAAGAGCAGAAAAGGAGAGTAAGTTTAAAATTCAGTCATCAGAGGAAAGCAATTACAGTGTGCAACTGCTCCTTGACCAATTTATTCTTGATACTTGGAGGGAAAAGTAAATCTATTGGTGTTCTGATTTTTAGAGTATACATAACAATGATAAAAGCACTTTCTCCTAATGACATAGCTCTTCACTTTCCATGTCTCTCTACACAGAGGACACTCGTGCTGCATTTATCTGTGACCGCTCAGGCTCTTCTTCCTCTTGTCAGGAGACCCTTCAATCCCTTTATTACATGGCAGAGACCAGCTCTGGAAAGGACTCAGGGTAGTGTACACCTCCAATGCGTTCCTTTCCATCCAGGCCTTTGAAATTGGCTTTTTATCAGTCATTCATTAGGGAAATGAAAAGAAAGTGGACATGTTTCTCAGTGACTCAAACTTTTGTAAGTTTGAAAGCAGTAAGCAAAGAGAAACATGTTAAATAATACCCCTGCCCTGTGTAAAGTTAGATTTCTCAGTCCCAGAAGCTTGCTGTTCACTGTATCTGAGAGCAGAGCAGGGCAGTGCTTGAGAATCGTGTCCTTCACCTGGAAATCCCAGGTTGGCACGAGTCCTGGGGCATCTGTGCGCTGGTCCTGTGAGGAGGAGGAGGAGGGCGGGGGAGGCTGCACACCCCCACACCCCCCTCTCTCATTTTCATCATCACCGTCCTTGTGGCTTGTTGTCGCTATTTGCTTAGACTCCTTCTTTCCTGACCAGGGAGTTTCCGTGGCACTGTGCTCTGTATTTGCACTCAGGCTCTTCAGTGCAGTGGCAAAAATAAATAACAAGCAAAACATTCACTGAAACAAGTATTGTAATGCACGAAACTCTGATAGCGCATACACTTGCAGTGAATTAAAAGAAAACCACAAGGTACTCATTAAATAATTCACATGGTAATCCGGCCATCACTTTAATGCAGTACACTTCCCCAGGCACTGTCCACCTTCTAGACTCTCCCACGCCAGGAAACTCCCAGATCTGCAGCGGCCAGGACAGAGCCGAACGGCCGCACCCATGCCGGGAGCCCCACAGAACACAGTGTGGCTGCAGACCTTCCGTGTGCCTTTGTTTTTCAACCATGTGAGTCTGGTACACATATGGTAGTCTAGAATTCTAAGTAATGTGACTAAAACCAGAGATACAGGAGGTCCAAATTTGGGTTTCATTAGTGCAACATATAAAAAAAACCCCACCGTTACTAGTATTAGAGTTAGACCCTGTGTTTGAACATGGTAACTGGCTGTCCAGACCCTTCTGATGTCATTATTTCCCCATTCTGCAATATGCTTGGGGAGATGATGCTCTAAACTGCGCTTAAAGAGCTGCGCCTTGGCTCTTCTCAGACTCAGGATAAGTCAGAAAGTCAACAACCATAAAAACCTAGGAGGAGAGGACCCTCCTGTCAGCCAAAAGGCTTCGTGTGTGCGGAGTTGGGTGCACTGGGGTCTCAGCACTCGGGTCTAAAAGCAGAGCAGCCATGGACCGGGGTCCAGGCAGGGGAGGTGCGGGGTTGGGGGAGGTGGGTGAGTGGCTGGACCAAGAGGAGGACTCGCTGAGGGTCAGTGGGGTCGCAGGCCCGAGGACACACACCCAGCATGGGACCTCCCATCTGGAGTCTCCCAGGCTGCCACTCCTGCAGCCTCAGACCAATCCAGCAGGGAAAATCATGAGCAGAGATGCCTGTGACCTGGGAGGCTCATAAACCACATAGCTTGGCTAGGTCCACTGTGGCTCTAACTTAATTATCCCCGTGAAACACAAAGAAAAACTTAATTGCCGAATTTGATCAATTGCTAACATTCTTGCCTCTACTTATGTCATGGCTCTCAGAGTAAAACTAAAAGGAACTGGCTCTCATTCCTTGTAGTGCAGCTCAAATTAGTTATTGCAATCGAAAGCCTCCTAATCAAGCTTTTTCATTTAGTTTTAATATACAGGTTCACTTTAGCTGCTGCTTCAACAGAATGCAAATGTGTTCGTATAAAATTGAGTTCTAAAGGGAGTTGGGACAGGGAGTCAAGATAAATTGCTAGATCTTTGGAGATTCAAACCCCTGTCTTCTGAGATTCTTTGAACTCCAAGGAAAGATTTGCTAAGTTAGGACTGACTTCTGCAGCCTCCGTGCCGGCCCTCTGTGCCAGTCGGTAGCCACGAACTCCCAGGAGACCTCACCATGTGGGGCTGAGGCTTAATAACTGATAAATCAGTTGTCATTGAATCACCAGATTCATGGGAAGAAAAGGAACAAGGACTCTACAGAATCACTGTAAAAAATGTTAAAGGTAGATCAGCAAAGGCTTTGACGTTGGCTTCACTGGAGCAAAGTTGCCCACCGACCAGAAACCTGAACCACCCTCATGTCGGGGCTTGACGTAAACCTCCCCATGCTAGGCACCAACTCTGCAGGGCTCCTTCGGATCTCCTGCTGTGTAAGCAGCTAAGGGAGATGTGGAGTAAAATGGGCATAGTGAAGACTAAAGGGAAAGAAGTTGACACTGTGGCAGCAGGCCGGGAAAGAGATTTGAAAAGGAGATGGAAGAGAGCATCAGTGCAGAAGTAGCAGACAAGTAAGCATAGGTCGCGGTGACCCGGTGCATTGACCATGATTCGCTGGGCCCGCCAGGTTCATTACACTCGGGAGCAGGGCTCGAGTGGGTCTGTTAGCACAGACTTTACATACATGAAGGCTCCCTCACACCCTCCATTGACAGATTACAGCCCTGACTGAGATGGTGCAGTCTTTCATTAGCAGAGCCGGGTCTAGAAGACCAGTTTCTGCTATGAAAATATCACTGATGATTTCTCTGCCATCAGCTTGGCCAGAACAGCACAAAAAGCCAAGATAATCTTCAATGAGCTTACCCATGACAAAAGGTGTGAACAAAAGCGTAAAGATGGCCCTTGCCCACACCCGCTCTCTCCCTTTGTACATGCAGCGATTCGCACCTTGCTGCCTGGATCCCCTCCCCTCCTCAGCCCTGCACCTGGACAGAGGCCTGTGCTCAGGGAGCTCCTAAGAGGATATAGAGAAGGAGATGAGCTCAGGCTGGCCTGCATTGGCCCTCTGTGACAAAGGCCTTGGACTGTGCAGCACACCCCGGCCACCTCTAAACCGCGGGCCGCGTCCCCCCATCATGTGGAGCTGTCCAAGCCTCATTCTTGTATTTGCTTGATGTGGTCAGTTGCTTCCTTACGACGTTCTCTCTGGTTTCACAGTTAGAACTCCTACTGGAAGGCCATCAGCCCCCTGCTGTAACTGTGTTCCCCCTCCCCCACTCCGGAACCACGCCCTCCCTCTCCCCCCCCCCCAGTGTTCCTGCTCACAGCGTCCACCCCATTGTCAGCAGAGGACATGGTGTGCTGTTCTGCCATCTTCACTGGTTTTTCCCATCCAGTCTTTTTCCTCTGTTGACTGTGATTCAAAGTCTGGCTTTTATTCCTTGTGACTTGGAATATTGAATAATGTGATTGGCCCACCTGTCTGGACCCTGACCACACATGAAGAATAATACCACTCCCCAGGTCAGAACCCAATGGCACCACGTTATGTGCAGATCACCATCCACGCCTTTTCCTCTGATGGTCAAGCATCTCCATCTACACTTCCAAGTTTACCTCCTGTCACTTTTTTCACATAACATACCAGAAAAACGCACCCTCCGCTTTTTCTGGCATTTTCCTCTTCGTGTTACTTTTGTATAGCTTCATCTCCCTTGGTTCCTCACTTAGCTCCGTCCTGACTGCTTCGAAGCCTCTTTGCCTTGCTGAGTGGAAGCCCTAGCCTCATCACTTCCTGTCCCGGAGAGGCCCGCATGGCCCTCACTTCCTGTCTGGGAAGTACATCATTTTAAAACAGAGTTTTCACCCTGTCTTGAGGATATGTTGTTTTTCTCTCTTGAGTGCTTGAAATCATGGTATGTGGCCAATTAAGCAGAGACCTCTAGATATCTCAATAAAATATCTTAACATGCAGTGCTTAAAAATATGACTTAATTAATTAATTTTGGTTACCTGTCAGTCATAATGTTCTTACAGCTTCTTTTTAGAGGTCAGGGGTTTACCATGGGAAAGGTTTCATCGTTATTTACATTGTAAGATAATCAGTAACTGAACTATTAGTGCCACCCGTTGAACAATCATCACTTTAAGTATTGAACAGGCACCCGACGCAGACCTCAAGTGAATACCACAATTTCATCACAGTGATTGAGCCTACATATGTTTTTTATTTCAATGCATCAAAAAAATTTAGCAGTAATCAGGCACACATTAACAACCAAGCCAAGGGATTTTCAACACATTTTCAGAAAGAAATTGTAACATTCCCTTTATGCTTAAAAACTATTCTTCATCTCCCAGGTGTGATGGGAGAGTACGAGCCGAAAATTGAGGTCCATTTTCCCCCGGTGGTAGCAGCTGCGAAGGGGACGACGGTGAAGATGGAGTGCTTTGCACTGGGCAAGTAAGTACGTAGCCTGCAGTTAGACACCGTCCTCCTCGGATGGTGACGCGTGGGTCAGGATCATTCGTTTGGGTAGTTTTCGTGTTCCCCAAAGCACCACAGTGGCTAGACAGCTTGTGCCAAAGGACCAACTGGGGGTGGAGAAAGTACCTAGGCGTAGTACCTTCCCAGTCATTTCCCTGGTCAGCAGTGGCTCTCATTTTGCTACTTAAGCATAAAGGAAACCTTAACCTCAAGAAGAGCTTTACATCTTTTGCCTACAATTTCAGTATCATCCTTAGAATTCACTCAGCCATGATATAATTAAAGGAGGACACGATGAACTGTCTGCTTGTCCTGTGCACGACGTAGAAGAAAACGACGTAGGACTTAAAGGGCGGTAGGCCCAGGGAGCCAGCTGCTATCCTGTCCTCCCAAAACAATGGGATAGCACATGATTTACACCACATCCTCACGCCTGCCGTGCTCAGCGACTTCACACAGGGTTTAAATCTGATGATGTGCGGTCACTCGCCATGGTGTTTACAGTGTGGGCATGGGGGCAGGAGCAGGGCAGAGTTTTGATCACACTAGATTGCAGTATTATGATTCATTTTAAAACACTGTTATTTTTTTAAGACGATAAGACCTCAGGGTCCTTTCTAGACTCCATAATTACAATTTGCATAATGCGTCTCTATCAGAGTTTCTAATCACTTAACTTCAGTTATGTGGAGTTAACTCCCACAACGTAACTATGAGGATCTTGGAGATCAGGCATAACATATAAATGTGTTTATAACAGAGGGTTAGCTTGTGGGCATGGAAAATATCAGTAAATGTGAGAAATTCAGCTAGTGAATGGAGATTTAGAAATAAACAGTAAATACCAGATGCTGCAATTTCAGCATTAACTGAAATAATGCTGTTCTCCTCTGATCAAAGTAGAAACAAGGTCATAACACACTAAAAAAAGCAAGTAAGTTGAAAAGCCCATATCTTAAGAAAATGATGTCCATATTCATCTGGGAGATATTTTAACAGATTTCCTAGGAAGCCTTCCAAACCCAAAGATATCATTTAAGTGGATAATATTGAATAAAACCTTGAAAATTCATGTCTTTACCATTTGCTCATTTCATAGTATCAGCCTGAAAAAATCCCCAGTAAGTTGCTTAATTTTGATAAATGTAAAAATAATGTATTCTGACTTGATATCAAAAGTTTCGGAATATCCTGAAGTTAAATAATATTTTAAGTACCTGAATTTATACCACAGCACAAATAGAAGGAGGTCATATTGTAAGACAAATTAGAAAACTAGATTTAGGGAGACAAAACAATGCAGAGTGTTTCCCCAGGCAGGCTTATTTAATAAGTTAGATGCGGTTGCTTCTGGAAGCCTTGGCATCGGCTCGGTAATGGGGGCTCAAAGTCCCGTTTCCCCGAGGTGGGGTCCAGCAGTCAGAACGTTCCTGTTCATTTGTGTCAACTTCCTGCTCTGCCTCCACCACTCTTCCCCTCACCAGAGCAAGTGAAGGAGAAGGTGAAGGAAAACGCACCGCTGCAGTCTATGAACTGTCACAGTTACGGAAAAAGACACATAAAGCCATCATCACTGCCTAAAAACTAACCCGCCACCCTCATGAAAATACAGACTAAAGAAGCAGTGTTTTGGCAAGTGCCAGTCCCATGATCCCGCGGCACCCTGTACGTGCCGGGAAGGCTCACAGCGCAGGCCCCACACGCTCAGACCAGGCAAATGCAGATGGACCATGAGCATCTGCTCAGCATTCTCTCTCTGCGTGGTCTCCGTGGGCCTCAGGCCCCCTGTGGGCTCATTGCCCCCTCTCAGGAGACCCAGGTGGGAGGTGTCTAGCTGGCCCCCCACAGACGTGTCAGCAGATTCGGGAATCTGCTAACAGATGGCGTGGAACCTGGGACGTGGTTGGTGGCTGTTGCTCTTTCTCCTCTTGCCCTCATCTTCCAGCGTGGCCTTTCCCACCTGTCCTTCACTTCACTGCCAGTTCAGCAGAGGTGGGCCGCCACGTGCGGTCTGACACACGCCCCGTGTGCTGCGCCTGCAGGCGTCTATGACGGCCTCTTCCGGCGTTCAGTGCTGTTGGAAATGTGGACACAGGTGCTCCAGCACTGTGGACAGCGTCGGGCCCACGCGCGGACAGGGTCCCCGAGCGTTCGGTGGATTGAGGGGAAGATCTGGGAGGAAGCTGAGGCATTTGTAGGCAGAGTAGCAAGAATTGCTTCTCAGCTGGGAGCCAGAGGAGCAGTGTGCCAGGGAGTAACGATGCCAGGCCGGCGAGCTGGAGACTCGACAGAGTGGGCGGTAGAGCTGCACCGCCTGCAGCCACAGGAACAGCTCAAGAAAGATCTGGAATCTTCCCCCAGGCGGCTCCTCTAACAACACGTGGTTACTTTCAGGAAGCATGAAATCCATGTCGTGAATTAGTGCTTGAAGTCCTTTCCTTCTACGTAAGACCCAGCAGCCCCGTCCGCTGTTCTTTTCATCTTTTACCTCTTCAACATCCCTCTTCCTTTCCTCTTCTCCTCTTCCAACACTAACTACGTGAACGGGGACCCGTCCCCTTGTTCGTCCTGTGGCCTGGGGTCATCCCGCTGCCGCCGGGAAGCAGTCAGGGGTCTGGGGAGCAGCAGAGGCGCCACGGGGCTGCAGCCCGAGCGGGAAGAGAACCACGCAGGGGTGCGCATGGAACAGTGTAGTGCGCACCATCAGGTGAGAGTCCCAACCAGCCGGCATAGTGTGCTGAGGCTGCCTTTCCTGGCGTCTGCCACATCATTGGTGCTCGGGAAAATGTCTGCTGAAGAAATGGTCAACTCAGAAATGCTGAGTCTACTTATTAACCGACCCCACTATTTACATTAACTGATAATGAGTGAAAACGCCGCCGTTTCTTCGTCATGCGTCCGGATCTGTGTGTCCATCCACGACACCTCTGCCTCTCGCCTCACTGTCGGCTCGTCCTCCGTCCCCCCTTTGCCCTGTCCCCTGCCTCTCTCCATCAACGGTGTCCTCGTCTTAGACTTGCTGTGTCTCCATCTCTGTTGCTGTGGTGGTGGTGGTATGACCGCTTTCCGTGAGCTCCGGCCTGTTAACCGATATCTTAGTGCTTAAGTAGAGACGGTTTGCTCAGAGTAAGTGAAGGACAGGGTGGAAACTACACGTCACGCAGAGTCGCCCTTGATGCAGAAACAGCTTGAGGGTCAAATAGAGAAACAAGTATAACCATGCTACATCCAGCTTTGCCTTCTCCAGCCTGTCCTTCCACCATCCGATTTCCTGCTGGTAATCCCCATTTTCATCACATTGCCAACGGAAACACGTCCTAGTTATACTACTACTTGTACCAAGGAAAAATGATATAGTCCTTAGTGTACACGTGACAAAAAGCAGCCGTGGGTGGGATGCCGGTGGCTCACACCTGTCAGCTACTCAGGAGGCTGAGATCCAAGCATCCGCGGTTCAAATCCAGCCCAGGCAGGAAAGTCCGTGAGACTCATCTCCAATGAACCACTGGAATCCTGGAAGTGGCGCTGTGGCTTAAGTGGTAGAGCACTAGCCTTGAGCAAAAGGGTTCAGGACAGTGCCCAGGCTCTGAGTTCAAGCCCCACAACCAACAAAAACAACAAAGCAGAAGTGGGCTTCAGGAAGTTCATTTCACGACTGAAGGACCCACGAAGTCAAGGGGCAGCTGAGGGCTGGGAAGTGGGGGTGCTGGCGTGTGCTGGCTGCCAGGATCTCCATCTTACAGAGATGTTCTTCTGTCTCTTGAACGTGTGCAGATCCAGTACCACTCCTGCAGCGGGCGGCGTGAGTTACCCGTGAGCTCAGCACCCGCTGGCCACGCTGGCCTTGCCCCTCCCCCACCCCACCTGGCTGCTGGAGACAGTCCGTGCACTTAACAGTTATAATAATGACAGTAATAACAACAGATTTGTTTCTTTGAATTTTCTCTGACTGACAAGATCACATGAAACCCAATAGTTTAAACTAGAAACTGTCTTTAGTTGGTAAAGAATCATACTTTAAGACATGTCAGGGTTCTGCATCATTGCTTATAAGCCATTTTATTTCTCTTCAAAATTGCCACTTTTTGATCTGTCCTTGAAGGTGTTCAGTTTCTATAAATTGCAATATATAAATTAATGCACATAGATAATTTTTAAAAATATATGCTCCACTCTTTTCTATATTCTTGAAGAAAAATGGAAGAAAGCAAATGTTGGGTAATCCAACTTCACTCTCTTGATAGTGTGAATTTTCACAACCTGTCTAATTTGAAGCTAATTCAAATCAGAGAACTGGAAACTTGGAGTTCCTTTCTGGAGAAACCTCTACTGGAATCTGAGCTTGGTGAATTGAGATGTGTCTCTACAGCCCGGCGGACCGGCTCACACAGAGCTTCAAACAGAACTCACGAAGGGACTGTGACACGGCTGTGTGTGATATTGGTCAGTTCTGCAAAGTTATTTCCAAGAAAAAAGAGAAATGCGTAAGTATGATCCACATAGGTGTGAGATGACTTGGGAAATACAGCCAGGTGCTAAAAAAAAAATGGAGGGGGATTAATTACTCTGGAAGAAAAAGGCTGCTTTAGACATATGGAACACTATTACCAAGAGATTGCTCACAAGCTGTTCTTCAGTTGCAAGGAGGCAGGGAGGGGCAGAATTCCAGCGGAGTGGCATGAAGCCTGGGAATCAGACAGGACTCCTGTAGATGGTCTTGACAAAAAGAGTTGTTAGAGAAAACAGGCTGTCGGGGGGGAAAGGCTCGGGAGGCGTTGGCCCACGCCAGCTCACGGCGGTAATGACGTCCATTTGTCATGGAATGGTTGAGATGCAGTGTCCCCTGAAAGGAGACAGTGGTCTAGGGCAGATGGAAATGAAATCCTGAAGCCTTGTTGTTTTCTGACCACTCAGCCACCCACCCTTGGGCTAAATATGAGGAGCACAGGGTCAGAGTCCCAGGCAGCGTCTCCCTGTGGCTTGGTTCTTAATGTGTGCTTGATTACTGCTAAATTTTTTTGATGCATTGAAATAAAAAACATATTTAGGCCCAATCACTGTGATGAAATTCTGGTATTCACGTGAGGTCTGCCATCTGCATTTCCAAAGTCATCTTTGAGTTTCGATCCAGCCACATGAGCTTCCCGTCTGCGGCCCTGAACCTGCTCCCTCCATCTAAAACATCCACTATCACGGCTATTCCGCCTGCTGCCTTTCTTGTGAGCCAGTCTCTTACTGGCAGCCATGTGCAGGTCACATGTCGCCTCTTGGGTTCAGGCGTAAGGAACGTGATCCATTTTTCACAAGAGGGTGGTGCTACTGCCTTTGGTATGATCTAACCAATGTCTCCAGGTGCCATTCACAGTCGTGGCCCGGAAGATTCTCTCCACACTCAAGCTGGTTGCAGGTTTCCAGCAGATTTCACTTCACTGGGTGACCTTTCGTGGCCCCCAGAACCATCACTAGGTTTGTCACACAGCTACCATCCACAAAGATGCTTAGCTGACCCCACACGTCAGGTTGATCTGTAATAAAAACTTGAGGTTATTCTGTAATAAAAAAAATTAAAGTCGTGTGCTGCACAGCAACATCAGCTTATCTCCCACGACAATAGTGAACACACTGTAAGTGCTTCAGGAAGATTGTTTTCCACTTTACGTGTTTCTTATCTTGCTTTTTCAGCCATCAGCACACAATCAGATCAGCTGTGTTTAAAGGCCTTGAACCAGTTACTGTAATAATTATATGAATGACCTTTCTAAGCCTGTCTGAAACCTGGCAGTGAGGCGGAAGGAAGAACACATTCTTCTATTCCTGCCCTTTTTAGTTCCTGTGTCTCTCTCTCAGACTCATTTACAAGTCATCTTCTGTTTCCCTCCATCAAATGCCTGTGGAGGAACCCGGAATCTCAGGGGCTTTTCCCCTGTTTCTAATGTTTTACTTGAAATTAAAAGGCACCAGTTACTCAGTTTAGAAAGTCATTCCTGCTGTGGTTTGTGCTTTCTTTTCCTCGTTGTCTTAAATGGCTGCCCGTGCCCTGTTGTTCTGCGAGAATGACAGACATCCCCCGGGAGTCCTCCCCGGTTGCAGTTGGCAAGTGCTCCTGAAAGAACCTGCTCTTTAGTTACAGATTGATGATTTATTAATACTGTTTATTTGGCTCTGTCAGTCACTCCGGCTGTAAGAATAGAAGGTGAATTGGAGTTGTGTGGTATTTGTCTATCAAACTAAAATCAAATTACTTCATCATCAGGCTGACAGAAGATCCGGGGAATGAAGTCAGCTGCCGGCCGGGATCAGTGTGCACTGGGCCCCACGGGAGCAAGGACGGTGCTGTAACCTTGTGAGCTGGCGGTGGCTTTCGTGTTTCTGAGACCAGGGATGCGCCCTTACTCTATCCCCACATCTGTGTATCGGTGGGAGATCTGGCAAGTGCCTAGATTCTGCCCTTGTCCTTTCTAACCCTGTCATCTCTGGAGTGGAAGATCTGTGCATGTGCTTCGAAGAGTTGTTACTTCTAGGAAAACAGACCACTTTATTGTTTATATTTATAAGCACCAAAAAGTGGCATTCTATTTATAACTTTGTCTAGAGGTATCTTAGGACCCCTTCATCCAACCCAGAGAAAACAGAGATGGCTAGAAGACAGAAAAGGCCAAACCAGAACCAGGCCTCCTGCCCTCCCACACACACACACCCCCAGCTTGCTTCCCTGTCTGCTATGGTGCTTCCATGTGATCCCCCAAATGCTTGTTTTTTCTAGATGCAGTAAAATGTATCCATATGTGTGGAGTGTGTGTGTGTGTGTGTGTGTGGAGTGTGTGTGTGTGTGTGTGTGTGGAGTGTGTGTGTGGAGTGTGTGTGTGTGTGGTGTGTGGAGTGTGTGTGTGTGTGTGTGGTGTGTGTGTGGAGTGTGTGTGTGTGTGGAGTGTGTGGAGTGTGTGTGTGTGTGTGGTGTGTGTGTGTGGAGTGTGTGTGTGTGTGGTGTGTGTGTGTGGAGTGTGGTGTGTGTGTGGAGTGTGTGTGTGTGTGTGGAGTGTGTGTGTGTGTATGTGTGGAGTGTGGTGTGTGTGTGGAGTGTGTGTGTGTGTGGAGTGTGTGTGTGGAGTGTGTGTGTGTGTGTGTGTGTGTAGTGTGTGTGTGTGTGTAGTGTGTGTGTGTGTAGTGTGTGTGTGTGTGTGTGTGTGTGTGTGTGTGTATGTGTGCAGGTAGGTTGAGTATCAGGAATTCCATTCTTAGTACTCCACTCCAGTAGAATGGTCCACTCTGCAGATAACTAACTCTACTGAAATCTTTACTTGGATCCATTTAAACTTGTTCAACAGCTGTAGTTTCAGTAATTCCATAAAATTACCTCTTCTCTAGATGTGGAAAGTGAGATCAAAACTGTGGATATTGAAATCCGTGCAGCTTCTATCTGATCCACCCCTGTAACTCCAAAGAGGGTCAGGGCTCTTGATGCTTGAATGAATCTTCATCAGAAAGTTGCAAATAATCTCAGGATGCGAGAACTAAGCTCCAGACCAGTAATAGAGGGTTCCGTTTCCTGCTTGATTCTAACTATTGCTCTAAAACGCCTGTCAGAGGGCAAGGAGAACAGTGAATCTAGGCCAATTTTGTGTTCTCTCTAGCCTCAGTTTCCCTCAATGAACTTTCATTCTGGGGGTTCATGTCATCTCTATCCACAAATTACCAATGAGAGTTTTTGTGAAATTTACTTGAAATATTTTCCCAACATTTTTCTTGAAATGAATATTAGCGTCTGTATTGCGGGGCGGGGCATGCTAATATTGATTTATGTAACAAGAAATCCTCTAGAAATGTGGGCGTTTTCTGAGAGCTCGTCTGAGCCAATCACTTTCACAGAGATGTTTAATTTTTGAATGTGTCACGGCACATGGGTCTGAGAGCTTTGCGTCTCACCGTGCCCAGAGCCTGCCGTGTGTGTGTCCATTACCGTCACCTAGCTGATAGCCGAGCAGCGAGCAAAGTGACAGATCACGCCCAGCACAAAGATCAAGTCCCATTTTAAAAATGGTTTTCCCATGCAACTCTAAGAACCATTGATACTAAGTTGGAAATTTAGACACGAAGCATTAGGGAATTCATTCCATTCAAACATTTTGGTTTTTAAATTTTTGTATTTGTCTCTTAATTAACTGAACTGCTGAGTATACGTGATGACATTCTCTCTGCCCCGTTGTGCGTCCTGCTCCCCACCGAGTCCCCTCCCAGTCCTCCCCCTCCTCTTCCCCACCCACTGTCCCTTCCCTACCCACCCCTCCTCCCCGACCTCGCTCCCCTCCCCACCCTTCCCATTCTCCTCCCCACCCCCACCCTGTGTCCAGCTCAGCCTCCACTGGGGAGATTCCTCCCTGTCTGTTTCTGTAGGTCCAAGCTCATCACCTGTTTGTATATCATTCCCTGGCCTTCCTCCCTGTTTTATCACACTGCCGCCCATCCGTCTTGGTGTTTGTCTAGACATGTGATTTGGTTGTTCGCACCAGCTTTACCTCATATTTTAGTCTATGGGATGTCACTCACTCCCCTTCCACAGCTGTGGGTCCAGAGGGGACCCTAGAACTCCAGCCCAAACTCAGTTCCCTGTGTACAGCCCAGACGCACCGCCATCCCTGGAGGTGACGGGAGGCAGCCACCAGGACAAGGAGCTCCCAGCCGTCCCTCGTCCCCTCCTCCCCTCCCTGCTCACCTCCACCTGCTGGGAGAGGAGCACTTGCTGAGAGAGCTGCTCACTCACCAACAGAACAGGCCAGGGGATGCAGGAAGACTCGAGTGAGTTCTAGGAATTCTAACCGAGGGCACCTGTGAGCAAGGCAGGGCCAGGCCACGCCTGGGGAGCCGCCCGGGCGGCTCACTCGGGATGTCTTCCTCCTGCCCGCCTTGCAGAAGCACTCTCACATTGACGTCGGCTCTCCTGCAATGGAGCTGCTCTGTGAAAGTCAGTCTGATACGCCAGGAGAGCCTGGGATCGTTTTCTGTACCCAGCATGGTGGCCTCAGGAGAAGAGCTGCAAGGCCTGTGGCCGTGAGCTCAGTCAGCATTCCCTCCCGGGCCCTGAGCCCCAAGGCTCGTCTTCTCAAACGCCCTTCACAGAGAGGGTGTGCAGCAAGCTTGGAAGTGCTGAAGATAAACAGGATTACTCCCAACGTCCTCAAGGTACTTTTCAGTTATGAGGATGGTTGGGATCTGGCACGGGTGTCACGGGGTGTCCACAGTGTCCTCGGCATGGCACAGGGGGCTGAACTCCACCCTTCCCTCAACAAGTGCTGAGGAAAAGGAAATCTCAGGTCTCACGCAGAAGCTAACTTGTATTTTTTTCCTGAAGCAATATTTATCATAAAACTTTGCTATGAAATTAAATGTTTTTGCTATAAATCCAATAGTTCCATTTAAGTATGTAATTAAATAAACACTGCATACACAATGTGTAATTAAAGTGGTTCTGAATTGCTCATTTGTTGAAAGATCATTTTATGATCCTTATTATGTTCCAGCACTTTCTATTTCACAGGACAGTAAAGTAGTACTTTTCATTGCATATTTTTAATTTGGTGAGTTGTCCGCTAGTTTTCTGTGTTTGCATGCTTGGTTTTCAAAGGTAGGAGTCATAGGTACATCGTGGTGTCTGCTGTAATTAGACACGGTGTATTTCTTCTGTGAGAACATCCGTGTGTTACATACATGTTTGCATGTATGTAAGTGTGAAAATCCAGAGAATATCCCAAGATAGCCAGAAACTCAGTATCTGTCATCTTCTTTACCTTGCTGCTTTTTGATTTGAAATAAAGCAGAGCAGTTCCTACTAGTGTTTGTTCTTAGTTATATGGTTTCATGTCCTATCTTTTTAATGATAATTCCTGGACTGGAGAATTACTTCCACTAATAGCCAATAGACAAGAACCAGTGGGGATACCTCTGCTGCTGTTTTATGCTGCAAAAGGCAAATGACAAGTACTTATGGCCATTTCTGTTCCTTACTGCTATTTTCTTTGGGAGATTGAATCAACCTACTTTACAGCTTTTAGAATGTCTTATTTATGACCATGTTCTCTGAGGAAGGTCCATTATAAAATCAGGTCACTTGCTTTATAAATCCCCACAGAGAAATGCAGCCTCCCAGCATCTCTTGGAGAGTGGGAGGGAGTGCCGAGGGAATGTAGGCGTGTTCGCTCGTAACGTGCACAGACATCTTTCTTCCTGGAGTAACACCTACGTGTGGGGCCGAGGAGCTGCTCAGCTCTTCTCTGGCATGACTGAGTACTTAGTGTCCTCTCAGCATCAGTACGAGAGAACGCAGGCCGTCCCACACCCCAGCTTTGTAATTGGAATAGCATTTAGAGCCCGGCGTTTGGAGATTAAACAACCAGGCTTCTCAGTAACTGAAAATATTGAGTATGTGTTTATCTGCTTGTTTGATACTGATGTGTTTGGTTCATATTTTACCCACATTTCAACTGTGCTATGGGTTTTCTTGCTATTGAGTTTTGTGAGTTCTTTAAACATCCAGGGACTAAGTCCCTGATCCTAGATGTGCCTTGTGCATATTTTCTTCTGCCTGTGGCTTGCCTTTTTAATACCTAGGCATTGATGGACATTCTGTGGGGGTCATTCCCCCCAATCCTCCTGTTGGGAAAGAGAGGCTCCTCGCTGACAGAGCCCTACATCTCCTGCTTTCAGACTTCCAGTCCCCTAAGTCTCACTGCCTCAGTATCCCCAGATTCCCCGCTCCACCTCCCTTGGCAGCTCTGCCAGAGTCCCCTCCTCCTCGAGCCCAAGCTTGGAAGCCTGGTCAGGGGGTGGCCGGACACACCACTAATGACACCAGATGTGTGTGTGATACGTCAGGGCTGACACTCATCGTCAGTACAGTTCTCCCAAGGATTGGTTGCTTTCTCCTTGTTTCAAATTAAGTATTAAAATGTAAATGAAAAGTAAAAAAGTAAAGGTTGATTTAAACTGACAGGAACCATCTTTATCTACAAGGAAGATAATTAGCAGATCTCAGCTGTCTTTATGTGATGAAGTTATGCATAAACTCTGGCAACAGGAAGGTAACAGGGTAGATCTTTGACTACATCCTTCCTTGGACAGCATTGAAAAAAGGACAGTAGAAAAGAAAAGTTAATTTCTACCAATCATTAGCAGTTTGAGGAACCCATGATTTTGCTATTATTGAATAAGTGTATTTTCAGAGGCAGAACTGTGAAGATTAAGTAGCCCCGATTTGAGATACTTCTCAAATTTTCACCACCAACATAGCACAGGATGGGTTTCTATCTTGGAAGCCCATTCTCTGAATCTCTAAAGGAATAATGTATTATAGCAGGTGGAGTTGCAATTAGACTTCTCCAAGAGAATGCAGATGTGAAGAGCATGCATTAATATGATGAGTCCCACATACACGTGCGCACACACACACACACACGGTGTATTTTATATGAGCCTGTTCACCTTGCTCTGTGGAGCACTACTTTCTGAAATATTTACTTGCTGCAACATTCTGTTTCTTTGTAAAATACCTTCCCAGATCCAGCCCATTTCTCATGCACTTCCTACAGCAAGAATTCCAGCCTTCCATATCTCTCTGTCCAGTGGAGCCACTCAGCTCTCCTGGTTTCAATCGAAACTAGATGGCAAAGAATTCACTCTCCAGCTTTCTACTTATAACTGCTGTGTGCCTGGCTCAGCCAGAGAAGCTCAGTCTATAAACATATTTCCACAGATATGAAATGCTGGGATTTTTGTTCTGCTTTATCTTCCCAAGTATTCTTTTTTCCCGGTGAATTGAAAGAGTATTTTGTAGAGCTGAGTTTTCACATTAAGTCAAGGGTGACATTTTACTCTGGTACTGCTCTTAATATTAAAAATATTTTATATAATGACTTTAGCATCACATTTGGCATACCAATCTTAAAGAATTTCAAGAGTTAACACAATTATAAATGCTAAAGTCCATGTGTCAGATATTTAGGAAATATATGTATTTTGATGACATGCATAAATGCCAATCCATTCGTTTTTCTGGTATAATGAATATTTGGAGATACATGTGACTCAGATTATGAAAAAAAAAGGACAAAACAAAATAGCTGAGCCAGTTTCTAAGAAATATCCTCATTCTGAGTACAATATGGCCTAGAATCTTCTATGCTTAAAGAAAAAAAACCTTAGCAACATTAAATCATTAGGTAGCAGCATTAAATCATTAGGTAATATCAATAGAAAAGAACACAAGTGGGAAGTAAATATCAATATAACTCAAAGCAAATATCACTGAAAGGTAAATTTGAGTTTTTTCTTCTGTAACCGAGAGTGAGGATAAATCTGCCCCCTTACAGGAAATGATTAATGAGCCAGTTTTGCTGCTTGGCTTTTGTGGGTTTTTCCTTTTAAATTAAGTTAGTTAACATTAATAAGTAATGTTCATTTTAAACACGTGAAAGTTAGAAATGAATCTTCACAACTGTTCAGTTTAACTTTATACCAAAATAATAGGACTAAGACTGTCCATTAAGGAGCTATTCAATATCTGTTTCAAGTTTTCAGTTTCTTTGCTTTTCAGTGGTTCTGGCGCTTGAACTGAGGTCAGGGTGCTCTCCCTGAACCAGGGTCCTTCTCTCCTTCCACCCAGTGTCTAGATTGAGGATCTGTATTTTTAAATTAGGGTATTATTACTGGAAACACATATTACTAAAAGGAAAATTCATTCAAAACGTTGTGCTCCGTACGGCCCTGGAGGCTCGTTCCTGTAATCCTGTCTATTCCGGAGGCTGAGATTTGGAGGATCATGGTTTGAAGTCCACCCAGGCAGATTCCGTCTCCAAAGTAATGAGCAAAAGTCTGGATGGGCAGCACAGCCAAGTAGAAGCGCATGAGCTCTTGAGAGTGAGGGCCTGAGTTCCTCTGCTGGTACCAACACAAAAACAGTCATGCTCCGTGAAAATCCACTAATAAACTGAGCAAGTGTTGGCCCTCAGGAGTGGGCCTGTGCCGTACTTTGAGTTGTAGCATTAGGTTTTGGATTCATAAGTCAGGGTAGGAAGGAAAAGACACAATCTGTATCAGTGTAAAAAGAAGGCCATGTGTGGGGTGCCGTTTGCACTATCTCGCTAATAGCAAAGCAGCAGGGAACAGAGCAGGTAAAAGCCAGATTTCTCTCGTTCACATAGCGTTTCCGCAGCAGGGCCTCAACCTCCCGGGATGAAGGCCTGTCAGGGTTGTGTTTGCTCCGTGACAAAGGCCACACGGGTGTCCTGGGGCCTGTCTGTCGATGATCCTCTCTCCATACGAGACAGAGCCCATTGGATGGTCCACACGGCACAGTGTCAGGCCCGGAATGGAACAATGGTGCTGCAACAATGGCTTTGGGTGACTGTTGCTTTCTTGTAAGATTACTTAATCTCTTCTTCAGTTTACTTGCCTGTAAAATCCAGAAACACAGCCGGCTTTAGGCTTCTGGGGAGGTAAATGGTCCACTGTTAAAACCCTGGAGCCTAGCACCAACTCCCTGGATCATAACTCCATGGTTTATTATCCAAAACTCGCAGGCTGGCCAGGAGCCTGGAGGAGCACTGGTCCTGAGCACCTTCTCCTCACCACCGGGGCCTGGGATAGAAGTGCAGTAGCGGCCGGGTGCTGTGTGCCACGCTCTCACAGGGCCACCAAGGTCTCCCCGCAGCACTGCGTGCACCCACATCAGCTGGCTGAGCAGGCGTGGGCCAGCTGTGCACGCGCTCATCCATGGGGAACACGCCACAAGAGGTGGCCATGTGACTCACAGGCAACCGGAAACCCATGACGTCCCATGCGCCCAATTCCAGCGCACCTGAACCCGCACTCAGCCCAGGGTGAACCGGCCCGGAGTGGGTGCAGGCCTCTCCGGCGGGAGCCGCTGTGAATGTTGTCATGGCAACCTGAGCGACAGCAGATGATGGCATCTAGTCAGATGTCCTGAGGAGTGTGGCTGCGACAGCAACCAACAAAGTGGGGTTTGTCATCATGTTAAGGAGCTACATCTTCCTTACCAAGTACTGTAGTGAACAGTACCCGCTCCGGCTTACCCTCTTGGTACTAGCCAACGCAGGATGTGACTCAGAATGACAAAGGTATACAATATTTTTAAAAACTTCGAAATGTTCTAGAGAAAAATACATTTTTATAGTTTCAAATTTTTAATTAGCAAGGACAATATAGTGAGCGTCTTCAAGTTTATCGAGGCTGGTACTGTGCAGAATACCCAGTACTGCACCTCGTCCCGGGAGAAGCCTGACCGCAGAGTGACCATCATTTACCCACAGCATGAGGCGTGAGGGGCGCGGGGAAAGCATTCATTCCTGCTCTTGTCTGGGGTGAATCGGGGAGGTCCCCTGGGTCCTGCCGGCGTGCTCTGGTTCAGGGGAACTCACTAGCAGGCAGGTGAGCTCAGCTGAGAACTCAGCTGAATTGAGCGCCCAGTTCCGTGTACAGAGAACACAGACTAGCCCTGGGCCGAACGGGTTCAAATGCTATGCACATTTTTCTCTTTTTCTTTCTTTTTGTTGTTGTTGGTGGTGGTCGCGGGGCTTGAGCTCAGGGCCTGGGCACTGGCTGTGAGCATTTTCCACTCAAGGCGAGTGCTCTACCACTTTGAGCCACAGCACCACTTCCAGTTTCCTGGTGGTTAATTGCAGAGAAGAGTTTCAGGCTTTCCCGACTTTGAACCGGGATTCTCGGATCTCTAGGATTACCAGTGTGAGCCACTGGCACCTGGCTTATACCAATTTTTCAAATGGAAGAAAACTGTAAAATTTTGAAAACAAGTAGTAAAACCATGAAGGCCACAGCAGACCACAATCTCCCAAGAGGTTACTAAGACTTTCTTTGCCTGAATTACGATCTTTGCCTCAAATAATTAAAAGTGATGGTAAGTACTCTTAGCTGTGACTCTTAAGTACTAAGCAGAATTAATGCTGCAGGAAGGCTGTGCGTTCATGCACCATCATCCATTCCTAGTCAAGAATCATTAAGCAGAAAGCTAAGCTTATACTCAAGGAAGATGCACTTAATTTCTTTTCCTTAAAGGCCAATCAGTCCCCTCATTTGGAGGCTGTGCCAGTGCCTTTGCCTCCGGGGAGAAGTGCTCTAAGCCTCCTCCTGTCCAAGAGAGAGCACATGCCATCTCCTCTGCCCTGAAGTGTCCAGACTTCTTTTTTTGGGGGGAGGAGAGTCCGGTCATGGGGCCTGAACTCTGGGCCTGGGTGCTGTCCCTCAGCTCTTCAGCTCAAGGCTAGCACTCTACCACTTGAGCCACAGTGCCACTTCCGGCTTTTTTTCTTTTTGCTTATGTGGTGCTGAGGAATCGAACCCAGGGCCTCATGCATGCAAGGCAAGCACTCTGCCACTGAGCCACCTTCCTAGCCATCCAGACTTCTACAGAGGAAACCTTTGCCTTCAAACACTTGGAGCATTAAGTAGATAGCAGTGATCATCTGCTTTAGAAGTTGACTTTCCCTCTTTTGTTTTTGTTTTTGTTTTTTTGAGCTAAAGGATCATAAAAGAAAAAAAATCCTTTGGCTCAATAGCTTTTTTTATTATGGTTTTTTATGTGCTTTCTTAGAGAAAAGTTATAAAACTTGCTCCTTTCAGTTTCTAGCGGAGATACACAATGTTCCCTTCTCTTTGTGCAAGCCGCCGTGGAGCCATAACTGTATATACTTTCACATCAGAGGTAAAATTCATATCTCACTCATGAGGCATGCAGGGAGCACAGGAAGCACTGTAGATGGAACTACACTTTGTCTGAATAGTGATTTGTGGTCGGGGAGTACTTTTCCTCGACATCATTAAATCTTTGCAGCTAAGTATTCCTATGCAATGACAGATTGTACGCATGACTTCATCATCTGTATGAAAATGATCTCTTCAAAAGTGCCCGCAACGACGCTAACGATGGCCCAAGTTCTCCCAGTGTATCACCAAGTGATGCTTTCACCCTGTCACTGGGACAGTCACAGTGAAAGGTTTATGTCAGTGTCCACGGCTTCCAGGGGCTCCATTATTAGTAATAGATATTCTTGAGCCAAATGGAAATACCACAACATTAACTAGAAATCTACCTTCTTAAAGTCGCGTTGCTCGTTGTATGTAGAAGTCACGCGTGTAGCTCAGCAGACTTCCAAGGGAATGGAACAAGGGGAAAGGTGCCATTTTCCTTTCCTGGCTGTCAGAACTCACATCTATGCTTCTTTGCCCAGCACACTGAAGTCCTCTACTCTTTACCTTTTGTTGTTGTTGTTGTCAGTCATGGGGCTTGAACTCTGGGCCTGGGCGCTGTCCTTCAGCTCCTCAGCTCAAGGCTAGCACTCTACCACTTGAGCCACAGCGCCACTTCCAGTTTTCTGGTGGTTCATTGGAGATAACAGTTTCATGGACTCTTCTGCCTGGGCTGGCTTTGAACCACGATCCTCAGATCTCAGCCTCCTGAGTAGCTGGGATGACAGGCATGAGCCACTGGCGCCTGGCTGAAGTCTTCTTTATGCCATCACATTCAGGTTATTAAGGTGGAGAAATTTGTCTTGGATAATATTGTCATGTTACATGTTTCAAAACTTGCTATGCTCTGATACATTTTCTGTTTTTAATTAACATATTATTGTGAAAAGGGATTTTATTGTACAATTTCCATGCCCAGATATAATTTAATTTGTCAACTATATATTTTAAACCTCAAGTGCTTACCAAAAAGGTGAATGAGTCAAGCTATTTCTCTAAGTTGTCTCAGAAAGCATAAATATGGGTTTCCAAGATGCCTGGAATCCATCAGCATGGCCCACAGCGCTGGACCAGTGTCATTTAACACTGGCTCTGTAATTCAGGAAGCTGACCCGGTGAGTGTCTAGGCACTCATCGGTGCTGGGCCATGCTTTCATGTTCCAAAGCTTCTAACAGCTCGGATGCAAACGGTTTAGGCTACTAGCCTTGAGGAGTCAAGAAAAGAAGGAGCAAAAGCAAGTTGCATGTCCAGGGGGAAGAGAAGAAACATTTAGCTAAAGCTGAGCTTCACCTGTGCTCTGTGCTGCATTTGCTTGGAAATTATCTTCTGGTCAGTTTTGCCCTTTGTATTAGTCACATTATCGATACTATTATCCTTACTGTTATAGTATATCTTTCACCATTCCTGCTTGAATCTTACACTTTATTTCTTGAGTCATTTTGCACTGATAGTCTGTTAGACTTGCCCAGAGTTTTGTTTAAATCTGAAATGTTTCCATTATTAGCAGTAAGCGTGTAAGATGTAAACTTCTATAACTTTATCATTTGTATAAAAGTGTGCCGTTTTCCTTCTCCCTCGGCGCGTGCTCTCACCTCCGCAGTGGCTCTCAGCGTGGGAGTGTCCAGTCGCCCCACAGGGTCTCCCCACCCCCATCCCCCGGCTCCTCTTAACAAATGTGACCAGTGTTCTGTGTCTTCGCCTCCTTCCTCCCTGATAGGCATCCTGCCTTCTGGATGGCCAGCCATTGTCGTTTCTCAAGAATATACCATTGCTGTTAGGATGCAATGCAGCTTCTTTCTCTCCAGCCTCATTATCTCTGTGTCCTTCTCTCTCTCCATTCTCCCCTTCTTGGGTCCCTCCCTCCCGGGAGGCCCCTCTGTCCTCGCTGTTCTATGTGCTGGACGTGTGCCAGACATGTGCCCCTGTCATCTGCAGGCCTGCCCACTGAGGCCACCTTCCCTCCCGCTTCATGCTTCCCGTGCCCTGCACCTGCTGGCTCATTCTGGTAGGAAGCACTAACCTGTCTTCCTTGTCAAGAAATACTCTCTTCAGTTGTGTATGCTTTTATATGTGTAGCACATTATAGTTTTATTGTCACATTCTATTTTATTTTAATCGATGCAGTTATTTTTATAGTCATTTAGAAGTATTAACATCTTATAGCTTTCTTGATCAATTTTAAATCCATAATTTTAATTCCTAGCCTTATTGCTATTAACGTCTATTATGAAAGTATGCATTATTCTGTAGCTGATAATCCCAGATGACTGAATAAGAATAATTGAATCCACTAGAACAACAAAATTAAAGTCAAATTTGACTGTTAAAATATAAAGATTGCCAAACATAGTGTTTAACTGAAAAGTGAAGTCTAACTGCCAGTCATGTAGGAGGAACAGATCAAAACAAAATGACAACAGGAAAAAAATTAAAACTCACACAAACTGTGAAAGTAAAAGGACAAATAGAAAAGGAGCAGGGGTGGTCCCAGGTGCCCCCCGTGACTCAGTGAGGCCTGGGACAATCTCCCTGAGACCCAGGGTCTGACAAGCTCTGCGAAGTTAAACAAGTTTAAAATGAGAGAGAATATTAAAAGCAAGCAATTCAGGGAGTGCCGAGCAAACCTGCTTAGAGTCCAGGGAGAGATTAAATAAGCAACACAATAGCCTTTTTAACCCATCAGTACCCAGGAGCTATCCCGGTGCCGGGTATCACTGATGTGGCGCGAGGAATGGAGACGTGGGGTCAGGCAGCTGTGGGAACCACTGCTGCACTGCTGAAGACGACGTGGGGGGCAGTGCGTCTTAAAACGAAAACTGCTGGTGGCCTTCCGCCACGTTGCTTATCACAATGCTGTATTACTGGAAAAACAGAACATAATCAGGTACCACATTGAAAGCCTGATAGAGGTGATTGGGTATTCCACTGCATTTCTGCAGTGGGATAATATGCAGCTATTGCTCAGAAGAACCCAAACCTCTATTCACTGTTTATGGTCTTGTGACTAACTTAAAGGTAGAGATACAGGGTTGACATTTTTTGAAAGAGTGATGAGGGGAAAGCTCACACAAATTGAACTTGCAGCGTGGGGGCAGCGTGGAGACGTGAGGGGCAGGAAGAGCCCCTCGCTTCTTTAATCTGCACGTCTGTAACCTGATTCATTACAATGAGTATGGATTGGCAACTTCTCCAAATCACTGCTGTCATTTAAAATACAACATCTTTGCAAATATCAAATGGAATGTGACTTTGGACTGTTTGGCTGGGCTGTGGAAGAAACGGAGCCTGTCACTGTAATCTCACTGTTCCCCGGCTGGCCACCGAGAGGGTCAGCCCGAGGCCAACCATGTGAGGGGTCAGCCCAAGACCGGCCACATGAGGGGTCAGCCCGAGGCTGGCCATGTGAGGGGTCAGCCCAAGGCCAGCCACTGAGATGGTCAGCCCGAGGCCGGCCACATGAGGGGTCAGCCCGAGGCCAGCCACGTGAGGGGTCAGCCCAAGGCCAGCCACTGAGATGGTCAGCCCGAGGCCGGTCACGTGAGGGGGTCAGCCACAGGTCCTCAGTGTGACTGCACTTCCCTGCACCCCATGGGCTGCGCCCCTCGGTCCCCAGGTGACCAGAGGGGTGACAGCCAGTGGCGGGCCGGCGGTCCCTGGCCGGCGTGGTAACGGTGTCTGCACTCCTTCCTGCAGCCCTGTCCCCACGATCACGTGGACGAAGGTGAGTGCGGCCATCCCTGGGAAGGCGCGTCTGCGCAAGTCGCAGGCGGTGCTGGAGATCCCCAACCTGCAGCTGGAGGATGCGGGCCTCTACGAGTGCCGGGCCGAGAACTCGCGGGGCAGAAACGCCTTCCGGGGCCAGCTGCAGATCTACAGTGAGTGTCCCCGCATGCACATGCGGCCAGCAGTGCCCAGAAGCTGAGTGTAATGCATGATAAAGCATCACAGGAAATGATCCTGCACAGAGAAACACTTTAACTCGGTCCGCACCCTTCATGGGTGTGTCATTTTCCTGGTAACCATTCTATAAACGTCACTAACTTATCCTACGCCTCAGCTTAGGCCGAGACTCACAATCTCTGTGGCCCACGCCCTGCCCCGCCAGTCCCCATTTTCAAGTTGTGCCTACCTCTTTAGGTAGGCCTCGCACGATACTTTAGCTGTAGAAACACCAATGTACTGTAAGAAGTGATCTAAAGTTGTAGATTTTTGAAATTTCTTCCAGAGGAAAAAAAAAGTACACTGAATTGAGCTGTTAGGAGAACTGAGTCATGTATGTGTTCACACCTCCAGAAGCTAGTGAAGTGGAGGTGAAAAGTAGCCAGTCCTGATTATGGTGGGTCCTATGGGCAGCCCGTGGTGTGGCAATTACTCTACACAGCTTACAGACAGCACTCGAAGTGGAGGAACTCGAGCAAGGGGATGCCTGTACTGCACTTGAACCCGTCTTCACCCTCGGCTGAATAATGTTTCCAGCATAGCACATTACTTCTCTGTGTCCAGCTGAGAGTCCTAAGATGAAACCTGATCTGTGTGGTTAAAACACATTGACTCCTCAACCCTTAGGAGCAAGGGAGAGGCCACCATGTCTAGCATTCATCAGCAGAGCTACAGAAGGCCTAATGACATGAGATAGAGAGGGAGAGTTTTCTGTACACACATCCGTTCCCTGAGGGGAGGTGTACCCAGGAGACAGATGGAAGCTCAAATGCATTGCATCTGGTGAGCTGCTCACAGCTTCCGAGTTTAAAGGGCCATGCGTCTCCCTGCGCCTGGCCTGGGAGAGGTGCCTGACAGAGCCAGACTAACGAAGGGCCCGGGGTGTCATCCCTCCAGGTGGGTGGGTTCCCCACAGTGCAGGCCCGGTCTGTGAGTGACAGCCACACTACCAATCAGAAGTGGGCCCCGGGCTCTTCCGTTACCTGCACCCTTCTAACAAAGTTGCTAGCAGAGCCCTGTGTGTTTTAGATCTCACATAACCGTTCATTTTGTTGTTCTAAAAATCTGCTGTGCAGCCTTGTTCATAGGATGGCCTGAGACAGACCCTTTCTTGGTACAATCAGTGTGTGGCAATGTTTTTGTCTATCACTGTCCTTTTGTGTGGTATGTTTTAGTTTTGGGCCTCAGAGTGGCTCATTAAATAATTTGCCACGTTTAAAAGGAAGCTTTGGTAATGCTGACCCAATCCTGTATGAAATGCAGCCTACATGTTGCAGGTATGTCACAAAGGATGGCAACTCACATTAAACCACCTTCATGTTCATGCAGTGTGATGTTCATGCAACAATGACATGGAATTGATTTTCGGATGTGGAGCCTCACTTCATTCTAACATGATCTGTTAACCCCCCTCACTTGGGTGGGGCAGTATGAGTGTGTACTTGAGAGCTTTTCTATGAAGGCAGTTAGCCACAGCTGTGTTCACCGCTGTGTGTGCATCCAGAGACACAAATGGAGCACGGCGTGTGGCACTGTCTTGGTTGCTCTCACTGCTGTGGACAGGAATGCAAGTACAGATGCCCAGCCCATTGCTTGGCACAGAGTTAAACCAGGGCTATTCCCAGGGCAAAACAGCCACATGCGAGACACCCACCTGTCACTGCCAGAAATGCCAGCAACGACGTGCTGAGAAGCTTCAGCTGGTCATTACTCAAGCGACCAGGAGTTGAGCTGATTAGCAAAGGACCCGGTGACTCCATGAGGTGGCTGTATACACCAGGTACTCACCAGGCTTATGCTGGACCTTGAATTCTAGGTAGACATTGGAACAGACAAGAAGAGAAGCCGGAGGCTTTATGTAGAGTGAGTAGTATAAGGAAAACAGAGTCTGCTTGGCAGTCGGCCACGAGGACTGTGCAGAGAGTAACCGAGGGTGGCCGAGCGGGGTAGGGAACAGGCCTGTGACAGGAGAGCCCTGGGGCCGCCAGCCTCCCCCCTCCCGCCCCGCTCCAGGGCCACGGCGGGAGACTGCGGGGAGGCTGATGGCAGGACAGGCGCAAAACCCAGGAGCCGCGTGGGAACATCGCTGTGTAGAGCTTTCAAATGGCAGCTCGGAGGCTCAGAATGAGCTTGTTTCATGGCTACTCTATGCCAAACAGAAACAAGCACACGTTGGCTAGAAAACCAGTGAACTTTAAACAAACTCCTGCCCGAGACCAACTGCAGGGCTCGGTGGCCAGGCTCTGCCCACCAGCCACGCGCTGGCTTGGACAATGGAGATGCTGAGCAGCCTGTCCTTAGTCTGGAGATCTCGGAAACCGAGTTTGACTGGAGCAGGGCAGGTCCGCAGCTAGCATTCAATAAGTGAACTTTCTTCTCTGCCTTCTGACCTGGCGTGGAGCCGTGCTGGCGCTGTGCTGTCACACTCCCGCACTGGAGAGAGGCCTCCGCCGCGCAGCTGAGCCCCGGCACTGGAGAGAGGCCCCAGCACTGGAGAGAGGCCCCAGCACTGGAGAGAGGCCCCAGCACTGGAGAGAGGCCTCCCTCCACCGCGCGGCCGAGCCCCGGCACTGGAGAGAGGCCCCAGCACTGGAGAGAGGCCCCGGCACTGGAGAGAGGCCTCCACACTGGAGAGAGGCCTCCCTCCACCGCGCAGCCGAGCCCCGGCACTGGGGAGAGGCCTCCCTCCACTGCGCAGCCGAGCCCCGGCACTGGGGAGAGGCCTCCCTCCACCGCGCAGCCGAGCCCCGGCACTGGGGAGAGGCCTCCGCCGCGCAGCCGAGCCCCGGCACTGGGGAGAGGCCTCCGCCGCGCAGCCGAGCCCTGGCGCTGGGGAGAGGCCTCCGCCGCGCAGCCGAGCCCCGGCACTGGAGAAAGGCCCCAGCACTGGAGAGAGGCCCCAGCACTGGAGAGAGGCCCCAGCACTGGAGAGAGGCCTCCACACTGGAGAGAGGCCTCCACCGCGCAGCCGAGCCCCGGCGCTGGGGAGAGGCCTCCGCCGCGTGGCCGAGCCCCGGCACTGGAGAGAGGCCCCAGCACTGGAGAGAGGTCCCGGCACTGGAGAGAGGCCCCAGCACTGGAGAGAGGCCCCAGCACTGGAGAGAGGTCCCGGCGCTGGAGAGAGGCCTCCCTCCACCGCGCGGCCGAGCCCCGGCACTGGAGAGAGGCCCCAGCACTGGAGAGAGGCCCCAGCACTGGAGAGAGGCCTCCACACTGGAGAGAGGCCTCCACCGCGCAGCCGAGCCCCGGCGCTGGGGAGAGGCCTCCGCCGCGTGGCCGAGCCCCGGCACTGGAGAGAGGCCCCAGCACTGGAGAGAGGTCCGGGCACTGGAGAGAGGCCCCAGCACTGGAGAGAGGCCCCAGCACTGGAGAGAGGTCCCGGCGCTGGAGAGAGGCCTCCCTCCACCGCGCGGCCGAGCCCCGGCACTGGAGAGAGGCCCCAGCACTGGAGAGAGGCCCCAGCACTGGAGAGAGGCCTCCACACTGGAGAGAGGCCCCAGCACTGGAGAGAGGCCCCAGCACTGGAGAGAGGCCCCAGCACTGGAGAGAGGCCCCAGCACTGGAGAGAGGTCCCGGCGCTGGGGAGAGGCCTCCCTCCGCCGCGCGGCCGAGCCCCTCGCCTGGGCCTCACTACCCGCCTCCCTGCCTCCCACGTGGACAGTCACCAGCGGCCTCCTCGAAGCTCCCACCGCCCCGGCCCCCCACAGATGATTTGTTTTGTTACATTTTTAGAAAGAAAATTCAGTTAAGTATCGCATGTTTCTCAGCTGTTTCCAACAGAAAGAACATGCCTGGAGGAAGAACGGCTTTTGCTCAGAGCTCTCACTCTGAACGCCGGCGGCGGGAGGCCGGAGCCCGCAGCTCACAGACTCTGTACAGGGGGAGCCCGCAGCTCACAGACTGTACGGAGCCCGCAGCTCACAGACTCTGTACAGGGGGAGCCCGCAGCTCACAGACTGTACGGAGCCCGCAGCTCACAGACTCTGTACAGGGGGAGCCCGCAGCTCACAGACTCTGTACGGAGCCCGCACCTCACAGACTCTGTACGGAGCCCGCACCTCACAGACTCTGTACGGAGCCCGCACCTCACAGACTCTGTACGGAGCCCGCAGCTCACAGACTCTGTACGGAGCCCGCAGCTCACAGACTCTGTACGGAGCCCGCACCTCACAGACTGTACGGAGCCCGCACCTCACAGACTCTGTACGGGGGTTACAGTAACTCTGCCTTTTAGGAGAGGCCCCGGAGCCCGCACCTCACAGACTCTGTACAGGGGTTACAGTAACTCTGCCTTTTAGGAGAGGCCCCGGAGCCCGCACCTCACAGACTCTGTACAGGGGTTACAGTAACTCTGCCTTTTAGGAGAGGCCCCGGAGCCCGCACCTCACAGACTCTGTACAGGGGTTACAGTAACTCTGCCTTTTAGGAAAGGCCCCGGAGCCCGCACCTCACAGACTCTGTACGGGGGTTACAGTAACTCTGCCTTTTAGGAAAGGCCCCGGAGCCCGCACCTCACAGACTCTGTACGGGGGTTACAGTAACTCTGCCTTTTAGGAAAGGCCCCGGAGCCCGCACCTCACAGACTCTGTACGGGGGTTACAGTAACTCTGCCTTTTAGGAAAGGCCCCGGAGCCCGCACCTCACAGACTCTGTACGGGGGTTACAGTAACTCTGCCTTTTAGGAAAGGCCCCGGAGCCCGCACCTCACAGACTCTGTACGGGGGTTACAGTAACTCTGCCTTTTAGGAAAGGCCCCGGAGCCCGCACCTCACAGACTCTGTACGGGGGTTACAGTAACTCTGCCTTTTAGGAAAGGCCCCGGAGCCCGCACCTCACAGACTCTGTACGGGGGTTTCAGTAACTCTGCCTTTTAGGAAAGGCCCCGGAGCCCGCACCTCACAGACTCTGTACGGGGGTTACAGTAACTCTGCCTTTTAGGAAAGGCCCCGGAGCCCGCACCTCACAGACTCTGTACGGGGGTTACAGTAACTCTGCCTTTTAGGAAAGGCCCCGGAGCCCGCACCTCACAGACTCTGTACGGGGGTTACAGTAACTCTGCCTTTTAGGAAAGGCCCCGGAGCCCGCACCTCACAGACTCTGTACGGGGGTTACAGTAACTCTGCCTTTTAGGAAAGGCCCCGGAGCCCGCACCTCACAGACTCTGTACGGGGGTTACAGTAACTCTGCCTTTTAGGAAAGGCCCCGGAGCCCGCACCTCACAGACTCTGTACGGGGGTTACAGTAACTCTGCCTTTTAGGAAAGGCCCCGGAGCCCGCACCTCACAGACTCTGTACGGGGGTTACAGTAACTCTGCCTTTTAGGAAAGGCCCCGGAGCCCGCACCTCACAGACTCTGTACGGGGGTTACAGTAACTCTGCCTTTTAGGAAAGGCCCCGGAGCCCGCACCTCACAGACTCTGTACGGGGGTTACAGTAACTCTGCCTTTTAGGAAAGGCCCCGGAGCCCGCACCTCACAGACTCTGTACGGGGGTTACAGTAACTCTGCCTTTTAGGAAAGGCCCCGGAGCCCGCACCTCACAGACTCTGTACAGGGGTTACAGTAACTCTGCCTTTTAGGAGAGGCCCCGGAGCCCGCACCTCACAGACTCTGTACGGGGGTTACAGTAACTCTGCCTTTTAGGAGAGGCCCCGGAGCCCGCACCTCACAGACTCTGTACGGGGGTTACAGTAACTCTGCCTTTTAGGAAAGGCCCCGGAGCCCGCACCTCACAGACTCTGTACGGGGGTTACAGTAACTCTGCCTTTTAGGAAAGGCCCCGGAGCCCGCACCTCACAGACTCTGTACGGGGGTTACAGTAACTCTGCCTTTTAGGAAAGGCCCCGGAGCCCGCACCTCACAGACTCTGTACGGGGGTTACAGTAACTCTGCCTTTTAGGAAAGGCCCCGGAGCCCGCACCTCACAGACTCTGTACGGGGGTTACAGTAACTCTGCCTTTTAGGAAAGGCCCCGGAGCCCGCACCTCACAGACTCTGTACAGGGGTTTCAGTAACTCTGCCTTTTAGGAAAGGCCCCGGAGCCCGCACCTCACAGACTCTGTACGGGGGTTACAGTAACTCTGCCTTTTAGGAAAGGCCCCGGAGCCCGCACCTCACAGATTCTGTACAGGGGTTACAGTAACTCTGCCTTTTAGGAAAGGCCCCGGAGCCCGCACCTCACAGGCTCTGTACAGGGGTTACAGTAACTCTGCCTTTTAGGAAAGGCCCCGGAGCCCGCACCTCACAGGCTCTGTACAGGGGTTACAGTAACTCTGCCTTTTAGGAAAGGACCCGGAGCCCGCACCTCACAGATTCTGTACAGGGGTTACAGTAACTCTGCCTTTTAGGAAAGGCCCCGGAGCCCGCACCTCACAGATTCTGTACGGGGATTACAGTAACTCTGCCTTTTAGGAAAGGAATTTCTTTTCCTCTGCTAAACTTTTGAGAACCTTTTTTTTTTGTCAATCGTGGGACTTGAACTCTGGGCCTGGGCCCTGTTCTTCAGCTCTTCAGCTCAAGGCGAGCGCTCTACCACTTGAGCTACAGCACCACTTCTGGTTTTCTAGCAGTTTATTGGAGATAAAGGTTTCACGGTCTCTCCTGCCCAGGCTGACTTTGAACTGCGATCCTCAGACCTCAGCCTCCTGAGTAGCTAGGATGACAGGCGTGAGCCTCTGGCACCCAGCTTTGAGAACCTTTTTATAACTGACACAGGAAGTATGTGTATATAAAATTAGGAAAAGTTTTGTGCTTAGTAAGATTTGCATTTCTAAGTTAATTTTCTAAACCAGTTCAGGTTCTGTGAGGAATAAAGCCAAAGCAGAGAACCTGCTCACTGTAGAGCTGTGCGGTTCGTCTGTCTGTGCCAGGACTGCTGTGGTTCTGTGAGAATCCCACTGCCCTGGAGCAGGCCCTGTGCTGGTAGGCACTCCCAGCTACCAGAAGTACACACACGGGCACATAAACACACATGCACACATGCATGGACACACACAGGAGACACGTGCACACAGATGCACAGGTGCACACAGGCTCACACAGACACATATGAAGCACATACAGGCCTGCCACCCACACACACACTCTGCGAAAGTCTCAGGTTAAAACACGTTTCACTTCTCCTCTTCTGTGTTGGTATCATCGGAAATGCAGTTCTGTGCAGAACTCAGAATTGTGCCTCTTGCCTCTTGCAAGCACCTGTGTTTATATGAAATGCTGAACACACAATTAAAGCCACCGTGGAATTTTCCATGTGAATTTTGGCCGTGTTGCAGTGTTGGACCTGGACTCACCTTTCTTGAACGCTTGCTCCTCGCAGCCTATCCACACTGGGTGGCGAAGCTGAATGACACGGAGCTGGACAGCGGCAGCAGCCTGCGATGGGAGTGCAGGGCCGCAGGGCAGCCACGGCCGGCCTACCGCTGGCTGAAGGACGGCGCCCCGCTCCCGCCCCAGGTATGTCTGCGGGAGGGCGGGGAGCAGGGTGTGCAGAGAAGTGCACTAGCATCACTTAGCTGCGCAAGGCGGTGTGTCTGTGACATTCCCATGCGTGCCTCCGTGGCCCAGTCACACTCAGCTCTCACCAGCCACTTCCTCGCGCTTTCACACACACACACAAAGTACTGTTCTATCTCACATGCGTGCATAAAGCATGGCTGTGTGCCCCTCCTTCCCCCTCGGCTGCCCCCTCCCTGGGACCCAGGACAGCCTGTTCTGCTTATTGGAAGTCTCTTCCTACTTCTGTCTTCTCATAGATTTGAAGTAAGAAATAAAACAAATATACAAGTAAGAATTCCTTCTCAAGTTTTTTGAGTAGTACATTAAATGCGAGTGTTTCAGGCTGCACTGCTTGGGACCCATCAGTGAGTACCATGGTGACAGTCTGCGTGGCTGAGGTTCAGGTGCCGGAGCCTGCTGCCCTCTCTGTGTGGGACGGCCTTACTCTCCCCAAGCGCAGGACTAGCCTGCGTCACGGACGGGTGAAGCAGGACTGCAGTCCACCCCGCGTCCTGTGTCCAATCAACCTGTACCTCCCACACGAGCGCCCCTACCACGTCCGCTGCACTGTGGAAAACCACTGGCATACACTGGGTTTAAATTGATTATTACTACCTAAGTGCAGAATGATGACGATAATTTTAACAGCTCTGTGCCTTGATTGTGGGCAGGAAGGAGGGGGGAGAGAGAGAGAGAGAAACAGGTCACTATTACTGACAAAATGAGGACAAGTGTACAGTTGAGACTGAGCCCCAGTCCTGCCCTGGGGTCTGCTGGCTGAGGAGCGGTGCTGCGCCCTGCCTCTCACAGCCTCCCGTCCTGTTTATGAGGAAGCTGGATCACACCTCCATGCCACCGTTTTGTCTCTAACACCCTCTATTCTAAACCCAGCTAAGCCTATAAATAAAACACAATTGCACAAGAAGCCAGATACACAGAAAACAAAATGGAAAGCTCTGAAGGCAAGCGAGGAGGGAGTTACAGCTCTTTAACTCTCCCAGGCTGCCCTGGGAGGAGGCCAGCTGGGGAGAAGGAGGCCGGCCTGGGAGGGGGAGGCTGGCCTGGGAGGAGGAGGCCCTGGGAGGGGGAGGCTGGCCTGGGAGGAGGAGGCCCTGGGAGGGGGAGGCCCTGGGAGGGGGAGGCCCTGGGAGGGGGAGGCCCTGGGAGGGGGAGGCCACCCTGGGAGGGGGAGGCCACCCTGGGAGGGGGAGGCCCTGGGAGGGGGAGGCCCTGGGAGGGGGAGGCTGGCCTGGGAGGAGGAGGCCCTGGGAGGGGGAGGCCCTGGGAGGGGGAGACCCTGGGAGGGGGAGGCTCTGGGAGGGGGAGGCCCTGGGAGGGGGAGGCTGGCCTGGGAGGGGGAGGCCCTGGGAGGGGGAGGCTCTGGGAGGGGGAGGCCCTGGGAGGGGGAGGCCCTGGGAGGGGGAGGCTCTGGGAGGGGGAGGCCCTGGGAGGGGGAGGCTCTGGGAGGGGGAGGCCCTGGGAGGGGGAGGCCCTGGGTGGAGGAGGAGGCCCTGGAGAAGGCGCTGCCCCTGTCCTGTTTCCAGATAAGGTGCTTGCTAAGTGAATGCTTTGTTTTGAAAACGTTCTCAAATTCTTGACAGCTTCGTTGATCAAGCACTGCTCGCTAACATATTTTAAATGACTTGCTTCTCATGAAGTGCCAGAGACACCTGGCTCTTTAATTATATTTTAGAAGTAAAATTCAATTGTTGAAAGTCACTCTTTGGCCTCAGTTTATTACAGTTTGTACCTGTCAGGTCTTCTGTCTCTTGTACCCAGTTTCTTCTTTTAATGGTATTTCCTGACCAATAATTTTATACAACCCAACTGCAGGGCAGTTTCTACTTGTGCTGGTTGGGAAGAAAGAAAGGCAGCTTCTTGGACCAGTGGTGGAGGGATTACCATGGCCTGAGTCCTTGATGATTTAGACCTAGGTCTTCCCCCTCCACCCTCACCCCTCTTCCGCCAGACCCTGCTGCTCTGGCAGGGAGAAATGGCTCCAGGAGAGCCTCAGCTGCAGGTCCACCCATCAAAACCAGCTCAGAGGAGCCCCGCAGCCCTGCTTTCTGTGTGTGTGTGTATAAAACATAATATGTAATTTACTATAATGTACAACAGACAGCAAGACAGTCAACAGTAAATTTGACAAATGATGTCTTACTACAAATTGAGGCCTTTGTTCCTTGGTCCTGGAAGTTGTGTGCGTACAGCTGCATCTTTCTGGGTCTGGTTTTTGTCCCCATTACAGAGTAGGGTTGACATGGTCAACGGAGTGCTGACAATCCACGGAGTGAACCGATCCGATGCGGGGATGTACCAGTGTCTGGCTGAGAATGAATACGGAGCCATTCATGCCAGTGCCCAGCTGAAGATTCTAGGTATGTGATTTCCAAGCAGATCAATAGAGGGGAAAATGGCTGCTGCTCTTATGCTCCACTTCTCACGATACTGAAGTTTTATGATACAGTTCTAAAGACCTACTTTATGACTTAACAAGAAATATTGTGTTGTGCTGTTTCTGTAAACTGTAGAAGACAGTTTACTTTTGTCCTGTTGACCCACATCTATGCTATTTATATGGTGTTCTAACCGTAGTTTTATTCTTAGATGGGTCATACAATATAGCTTTGATTTAGAATTAACAGTCAGGTTTTACAAAGCCAGGTACCAGTGGTTCGTGTTTGTAATTTTAGCTACATAGGATCACCATTTGAGGCCATCCCTGCCAGGAAAGTTGACAAGACCCTTTCTCAGCCCATAGTTGGGTATGGTGGCCTGCACCTTGTCTTCCTAAACTAGACAGGAGATGAGACTGGAAAAACCAGTGCTCAGTAAATACAAGATTCCATTTCATTTTCCCAGATATTTAAAAAAAATCAAAGATTATTTCTTTTGTTAACTATTACTCTTAACGTCTTGGAATTAAAAAGCCGATTTCATCCACACTCTGTGATTTTCTCAGGACCACTCCAAAGCCTTCTTATTCATTATATATACATTCAAGTTTATCTTTAATTCTATTCACCGTAAGCAACCAAAGATGTTACCTGAATTATTCCCATAAGTCCCTTCATTTTTCTTCAGTATCTTATGTCTGTCAATGAAATAGATCCTTTTAACATATGTACCTTTTTAATATTGTTGTTAATATTGGTTAATGTATCTTTTTAAGATTGTGTCACACATTCTGTTGGTATAATATGAACGTAAACTATTACTGAAATGCTCAGAGAATTGTTACATTGATATAAAGCAGTGCCCCAGATACCTTCACACAGAAGGATCTTAATGTCAGTGACTTAGATGAATAATTGCAACAGCCTGAATAAAATTTTAAACTGAAATTACAATAATCCTGTTTCTTTTTAAAGTAACATGCAGTTTGTGGGACTTTTCCAATAAAACATGGATCAAATTAAGTAGGGTGGAAAGCCAGTGCTCTGGCTTGCCCTTGGAGTGTACCAACTCAGGAGATTAAAACCTGGAGGATTGTGGTTCAAAGTCAGCCTGGGCAGAAATGTCTAAGAGACTTCACCCCCCAATTAGCCAGCAAAATGCCATATTGGAAGTGTGGTTCAGATGGTGGAGTAGCAGCCTGGAGAGAGATAGATGAAGGACAGGGGAAGCCCCGAGCTGGGCCCCCGCATCAGTGATAATGAAGCTCCAGTACTGATTACGGTGGGAAATGGAAGACAGAATTGTCCTAGGCATTCCCCCCATCATGGCAGAGAACCACTGAGAGGACATCCTTAGAGTTATCCATCACAGCCGGTCCTTTGACCTCTCAGGCCATCCATGAGTCTTTCACAAGAGGAACTGGTACCACCAGTAAGGCATGCTAGCTTCTGAAATGGCCTTTATCTATGAACTCCACATTGTCAGACGCCATTATCTCCTGGCAGCCAGCAGCTATCTCATTGTAGCAATGAATCACGTACCCGTGCCATGGAGGTTTTCTCTGTGTGGTTTGATGACACTGGATAAAAGGGGCAGGAGTTGCGGCGTGTCGCTCGCTGGAGAGGATGTCCCTGCCTCCAGTGAATGGGCCTTTCCTCCCGCACAGCCTCCCCTCCCACCTTTGCACCAAGTCAGCTGAAGAGGACTGTCGTGGTCACCAGAGACCGGGAGGTGGTCCTGGAGTGCCGGCCCCAGGGCTCTCCGAAGCCGACCATCTCGTGGCGGAAGGGAGACAGAGCGCTCAGAGAGAACAAAAGGTCAGAAGCCGCTTTGTGTTCCCTCTCCTCACAGCACCAGGCCTCTGAGGTCGGAGGGGCGCAGAGGCCACGAGTCCTACGACCCTGAGGTACTTCCCCACCCAGTTGAAGTGGACTTTTGTTTGACGGGTGCATTTTCAATGGAGAGAGAGAGAGAGAGAGAGAGAGAGAGAGAGAGAGAGAGAGAGTGTGTGTGTGTTTAGTACAGACAGATGGTAGACTATAGAGAGGTCAAACTCCCTTACTTCCATTGGGTTTCCTGACTAAGAAAGAATTGCACTGGGTTTTGAAGAAAGCAAGAAATGTAATTGGCCAGTGGGTTTTGGTTTGCATTTTGTCCTTGGTACTGGAATCCCCAGTGACCTGGGCCCCGATGAGGGTTGTGTTTTTGGTGGTTGGTAGCAGTAACATAGCACGAGCACATTCTGGGTCTGCTGGATAGTTCTTTGCTGATGGGATTATTGCCGGGTGAACTCCAGCCAGGCTTTGCCTTTCTGTTTTCAATCTGGCTAACAAAAATAGCGCAGGCTGCTTGGATGGCCACGGGCAGCTGTGAGTTGGGCAGCAGCCCATGCTGCATGTGAGCGTCAGTCTGTGGCCGGCAGAGGCCAGGGTCGTACAGGAACGCAGGGAGGCCGTGAGGACAGGCGCTCTCCGCGTCCGCTCCTGCCGCCATCAGCAGCGGCGGTGCACTTTGGTGTGAGCTACGAGTCAGGAGCTCAGATTGTGATGTTTTGTAGAGGTAAGTACTCCAATACGTAATCTCTAGGTCAACATTTAGGTTTGTTTAAACCTAACACTTGAAATCTTTCTTAAGGCTTTTGCTTCCTGTCAGCAGTGAGATGCACTGGTTTTGTTTGTTGTGTGGAATGGTTTGTTTAATTACTGGCTGTGCTCTACCCTGAAGATCTGTGCTGTCCTCGTGAGCACTATAGACTCTAACCGTGTATCCACTCTTCTCCATGTGAAACTGGAGTTGGGAGAACTGAATGAAATTCTGCATAGAAAATACACGGGCTGGTGTTTGCTCATTCTCATCGCGAGATGATGATGATGATGATGAAGATGATGTTCATGATGATGGTGGTGATGACGGTGGTGGTAGTAGTAGCAGTGGCGGACGTAATGACTGTTATTTCAAACTTTGACCCTTGAACTCTAGTCTCCATTTTTCATGGCAAAGTCATTAAGATTAAGTGATTAAGAAAAGAATGTGCAAGGGCCAGTCTGGGACGACGACGGCGTTACTGGGTGGAGGGTGTGAATTGGCTCTTGGTTGCTGGGAGTCCCTGAGCCTCGGTTCCTGCCCCGGGGTGGGCTCCTCCCCTCGGGCTGGGTCTTTCCCTCTCCCCTCCTTGGCGTGGGGAGTGCATTCAGTGCCTGAGGACTAAGGGAGAGGCAGTGAAGCCTCTGAAGACGTCCCTCCGCTTGGCAGTGCCCAGACCTGGCCAGGGTGTGTGTGAGGACTGCAGCGCACGGTCACTTGGCCTCCTACGAACACTGGAACTTGTCCGGGCGCCGGGGTTTGGAGCTCCGGGGACTCCCAGCCTCGTTCCTGGGCTCCGCTCATCACTCTCCAGCTCATTATTTCCATTACTTGGCCATTAACTCCTGTTCAAATATAATCATCCCGAAGCTCTCCAGCAGTGCACACACATTAAGTCTTCACCGTCGCATGCTTTCTGAGGGCAGTCTTGGCTGAAAGGAAGAATGAGGAGATCCGGGCAGGGAGCAGCCCACTATATTTGGTTCAGGGCCCACCTGGTGCATTCTGCTTCCTTTCTGTCAGCCCTTGTGAGCCATCACTGAACATCTCCAAATATGCCACGTGTGTTTCAAAGATACTTTGAATTTTTGACTTTCAAAAGTACTTCAAGCATCGGTTTTCATATCTAGGTAGAGATGGGAAAAGGAAGCATAACTCACTGGGTGATTAGGAAATCCAGACCCACAAAATTATCAGGTACCTGTAGAAGAATAATATTCAAGAATGCTTTTCCTTTTACGAGTCTGTAATCTAAGCACAGACTTGTCCAAAATTCCCTGCACTATTTCCCTGCTCACCAGAGGAGCTCAGAATCGCAGACTTTTCTGCCCCTTTAACACACTGGCTTCCAGTGGGAATCCATGTTGTGTTTATTAGACAACGGCGATCAAGCTCACATACTCCCAGACAAACAGAAAAATGTATTCTTCATAACAGCCCTACAAGACCATCACTGGGGAAGCTGCCTGCACTGGTCGGGAAGAGGGATTCACTGGTGTGATTAGGACTGGTGTCCTGCTTGGCCCCCAGCTCCATGCTGTGTCCGCTAACGAGCAAGCTGCGGGGCTCTGTCCTCCTGACAGCGTATTTTACATATTAGGAACATAAAACAGCATAGACCCTGGAGGTCGCGGATTGTGTTAGTGTCTAAGCAGTGGTATAATGAGCACTCCTATGTCAAGAACGCATCGTTTAACTTCCTTTGTGATTTAGAACGTTTCCGAAAGCAATGAGGTGGTCAGAATGGCTTTTTTCACCTGCGGGGTGGGGGTGGGGTGCCTCCTGAGCCGCTCACACAGCCCCACGTTCCCCCAGACGTGGAATGCTGGCGCCACAGGAATGGGGACAAAGTGGCTTCACACTTCCCATCGCCAGGCTCATGCTCAGTGAAAGGCGGCCACCTTCCTCAACTTCCCTCTGAAATGCAGGTAAACATGCATGCAAAAATAGGACAGTCACACACATGGGATATTAGCTCTCTGTGCGAACTTTCAACCTGTCGCAGAAACTGTCCTTAGGTAGAGACTGTAATTAAGAAAGAACCAGGGCTCATTCAAGTGTGTACCTCTGATATGTCAAGAAACTCGGTTTCCCCAGCATGTGCCTGGGGCACCTCACTCCGGGGAAGCTGTGGATAAGGCAGGGAGATGCGATTAGACCCCTACCGGACACGGGACCCACCCTCCCCACGCGCGGCCCGCCAGAAGGAAGAGTCCACTGCCCCAGCCAGCCAGCGCCGAGTCTGGCCGCCGCGAGGGTCTTCACAAGTTAGGCGTCTCCTGCAATTCCCACTGACTACCAACAGATGACAGGATGTGCTGCTGCTTTTTTATATTGTAACTTATTTTTAGGGGCTGGAGGCATGGTTAGCTGTGTAGCACCAGCCGAGTCGGGCACAAATCCCTGAGTTGAAACTGCTGGACACAACACAGAAAATTTACTTCTTACAGGTTACCATGTGGCGTTCTGATCATGTATCCGCCTTGTAAATGTCCCTGCAGACACTTACCAGGTATTTATACTGAGCACACAATCATTTCCTCTAGCCGTTGTAAATATGCGACACCTTCTCATTCTCTGAAGTCTCTGCAGATCTCGCTGCCAGCCTCCAGAACCTTCGTCCATCCCACAGCTTTTTGGACTCAGGGCCTTACACTTGCTAGGAAGGTGTTCTACCACCGGGTGCAATCTCCCATTCCCTTTTACATTGCCTATTTTTGAAATAAGGTCTTGTTTTCTGCCTGGACTACAGCTCTCCTGCTTGTACTTCCCCATGGGGCTGAGAGGCCAGAAGTGGAGCCCGTTCCCAGCCTGGAGCCAGGCGCCAGAGCTGAGCTGGCTCACACCACCCTGTCCACACAGGGCTGGAGACGAAGGCCCGGGAACCTTTGTTTGCTGAGCTGGTCTCCCACCACGGTCCCTCCCCAGCACCAGTGCAGTGGCTTGCTGTTTGTTTGGCTGACCTCACTGCCAGGTTGCATCTTGTTTCTGATTTTCCTTAATTGTTAACTATGCAGAGCAGGCTGCCACTCCAAAGGGAAAAGCGACAACATCATAACTCTGGCTCTGTTGTTGCATGAGCATCTCCACTTCATGGCTTTACATCTCCAGCTAATTACCAGTTGAGCAAACAGTTCATAAATTCTACTTCTAACTACGGTTCATTTACCCAGTTGCTATAAATGGCTGCACCACTTCCCAGCCTCTGCCCCTCGCACGGGCACAACGGGACGGGAGCAAGCCATTAATTGCCTAAAGGCTTCTCTTTTCTAAAAGCCCCCAGACTACAACTTCCAGCTTAATCTGTCCTTAGTACAAACAACATCTGAAATACTTGGGAACTCAAGCATCTAAGTACATGCCACTGACTGATCCCATCGCCTCCCCAAGCGGCTCTCGGAGAATATAAAATAGAGAAGAAAGACGATTTGGAGGATGTTGAGAAAAAAAGTATTTGACTGAGGAGGTTTCTAGCTCCTGCTGAGACTTCCATAGTCACTTCTTCTCAGCCTTTGCATAAATCAAGGTCTGCTTTAACCAGGGTCGGTTCGTCATGGGAATTCGAGGGATGGTTACAAATTAGTGACTCGAAAACGCGGACTTGACTGGGGGAAGAGCCCACAGGTGGCCTCCACCAGAGACTAACCTGAGCAAGCGCCATCTTTAGCATGCATCCTTCTCTTCGCTCTACTAGCAGTCATCTGGAATTGGCATCGGTGTGTGTACACGCACACACGCAGCTTCCACACACACCGGGGCTCTAGGTGACCCCATGCTGGCACTCTGGCGGGACTGGGGTGCTGAGCTGACCTTGTTTCCCCTGGCTCCTGTTGTAAACAGTAGATGCCTTTCTTCTTCCCTTCCTCTCAGCCAGAGGGGCCGGTGAGGGTGAGGGGTGGTGCTGGGGGTGGGGGTCAGTATGGACACATCAGAAAGAAACTCCCTCATACCATTCCTTGATGTCCTTGAAAATGCAAAGGAAAGGAAAATTCCTAATACCGCTACATCTGAAAGGATGCTGCATCACACAGCCACTGGCTTAACCCTGGAAAAACCAATGAAGCTTCCCGCCGTAAAGATTAAACAAGGGAAGCATGTCATCTTAATCAACTATAACATATTTATACTTTAAAAAATCTCCTCGTGCCTGCAAGCGGAAAGAGAAACTTCATTGAATTTGTAAAGATATTTTAAAAAGTAAAAATACACAGAAGCAAGCATGGAATGCAAAGCCACGACACATTTCCCTCCGGAGCTCCAGGCAGCACCGGAAGACCCGCACGCCTCAGCTTCCCGCCAGCAGGAACAATCCACTCCACCAGCAAGGAGGGACAGAGGGCGGGACAGAGGCAGGGCTCTAGGGACCACGTCCTCCAACCAAACACGACCACCTAAGCCTCCCCACGCATCCCAGGAGGGGGGAGCCTGGGGCAGGAGGATTCCCGCACCAGCATGACACGGGACCGGCACGGTGTCGGGACAGACATCGGCCTGCCACACCATAGCAGGGGAGGACACACAGAAATCCTTGGCATTGTGAGGAGAGCCAAAAGAGGAAAAGAGCTACAGACATGTCTTAAATTATGTTTTCAGTATTAATGAAAGCAAAATCAAACTGGCTTTTCCAAATGAGGAAACTAAAAGACTGAGAAAATCATTTCATGGCATCTACGGCTGAGTCTGAACAGGGTGCACTGTAATGTTCTGTGGAGAAGAAAAAGACTTGCAACAAGTGAAAGAGTCGTGATTATAAATTCTACAGTCAACCCACATGTTTGAAACTGAATAGTTCTCCCAGAGTCCGACCCCCCACATTTCCCATCCAGCTCCCCATCCCCCACATTCCCCATCCAGCTCCCCATCCCCCACATTCCCCATCCAGCTCCCCCCATCCCCATTTCCCATCCAGCTCCCCATCCCCCACATTTCCCATCCAGCTCCCTGTCCCCCACATTCCCCATCCAGCTCCCCACCCCCCACATTTCCCATTCAGCTCCCCATCCCCCACATTTCCCATCCAGCTCCCCATCCCCCACATTTCCCATCCAGGCCCCCCATCCCCCACATTTCACAGGTACCCTGCTGGGGCCCTGCTCTCCCAGGCCCCGCATGAGGACTCTGCACAAGGCTGCTTGGAGATGGCAGGTTTTGTGGCTTCGGTTCTTATATAGCAGTTCAGAGGTGTTTGCAGTCCTCCATGTGAGCAATGTGTGTGTCACCAGTATGAGGTGTGTGTATGGGGGTGTGCTTACACACTTACAGACAGTAGACCTTTCCAGATGTTTTCTTTGCAATGTGTGTGTGTGCATGTGTACACACATGTGGTGCACAGGCAGAAATGGAAGACAGTATGCGAGGAGATAGACCTGTTTATGGCATTGTTTAGGGTTTTCTAGAAAAATACACAAGATACTTGTGATCTATGTATAAATTGTGTGCAACTGGTTCCTCTGTTAGGATCAATCATCTAATAATACAGGCGTCTTTCAGGGCTTTGGTTTTGATAAGTGTTCAGAGACGAGCTGTCATACATACGGTGGAGTTTCTACATGCATACGTATACACACATCGAGAAGGAACTGGCGTGGTATTCAGGAGGCCTTGGGTCCCTCGGCGAATAAACCTTACCACAGCCTGCGTCTGCTCCAGGTTCCCCGGGTGCCCAGGGCTCACTGAGCCATTGTCATCCAAGATGGCACCTCAGCGGTGTGCACCACTCACCAGCTATGAGCTCTCAGCCATAGTAGTAGAGAATTTCAGGGATGAACATATAGATTTGATGTGCATGCAGAGATGGATGTGCACACAGACACGGATATTTACCTTTTAGGTCTAGATTCTGCACATGAGCCAAACCACGTGACTTGCGGCTGAGCATGGCTCATCCCACACAGCGCTCCTGAAAGCTTGTGAGCCTCACACCTGCCCTGGTTCCTCTTATCCTTACATATTTTTAGGACCCCACATCCCAGCAGGGGTGTGGGCACGAACAGTGCAAGCTGCATTTTAAGTACCGGTGAGGCCATGTCCCCGATGCTCTGAACTTCCTTCAGGAGGTGCTGTAGAGAAGTGGGCTGTTGGGGGTGCTGCGTGGGTCAGCGCGAGGTGTGAGGCTCCGGTCAGAATAGCCTCCCATGCAGCAGAAGGCCGGGAGCAGAAGGGAGACCAGTTTTCTTTGTGTTTTGTGATAGCTGCTTACATGCTGGCTTAAATTCTGGTTCTCTGGTCAGTGGAACTTACCAGAACTGGCAGTAGATTAACAGGAGCAGCAGTATGCTTTCCCAGCCCTCCTCACCTCCCCAGGAAGGAGTGGCTGGAATTGCAGCCAACACCAAGTGGAGTTGAGCCTGCGTTTCCCAGCGACCCGTCTCCCCGGCCACCTGTCCGTGCCCAGACTTTAAACCCCATCCATAAAGCGCAGATCAGAACACCCCTCTGCAAGCCACTTAATGCTGTTCAAAACCATGAATAAGTCATCTTAACCAAAACCTTCGCTACAGTTCTGCTCTCCAAACTGTCCCTGCGTGATTTTAAACATGATGTTAGTTTAGAGCTGGCACACCACATTAGAGCAATGGTGTCTGTGTGAATCGTGTGTGGAATGAGCTGTACTGCACCCCGTACTGAGGCCAATGCTGAGAATCTCACTGTTTATCACGTGTGTGGATATGAACACATGAGTGTGTGTGTATGTGTGTGTGTGTCTGTCTGTCTGGGGAGGAAGGGACAGAGGGGGGCCAGATGCTCGTACCCATGTGCCTGGCTGTGGTGCTGTGATTTCCAGCTTCCTTGCTCCAGCAGTGAAGGACCAAATCAGCCTCCTTTTGTAGCGACTGTCTTTGAGTAGAGTATTGATTGTACTCAGAGGGGAGGGGAGAAGAGAGAGGAGAGGAGAGGAGAGGAGAGGAGAGGAGAGGAGAGGGTGCATGGCACTGCACATCTTAAATATTGTTCATTCCCTCATCCTCACGTTGCTTATAACAAAGTGAGGGGAGAGTGGAGAGGACGGGGAGGGGGAGGGGAGGCGTCTGAAGAATGGTTCATTCCACCTTTCTCATCGCTTATGACGAAGCTGAGGGAGAGCAGGGCAGTGATTTACTCAAACCCAGGGGCATGTCTCCTAATTTTCTCCCGAGTGTCTTTCCCAGAATATCTCACTGCTCTTGTATAATGAGGACCAGGTTTATTTTTCATGAGAATAAAGGAGGTTCCAGGTAGAAAGAAGGCGTTTCTTGATGCAGAGTATCATTATACTATGGAGAGGAATGTTCATAAAAATGGGAATAAAAAAAAACCCTGTACAGAATAAAAGAGGTTATTCCTGGCAGTTGACTGAAAAGGCATGAAATCGTAAGAAGCTTGACTGACAGGCAACTGAATAATGTGATGAGATCAATCAAATTTTGGCTCTGCTGAGATCAAAAGAAGAGAGGAGAGTGGAGAGGAAAGAGGATGTCTGGATTTAACATTCATTTGGAAATCGTTTAGAAACCTGGAGATAAAAGATTTTCCAGAAATACTAAATGTGTGCTACTTAAAATTTTAGAGACTGAGAGACTTGTGCATTGTCAGAAGAAGTTACTAAAACACAGCTTCGTTTTTCATGTAATGAGATAAAATGCCCTTCTTCCATTGGTGCCAATTAGACCCTTAGTTCTTCCCATGTATCTTCCTTCAATAACAGGTAGCCGAAATCATGAGCAGCTCTTCAAGAGACAGACAGAGATGGACATTATGAAATAAATGTAATTGGGAGGCAATTTAAAGAAAAGAATTTTCCCATTGTCAGTACTACCAAGATTCTGTAAGACCGTGCACCGGTGCGCCCCTTGTCCCCCTCTGTGGACGGGCTGCTCACCTTCTTCCTGGGCCCGGACGTCGGTGTTTAAGTGCTGGGTGAGCACTGCAGGATTTTAAACTTGGAGTTCAGTTACCTGGGGCATTTTAGCTTAAATTAGAGGTATTTGTCAGCAAAGAGATTTTTGTGGAATCAGACTATAAAGTGAATGGAATATTATCTGTCTTTTGGTACAGTCAAGGATGACATTAGGAGTTGACATAAAGGAGAAAAAAATTACCATTATCACAACACAAGATACGTTCAGACATCATGCCTTTCCACTTTCACTCGGTTGGATTTGTCATGTGATCGTGTTTATGATTTATTGTTTTGTGATTGAAATATCAAGTTTTCATTCATGTAACAGAACTTGTGGTATTGCCTGTTGCTACTCTCTACTGAATTATTTCTATTTATTGGATAGTTATTCGCATCTAGGCCAGGAAACACTTCGGGAGGCAACTAATTTTATCACCTGAATTGATCATCAAAAGACACTGAGACTAAAAATGTGAACTCATTATACAAGGTAGTTTAGCAGGAAATAACTAGCAATTATATTTCAGATTCAGGAGCTGCATCTTTTGAGAATTTAAATTTATTTTTATTTATCTTTTTCTTGTGGTGTTGGGCTTGACTCCAGGGCTTCCCACAGGCAAGGCTGAAGCTAAGCCACTGAGCTACATCTCCAGTCAAAGCTTTACTTTTTATAGTATTTTACTTATTAATTAATTTACTCATTCAGTCATTCATTTAGTGCCAGAGCCAGGCCTTGAACTCATGGCCTGGCTGCCTTGCTTGACTTTCTTGATTATACCTGGTACTCTGCCTCTTGAATCACACCACCTGTTCAGTATATTGCTGGTTGATTATAGATGTAAACTCCTGGTCTTTTCTGACCAACTTGGGTTTGAACCATGAACCTTTAGATCTCAGCCACCTAGGTAGCTAGGATTACAGGCATAAGCCTGCTTCATTGTTTATTTTTTAACTGATACATAAAACATGAAACACATTTTTCAGCAGGGTTTCCTGTAATGTTTTAATAGATGTAAGTATAGTATCTACAGTAAATACTTGTAGTAATATAGTAAATACATTATATTTAAATCTAGCTTTAAATCAGGTTAAAGGCCTCACTTATAGTTTATGATGAAAACATCCAGTATCCTTTCATGCAGTACTTTCAGATACACAGAAAGCCGCTCACTACCTGTGGCTAGGTTTACTCCTCGAGGTGAGATGCGTTCAGGTCTAACCCTGGTCTGTGCAGCGGTGCTTGTGGGTTACACGAGCAGGAGCGTGCCTGTGGTCCAGTAGGTCTGTGGCAGCATCTCCACTCCTCCCCGGCCGTGCAGAGACCCCTGAAGCGGTCTGCGTCCGCCTCCCTCCACAGATGCGCCACACCGCACCCGCTGCACGCGGCCGCCACGGCAGTGACGAGGGAACGCTCGCGGCCGCCAGACCTGCTCGTGCTCCAGCCGAACCTCGTGAAAACTAAGTAAACTCACCCAGGGCTGTAAGCCGGCAAAGTGGAATGAGTGGATCTGGAGTGGCTGCATAGACACTAGCCAAGTCAACCACTAATAAACTTGACTAATAAAAGGACCCCAAGACCACTCCCCCCGCGTGCTCGTAAATGAGGGCTTGATTTCCTTCACGCCAGCCAGCCTGCAGATTTGGAGGAAAATAAAAGCCCCTGGTGTAACATAAAAAAGTTTCTGACAACCAGGAGATAAATTCTTATTTATTAAAAATAATTTCTCTCTTAGCATGAGGTCAATAGACTTAATGAAAAAATTCATGGTATAAACAATATTAAAACATTGTAATGACGGCCGCCGCGGAGGCCCAGGCGGCCGCCCTGGACCCAGGCTGCTTCCAGATGTGGATCTTTATCCAAACATCTCCGTGGTTCCTAAAATTAGGCCAGACTACAACGGGATTTAATATGTACTCGGAACCATACTGACAACCAATTTTAAAAAATGAATTAGTGCCTGAATAAAACCAAACAAAAAGCTCAGCTGTATAGATGGCGTGGGGGGAGGGGCTCTGCGGTCAGCCGCCTGCTGTTGACTCAGTAGCGCCTCGGCCGCACCAACAAGTTCTTCTGGAAAACGTCTGTCCAAGACCTTCAGAAACCTAGTAACCCAGTGACATCTATGTGTGCTCGTGTATTTTGACACGCAAGCAGCTACACATACACATAAAGACATGCATGCGTTTCTTTAATATAAAAAGACATTAAAGCAACACAGAGCGTTTGCGTCCACGGGTGTGGCGTGGACACGGGCCTCGCGGGAGCGCAGCTCTGCTTTGGGGCGGCTCAGCAGTGTGTGGAGCGGATCAGCCCCGCGGGGGTGAAGATGTGTGTGGAAACAGAGCAGCCGAAGGTGACGAGAGGAGCCGAGGTCCTGCTGCGGTGCTCCCCGGGGGCCCCGGCACGCGCTGCCCTTGGCCTTGTGGGCGTGAGCCTGGACAGATGGACTGCTTGTACCGCCTGGCACAGGACGCATAGAACGCAGTCGCGGGGACGCCACTGCCCGTGGTGCCCACGAGAACATGGGGAGAGGTGGCAGGAGGGGGTGCTCGTTCCCTGGAACGCGGGGTGGGCAGAGGGCTGTCGGGGGGGGGGAGGAGAGGGACAGTTCCCAGCTCGGTGCTTCAGTCGCTGTGGCGGGGTAAGTGTGCACCTAGCAACAAGGACTTTCTCTTTCATAGAGGCTAGCCATCTAAGAAACGCTGTGGCTTGTGGGGCAGCAGTCTTGGAAGTGAGATTCTGAGGCCAGGAGCGCCTGCTGGGAGGGCCTGGCCCCCACGACTGCGGTGAGAGGCAAGTCCACGTTTCCCCAGGACACGGGACTCCGACTTCCTCCTGTGTGCGCTTACATGGAGTTTTGGGTTTGCTGAAAACAACATGTGTTCAAGTTTGTAGTGCAAACATAAGCTTGGATATGAAATTTCTCATTAGATATTATGCACTAGAGAAGAAAAGGAACAATTTGTAAATCATATAACGTACAGCAAAATATCTTAATTTGAAATCTGTGGTGGGGACTGTAATCTTCTATGATGGCAAAAACATGCATGCAAACAGCACCTTGAAGGGCTTTGCAGTTGGCTAAAGGTCCAGGAGAGACCTGATTGTGTCCTCGGAGACCGGCAGAGCCCGGCGTCGGTCCTGTGGCCGGTGCAGGTTCCGAGGCCCCTGTGAACCGTGGGCTGCTGTCGGGGCGGCCGGGGGTTCCCTGGAAGATGTTGGAGGAGCAGCATCAGCACATGTTAACTGTTAGCTGTTTGCATTTGTGCACTTGCTCCGGATGATGCTACAGGATTGAATTACAGGATATTTCAGGCAGAATCCTTTATTAGAATATAAGAGTTGTTCCAAAAGTGTCCATATGAAGGTGTAAAGCCGCAGTAAATTCATGACCCTCCACCTCCCTGTAGGAGAATGTGTAGGTATATGAAGGGTTCAGGAACATCAGACAGACAGACAGACAGACAGACAGACAGACAGACAGACAGACAGACACATTAGATATAATGTTAGGCCTATCAGTGTCAAGATTGTTTGGCTCCTGGGTGTGGAAAGGGGAAAGTTTAGATCCATCTTTTCTTCTTAACTGACTCTCTCGGGACCATGTAATGTGTGAGTAAGTGATGCCATTCACCATGTCCACTAAATTATCCAGTTAGCAATCAATTCACGTGGGAAAGTGACGGCTGAACAAGGATAGAGAGAGTGTGGGAAGCATTGGAGAGACATTTCAGACAGGACCGACACCTGCCGGCGGCCCGCACCTCGGTGACCCAAGGCACAGCTGGCAGAGGGAGGGCCAGAGTCCCACGGCCTCAACCTCTTCCCTGTTCTCCACCTCCAAAAGGAAAGGCAGGAACAGACTCTCATCACGCCCTGCAGTGTTACTTCGTCTTTTGCTTCCTTGCAGCAGCTTTTGCTTATGATTTCAGGAGATTTTTTAACTTCTTGGTATAATAACAGTTAACAGGCCACCTATGCTCTTACAATATGTAAGTGGAAGAAGATATAAACACTGGATGGTATTTTTAACCATGCCTGTTTCTTACTAATTTGGTCATAGAATGAAAAAGAAATCACTGATATAAAATGAAAATGGCTCTTTAAGTCAATACTAAATTACTCGTCACAGTCTTCAATAACAAGGAATTGACTTGAAGTGAGGCACCATCTGAAACTTACCTGTGCTTCTCAGCAGGGCTGAGTTAATGAGCACTGGTAATTGCTTTGGATTTCAACTCATACATCTTTCCACCTGAAAAACAGATTTCATATTAGTGTCATATTTTATGTTTACCCAATTACCTGACCCAGCAAGATTGAAAGACCATACCAAGGACCTACGAATACAAGCAACCATTTTAATAAATAGAACAGGCTTTCCTTTCTACAAAATATCTACCTTATTTTCAAATGGTTAAGAATTTGTTTTTTTTTTTAAATTTTTAAAGAGACACGGTGCTTTGAGCAACTAAAAAGGATTATCCATATAATGTTCTCCATATTTTCCAAATTACATTGTTTACCTAGAAAACCATTGAACACTGTGGCTGGCATTAAAATTCTCATAATCCAGAGAAACTTTCCATGTGACCCTCCACTGTGTGGAGTCTTCCATCTCCTTTTCAAAAGTCTGATCAGAAAGAAAGGAATATGCTTCCAGACATTCTGTGCATTTTACCCCCTGAGACCATGTCTCTGGGGGTGGGGGTGCTTGGCACAGGACTCGGGCTCACACCCCCCAGAAGCTGCCCTGGGCTCCCCGGCAGCTTCCGCGTCCTCGGGCAGACACAGCCCCACCCGGACACACGTGCCTGTGGCGGTGGCTCGGCTGTGTGGTCCGCTCGCTGATGGCCTCCCGGGCCCCTGAACGAGCACACAGATCAGGCTGGCCTTGCCGTGCGCGACTGCTCCTTGGAAAAGTACAAGTTCTTCTCTTGCCCAGCAACAGCTCTTCCTAAGCTGCCCAAGATTAATTCCTCTGAAATACTTCCTGGCGGAATCCTTCTCTAGAACTGTGTGAGGATGACTCGGGGAGGAACGGCTGGATCCTAAGGCAGTGGCTGCACCGGAAACAACTTTAGAAAAAGAGGCGAGATGTGAATCCCTGCTTCAGAGACTGTCGGAAGGCCAAGAAAGGAGAGCCGTGGGCTGGGGCAGGCAGAGGGGAGGCTGAGCCCCACAGACAGCGGCGTGGGGCCGCCCGCCGCGAGTGCGCAAGTGCGCGGGAGCCGTCCTGAGCGGCCGAGTCCCACACAGGCCCCGTTTTAACCAAGTGACTTCACTGCTGGTCACGCTCCACAGTCAGTTTCTGTTTCGACGGACACTATGAAGAGGCCATTTACTCTCTATTACCCCAGCAAAATCCAGTAACTAACACTTCGCTTCGTGCTATTTCTTACTTAACCGGTATTCTCTTTCAATTCACGTATGTTTTCATCTTTCCGTTGTAATAAGCCGTCTTCAGGGGAGATACACAGGCATCACCTTTGCCTTCCTGTTGCTCACCTGCCTGGGCGCCTTCCCTCCCACCCAGCAGGGCCTCACTCCCCTCCGCCCCAGGCCCGCCTCCCCCCCCCCCCCGGGGCCCCACCTCTCACCCAGGTCACCACTCTGGGTCTCCATGACAGTCATTCTGTTTCTGGTGGTTCAGGATGGCAAACACTTCTTTATTCATGTGCTGGCCATTTGTCGCACTTTATTTGAAAAGTATCTCGTTTTCCCATTTCCTGACTGGAGAGCTACTTTGGCGTTTAAATGTCGGAGCTGTGAGTCACCTGCTAGGCGAGACTCAGCAAGCGTTTTCTCCCACCGGTGGGGCTTCTCGCTGCTGCCTGGTTCTTTTGCTGGGCAGAGCTTTTCCATTTGATACAGCCCCATTGACCTGTTCTCACTCTCCGGAGCCCTCCCTGTTCAGAAGTCTTGGCCTGTGATTGGATCTTGGAGTGGTTTCCTCTACAATGCCGAGGTAGTTTCAGAGTGTCCGGGCTTACGTTGAAAGGGCCCAGGATCCGGTCTCCGTCTGTGCGGTGTGGACACCCGGTCTCCTCAGCTCTTGTCTCGTTTGCAGTGTCTGTGCTCAGAACCTTTGTCAGGAACCAAATGACAGTACTTGCTTGGGTACATTCCTGGATCTTCTCATTCCATTCACTGGGTTAGATATATGCGTTTTTGGGTTTTTTGCTTGTTTTGCCACTTGGTAGCTTTTAAATGGTGGTGTCTTCTGATTTGTTGCCATGTTCAATGCACAAGTTTGTTAATACACCTTGCATGAGCAGGGGTTCACTAGTCCATGCCTTTTATGAGACCCATTTCCCCAAACAGTCCTGCCTTGTTGTCCCTGAGTGTACCCATTTTTGTCTCAAACTCAGGAGCCCGATAGAACTAACTACCCAGCTTTGATGTCAGGAAGCCAGCCAGTCTCAATTTCTATCCATTAAGTATGAAATGCTTTTACCATCAGGTTTTTCTTCCTGTTAGATGAAAATCAGCACATTTTTTACATCTTCCTATTTATCTGGCCTTAATGTTTCATGCCAAGGAATCAAATTCATAAATCATACACCTCAACCTCCCAGTATGATAAACATCAATAGAGGGAATTTTTATGCTGATCATGAAAGGAATGTACATCACTTTATGTAACTCTTGGTATCATTTTAACTTTTATAATGCCTGTTGTGCGTTAAAATGTTTAAATTAATCATTCTTCCTAATTAAAAAAGTTCTTCCCTAAATTTGTTAACTATCTCAAGTTCCTAAGGCAGAGATTGTTTTTTTATATTAACCTGATTCAAATAAATTGCAGTTTAACCCTAATTCAAATAAAGTTTATTTGAACCTGATTCAAATAAATAGTGGGACAGTAATTTGAGGGCCAGAAATGAATCTAATGGAGCGGGATATCTGGCTTGAAGAAGTTAGCACACAAGATTAATAGCAATGAATGATTGGACTGCAGTTTGTTCAATAGATGGTAATCTTATAGGATTAGAGAAAGTTACTGATAAATGAGTCAATATGTATTGGACACCCACTGGCATTAAGGTGTTTTTTAATTATTATCTGTGGTGCCATCTGACAGAAACACACAAATTTGGCAGTGGTTATGTGATGGTGCACTTCGCTTGAATCTACACAGGTATAGATGGGATTGTCTTTGGGTGAGCCCAGCCTGTCTCCGGCCCCACAGAAACCGCCCGTGTTCAGTGCTTACCTCCAGCCAAGTACTGTGGGAAGCACTTCACTTGTGTGCAGTGTCTGGTTTAGTTTTTTCCAGAACCCTTCTGGAATCCTAGCTATTGTCCTCATGTAAAAGATGTATTGTATGCAATCCTGATTTCTACAGATTTCCTACTGGTTCACACCAGACCTGAGGACAGGCATGGGGCCATAGAGAAATATGCAGGTGCCCCTTTCTTCCAAAATATTTTAATAAGACCCTCCCACATCCAAAGCCAAGCTCACTGAATCCTTTACAAGGGTGCCGCCGTTGGAGCACTGCTGATCACCAGCCATGCCAGCTGGCTCACAGCAGGCTTTGAGCTGTGGCCAGACCCCAGCTCCTCCTCCAGTGGATTCCTGCGTCCTGGTCCCCTTCAGCAGGCTAGTCCTGCTTCACAGCCTTGCACACTGCCGGGCTGTGTGCACGCTCCCCGTGGCATCCTGACTGTCCCCCCCACCCCCCTGCACTCCTTCACACACGGCGCTAAATGAACGAGGGCAGGCAAACAAGTAAGCGTAAGACAGAGAAACTGCCCAGGGTGCAGGTGTTGAGACTTGTTTTAAATCAGCCTAGACTAGTTGTACCAGGGTTTGCTTTCCTGTCCATCTGTGTGTACAGTGCTCGAACCTTGATCAGACTCACCTCCACCACTGCCCCACCCGCCCCCCCCACACCAGCTCCACAGGCCTCTGCTCCAGTGCCACGCACACCCCCCCCCCACTGTCACCAGCGCCCCAGACAGGACTGCTCTGCATTCCTATTTTCATTCCTTAAGTGTATGCTAATTATTCAAGTCTGCTCTTGATTGTTTAAGTTTTTTCATTTTAGAGTTTTTAAAAATATATTTATTGGCACTTGTAGCTTATTTTTGCATAGACATTTCATGGATTGGCCCATTATGCACAGTCTTAAAATAAGCTTTCCAGTTCAGGCATTTCAGCAATCTGCATGAAAGACATTTATCTTTTGAGAATATCATGTGATGTTGTAGTTAAATTTTTAGGAACTAAGCAGTAAAATCTCCATATGCACTTTGTCAAGCCAAAACCAAGTGGTGCGCTATTAATATAGTAGAGATTTTAATATTAAAGAGAGACAACCACTTCACCAAGAATGTATATTTCTTGAACATAACTTAACTGCCTTGAAAACTTTAGTAGGTATGAATATCTCAATTTTTATTTTCAGTACAGAACAAAGCTAGTGCTCTTGATTTATAATTTACAAATAGAGAAGCAACTCATTTTAAAATTCTTTAGTGTTTTTCTCTATGCACTTTAGAATTTAATTATGGACTATAAATTAAGAAAGCCTTTATAAAAGAGCCAAGCTTAGATGTTATTAATATTTTTCATTATATTACAAAATGGACACATACATGAAAGACATTTGGAAACCCTTCAGGAGTTTTATCAGCACCACAGCCACGTGGTTTAAAGGAAACGGCTCTGCGGGGCCGCGCAGGCACGCCATTAACAGTGACGGGAACCCACATGCCGGAGGGCAGCGGCAGCGGGGGGAACTCAGCCCCGCACCCACAGGAGCCCAAAGAAGTGCCGACACAGAGCGCTCGCTGCCCGTGCAGGGCGGCCGCGATTCACTTCAGTGTGTCACACTCAGTCCCTTCAAAGTATAGCTTCCACAGTGGGTGGGCAAATAATCCGGAGTTGGAAAATTCAGATTCCTTGTTTATTTCTGGCAATGCAGACCAGCGTACTTTTACATGGATCCTGTGTTTTTAACAAGCTTTTGTAACCATTCACCATTCACCAGAAGCCACATAGAGTAAGTTTGCCTGCACGGAGTGCCCAGTGCCCTTGGCCAGCCCTCCTGGAGGGGACAGAAGATCTGCCCTTTGTCCTTCTTGATACTGCCTCTGGGGGAAGTTACCAAGGGAACGTCACCAGCCATGGGCTATTACAAGGGCTCAAACTTGAACAAGATACCTTGCATCTGATTTCAGAGATGGTTCTCCCCAAAACAGATGGATTGTAATGTTTTCTTGTGATAACCTCTAAACACAAAAGTGAGTCTAGCAGGTGAAATGTCAGAAATGAACAAAGACAGCCACAAGTGGACTTGGAAACGCTCAATGCCAAAAAACACGTAAATACTTCTAAGGATTCAAATAGTAGATGCTTAAACTCTGTAAGTGTATTAACAAGATGATAAGGGAAGTACAGTTCTTAATACTAAAGACTGACAGCTCCTTCTGAAAGTTCAATTATGTTCAAAATTCAGCTTTCTACACCTGACTTTCCCCGTTGACTGAGACAGTCCACCTGCAGCACCTGCTTGGGGAATCTCTGGCCCTGGGGCCAGCTTCCTCCGGCAGAACTCAGCCTCCTCATCTTTCTGCTTGTCGCTGGCCCCCGCGGCTCCCCTCGCCTCCCTTTCACGTGTTCTGGAGTGAGGAGCAGAGATTTAAATGAGGTCATCATAAAGTGTTTGCTTCAGTCCCTGGCGTGTGACTGATGCCCAGCAAATGATTGATTGTCGTTTTATTATTAAAGACTCTGTTTACGGTCACTGGCGCCAGTGGGCAGGACTCTCCCGCGAGAGGCCATGTTGTGCTCTTGTTCATTTCCTCGGCATGACCTGGTGCCAGTGTGTGGTAGAGGACCAGAAAACCCTTGCAACAAAACCGCTCATTCTCGTCATCAGCTTGAAGTGCTAAAATCGCCAGCCCCTGCTGATGTGCCTAGAGCTCTGCCTTTCAAGATGCAGCCAAATAACCAGCGTCCCGAAAGCCCCTCCCCCACTTCCCCACTCCCCCATCCCCCCACCTCCCCCCACTCCCCCCACGGCTGCCCGGTGGGGCGGGGCACCGTGCTGGACGCCGGTCCAAGCCCAAGGACGCCGCGATGGCTTGTCCCTGCCCCGCTCCGCGCACCCACCTCCTCACCTGCGCCGCTTCGCTGCGTCTCCTGCCTAGAGAATTCTCCGTGTGTCCTGGCTTAATTAATTGCTAATTGGGTAATGGATGGAGTTGGGGTGTTATGAAATTAATTACTTTATTTTCTCCAGGGATACTAAAGACAAAAGAGACAACATGTTCAGCTGGTGCTGAGGAATATTCTCATTCTGTGTTGGGTCTGAGTTCATCTGTGTTGGCGCTGAGGCTTTTTACATATATATTTCAATCTCCCAGATAAATCCAGTGTTCGTTCTTCTTACTGCAAAACTATGAAGACTGTGGCAGATCATTCATTTAACTCCCTTCTGTCACTGATCTTCCTTACTAAATAACGTGTGTGTGTGTGTGTGTGTGTGTGTGTGTGTGTAACATCTCTGCTGGCTCAGCACGGTTCACGGGGTTCAGAGAGGACAAAGCCCCAGCACCGTGGCATTGGCTTCCTGCCACAGGGTGCGAGTCTGGCCAGTAAGTGCGGCTGACGTTACCCTGCGGTGGCTTTTCACCTCGCGTCTGGGTTGAGGACCTGCGGTGTCTGTTGGAACTCGAGGCTGTGCCGGCATCCTAGTCGGTCACCTGCTGAGTCCGGTCTTCTGCTCTCTGCAGCTGGCCCCGCCTCAGGCTGCCCAGGACGTTCTGGGTCTGGTGGGTTGTGATGTGGTCACCATCATCTGGACCGTCGTGCTGCTCATGGGGTATGGGCGCCTGCCCCGCCCGAGCACCCTGACTTCACACTGGGAGTGTTCACAGCACAGGACTCACTGAGCACTGTTGGCCCGTGGGGTTTGGAGGCCCTGTGAGGGGAGCAGGGGAGGGGCTGTTGGATCACAGTGTAATTATGCATGTGTGTCAACACCATGGCCCACCCCCCCCCCCCGTAGAGCAGTGTAGGGAGGAGGAGTGCAGGGGGGGAGGGGCGCAGGGCGGGAGGGGCGCGGGGGAGAGGGGCACGGGGGGAGGGGCGCAGGGGGAGGGGCGCAGGGAGGAAGCAACTCCAGGGTCTTGTTCCCACAGCACACCCTACGGTTCTTGTAAAAAGCGAACCTGGGCTTCACTGCAAATCAGCCCCATGGCTGCCGCCACCGATGGCATGAGGGCCCCGTGAAGAGTCGCCGTGGCACCCTGGCCCAGCCGCCTTCCGGCTCCGTGAGGCTGTGGGTGCGGGGCACCCGTGACACCCAGCAGCAGGGGTGCGGGCAGTGTGGGAGGTGTGCCCCAGAACAGGACGGTCCCGGAGCCTCTGGGGAGACATCGCTGCCTAACAGGCTCCTTAACCGGGAGTCAATTAAGAGCTGGTGTTTGCAAAGTGCTTTGCTGTCATTGTTTACCCTTCGGTTCCCTCGGCCCTGGCTGTCGGCTTTCCCAGCACGCGGGGATGCAGGAAGCCTTACTGACTACGGACAGACGGACGGGCTTCGTCTACAGAGCCAGAAATCCGAACCCTCCGGGGATTCGGTCTCTGCATCCCGCCCTGTCAGCGACCGGGCTGAGGTGGAGGGCCGCGTGCACACGCATGTGGGCCAGCACAGAGGGCTGTGCCGATCCCGGCCACCCCCGGGGCCTGGGCCTGCGTCCCGCTCAGCTGCTGCCCAGCGTCAGAACAAGACTCCCTGGATCCGGAGCGTGGGTCGTGAGCTAGTCCTGCACGCACCTGCACACAGCCCTGCCGCCCGAGAGGGGGCGTTTCTCCTGCTTCCTTACTATCGGGGACCGCGGGCCGCGGCCGCAGGGCACGCGAGGCTGGGTTCTGGCGGCGGGAGCTTTGCCGCCTATTTTGTGTAAATCTACATTGAGTGGTGTTTTTCTTAATAACCTAGCAGAGCCACAGTTCATTCACACAGGAGGACGGCCTGGCGGAAGAAGATACACAGTGGGGATGCAGGTGCTGATGTACTAAACACTTGGTGTGTAGCGGGAAAGCTACGAGCCCAAAAGCAGCAGACGGACGCGGAGTTCCGGAGGCGCCACGCCGCGCGGACGGTTCGACGGCAGAGGCGGCTGTCCCTGGGGATCGGCTGACCACCTGTGCGCCTCCTGGTCTGTAAAGGGCCGATCTACGTGTAGATGAGTCTCTCTTCGTCTACACAAATGCAGCCGCTTTCTATCCCAAGGTGGCTGGTGTGAGGATGAAAAGAACGTGTTCCACTGTGGGCTCCGTCCACGAGCAGACCTCACTAATGGCGCCGTGTGGCTCCGGGTCCTCCATTCGCAGCAGTGCAGTCGCACTCAAAATCAACTGCAGGCAAAGCGGGGGCGGGGGGGCACCTGCCTGTGAGCACGAAGCCCCAGTCCAGTCCCTACAACCACCAGAAAGAAAACATTTACGGACAGCTTTGGGAGAAGTCAGAGGCCGAGGTGGAGGCGTCTGGCACAGTCTGACGTGGATGTGCAGATATGGGGTTAGTCTGCACACCTGAAACAACACCAACGCGATGCCCGCATCTGGAGAGCAGGGGCAGGGGCCCGGGAGAGGCACCGAGGCCGAGAAAACCCAGACCGCCAGGCCCCCAGAGGGGGAGTGAGGACCGGCCGGCAGGCAGAGGGACAGACAGAGGGAAGGAGGGAGTGCGGACAGAGAGAAACAGACAGAGGGAAGGAGGGAGGAGGAAGGGCAGAGAGGGACAGACGGAGGGAGGGAGGGAGGAGGGAGGGCAGAGAGGGACAGATGGAGGGAGGGAGGGAGGAGGGAGGGCAGAGAGGGACAGACGGAGGGAGGGAGGGAGGAGGAAGGGCACAGAGGGACAGACGGAGGGAGGGAGGGAGGAGGAAGGGCACAGAGGGACAGACGGAGGGAGGGAGGGAGGAGGAAGGGCACAGAGGGACAGACGGAGGGAGGGAGGGAGTGCGGACAGAGAGAGACAGACGGAGGGAGAGAGGGAGGAGGAAGGGCAGAGAGGGACAGACGGAGGGAGGGAGGGAGGAGGGAGGGCAGAGAGGGACAGACGGAGGGAGAGAGGGAGGAGGAAGGGCACAGAGGGACAGACGGAGGGAGGGAGGGAGTGCGGACAGAGAGAGACAGACGGAGGGAGAGAGGGAGGAGGAAGGGCAGAGAGGGACAGACGGAGGGAGGGAGGGAGGAGGGAGGGCAGAGAGGGACAGACGGAGGGAGAGAGGGAGGAGGAAGGGCACAGAGGGACAGACGGAGGGAGGGAGGGAGGAGGAAGGGCACAGAGGGACAGACGGAGGGAGGGAGGGAGGAGGAAGGGCACAGAGGGACAGACGGAGGGAGGGAGGGAAGCGGGGCTTCCAGGATGGTGAGCCGCCTAGGAAGCAGGGGAGGGGGCGCCTGTGCGTGGATGCCGTGACGTGGGGCTTGCCGGCGACCAGTGACGGCAGCGGCCGTGTGCCTGGCCTTGTTGGGGCCGAGATGTCTTGTAATGAGTTTTAGAAGCAGATGCGAGGGACAGGCGGCAGGAGGACCTGGCTGAGGGTTTCTGCTGCAGGGGGTCTGGGGAGGCAGGATGGTTGCTGAAGGAGGGAGGGAGGGAGCTTTTCCAGTGGAGGACTCTGGGGGGGAGGGGGGCCGTGCCCGAGACCTCCCCTGGTTCCCTGAGAGGATGGAGGGGCGGGCACCGATCTGCACCCTGTGCCCCGGGCAGGCGGGGGTCATCGGGTCTGAGGATTCTGAGGAGACGCTCAGGCCAGGACCTGCCTCCCAGAGCACGAGGTCAGCAGGTCAGGAAGGGGCGCTGCAGCCAAAATGGTAGAGCGCCAGCCTTGAGCAACAATCCTCAGGGACAGCGCCCAGGCCCTGAGTCCAAGCCCCATGACCAACCACAAACCACGCCATCTCCTAGAAGGTTGATTTTACCCGTAAAACACGCGTGCCTGAGGGTGTGGTGAGCTGGCCTGTGACCCCTGCATGCAGGGCAGAGAGGGCACCCCGGCTGCACGCTGAGTCTCAAAAACACAGAGAAAAAGAAAACAGAAAGAAATGCATTAATTTTGAATGACTTAACCACAAAAAGAGTTTTCCAATAAAAGTAATAGCAGAATGAGGTAATAAAACTGTAAGTTTCCGTCCGTCTGACTTATGAGAAACGGTAAAGGCAACGGCACTGAGCAAACACTTAAAAATCAGAAGCCAGCTGGGCCCTTGCGTGGCCAGACGGTGGTCATGATAGATACTCCGGCGTTACGACGCTCAAGTTACGTCATAAGACGGCAAACCCTCCCCATCGGTGGGGACTCGCTCATTTCCCAGAGGAGCTGACTGGCCAGTACATTCTTTCCTGGCAGCAGTATGAAAGCATTCGATTTTCAACAGGAATGGATTATGTAGAATCGTCAATAATTCTTTCCAAATTTTCAACATTAGGTTTATTTCCTTGAGGTGAAGGAAGTGCTACTTATGACCAGAGTTTACAACACACGGATCAGACATGCGGGTTGGCTCTGCGTCGTATCTTTGCTGAAATGACCTGGCGAAGACACATATACGCACCCGTTGTAAAAGCCAGGCGATTTTTCTGATGATCGAATGGCCTAAGTGCCAACCTCTCCTTCCTGAAGAATGAACGCTAGAGTTCCCAATGGCTTGTTGATGGATTCCACCCAGCACCGGAGTCACCTCCTCACCTCCCGAGGGTGCTGAGGGATGCGCATTTCTTGAGTTCCAGCGGGGCCAGGCGCTGGCAGGAGTCTCACAAGGAAAGGGGATGCGGTCCACAGAGCAATGGAGCCCCGCATGGTCCTGGAAGTGCTCTGCTCTGAAGTCATGTGCTCCAGCGAGCTCTGCGCAGGGGAAAGGCCACCGGCATGTGACGTCCTGCATCAGAACTGGAAAGAAACCGCAGACGGGAAGTTAATTTACTTCCTGAGCTTTCACATTAACGTCTGTATCACTGGATGGTACTCTCCTGAGTTAGTGACTCTTTGACTTGTTACCATGGCAACCGCTGACCTTAACTAGCCACCTTTGTAGTTCTCTACAGAATGATTACTAGTAGATGCTCAGTGGTTCGAGTCCATTTAATTAGTCCTGGCAAGCCAAAAGCAGCACCTCCAGTTCATTAATCCTTTAACTGTAAAAGATGTGTGATGCGTGGATGCAGGCCATGACCTATGATAAATTTTTTGGGATTGAATAAATACCTATTTTCTTTCTTTTTTCTTTGTCAGTCCTGGGGCTTGAACTCTGGGACTGGGTGCTGCACCTAAGCGTTTTTGTTCAAGGGTAGCGCTCTACCACTTGAACCAGAGCTCTGCTCCGGCTTTCGCTGGTTAATTGGAGATAAGAGTCTCACTCATAGACTTTCCTGCCTGGGCTGGCTTCAAACCATGGTCCTCAGATCTCAGCCTCCTGAGTAGCTAGGATTACAGGCGTGAGCCACCTGCCCCTGACTTAAATGTGTATTTTCTATGGTGTCACTGGGACTTTATACTCCAGAGCAGGACTGGAGACTAAGGCCCCTTTCCAGTGGTGTTTAGTGGGGAACTGCCGTCTGAGACATGTGCAGTGACTTGGGGAGCGTGGGTGCAAGTTCGAGGCCAGCCTGAGCATGGAGGTGGAGAGAGGAGAGACTCCACCCCGGCCGACGGCAGGGGCCGTGGGGCCTGCGTGCTGTCCTCAGCAGCACAGGGGACCGACGTCCAGGACCACCAGGGCATAAAGCGAGGCCCCCCTTCAAACAAGGGGCGCGCGTGGCAGAGCACCTGCCTGGCAAGTGCGAGGCCCGAGGTCACGCGCGCCACTGTCACACTCGAGAGCACACTCAGAAGTAGAAAGGGGTTTGTGCTCTCTGAAAGACACAGAGCTGCTGCTCCTTTCGCACGATGGAAGGCCAGCGTCTCCGATTCACCTCCAAGCAAGCCGCGAGTTCACACAGGCGGTTCCTCACGGCGGATGCTAATTACGTCAGGAAGAACTTTTTAAATTAACTCCGGCTCCCCTCCGGGCTCCCGTAAGTAACGTAAGGCTGTTCTGAATCCGTGGGAACGCCGCCCGCGCGCCGGCCCAAGGGGCAGCTGGCCGGTGAGGGGCGCAGCGCACCGAGACCCGGCCTTCCTTCTCCTAGGGCTTGCCAATGAATCACCTCAGCCTAGAAGGCTGCGGTGTAAACAACAGAAAGACAGGGGAAGCCGTTAGACTGACTTCCTCACTGTCGAGTGAAAGGAATTGCGTTGTAGTGAAATGGCTTGCTCACGGCACACAGCCAATGGGGCAGGAAAAGGGTTGGACCCCACAAGTCCTGCTTTCTGCCTTGCTGTTTTTTTCATGAAGGAGTTTGTAACTGTGCCACAGTGTAAATTTGTGTCATCTTCAACTATTCAGAGTACGGCTGTCACCCTGCCCAGCCCGCCCGACAGTGTCCCATGCCACACCAGCTCGCCCTGGGTCCCCACAGGCAGACGCGATGCCAAGCCAGGGGCTCCCCAAAGTTAGCTGAGCTCACAGGCGGCGCTGCGCCTCACCCTGCCTGCAGACCGTGCGGAAGGCCTCTCCAAGCGCCACACCGCTTCTGTTTAACAGGAAACTCGTGCGTGTTCGGGACTCGGGAAGCCTCCCTTCCGTGGATACAGAGAACTCGAGTCGATGCATTTTGTGAAGAAAATTGAGATGACAAGTGAACCTGGGGGGAGGGGGGAGGGGGGAGGGACAGCCCCACCCAGGCTCTCCCCTGCAGGCAGGTAACCAGGAACGCTATCGGAAAGCGTTCATCCATCTTCCTGTAGAAGGAAACGCGTGTGCGCGGCCGAGGCAGGACTGCGAGGCCCGCAGCAGAGCTTCCCGAGCCCGAGGGCCAGCGCTGCCCTGCAGACACGGCTCGCCATCTGCTGAAGCGTGCCAAGGAAGGTGCCCCACGAAGGCGATGGCCTTTCAGCTGAACTGCCCGGCCAGGGCCGCTTGCCATCGGTCTCAGTCGGGGGTCTCCCTGACAGGGCCCCACTCCCCGCCCTCAGCGCGCCTCCCCGACCCCGCTCAGGGTGCCCACCGCCATCCCCGGGCCCCACCGCCATCCCCGGGCCCCACCGCCATCCCCGGGCCCCACCGCCATCCCCGGGCCCGACCACCCCATACTCCGCATGTGGAGTGCAAGTCTGCCTCACTGGGCAAAGGTCTTTACAAAGACACTGCAGGGAAAAGAAACTTCCGGGCAAATTCAGAGGAAAAAAAATAATAAAGCAGACAGATGGAGTCGTCCCAGGACCATTGAAAAGAAAGGAGGTTAGGAAGGCGGCCTGGAGGGAGAAAAACCCTCAGACCTGGATAAATAGGCAAAGTATCACAAGGCCAAACCAGTCTCCTTATTTTTATAGATGTAGGAAATGAATGAAGCAGAGACTTAAACTAAGGGTCCGTTGATGAGCTCCGCCAGACACAGCCTTTGCGCCCTGACCCTGTCCACAGCGCCACACCTAAGATTCAACGAAGTGAAGTCATCTGCTTACTGCTCCACCAGGGCGTGAGCTGCGTGGCTGAACAGCCGTTCTCTGAGGGAGAATAAATAAAATGTATTCTTGAATATTAAAGAGCTGAGCTGCGGTCAAGCTTTCTAATTAGGTCAGCATAATTTAAAACGGACTGAAACGCGTCTCAGGTGGGAATAGCAAACGGTGGTGATTTTGCCCTGGACGGTGCCCCTGGGCCCGCAGTGGTTTGTGGAGAGCCCGGGGGCGGCGGGGGGCTCGTGTTCACCCTAGGGCTGGTCGACGGCGCCGGTCCTCGGTGCCACCGCCCGCAGCTCCCCGTGGGACTGCGCTGGTGGCGAGCGACTGGCGACCCTCCCCAGCACGGGGCCGACGGGGCTCCACCCATGCCAGGCGTTGCTTCTTCTCCAGAATGTTCTCCACAGCATGTTCTGTTTTAGAGGCCACTCCGTGGAAAGGTGTTGAACCCACCTCGAAGTCGCTCCCAAACCATTCATCTGCCTTCATTGTGTTTGGTTTTAATTTCTTTTTCTCAGAGAGATCAATTTCTCATTAGTGCTAAGCCGAACGCTTCCAGGGGAAGATGGAGAAACGTATTTGGTGGAGACAAGCTTTATCAAATTCAAAAGCCTAGAAGAGAAAAGTAATAGAAAATAGAGAAAGATCCTGTGAACACACAGTTTGCCTCTAGCTGTCAAGTGTTTTTCAAAAAGTGGGACCAGCGGAAGAGTGCAGGGTGCTCAGCGATGGGGGGGAGGGGAGGGGGAAGGGGAGGGGGGATGGGAGGGGGATGCCGCCCAGGAAGGGCTGGAACTCCAGCACCAGGGGCCACTCAGGTACCCCTCCCCCCCCCCGCTCAAGGAACATGTCCACACTCGTGTGTGTGTGCTGGAACACCGAGGAAGATACTAGAAGGACAGAGAAAGACTAAGACTGTGTGCATGCACAGATGCTAACTGCGCTGAGAACAGTCCTCACCGGCCAGCGGGGGGGGCCAGGGGAGTGCGCACTGGCTAAGGATCCTGGGGAGGTGGGTTCTGGGGGATGGGCTACACGGGGGAGGGTGGGTGTGGCCCGTGGGAGTAAAAGGATGTGGACGTCTGAAACTAAGTTGGGAAGCTGAAGCCAGCGCTGTCACGTCGGAGTCTGTCCACGCCGTGGTGGGGAGGAGTCCGTGGCAGTGGGGTCCGTGGGTTCCAGGGCCGGGTCTGGGGCTCCCCCCTCCACCCCCCTCGGTGCGGGCACCGGCGCGCGCCCTCCTGTGCTCCAGAGCGGGGGCTGCGCGGTGGTTCCCGGGCCCGGGAGCAGAGCACAGGCGCGGAGGGCCGGCCCCAGGGCTTGTGAACCACCCGCGTGTCCACGTCGGAACGGGTCTGGCTAGAGGTGGTCGTGGGTAAAGCCACAAGGTGACAGGGCGCGGCGCGTTTGAGATGTGGACGGACGGACTCAGGCCTCTCTGGTCTCTCTACAGTTCCATGGTCCCAGCAGCGCGCACGCGCACGCGCGCACACGGGGTTCTCTGCAGTGTGCGTTGAGTGAGCGGCTGTGGGTGATGCGAGAGGCTGCAGCGGCGTGGGTGACGGTGGGTCCAGAGGACAGAGACGGAGAAACCACTCAGCCGAGTGCCGGGGCGGCCGGCACACAGCCTTCACGGGCGGCACACAGCCTTCACGGGCGGCACACAGCCTTCACACACCCAGCCCGGGCTGCACACACGCCTTCACACACCCAGCCCGGGCTGCACACACGCCTTCACACACCAGCCCGGGGGGCACACAGCCTTCACACACCCAGCCCGGGGGGCACACAGCCTTCACACACCAGCCCGGGCGGGCGGCACACAGCCTTCACACACCAGCCCGGGGGGCACACAGCCTTCACACACCGAGCCCGGGCTGGCCACCACCGTCTCCGCGTATGGGAAGCGGCTCGCCCTTGTACACTGCACAGCACAGACTGTGCCTGGGAAAGAGGGCGAGATGCTGATTTAACTTCGCCACACTCTCTGGTCCTTCCGCACACGCCCCTGGTCCTCACTCCTGAAAGAAGCGAGTGTGAACCGGCACGCAGCACCTCGCCGAGCCCGGCGGCCGGGAGGGGGCACCGGCGACGTGATTCACCGGGCCCAGGGGTAGGCAGGGAAAGAGACCCGGCACTCACGAGATTTGAAATCCACAAACTCCTGTCACGATGAGCACACAGGAGAATGTGTCAACCTCATTTCCCCTGAACTTCTACAACGTTTAAGAATTCTTTAGGTTTTCACCTTTACGGGAAAATGAAGGTCCACTGTGAGCAAGGGTCTTGTGGGGAGCGAGGGCCTCGAGCTGACCACATCCCGAGCTTAGAGAGAGCCGGAGAGGGGCTGGGCAGGTGGCTCAGTGGTAGAGCGCTTGCCTGGCATGCATGAGGCCCTGGGTTCGATTCCTCAGCACCACATAAGCAGAAAGAAGCCGGAGAGTGGGTCACCTCCTCGTGTCCTGGGCCAGGGGCAGCGAAGGGAGCGCCACAAATCACCTCTCGCTGGGAACGATTAATTTTGTGTTCTGGACTCGTCCCCCTCTGTGCTTTTTATGCTGTTTCTTTTTATATTTGAATTTTAGGTCACTCTTGGCTTGAGGTGAAATAGTAAAATACTGCCAGGTAGTTACAGCAGCCCACTGTAATCACCAAATTCAGGGGTCACCTTTCCCCACAGTTTTAAAATTGGCTGTCACCAGCTGTCACAAGAAAAATGAACCCGCAGCCCTCGCTCCTCTGACCGTGAGAAGAGCCGCGTGCGTGGCGAGCGCGCAGCGTCTCCCGGGCAAAACCTCCCTGGTTTCACCCCGCGTTTGCCACGGCCCTTCATCTCGCTTTATTCCCGACACCGAGCAGTGCTGGCATCCTTCAGCAGAGCCGCGTGTCTCTTCGTTGATTTGCAGTAAAAGAGGAAAAACCTTTTTTAATAATTTTCAGAATAGCTATTCTTCCAGAGGGAAGCCTGCGGATCCTGAGCGCGTCCAGGGCGGACGAGGGCGCCTACGCATGCCGCGCAGAGAACAGCTTCGGCACGGCCGAGATCCTCGCCTCCCTGTGGGTCAAAGGTGAGGAGAGGAGGCTGCGTGCGGGGCGGGGGGAGAGGGGGCGCGGGGGGGGCGGGTACCTGTGCGCGCGCATCTACACGGATGCACAGTGCATTGCACTCCCAGCTCCCAGCCAGCTCCCCAGCATTTACACGCACTAAGAGGAGGAAACCCATGGTTGGTAGAAATATTCAAATTCTGCCTTGCCAGAACGATTGAAACGATAACACCTCAGGAAGTTTCCTTCCCGGCCTCAGCTGCTCAGGCATGCAGTGCGCAGCCCGGCACGCTCTGAACCACGCACGGTGTGGGGACTGTGGGGAGGGATTCCCCCCATGACATCAGCAGCCGTCGGGGCTGGTCTGCTGCCCATCGGGTGTGGGACGCAGGAGCTGGCCGGAGCCGGCCGACTCCGGTCTGCAGCCTCGGACTTCACACACATTTATGTTTCAATAGAATGAACATTATGTTCTTCATTTTCTAGTTTGAAATTAGATGCCCAGAGTGTTTTTGTTTGACAGCTAACAAGTGACATAAAATCTTGTATCTCAGCGGCAAAATCTCTTCAGGTCACAAAGGATATTTTTCACAACAGAGGTGTGTACCTAATTTGATTTTATTTCACCACCAGGTTCCTTACAGAAAATCGCATTAGGCTATGAAAATATTTTTGAAAATTAGGTCCAAAAATTGCGATGGGAGTGGTGAGGGTCAGCACTTGCAGATGTATGCACTGCTGACAAGCTGTCCGCCGAGGATGCCAAACCGGTCATTTTTCTCTGTCTTTGGAAATAAAAATGTACTGTAGACAGCCACAGTGGAGCTTAGAAAAAGAGCAGACGTTGAGGGGAAAGGTCAGAATTGAAAAGATCTTCACCCCGTCCACAGGGCTCCTTCCCCTCCTTGGAGCCCGTGGTCTTTTGCATAATGAAACGATGCTGCTGAATACACCACCATTTTAGACAACACAAATATTAGTTTGTCGTGAGTTAGACAGAACGTGCCCTAACCTTCCCTCCTCTCTGAGCTGGGAGGACGGCACGGTGCCTGTCTGCGCCGAAGCCGGGACTCGGCGGCCTGGCCGCACGGCGCACGGCTCCGGCACCTCTGGGACGCCCGGGGACGCTGGCGCGCTAGTGAGCATTTTCCCAGGCCCCGCTTAGGAAGACCGTGGAGGCGAAGGGGTCTTTTCCGTGGTCAGGAGCGGTGTGTTCTCAGCTGGCTAGAGTCCTGCATGGAGGAGAACGAGAAGAGCCACCCTCCGCCCCTGGGAGCGCTGGGCCCTGTGTCTGCGGGCGCACACAGGTCCGGCCCTGAGGAAGGCGAGCCCTGCTCCGTCCAGCGCACTTCGCATGCCGCGCTCCGCCCTGCTCACAGCTCTACCGGTCCTTGCTGAGCTGCTCTGAACCCATCAAATGGCTTTTGAAACTATGGGTCAATATGTTTGCTTAAGAAACATTTCCATTCGGCGTTATTGTCTTTCTTACACCTCAATTAAACCAACCACAAGCAGCAGGTGCTATTTCATCAGCGGAAGGATGGCTTCTGCTCCTCTGCCTGCAGAGGGCGCCGTGGAGCCCAGGGCGCAGGGAGGACTGTGCTCCTCCTCCACGGAGATGGCTGGTGGGCGAAGGAAGGTGCTGCCCTTGCCTTTCAGCCTCTGGGCAAGGGCCTGGCCCTGCACTTCCCCTGAGACGCGCAGCACTGGTCAGAGCCCCTTTTGACTACTTGAAGGGCCTCCTCCGGCGGCCAGAGCGGCCTCCACGCCTCTCATTTCCACGTGAGCTGCTGCATCAGCTGCAGCTCTAAATCAGTTGTGCTGCACCCACGGGTGAGCACAGCACCCGCCCCCCTCGAGAGATGCCGCCTCACCCAGTCCCCCGTCAGCAGCCCCAGCCCCCGAGCAGTCACGCCATGCACACCCTCCGGTGTTTGCAGCTAATCAAATGGGATTGCCGGCGGGTGGGGCTCATCCAGGTGCTCTTCCTTCCAGAGCCCACGAGGATCGAACTCACTCCCAAAAGGACGGAGTTAACCGTGGGAGAGAGTGTCGTTCTGAACTGCAAAGCGATCCACGACGCCAGCCTGGAGGTGACCTTCCACTGGACGCTCCAGGGACAGCCCATTGACTTCGAGAAAGACGGCGGGCATTTTGAGAGCATCAGGGCTGTAAGTGCACGCTATTTATTACTTTTGCATCAGGGCTGTAAGTCTGCACACTATTTATTACTTTTTGCGTAATGATTTTAGAAATGTTGACTCCCATAAGAATGTTTTGTCCATGAAAAGCTAAGGAAAGTACAGGGAAACGTCAATGCAATCAAACAATTACTGTCTTCCTACTGTGTGATGTCAAACTAAAAATAGTGATTTGAACCGTCCGACCCAAAGAATTTGGAAATCCATTGTGAGTCTGTGCTCTGCCGTTTTGCTATTGCGAGGGTTACACGTTCTTCTCCGCAGTTCTCTGACGTGGCCTCTGTGTCCTTTAAAGAACTGTTAGAGTAGCTAGCAACCCGTCCTTCTAAGGAGCAGTAGCTGAGGGAGGACCGTTCGCTTCCCACAGCCTCCCGCCAAGCCTGCAGCCCGGCCTCAGCGCCACAGGCCCTCAGACAGCTGTGGACACGCACGTTTCTTGTACCATTTTACTCGTGTGTCTACATGGCAACCAGCAAAAGACAACCTAACCCACTCCCCCGCCACAGAGACACAGAGCCCCTCCCCATGACTAGCTGGCAACGTAAGCGTGCAGCAGTGCCAGGGAGCCAGAGAGAGGCAAGGGAAGGGGGGTGGGGCGGGTCTGGAACTTTCCATGATGCTCGGAGAGTGAGAGCCAAAGATCCATTTGAAAATGGTGTCGCTTATTAATAATGTCAGGCCTCTTCCTCAACACCTGGAAATCCATAGGTCTCCCGAGCCCGAACATTCAAACTCATTTGGGATTAGAATTTAAGATTCTGTGAAACACCAAAAAAGCCCTGGGCCGAGAGGACTTCCCAGCTGAATCCGGTCGGTGCCTGTCAGCTGCGTGAGCCCCACGCCCCAGGCACGAATTCACCCCACAGTGAGGTACAGGAATGACCCGCCCCCCGCCTCGCAGAGCCCCTTCTGCTCTACACCCCAACAGTCTCATGGTGAAAGAGTAGAGAGGAGCACTCTCTGCTCATTTGCCAATGTAACCAAAACTAAACCTTTTCATCTTACTTTACCTTGTAATGAACAAGAGAAACTCAGGAAGAAACAATTATCCACAGCGTTACTCACCTCATTAAATACACCCCGATGGTCTGGGCTAAGTTCTATGCAAAATATTTGGACTGTGGCTTTCTTTCTCCCTAATTGACCTCACTTGATCATTTTGTTTTAGAGATTTTGTAATAGCATGAAGTAGAAAGATGTGGTGCAGAAATACCATCAAATATAGATTGTCTCGGTCTTTTCCATTTGAGCTGATTAGATGCATAAAGGATTTCTAAAATGACTAAAACCTGCCATAGAAATAAGCTTTCTCCAAAATTCTACCCGGAAAATGAATGAAGGTGGTTGTGAGAACTTTTGTTCTTGCCTTTTTACACACTCCTCTCAGTGCCGTTCATTTCTTAGACGTCTCTGATCTTTTTCACAAACACCTGCTGCATCCCTGTGGGCATCGCGCTGGATTCTCACCTTTGACAGTGCAGACCGGGCCTTGCCCTGGCAGAGCCCGCTCAGCACACACAGCCACGCCAGCCAAGCTGCCTGAGACAGCAGGCCCCAGCGCGCCCACTCTCCGCACAGTAAAATGCTGTCCAGAGATACGCGACCACCCGACTCTCCCGCACCTCCAACGTGGCCTCCCCTTTCCCTGCTTGCTTCAAATACTGGTGGGCTTGGGCTGGCTTCGGGACCCAAGATAGGTTAGGGAAGGGCAGCAGAGAGCTCCCTCCATCTCCCTGCCCTCTGCGGGAGGGAGGAGGGGGAGGTGCTGTGCTTGTGAATGCCCTCTGTCCACGAGGACAAGAAATAGGAGTCTGCAACACAGAGAGGAAGAGCAGAGCTCAGAAATCCAAGGAAGCGTAGCTGATCTGCTCTGGGCTCCGAAGGAGAAGCGTCAGGGACGGAGGACTGTCGGCTTAGAGTCCAGCCACAAGGCCAGCGGGCCCCAGGGACACAGAGCAGAACACACCTCTGACAGCGGTGCTCCCCAGACCCCACTGTAGTGCTCCCCAGACCCCACTGCAGTGCTCCCCAGACCCCACTATAGTGCTCCCCAGGCCCCACTGTAGTGCTCCCCAGGCCCCACTGTAGTGCTCCCCAGACCCCACTGCAGTGCTCCCCAGACCCCACTGTAGTGCTCCCCAGGCCCCACTGTAGTGCTCCCCAGGCCCCACTGTAGTGCTCCCCAGACCCCACTGCAGTGCTCCCCAGACCCCACTGCAGTGCTCCCCAGACCCCACTGTAGTGCTCCCCAGACCCCACTGTAGTGCTCCCCAGACCCCACTATAGTGCTCCCCAGACCCCACTGTAGTGCTCCCCAGACCCCACTGTAGTGCTCCCCAGACCCCACTGCAGTGCTCCCCAGACCCAGCTGACAGCAGTGCTCCCCAGACCCCACTGCAGTGCTCCCCAGACCCCACTGCAGTGCTCCCCAGCTGACAGCGGTGCTCCCCAGCTGACAGCGGTGCTCCCCAGACCCCACTGTAGTGCTCCCCAGACCCCACTGTAGTGCTCCCCAGACCCCACTGCAGTGCTCCCCAGACCCCACTGCAGTGCTCCCCAGCTGACAGCGGTGCTCCCCAGCTGACAGCGGTGCTCCCCAGCGCTAACCGCAGTGCTCTAGCCGGCTGCCGGGCCGCACAGTGGCCAGCAGAGCTCCCATGGGCGCAGTGGTGAGGAGGAGCCCCAGGGCGGAGCCGCTGGGCAGGTGGGGAGGACGGGCGACTCTGTGGGGGGAGGGGTGGAGCAGGGGGCGACACAGGCCCCACTGGAGCACCGCCACGCCCACTCCTCAGAGACTCCACTGTGTGTGTGACCACCGACCCTCCTCCTCCTCCCCCTCCTCACTGACCTTCCCCTTCTTCCTCCCCCTCCCCCTCCTCCTCCTCACACTGACCCTCCTCCTCCTCCCCCTCCTTCTCCTCACCCTCCCCCACCTCCTCCTCACACTGACCCTCCTCCTCCTCCTCACTGACCCTCCTCCTCCTCCCCCTCCCCCACCTCCTCCTCACACTGACCCTCCTCCTCCTCCCCCTCCTTCTCCTCACCCTCCCCTACCTCCTCCTCACACTGACCCTCCTCCTCCTCCTCACTGACCCTCCTCCTCCTCCCCCTCCCCCACCTCCTCCTCACACTGACCCTCCTCCTCCTCCCCCTCCTTCTCCTCACCCTCCCCCACCTCCTCCTCACACTGACCCTCCTCCTCCTCCTCACTGACCCTCCTCCTCCTCCCCCTCCTCCTCCCCCTCCCCCACCTCCTCCTCACACTGACCCTCCTCCTCCTCACCCTCCCCCACCTCCTCCTCACACTGACCCTCCTCCTCCTCCCCCTCCTCCTCCTCACCATCCTCACTGACCCTTCTCCTCACCCTCCTCCTCCTCCCCCTCCTCACTGACCCTCCTCCTCACCCTCCTCCTCCTCACCCTCCTACTCCTCACTGACCCTCCTCCTCCTCCTTACCCTCCTCCTCCTTCTCCTCTTCCTTACCCTCCTCCTCCTCACCGATCCTCCTCCTCCTCCTCCTTACCCTCCTCCTCCTCCTCTTTACCCTCCTCTTCCTCACCGATCCTCCTCCTCCTCCTCCTTACCCTCCTCCTCACCCTCCTCCTCCTCACCCTCCTCCTCCTCACCCTCCTCCTCCTCCTCACCCTCCTACTCCTCACTGACCCTCCTCCTCCTCCTTACCCTCCTCCTCCTTCTCCTCTTCCTTACCCTCCTCCTCCTCACCGATACTCCTCCTCCTCCTCCTTACCCTCCTCCTCACCCTCCTCCTCCTCCTTACCCTCCTCCTCCTCACCGATCCTCCTCCTCCTCCTCCTTACCCTCCTCCTCACCCTCCTCCTCCTCCTCACCCTCCTCCTCCTCACTGACCAACCTCCTCACACCGACTCTCCTCCTCCTCCTCCATCGCCCCCCTCCTCGTCCTCCCCCCCTCCTCTGCGCTGATGCTCACAGGCAGATCGCTGCCCTCAGCCGGCAGCAGGAGTCTCAGCCTTGGCGGGTGTGGAGCTGATTCAGTCAGGTAATGCGTCAGGCCTTCGCATGTGCAGACCTGGCTGGCCATTTAAGTGCAGTCCACCACTCGGCGTGTGGTGCTGGCTTAGGAGAGACCCCGTTCTTGCTCAACCTCGTCCCTGACAGCGATTTTATCCCTGTGCTGCACTTTCAGAGCGTGACAAATGCTGTGATTACTGTGTCCTCCGGTGGTGTCTGTGTGTGTGTGTGCATGTGCGCGTGCAGAGCTGCGTCCTCCACTGGGGTCTGTGTGTGTGTGTGTGTGTGTGTGTGTGTACAGAGCTGTGTCCTCCACTGGGGTCTGTGTGTGTGTGTGTGTGCGCGCGTGCAGAGCTGCGTCCTCCACTGGGGTCTGTGTGTGTGTGTGTGTGTGTGTGTACAGAGCTGTGTCCTCCACTGGGGTCTGTCTGTGTGTGTGTGTGTGTGTGTGTGCGCGTGCAGAGCTGCGTCCTCCACTGGGGTCTGTATGTGTGTGTGTGTGTGCGTGTGCAGAGCTGCGTCCTCCACTGGGGTCTGTATGTGTGTGTGTGTGTGCGTGTGCAGAGCTGCGTCCTCCACTGGGGTCTGTGTGTGTGTGTGTGTACACATGTGCATGTGCAGAGCTGCATCCGTCCTCCACTGGGGTCTGTGTGTGTGCGCGTGCAGAACTGCATCCTCCACTGGGGTCTGTGTGTGTGTGTTTGTACACATGTGCATGTGCAGAGCTGCGTCCTCCACTGGGGTCTGTGTGTGTGTGTGTGTATGTGCGCGTGCAGAGCTGCGTCCATCCTCCACTGGGGTCTGTGTGTGTGTGTGTGTGTTTGCACGCGCACACATGTGCAGAGCTGCGTCCTCCAGAGGGGTTTTGCGCGCGTGTGCAGATCTACATGTCTCTTGGGTTGCTGCTGGCCTGTGTTTTTTGCAGGAGCAGAACACAAAAGCTTGTTGACAGGTAAAGACGATTTGAGTCGTGGCCCTGGCGGGAGAACTCAGGCCCGCAGCTTGGCTTCCGTGGGCTCAGCAGGAAATGGAAGCCCCGTGCTCGTAGACACATGGGATTTTTCAGATTATTGGATCGGGAAAGGTGGAGAATGGGAAATAGGAAACGCCCTCCCTCCTGATAGAATGCCTGTGTCTGGACTGCAGAGCCTGGAGTTAAACATGTGTCCCACTCAGCTGCCCCAGACACCGAGACACACTTACATGCATCTAGCACTCCAGTGGCTTTCTCTTTTTCCCCAGAGTTATTTTTCTATTCCATGCATATATGCGCTCAGATGAGATTTTTACAATCCTTATTCTCTCTGGAGTCTTTTTAATCAAACCAAGAAATTAATTTATCTGGAATGAAGTGTTGGTGTCTTTGGAAATTGACCATGAGTACCACCTGGTTATTACAACTATTGGTACTGTGTTTCCCAACTTTGACCATGAAGTCCTCTGATTTATTCATGTTTAGTAAACCAAATTCTCATCTAACTCCAGGTCACTCTTAACAATAACTTTTGCTTAGACCTGTTAGTCCTTCTAAAATACATGCATAACATAAATTTCTACTAATCATCCAGTAAGTGGACAACCTGCATCTTCTCATTCTGACAATGACTTCTTTTGATGAGCCAGTAAATCTATATGAAGTTTTCTATACCATAAACCACTCAGAACGTGTCAGTGGAAAGCCAGCTGCACCGAATCTGCTTCCCAAGCAGCTGGCATTACTGTAGATAAAGGAAATTCACAGGCAGTCACTACTCTTTTTTATTAGATTTTATCTCAAAGACAGGCTGGGCATGGTGGCGCAGTCCTACAGTCACTGAAGAATCACTGAAGGGGCAGGGCAGGGTGCTGGCCTGAGGCGTGTGGTGAGGGATGGATGGCTGAGGGCGCGTTCTAGTTAGTGGTGCCGGGGAAGCGGTGACTTGCTCTGCGGGCCCGCGCCGTTCGGAGGGAAGGCCCGACTCCGGGCCCGCGCCGTTCGGAGGGAAGGCCCGACTCCGGGCCCGCGCCGTTCGGAGGGAAGGCCCGACTCCGGGCCCGCGCCGTTGGGAGGGAAGGCCCGACTCCGGGCCCGCGCAGCCTGACAGACCCTGGCGCCAGCGGCTGGAAGCGAGGCCCCCGGAGGGCCGGCCTGCTCCTCGGCAGTGCGTCCGCTCAGCGGGCTTCCGAGGGCGGGGAACCATGATCTCCGAGACCTCTTTGAAATTCTACCTTCGTTTCACAGTTTCTTTCTGCAGCTGTTTTGTGTTTGGTTCTAAAGGATCCTGAGTGTTCGGATGTTTAGCTTTTAGCTTCTCAGACCCCTGGCTGCTTCCAGGCGCCATTTGATCCCGTGACAGTGTCAGCAGCACTCTGGTGGGCGGGTCTGGGTGTGATCACGTGACAGTGTCAGCAGCACTCTGGTGGGCGGGTCTGGGTTTGATCACGTGACAGGGTCAGCAGCACTCTGGTGGGCGGGGCTCGGGAGTTTTCCCCACCGAGAAAAGGGAACTGGACAAATGGCGCTGAGCCGGCTTGGCAACGGCAAGGCCAGCAGAGAGCTAGGGAAGCGGCCTGTGAGCTTCAACGCCCGACCTTAGGGCCGCGTACCGACCCTGACCCCGAACTCGCGTGAGCGCCACGCTGTCCACCACCACCGGGCTCTGGGGGCCTCCCGGGGGGCGGAGAGGGGATGGAGACCCCAGGAGGCCGCGTGGCATCCGCGCCCCGCCCCCGGGGGAGGAGCCAGCGGGGGAGGAGCCAACCCGGCCAGCCATTGGCCACGCTGTCATCCCCGCCCCAGGGGAGGAGCCAGCGGGGGAGGAGCCAACCCGGCCAGCCGTTGGCCACGCTGTCATCCCCGCCCCAGGGGAGGAGCCAGCGGGGGAGGAGCCAACCCGGCCAGCCATTGGCCACGCTGTCATCCCCGCCCCGCCCCGGCCAGCCGTTGGCCACGCTGTCATCCCCGCCCCCGGGGGAGGAGCCAGCCCAGCCACCATAGGCCACGCTGTCATCCCTGCCCCGCCCCGGCCAGCCGTTGGCCACGCCCCCAGCACACAGGCCGCTCCTCCCCTCACCTCTCGCGGGCACTGGGGAGACGCCGCCCCGCAGCCGCCCCGGCCTTGAGGCCGAGGCAGTGAGATGCGGTGAACAGTCAAGAGGGGACGGGCTGTGGCCGCGGGAACAGCTTCCCACCTCCAGCAGAAGAAGGCCCACCGAGAGCCTTAAAGGGAGGAGCGCGAGGGGGACTGGGACGGCGAGCCGTGGGCGGGGGGGAGGGGGGGGACGAGGCGGAGGACCGCGGCTCTGCGCCTGCGCCTCTGCTCGGCCACGTGACGCGTGACGGACACCCCGCGGGGGAGGCCACGGGGCCACAGCCGGTCTGCACGCGCGCAGGCCAGGCACGCACACCGCGGACGCAGGCACGCACAGTAGACGTAGGCACGCACACCGTAGACGTAGGCACGCACCGCAGACTGCCGCGGGGCTCAGGCAGAGAGGAGACGCCGCATGGCTTTTCCAGGAGGATGACTAAAGTAGAGACCGTGTGGAGTGAGAAAGGCCGAGTCCAAACGACCAGCCAGCGCCGTTCTGCTCATTTGTGGGCATAGAACTCAGGGATGGTGGTATGCGGTCAGTGGTGAAGATGATGATGCAGATGGTTGTGGAGACCCGGATGGAGAGGGCCATGGACAGTGGTGGAGCCAGTGATGGAGATGGTGGTAGGGATGCTGGTGGAGATGGTGATGGAAGTAACAATGGAGATGGGGGTGGGGATGGGGGTGGAGACGGTGGTGAAGACGGTGATGGAGGAGGTAGGGATGCTGGTGGAGACAGTAATGGAGATGATGATGGAGGTGATAAAGGAGATGGTAGTAGAGATGGTGATGGAGATGGTGATGGAGATGGAGACGGTGGTGGAGACGGTGATGGAGACGGTGATGGGCATGGATGTGAAAGGACTGTCCAGCAGGGAGCCATCAGGAGAGGGAACGCAGTGGATGCTGGGAAGTGAAAGGACCAAGGAATCAGGTGTTACATGTTTGTCCGTGAAGACGGTGTTACAAAACCCCCAGTGCTGGTGAAGATATAAGAAAAGAGACATTACAGTGGAAATTAATTAATAACTACTCTAGATTGCCGTCATTTTCCCCTTTCCACTGCATTCTGCTTCCGAAGTCATGCATCTATATGGATTATTATGCAGTTGTGACAACAGACAACACAGGACTTACACAGATTGCACACTGGCTATGACTGTATTCTTCATTAAATTTTAAGTCTTAAACTTTGAGAATTGAGAATTTTTCAGAATGGTTCAAATAGATGATCAGAAGGTAAGAGCAGAGGTGGGGGATATATAGTAAGGCATTGAGACATGGGTGAAATTGCGTGGCCCCTGGGAGCGCAGCAGCAGGACGTGGCTTCCACAAGCCGCTTTCAGCAGGCGGCACCTGAGTTCCACCGTAGTCGGTGCACACAAAACGAAGGCGGCTGCAGCCCCCACCACAGCCAGTTCACATGCAGGCGGTGGACAGGCTGCATACAACACCTCCGTGAAGATAAGGTGACCAACTGTGACATTTCTAGGTGTCAACACATTGTAGAATGTGTTTGATTAAGACAAAAATAGAGAGTGCGTTTTTGTGTTGTTTTTGTTTTTTGTTTTTTGCTGGTCCTGGGCTTTTTTGCTCAAGGCTAGTGCTCTACAACTTGAGCCACAGCTCCATTTCTGGTGTTTTTGTTTGTTTAATTGGAATAAAAACCTCATGGACTTTCCTGTCTAGGCTAGCATTGAACCACAGCCCTCACATCTCAGCCTCTTGAGTAGCTAGGATTCCAGGCGTGAGCCACCAGCCCCTAGAAAAATTTACCCTTTTTAAAAAATAGATTCAAAATTCTCCATGGTATGATGATAACCTACTTAACAACCTTCCTATGGAGGTGTATTTCTTCCATGTATGGAGAGACTTAAGGTCAGTGCTATATTCTTGCACATCAACAATCTTTCTATGGGGCAGATTCCCAGAAGTAGATCATGAGGCTAAAGAACAAGTTAATTTTTAGACTTTTTAATAAAGGTAGAGTCATAGACTAACAGAATAGGTTGGGAGCAAACCCTCCTATCTGCAGGCAACCGGGAATAAGGACTCATGAGCACCGATTGCCAGGACGCAACTGTAAATAAAAGCGCTGCATACCAAGAGCCGTTTGTTAATATAGAGGAGAGGGCTCTTGAATCTTTCACCATGAAGAAGTGATACATGAGCAAGGTGCTTGTGGCTCATGCCTGTAGTCCCAGCGACTCAGGAGGCTGAGAGTTGGAAATCGTTTCAATGCTAGCCTTCACAGGAAAGTCCTTGAAACCCAGTTCTCCAAAGAACTTGTAAAACTCCAGGCTAGTGGCATGGCTCAAAATGTAAAACATCTGCCAAGCCAGCATGCGACCATGAGTTCTAATCCCAGGACTAGAAGACAAAACAGAAGTGATAAGTGTTTGAAGAGATTGATATATTTCACCATTTGAACTGATTTGATAAATACACACAAATGTACATCAACATATATGCATGTTTTGAAACATGACAGGGCATCATATTGATCTATTATCACTATCATTTTTGTGGTTTTATGCATTAAAGATACCCTTTAAAACTGAGCTTCCTATAGCAAGGTGTCTTGATTCGTTTTGAAAATATCAGTTGAAGTTGACTCCTCGACCTTGAACTTTTCAAAGTCGGCTTTTGAGTGACACATTTATCTAATTCTACCTTTTCTCTTCACTGAACTTTTCTTTCCATATTCGACTCTGGTTGGAAAGTGGCTGCCGTGGTTTGCGTTGTCTGTCCTGACATTGACGGGCTGTGAGCTCTTCACTCTGAGTATTTTTGAAGCTGATTAGAATCTTCCTGCCTGGGAAAGACATGACAAAACAGAGACTACAACCCCAGATTGCTTCTTCTGTAATGAGATACTGTTAATCCAGGAACTTTCTTCTTTTAAGCATTAGTAACTTCCTAAGTAGGGCAAAAGAATTCTCAGTATCAGACATGAAGCCATGAATGGAGATGATGCCGCCAGCCTAAAGATTCTGGTTATTGAAATACTCACTATTGTCACCCCAGAAGTTGTGAATATCTCACAACCCTAAATTTGAAAATAAATTGCGAGAACATTTAACCTGCTCCCAGACAGGGCCCGGCTCCTGGCCCTGGTTTCTACACAGCTGCACACACCGGGCCCACTCTGCACACTCACATCATTTTCCTGCTGCCATTCTTGCACTGTTAACTGTGTTAACACCCCCATCACTCACAGCTAGCTGTTCACCTCTCACGGAGGGTCACACAGCCCGATGCCCGCTGCCACACAGCCCGCTGCCCGCTGCTCTCTGCCCGCTGCCACACAGCCCGCTGCCCTCTGCCCACTGCTCTCTGCCCGCTGCTCTCTGCCCGCTGCCACACAGCCCGCTGCCCTCTGCCCACTGCCCGCTGCCCGCTGCTCTCTGCCCGCTGCCCGCTGCCCTCTGCCCGCTGCTCTCTGCCCGCTGCCCGCTGCCCTCTGCCCGCTGCTCTCTGCCTGCTGCCCGCTGCCCTCTGCCCGCTGCTCTCTGCCCGCTGCCCGCTGCCCTCTGCCCGCTGCTCTCTGCCCACTGCCCGCTGCTCTCTGCCCGCTGCCCGCTGCTCTCTGCCCGCTGCTCTCTGCCCGCTGCCCGCTGCTCTCTGCCCGCAGCCTGCTGCTCTCTGCCTCCTGCCCGCTGCTCTCTACCCGCTGCCCGCTGCTCTCTGCCCGCTGCTCTCTGCCCGCTGCTCTCTGCCCGCTGCCCTCTGCCCGCTGCTCTCTGCCCGCAGCCCACTGCTCTCTGCCCGCTGCTCTCTGCCTGCTGCCCGCTGCTCTCTGCCCGCTGCCCGCTGCTCTCTGCCCGCTGCCCGCTGCTCTCTGCCCGCTGCCCTCTGCCCACTGCCCGCAGCCCACTGCTCTCTGCCCGCTGCCCGCTGCTCTCTGCCCGCAGCCCGCTGCTCTCTGCCCGCTGCCCTCTGCCCGCTGCCCGCTGCTCTCTGCCTGCAGCCCGCTGCTCTCTGCCCGCTGCTCTCTGCCCACTGCCCGCTGCTCTCTGCCCACTGCCCTCTGCCCGCTGCTCTCTGCCCGCTGCCCGCTGCCCTCTGCCCGCTGCCCGCTGCTCTCTGCCTGCAGCCCGCTGCCCTCTGCCCGCTGCCCGCTGCTCTCTGCCCGCTGCTCTCTGCCCGCAGCCCGCTGCTCTCTGCCCTCTGCCCACTGCTCTCTGCCCACTGCCCGCTGCTCTCTGCCCGCAGCCCGCTGCTCTCTGCCCGCTGCCCGCTGCTCTCTGCCCGCAGCCCGCTGCCACACAGCCCGCTGCCACACAGCCCGCTGCCCGCTGCTCTCTGCCCGCAGCCCGCTGCTCTCTGCCTCCTGCCCGCTGCTCTCTGCCCGCTGCCTGCTGGTCTCTGCCCGCTGCCCTCTGCCCGCTGCCCGCAGCCCGCTGCTCTCTGCCCGCAGCCCGCTGCTCTCTGCCCGCAGCCCGCTGCTCTCTGCCTCCTGCCCGCTGCTCTCTACCCGCTGCCCGCTGCTCTCTGCCTGCTGCTCTCTGCCCGCTGCCCTCTGCCCGCTGCTCTCTGCCCGCAGCCCGCTGCTCTCTGCCCGCTGCTCTCTGCCCGCAGCCCGCTGCTCTCTGCCCGCTGCCCGCTGCTCTCTGCCCGCTGCTGTCTGCCCGCTGCTCTCTGCCCACTGCCCGCTGCCCGCTGCCCACAGCCCGCTGCTCTCTGCCTGCAGCCCGCTGCTCTCTGCCCGCTGCTCTCTGCCCGCAGCCCGCTGCTCTCTGCCCGCTGCTCTCTGCCCGCAGCCCGCTGCTCTCTGCCCGCTGCCCGCTGCTCTCTGCCCACTGCCCGCTGCTCTCTGCCCGCAGCCCGCTGCTCTCTGCCCGCTGCCCACTGCTCTCTGCCCGCTGCCCACTGCTCTCTGCCCGCTGCCTGCTGCTCTCTGCCCGCTGCCCACTGCTCTCTGCCCGCTGCCCGCTGCTCTCTGCCCGCTGCCCACTGCTCTCTGCCCGCTGCTCTCTGCCTGCTGCCCGCTACCCGCTGCTCTCTGCCCGCTGCCCGCTGCTCTCTGCCCGCAGCCCGCTGCTCTCTGCCCGCTGCCCGCTGCTCTCTGCCCGCTGCCCGCTGCTCTCTGCCCGCTGCCCGCTGCTCTCTGCCTGCTGTCCGCTACCCGCTGCTCGCTGCCCGCTGCTCTCTGCCCGCAGCCCGCTGCTCTCTGCCCACAGCCCGCTGCTCTCTGCCCGCTGCCCGCTGCTCTCTGCCTGCTGCCCGCTGCTCTCTGGTCATGTGGGACAAACAGACTTGGCTCTGTGACCCTGTGGTCCACCGAGACCCCGTGGGCAGCCACAGACGCCTGTGGCAGGTTTCAAAGTGTCACTTCCTTTCTGGACAAGAGACACATGCTAGGGAATGCCTGGTGGATGCGTGCACGTATGTGTGTGTGCGTGTGTGTGTGCGCGTGCATGTGTGCGTGTGCGCGTGCATGTGTGCGTGCATGTGTGCGTGTGCACGCGTGTGTGTGAGGAAAACTTGCAAGCGCAGCGATTGCTTGTGTGCCGTGGCTGTTCCAGAGCTTTCCTGATGGTGGTGCTGTGACTGGCTCTGTCACTGTAGATCCCAGGCTGAGCGGAAGTGAAGCAGAGCCTCTCCGGCTGGTCCTCTCCCCATCCGCCTCCTCGGGAGGCTGTGGCGCAGCACAGGCCTAGTGAGGAGGGGGCTTCGTGTGCTGGGGTTCGCAGCCGCCCCCTGCCAGCGCCGTGTCCCGGAGCAGCTGTGGGCCGGGCACTGCTCAGAGACATTGCAGGAGTGTGAGACCCCGAGACACCATCTGCCCCAAGCAGGTGCCACCTTGAAAACGCTGCAGAATTCCTCACAGGCCAACACTGCACGCACCGCTGCCCGCCTGGACCCCCGCAGCAGACTCCACCGCCACCGCCTCCTCCCCGGAGGAGCCGGCCAGCCCAGCGGCTCCCAGGCCACTGTGCATGCGGCCCTCGCCTCTCACCACCCACGGGAGAGGACAGCGCCCAACACAGCGAGGGACACACAGGCGCTATTTGAAGAGACCGCACACACACGCTGACATGGAGGGGGAACCCACACACACGCTGACATGGAGGATCCACACACACACACACACACACACACACACAGTCACATGGAGGATCCACACACATGCTCACATGGAGGGGGAACCCACACACACACTGACATGGAGGATCCACACACACACACACGCTGACATGGAGGATCCACACACACACACACACACAGTCACATGGAGGATCCACACACATGCTCACATGGAGGGGGAACCCACACACACACTGACATGGAGGATCCACACACACACACTGACATGGAGGATCCACACACACACACACGCTGACATGGCGGATACACACACACTGACATGGAGGATCCACACACACACACTGACATGGAGGATCCACACACACACACTGACATGGAGGATCCACACACACACGCTGACATGGCGGATACACACACACACACACACACACACACACACACATGCTGACATGGAGGATCCACACACACACACTGACATGGAAGGATCCACACACACACGCTGACATGGCGGATACACACACACACACACACACACACACACACACACACACACACACATGCTGACATGGAGGATCCACACTCACACTGACATTGGAAGAGGCCCAGACATTTGGAATCAAATCCGAGACCCAGAAGAAATGATGACTTCGAAGATTTGCACACAAACGATCTTAAGAGCTTTCTTTGTAATAGTTCAAATGTGAGTGGATAAACAGACCTGTCTGTAAGCGATCATGATAATAAAGGAATAAAACAGGCTGGGAAGGTGGCTCAGTGGTAGAGCACTTGCCTTGCATGCATGAGGCCCTGGGTTCGATTCCTCAGCACCACATAAGCAAAAAAGAAAAAAGCCAGAAGTGGCACTGTGGCTCAAGTGGTAGAGTGCTAGCCCTGAGCTGAAGAGCTGAGGGACAGCGCCCAGGCCCAGAGTTCAGGCCCCACAACAGGACCAAAAATAAATTAAAAATAAAGGAATAAAGCAGGAGACTAGCCGCTCATCCTCTTAGAACTGAGGAAGACACGTCTTTGCTTGTCGTCACCACGCGTGGAGAAAGACTTCCGGTGATGCGTCGGGAGCGTGGCAGACACAGTGTGTTTGTCAAGGCTGGCCCATCCTCCGCGGGCATCTGGGGTGTGAGTGACCGCAGGGACCCCGCGTGGACGGGCGGTCAGCACGGCGTGGACACAGCCACGGAACACGCCTCACGCCCAGCACAGCTGCCGTTAGAAATCTGAAGGCTCCGGGTTCTCCTCCACGCGGGCGGCCCTGGCTCACAGAACCTTTCTGAAAGAGGAGACGTGAACAAAGAATCAGCACAGTGTCCACGGAGACAACCGCGTGAGGAAAGAATCAGAACACACTTCCCCACACAGTAAGAACAGCCTGGGGCCAGGACACACTTCCCCACACAGTAAGAACAGCCTGGGGCCAGGCGCAACTAGGAAGTTAGGCAACCTTGCAGTCCACACCCGGTCCACGCACGTGTGCAAGGAAGTGAGTGAGCCTGTGTCAAAGACGGCTCGAAGGCGTAGACGTGGGAAAAGGAGGGGCGAGGGGCTGCAGCTGCTGAACCGCGCTGGAGAACCACGCACGCGTGAACGGAGCCATCGGTGCTCACACAGGAGACGGCCAAGTCCGTGGGGCCCACAGAGAGAAGACAGCTTTCCCCACGCAGCCTCGGTCCTGTGAGCCGGGGGGACAGCGCCACTGCGCCCCGTGCCACCGCCGCCCCACCCGCCTCCGCCCCACCCCCGCCCCATCCACCCCCCCCGCCCCACTCCCCCCTCCACCCCACCCCACCTCCTCTGCACCCCACCCCACCCCCCCTCTACCCCGCCCCCCCGCCCCACCCACCCCCCTCCCTCCTCCGCCCCACTCCCCCCTCCACCCCACCCCACCTCCTCTGCACCACCCCACCCCCCCTCTACCCCCCCCGCCCCACCCACCCCCCCTCCCTCCTCCACCCCACTCCCCCCTCCACCCCACCCCACCTCCTCTGCACCCCACCCCACCCCCCTCCGCCCCACCCCCCCTCTACCCCCCGCCCCACCCGCCCCCCCTCCCTCCTCCGCCCCACTCCCCCCTCCACCCCACCCCACCTCCTCTGCACCCCACCCCTCCCTCCTCCGCCCCACCCCCCCCTCCGCCCCACCCCCCCACACCACACGTCCACACCCCACGCCCCCTCCACACCCGGGCAGTGTGAAGCAGCAGCTCCGTACAGCCGCCCCGCGTCCCTGCCAGCTAGCCGGGTGCTGTGCGCGTGGACAGGGCAGACATAGTCAGCACCAAGCGTGTAAGCAATGCAAGGAACGTGACTGCAACACTCATGGTAGTCATGTAAGACCAACAAACAGAAAAGGGAGCCGAGAGCCTTGTCCAAATGCAAGGGCCACACACAGTGTGCTCGTGGCTTTCCAGGCCCGGCTCAACTCAGCGGCAGATGACCCGTGAACGGTATTGCTTGTCTTAGAATGACATTGTACGTGCTTTCTTTTTTGGCAGGGTTGTGTTTTGTGTTTGTTTTTGTTTTAAAACTCAGGACCTTGCGCCTGCCTGGCGGTGCTCTATCACTCGAACTGCGTCTCCAGCCCCTGGCTCTGCCCATCTCGGGGGCCGGGCCTCACTTTTTGCCTAGATGGGCCAGGACTAGGACTCGTGCTCCTGGGGCTGGGGGTCAGAATGCCTCCTGGGCTGTGCCGACCGTGAGCCTTGGCCTCGCAGCATCCTGAGAAGGCGGCGCTCCACGGGCCCGGCTCATCCTTGTTTTCAGTGCCCGGTCTTCCTTTTCATCAAGCCAGTAGACAGACCGTGACTCCAGACTTGTCATCTGTCACATCAAATCCTCTTTTGTACATCTTGTCATCCTAAGTTTATTAAGGAGTCAAAATGTGTGTCCTCTTTCATCTGTGTCATCAGCAAAACTGTTATTTCCAGTCATAAAAACACATCATTAGAGAATGTGTTGAATGTCAGCTGTCAATACCCATATTGAGTGTTGAGTGCATTGTTGGACACATTTAATATTTTATCAGAAAAGATAAATGCTGTTGTCAAATAGTATTGTGTGGGCTGCGAAGGTGGCTCAGTGGTAGAGCGCTTGCCTTGCGTGCATGAGGCCCTGGGTTCAATTCCTCAGCACCACATAAGCAAAAAGAAAAAAGCTGGAAGTGGCGCTGTGGCTCAAGTGGTAGAGCACTAGCCTTGAGCTGAAGAGCTGAGGGACAACGTCCAGGCCCGGAGTTCAGGCCCCACGACCAGACCCCCCCCAAAAAATAGCATTGTGTATTTACTAGTGGTAATTAATATTTCTACTTCAGATACTATATCCACTTATTTATGTATGTAAATTAAGGTAAACTATTTTCTAAAATTATCAAGCCCTACGTCATCATTAATTTAAATCTTCTGTGAAGATTTAAAAGAAAACTGTTGAAATATATATATATATATATACATATATATATATATACATCTGTACATAAAATATGTAATTTTGTTATCATAGTAGGGTAATCTAAATCTATTCTATGAAGGTTTAAAAGAAGGGCTGTCCTGGTCCCTGAGTGGACGCACCTAGAGGAGCGTCCCTGGATGTAGAGATCTCTAACTACAGTTGTTATTCTTCAGCTAATTGCCTGGCTCCCAAGAAGAAGCAGTACTTTGAGCCTGCTTTGTGTTCGGTGGCTTGTTGACGAGATGTAGGCTGGCCTGCTTTCTGACCCTGGAGGTTGCAGGAGGAATGAGTCTGTGTTGAATAAAGACAGACTGTGTGGACCAACCGTCTCTCACCTACGCTCTGTCTGTCTGCATCCCACAGGTCCTTAGAAAAGGCAGCGTTCAGTAAAGCCACATCCGTGACCTTTACACAGCCACCTTCTCAGTTAATTTCCCGCAAGTCAGCACCATTTTCTCACCACTGAAGTAGGCCTGTCTCTGAAGAGTAAAGCAATCATTTTCCCTACTGATATTTCCTATATTGTGAAGGATATGACCTGTTTGTATATATCCTAATAAGTCTTAAATGTCTTGGATACTAAATCTTGATATGCAGTACTCAGTGCTTAAACACTTCATTGGGAATTGTTTAAAGACCGTAGCTTCCATGTATTCTTTAAGATGGGGAACGTTTGACTTCGGAATTGTTGTCATATACATTGTAAAGCCAAAGATGGGCCTTCTGACTGAACATCAAAGTCCCCCTCCCCAAACCACCTGAACCCAGACAGTTTGCAGCGTTTTAAACTGGTGCTTCATCCCTCTTTCAGCAAGCATCCTCTGCAGATTTAATGATCAGAAACATCCTGCTGGTGCATGCTGGGAGATATGGCTGCAGAGTGCAGACCACAGCAGACAGTGTGTCAGATGAGGCAGAGCTCCTTGTTAGGGGTGAGTATGCTCCCCGTGCAGTAGGAGACACGGTCACGCGCGTGGCCTTGGAGGGGCTGAGATGCATGGCCCTGAGGCGCTGTGATGATGTGTGTCATTGGTGCTCAACCTTTTGCCTTTGAAAGCTCCCATGGGAAACCCTTCCCTGGTAACAAACAAGGCCTGCAGATACAACGTCAGTGTCCAAAGCACTTTTCTGTAGTGGTGGTGGCCACCTGTCATGCCAACATAATGGCAAACAAATTCTGGACAGTAAGACAGAGACACTTGGCATACAGACAGAAAATTTGCCGGTGTGGATGTGGATTTCAAATGCAAAACTGGTAGAGCCCTCGGACAGTCTTGTCTTTTCCTCCACTAACTTGTAAGTCTAGCTTCCCAAACCAGGAAAACTGCATGTGTGAGAGAGTGACACTTGCGATGGTTAAGTGACAAGTCTGAAAATGCCAGCACACAGCCTCTCCACAGCAGCAATAGTTAAATGTTTCCTCATTATGAGCTGGACCGCCAGATTCTGCGCCCTGTGACGCTGTGTCTATTTCAGTTAAGCAAATGGATAGAGTAAGAAATGCGGCCCTAGCATGCACTTTTCCTCCCCTTTCCCTTATCTTTTCTCCACTTCTTTACTTCCTTGTCTTTCCCTCCCCTTTCCCTTTTAGATTTTCATTACAGTATAATATACCTGCAGTCATTTTCTAAAATCATAAACGTGTACGTGCACAACTCCCCATAGGTGACAGGAGCCCTCTGCATTCCAGAAGACAACACAGCCAGACGCGCCCAGCCTGCCTCTCCCCCCTGATCTGTCTTGAATGACACAAATGCATGCGCACACCCCTGCACAGTGTCACCAAGTTAAAATGTTATATCTACAATAAGAGACTACATTTTAGATTACTGCTTCTCTCAACCACCTGATGAATTCTAGCTTTATTTTTAACAATTTGTTGTTGTAAAGATCATACAAGTGAACATAGAGTGAGCATCGCCAAGTCTTTAGTTCCTACGTCACCAAATGCGTGTTCATCTTTGTGCATCCGTCACGGGTTCATCTAAAACGAGGGTCTGAGTGAGTGGCGGCTTCCTCAGTTGTTTTGGGTTTTTAGGTTTTTGTCTCCATTCCAAGGTTATTTGCTCTTTTCTTTGGTTTTACATCAAGGCTGTAAAGCTCCAGCTTCTTAGGGGTGAGCCACACCCCTGGCCACGCCCCTTAGTGCCTTCCCAGCAGGTGTGGGCCTTGAGCCCCTGCACGCCCTCCCTCTCCCCCACGAGGTCCCACTTACACTGTTCTCTTGCTGTAGTCTGCCTTTGCTTGTGCATGTGTGTTGTGTGCGCTTGCCTGGTAATTTAGAATGATGTTCCCAAAATTGGAGCCTTCCAAATGAATACCATTCAGACACTGATAACAAGAAGCCAGGTATTTCCACAGGCCTGCAAGGGGCAAATGTAAGTGGCAAACTAACACCCTGCTTTGTAAGGAAAATTAAACCCGGCAGGATTTAGAACATAATTCAGGTTCCGCTTTTTCATGTTCTGCTCTTTTAGCCTTTGGCTTTATGCCTAGGAGATGATAAAATGCATAAATCTTGGAATTACACCCAAAAGCAATTTCAAACAGGTTGCTGTGGTCTGAATATTCATGGAGCATTCAGCTCAAGCTTTCCTGTGAAGTGAGCTTGATCCAGTCCAATTTTCGATTATGTACTTGCATTGCATTTCTAAAATTAGGAAAAAGAGCTTTGCTTTGTCTGCCTGGCGAAGGCTTACTCAGACTTTAAAACTAAACTAAGTTTTAGCTGTGGTTCTTCTTATTGTTATTATTAAAGTCGGCAGCTCCTGGTAATTGAAGGAACTTGCAAATTGCTCTTTTGAACGTTGAATTATAAAATAAAACCCCAAATAGTTCCACTCCGGCATCCTCTTCTCCCTCCTCTCTGTTCATTGGTTTATGAACTCAGGACATTGTTCTAGCATAGGCCATAAAACCAACACTGAACAAACTAAATTGAGTTTTTTCTGCGTCTGGTATCACAATTGCAGCAGGATTCTGGGATGAGTTACTCGGTGTATGCCACAGACCCGGGGGACTGCAGGCAGGCCCTCCATTGTGTGCAGAAGACCACTGCCGGCCGGCCCGAGCCGTGTGCATGGCTCACCGATCATACCCGGCACGCACTTGGGCGTGAGGAGTGTGTCCCTGCGGTTCTAGTTCCGTGTCCGTCCCTTCCAGACAGAGAGGCTCTTGTCTTCACTGACTGAGCCCAGCAGTGGCGGGCTGTGAGGCTCCTCCCTGCAGGAGGCAGCACACTGACCCCGAGGTCAGGTGTGTGACCATGACCCCAGCACGGCCAGAGGAGAATTTGCACTCGGACCTGGTGCTCGGGCGTTCCAGGCTAGTCCGCACTGCTGGGCATCCATTTCCTGCGCCCTCTTACTCTTCCACTGTCAGCATGACCCCAAAATGGAACGTTCCAGAAATAATGCAAGCACAAAATCACTCTTGCAAATTGAATACTCAATGAGCCAGTGCATCCTATCATCATGCAGAATCTAGAGAACCTTGGTGGGGTAAGGAATGTCCAAAAAAACTCGTTTTGCTGCAACACAAAAGGAAATCAAAGCTAGACGGCGCACGCGCGCTCCTGCGGCAGCAGGCAGTGTCAGCCGGCCTGGGTGTGGCGCTGCGTTTAAAGATGGGCAGAGCGGACCCTGTTCTCCGAAGAGGGAAACCGTTGCCTCAGACTGCTGGGATGACCTCGCCGGAACCAGCCACACGGTCAGCCAGCCACGCGTAAGCGGCGCCAGGAAAAGGAGTGTTTGCTTTTGTCCTTCTACTTTATCTTAGAGACATCAAGGTGAGAAGTGTGCTTCCCAGAGCAAACACAGGTTGGAAAACCCCAGTTTGAAGAATAAAATGTACTTGGTCGCGGATGACGGCGGGGCTGGGGTTTGCGCTCCCACCGCCTCTGGCTGAAGACCGAGTGCATTCCTGGCGTTTGTTCCATCCCTCGGGTTCACGCTGTGATCCTTAGGCAAAGTCCCCCGCCCCCGGCTTCCATGGTGGCTTCTCGCTGATATGAAACACACATCACACTAAGTATGAAATACCTTTCTTATCTTTCCCGAGCCATGCAGTCACTGGAGGACAGAACTAGGCCCATTTAAAGTGTGTTCATACTTTGCTGCTCCTCCGTCCGGTCACACGCCCGTGCAGCACCTGCTTCAGAAGGAAGGAAGGGCTGCTGCCTCTGGGCTCTAGGGGCGCACCACCCCAGTTCACAGGCGCCAGCGCGGCGAGAAATGCAGAGATGCCTTGGCATCTTTGGTCTTGTGGGGAAATAATAGGAGCAGAGCGACAGGTTTGGGTCCACAGTCTGAAGGTCCAGTGTCCAGTGCAAGTGCACTTTGTTCATTGCTGAGAAGTTCAGAGAGGCCCACAGAGCCTTCTCCCGAGCACACGCTCTCGGGCTCCAAGCCTGCAGGGCGGGTCAGGCCGCACAGGTGCAAAGCCAGTCTCCACCACTACTAACTCCTACATTCGATTAGAGAAGCAGAAGGACTCTGCAGAGGGAGGAGATGGTTACGCGAAGCAGCCTACTGTTTTCTCATCAGAGGGTTCACCAGCTTTCTCTCCCCAAGAAAATCTACTGTAGCCACGAGTCATGTTTCCAAATACTTTGCGTATTGTATTAGATCAATCATTGTTTATACTACTATTTCAACCCCAAACTTCCACATCGTCATCAGGTAGATGAGCTGGAAGGGGCTCACACGACGGAGTGCCGGCCTGGTGATCACGAACACAAGACTGAGAAACAGAATGGCAGACAGTAGATGATACCATCGAACTAGGCCACTCAATTCCAAGAAACATCAAAGAGACTACCTTGTAGCTTGTTGTGAAATACATTTGTGTTTCTCAGATAAGATAATTGGACATGATCTAAAGACACCAATTGCTACTGGAATAGAAACCAATTTGGTTAACTCCCATCCCTCCCCAAAGACGTGTGTCCGGCGAGTCTAGCAAGCAAGAGGAAACAATTGAGAATGTGCTGCTTTTTCCTCCTGGAAAGATGCAGGTGCCATCACGTTCCCAGCTGGGTGAGAACAGCCTATTTTCAATACATTATTGATTAATTGAGAACCGAGCAGCATCATGGGCGTGTCCTGTCTCTGTGCTTTACTCGTTACCACCAGCTGCTGTGGTCGGGATAGGTTTTAAATTCATCAGAGGGTCCATCTTTAGCACCTGGCTGCTGGTGAGGGCCTTCTTGCTTTAAAAATGCACAAGTATTTACCCAAGTATTCTTGGAAGACAGAATTTGCATAAATTTTCTTTCCCGGCATTGATCTAATATTCGGAGAGTCCCTTGTCCTTGGAGAAGACACAGACCTTCCTAGTTTAGAATAATGGCCTGGGGCCACGAGAGCCTTTAGGACTGGATGAAAAGCTAGTAATCATGAAAAGCAGAGCCGGCCTGCCACTAGATTGGCGTTCAGAGACCACAGGACAATGACGAGTATTTTCAATGTCAATTATAATCTAAGTTATTGTCAGTACAAAATAGATTTGAAAATAAATCATGTTTTAGAGAAAAATATGAATTAGTCAATTGTGATTGCTCTTCATATTAAAAAAAACTGCAAAAGAGCTGTCTCTTTAAAGCAATCTGGAGTCATGGACGTAACATCTTGCGGGAATGTCCTACCCCGAGGTGAACTCTGGCCTCTGGTGGTTCAGGCGGCCTCTGCCATCCCTGAGCTGCCGGTCCTCCCTCCACCAACCACTCCTACAGTCGTAAAATTTCCTGTGGACATCGGACAACAGTCTAGGGTTTTTTAATCTTACACTCTGCTTACTAATGGACAGGTAACTTTCATGTCAATCAACTGTTTGGCTTTTCTACCATTCCACAGAAGTGGCCTGAATGTCTGGATGATTTACAGTCATGTGGACGTGTGTTTGTGCTTAACAGCAAATTTTTAAAAAATGAACAAAAGAAGTATCATCATCTACAAACAACCAAAGACTGGATGTTTTGCCTTTTATTATCCCATCAAATGCTGTGCTCCTGCTGGAGTGAAATTTGCCTTTGGACGCTGACATTTCTGTTAGCCCTCTGCGCCACGGCTGTGGCCAGGCGGGCGATGGGCAGTTGGCTGAGCAACCCCCGCACAGGAAGGGCGGCAAGCGAGGAGGAGTCGTGGGAAATCTGATGTGGAAGAGGAAGAGGGACTTAGAAAGGAGTTTGTCTACGACCTGCCTGAGACAGGAAGTACACATAGGAAGATGGAGCCAATGAAGCTGTGAGAAGAAATAGAGCAGAACCCATGGAAGAAGGGACTGGCCAGCGTGTCAGAGCAAGTGAACAGCGACAGACGCCCACCAGGAAGTGGCTGCGGGGAGGACAAGCAGCCAGCGACCGCGGCAGGAAGCAGCAGCCCTGGGTGCGCGTGCGCACGTGCGGTGTGAATGCGTGTGTGTGCACGCGTGAGTGTGCGGCGAGTGTCACGTGTGAGCGTGTGGTACGTGTGCATGGGTGGACGTGTGGGAAAGCCGGTGCAGAGCCTGAGGGATGGGAGGAGGGCAGGAGACGCGCGGCTCTGGGGCGAGTCCGCTGGGCAGGCGTCTGTCCGTCTGCCTCGCCCTTCCAGCCTCTGGAATACGCACAGGTGGAGCCGCAGCCAGCCCCGAGCTGAGAACGGCGCACTCGCCCTGCCACGGAGCCACGGAGGAGCTGCCCCCCACACACACACACAGGAGGGGCCGCGCAGGGGCGTCCGCGCGCCGGCTTTGTGTAACTGCGAAGGGTTCCGCGACAGTCCCCGAGCTCCTCCGACGCGTCTGGTGTGTGACCAGGCCCCGGCGTGAGTTACTTCACATCCTCCACGAGCGCAGCTCAGCCATGTGAGAGAGGGGTGCCAAGGGTAGCTCCAGTGGCCAGGCAGTGAACAAAGGCGCAGAGAGCTCTGGGACTTTGTCTCCTCTCCAATGGGAGGAGGCGGAGTCCGGCAGGAGGCAGCGTCTGTCTTCCTGGCCTGCCGGCCGGGCCGCTGCAGGACTGTCCGCGCCATCGGCGGCCTGGCAGCCGCCGGTCCCCACACTGTTGGTTCCTCTCCGTGGAAGGCGGGGAGGGGAGACGGGTGGGGAAGGAGGAGAAGGGCGCTGCGCTTTGCTTGCTGGTGTGGAGGAGGCCTTTGCCACGCAGGGAGAGAAGGAAGGAGGGACTCCAAGCACTGGCCGCTCGGGCTGCCCTCCCGGACGGCCCTCACGCTCCAGCCCTGTAAAGATCCGACGTGCGCCTCGGGCCAGAGGCGCCGTCAGCCACCTGCCCGCCCCGTCCCCCGCCGGCCGCACACCCACTGACCGCACAGGAAACCCGGACCTCCCAGCCACGCCCCGTCTCGGTCTGCAATGCCATGCAAAGCCCAAGGGCGGTGTCTGCACGTCCCAAGTCCCCGGGCTCCGAGCGCCGTGCCGAGGCCGGGCAGGCAGGAACCGCGGGCAGGGGACGGGAGAAAGCCTCTCGGCGCTGACGCTAAGCCTCCCGTCCCCACAGCCCCCGCCTCGCCGAGGCCAGACCTCCTCCACTGTGCTTTCATCTGCCATTTCCGTGCTGTGCTACGCCAAGGTAAACACAGAACGAAACGGCCGCCAATGCCCCTGCGGCGGCCTCGCCCGCACAGCAGCTCCTGAGCAGACAGTGAAGACCTCCGTCTCTCTGGTCACTCATGGTGGGAGCGGTCCAGAAAAGCCCAGTTGGTGCACGCCGCACAGGGTCTGCCCAGCAGGCCGGCTCACCTAGGCCCTGGCCTTGCCATGGCTCTGGTGCGCACTTCCTGTGGCACCCCGCCCTGGGCAGGGGCCCGGGGGGCCTGGGATGGACCCTCCGTGCTTGGCGGCTTCCTGCAGTCATCTGATTACTGTCACCAAGAGCCCCGGCTGCCAGGGAAGTTCTGCTGAACATCAGCCTCGCGGCAGGTCCAAGAAGACAAGGGAGACGCGGTAAGTTCACTTACGTCTCTATTCTGAGAATCCTGTTTTGTGTTAGCCCTTGGCCCACAGAGTGAGTCCTTAACCTTTTTCTTGATTTTGTGTATCATCAAACACCGTGTGGTCTGGTCGCCGCGTGTTCAGTGAGATGCACGCGGCCCAGCAGAGAGGACCTGAGCGAGCTGGAGCAAACTGGAGCTGACTTTTCCAGCTCTGCACCCTCCCAAACACCTGGCGAGGGCCTTGTCTGCGTTTCGCCAAGTACCTGCAATTTGGAATTACAAAGGCAATTAGCTCTCTAATGAGACAGAGCAAGCAAGGCGAAAGCGGGAGGGAAAGCCGGACACCAGATGATGTGTGGAAAAGGACTCTCGGCCTCAGTGACGTCCTCCCAGGGGAAGTCCTTCCTCTGAGACCACACGGGTAGACGTCGCCGCTTAGTGTGTGTGGGGAAACGTCATGCGAAAGACCGGCAATCATTAGACACGGTCCCACGCCCGCTATGGAGATCAGGAGATTTTAGCTTTAAAAACCAGTAGGTCTGCCAGGGGCCCAGAACTGGTGACAGAAGGAAAGCAGCTCCTGTCAGACTCAGCGCACAGGAATTCTCTGTGTGCGATTCAAAGATGGGAATCGGGGCAAAGGTGACAGGCCGGCCAGTGATGAACTGACAGAAACCAGAGGAGAGAGGACCGCCGGTGTGGAGTGTGGGAAAGCCAGGGCACAGGGCAACCTCAGCACACGCCTCTCCGAGCTGGGGCTCCAGCTCCTTCTCCATGGCCTGATCTGAACTTGACTCTGTGTGGGTAAAATCCCTGTCATCCTGATCTTCTGACTCGACTGACCCAGCACCACAGGAGAAGAACCATCCAAGCCGGGTACCGGTGGCTCACACCTGTCATCCTAGCTACTCAGAAGATCTGAGGATCACAGTTCAAAGCCAGCCTAGGCAGGAAAGTCCATGGGACTCTTATTTCCAGTTAACCAACAGAAAACTGGAAGTGGCACTGTGGCTTAAGTGGTAGAGCACTTGCTTTGAGCTGAAGAGCTGAGGAACTGCGCCCAGACCCAGAGTTCAAGCCCCACGACTGACAGGAAAAAGAAAAAGAAAAACGATCCAGGACTGCATTTTGATGTCTGCGGTGCTGCCGGAGGCCCTGGCGGGAGGGGGGGCTGCCCCTTTTCTACACATTCTTCTCGTGTATTTATGAGAGGGACGCAGAAGCACCTGATTTGTGATGGGCTTCACGCTTCCCGCGGTAGCTAGCAACTTTCCTGCAGATGGTCCCTACTATTGCATTCCTTAGGGGGAACTCCCATTCCTCCTCCTTTATGGGAGATCAAGTGTTCTTTGTGGTGTGCGTGGCAGCCATGCGGTCTCTGAGTGTCCCTCGGCAGCCCTGGCTCACCGTCCACTCACCAAAACATCCATCAAGTCCTGTTTTGTTCTCCAGCTTCAGTGACAATCAGGTGGTGCGTCATGGAGGTGGCTGAGAGCATCCTGACCGTCTCCCCATCCTCAAGGACGCCCTCCACATCACTTACGCGACATCACCAAGAAGATGTGGCACTTAGCACCTGCACTCTGCGGTGGTGGGACTGGCTGTGCAGAGCAGAGTGGCACAGAGCTCTCGGCGCTGTGAGCCCTGCCCTGTTCTCCTGACATCTCCGTGCACCAGCACCACCTCACAGGAAGTGGACACCGGGACTTCCTGCACAGTCACAGCACTCAGGATAGCTAAGTGTGTGCATTCTGCACTTGCTTTATGTAGAACAGTGCCACAGCTTCCGCTCAGTGACAGCGGAAGGAATGCAGAGACAGAGTAGCAAGCCCTCCTTAATACAACCAAGAGCACTCCAAGATTCGAAAGTAATTGTACATAAGATAGGCGGAAACATGCACATTGCTCTAGAATTATGTCTCCAATCTGGAAACATTCTAGGCCAAAAGTGAAAACTCTGGAAGAGGCTTCTGCAAACCACCGAGTTAATCATCTGCGTCGAAGCACCAGCCTCTCGCTTGTCAGCAGTCCAGTGTGGTTAGGTGTTCATTAATCACAGAAAACTGTGGCATAAAGTAAGTCTATTTTGATTACCTGTTTTGTGTGGAAGGTTGTTGGTTTGTGTAATTATTTCTCTCACACCGACTCAGGCAGTAACAATTTTTACAAGTAAAATTCACCCAAAATGTCTCACTGCTCCCGTGGAGGCCTCTTATCACCAACCCTGATGTGAAAGCAAATCTAAGCTCGCAGATTTATCTCAGTCTCATCTCATACACCCTAAGTCATCGTAACAAGCAGCCCCGACCACACCCCACCGAACAAGAGCCTGCATGGTGGACCCTGCCTGTAGTCCTCGCTCGCTAGGGAGCATGGTACCGGCCGGCTGGGCTGCTCTGCCCGGAGCTTCTGCCCGGTCTGCCTTCTCCATTTCCCCGAATGATTTCACAGAGGCCGCCACCACCCAGTGACTGCCTTCCGCTGCTCCGAGATGAGATAGAACACGGCGTGGCCATAAACACCCATGATCCATGATCGGCGGCTGCGCAGCAAATTCCCCAGCACAGACGCCCACGGCCCCGTCAGGAAGGCAGCCGCCCACAGTCCACAGGAAGGCAGATCCCCACACCCGCGCCCGTGCCGGGAGCCTGCACCGAGCAGAGCCGTCCTCCCTAAGCCCACAGGAGACTTGGCGCTTAGTGAGTCAAAACATGAAATTCGCCACCCCAAAGCCATGGTTACCAGCTTTTGCTCACTTCCGTGATCACCACACATCCAGATGCAGAGAAATCGTGAGAAAATCTAAATGACAATTGCAAATGTATACTTCAGACAAAAATATGTATTCATTAGCTCAGTGTTTTGTCTGTAACGTTGTTAGGGTGGGTGCGCTTGTCCTCAAAACGACACCACGGGAACGTGGAGCCAGCCGTAACGGCAAAGATGTCAGTGGACATAATGATTCCAGATGGATGCCGTGGTACGTTTGAGAAGTCAGTCCCTGGATCGGAATGACTGGCGGTGAGCAGTGGGCAGAGCAGGTGCGGGACGCGGCGCGGCACGCTTTCTCCGTCTCCGCAGCACAGCATCCCGCACAGCGGCTGGACGTGGACTGGGCCCAGCTCTGCGGCAGCGTGCAAAGTCACGCTCAGCCTCGCATCAGGAGCTGTCCCCCGGGACTTCCTGACTCATCTGTTCTCAGAATTTATGTCTACATAGGTGAGTTTCAGGTGGCCTCTGGGTTGCTTAACGTCTTAAATAGAAACCTTTGCGTCCCCTGACGGGGTGCGCAGTCGAGCCTCAACCATCTGCACTGCGTTTCAGAGCGAGCGCCCCGGCCGACGGACGCAGGGCGTTGCTGCAGGAATGAAGTCTTGCCTCCCGCCTGCAGTTGACCAGGAAATGTTGGTATCTGAGAAAAGAGTACAAAAATAAACATTGAAACAGACGTGTTCAGCATAATGCTCTGGAGAGTCTCGAACTGGCCATTGGAAGCTTCCGGCACTCCTAACAAGGAAACAGTGACGGAGCAAGGGGAGATGTTGGTGAACGGTGCGGCTGGCAGGGCTTCGGGAGGCCCTGGGATGTTAGACACTCGCCTTCCCTTTTCTCTCTCTTTCTTTATTTGTGCCGGGCTTAGGGCTTGAACTCAGGGCCTGCGCACTGTCACTGAGCTTTTTTGCTTACCATGGCTAGAGTCACAGTTCCACTTCCGCATTTGTTTGAGTAGTTTATTGGAGATAAGAGTCTCTCGGGCTTTCCTCCCCAGGCGCCCCTCCCCCCCTTCAGAATTCTTTCTTTGATTTCCATGCCTTGTTGCAATCTCTGGTCATAGACCTACCTTGGTTGTGATACTGTATCTCTGAGTCTGTATCTAGAAATGGTCATTCCATTGTCTTATAGGCAAACTTTTAACTCTCTTTCACAATTCCATTGCATTTTGTTGTAATTGCCTGATTGTTTCTAGTGGACCAGCTGTTGTGTCCGTTTTCCCAACTGATTTCTCATTTCTCAGATTGGCTATCAAAACTATGTGCACTAATTAGATACTCTTAGAGATAATGCTTTCAGGTTGTTTATGCTAACATAACTTAGCAAGAATACGGAATTATTCCCATTTTTGTCCCTTGCGAGTCTGGAGAGTCTCCGCTGGCCTCCGTGATCCAAGTCAGATAAAGCCCAAGCCCAGATCCCTGGGTTCTGGCGACAGTCAATGCAGGTTTTCAGCTGGCCAGCACATGGCTCCTCCTCTTTGCTGAGCACCCGTGTTGGCTCCCTCTCCACTCCGTCCTCACCACCTGAGCCTCCCCTTAAGGCCGCGGCCCAGGAAAAACAGAGGCTAAGTGAGCTGTGGCTCGTCCACACAGGAGGCGAGCACACCCCACGGCCCAGACGCAGGCCGCGTCCCTGTACACCAGCGAGGGTCGGGGCCTCGGCCCTGAGCCAGCGCCCATCAGCCTAACGACAGGCTGCTGCAGACGCCTGCGTGCGGCTGACGAAGAGCACGCTCCTCCCTGCACCACACCGCCCATCGCGCTCCTGCCTAATGCTGACGCATGGAGCAGTCACGCGGGCCGGGGACACATGGGACAGACGCCCCTCGCGTGCCCCAGTCCACGCGGGACGCGGACACACGGAACAGACGCCCCTCGCGTGCCCCAGTCCACGCGGGACGCGGACACACGGGACAGACGCCCCTCGCGTGCCCCAGTCCACGCGGGACGTGGACACACGGGACATGGACACACGGGACAGACGCCCCTCGCGTACCCCAGTCCACGCGGGCAGGGGACACATGGAACAGACGCCCCTTGCGTGCTCCAGTCTAATGCATCGAGCATTAGAAGCGTGGAGCAGTCCACAGAGGACTGGGAACACGTGGACGCAGACGCACGCCGGGTTGCATTGAGGGGAGGCCTGCAGCACTCCTTAGGTAAATTGCCTGAACGTTCCTAGACGCAGTTTTCGGTTTGTGGATGGGGACAGGTGATGGAGCCATCTTCCATGACGCTGGGCACGGTGCCAACGTCCAGCCCGGCTACTGTTTTCGATGTATGCAGTGTGTGGACTCGGCCAGTGGTGGTGACTCTTCTTCACCCTGGTGTGGTGGTGGCTGAGGTGAGGAGCTGCAGCGTCACACACCGTCCCTCGGGAGCTCACGCACAGTCAGCGTCACACACCGTCCCTGGCACAGAGTCAGCGTCACACACCGTCCCTCGCACAGAGTCAGCGTCACACACCGTCCCTCGGGAGCGCGTGCAGAGTCAGCGTCACACACCGTCCCTGGCACAGAGTCAGCGTCACACACCGTCCCTCGCGTAGAGTCAGTGTCACACACCGTCCCTGGCACAGAGTCAGCGTCACACACCGTCCCTCGCAGAGTCTGTGTCACACACCGTCCCTCGCAGAGTCTGTGTCACACACCGTCCCTCGGGAGCGCGTGCAGAGTCAGCGTCACACACCGTCCCTCGCACAGAGTCAGTGTCACACACTGTCCCTCGCACAGAGTCAGCGTCACACACCGTCCCTCGCACAGAGTCAGCGTCACACACCGTCCCTCGCACAGAGTCAGCGTCACACACCGTCCCTCGCACAGAGTCAGCGTCACACACCGTCCCTGGCACAGAGTCAGCGTCACACACCGTCCCTGGCACAGAGTCAGCGTCACACACCGTCCCTGGCACAGAGTCAGTGTCACACACCGTCCCTGGCACAGAGTCAGCGTCACACACCGTCCCTGGCACAGAGTCAGCGTCACACACCGTCCCTGGCACAGAGTCAGCGTCACACACCGTCCCTGGCACAGAGTCAGAGTCACACACCGTCCCTGGCACAGAGTCAGCGTCACACACCGTCCCTGGCACAGAGTCAGCGTCACACACCGTCCCTGGCACAGAGTCAGCGTCACACACCGTCCCTGGCACAGAGTCAGCGTCACACACCGTCCCTGGCACAGAGTCAGCGTCACACACCGTCCCTGGCACAGAGTCAGCGTCACACACCGTCCCTGGCACAGAGTCAGCGTCACACACCGTCCCTGGCACAGAGTCAGCGTCACACACCGTCCCTGGCACAGAGTCAGCGTCACACACCGTCCCTGGCACAGAGTCAGCGTCACACACCGTCCCTGGCACAGAGTCAGCGTCACACACCGTCCCTGGCACAGAGTCTGTGTCACACACCGTCCCTCGGGAGCTCACGCAGAGTCACTGTCACACACCAGCAGGACACGGCCCCACCCCTGCCTTGCTCGCATCAGCCCCTCCCTTCAATGCAGGGAAATCGAGGCTTCACGAGGCTCAGAAACCTGCCCAACGCCTCAAAGCCTTACACCAAAGTGTCAGGACTGGAATAAAGCTCCTCTGATTCCTGTCCAACTCTCTTTGCTTTAGATCAATTTTTTTGAAGTCTAGCGTGCATAAAAATCGCCCAGGCCTCTTGTATAAAATGCAGATGCTGCAGCGCTAATCATAGAAATTGAAACTCCGCAGCTCTTTGATAGAGCTCACGAAATCTACGTGCTTTTCACAAACATGCCAGGAGTTGTTATTGCTCATCTGAGTTTGAAAAGCACTAATAGCTTCTTCTTTTTGTTTAGAAGTGCACCTCAGACAGGTGGATGTGTAATTAGTGGCAGTTAACAAGCATGAGAAGGCTACATGATGCGTATCCTGTTTATAAGTATGTATGTTTATGGTCCTCTTTCAGAATACTGTTTCAGAATAGGATTTTGTAAAAGCATATTGCTTTATTCATATATAAGTTTAAAATATGTACAAATATTAAGGCAACAGCTATACTGATCCTTTAAGCTACCAAAAGATAATTCCGTTGTTTATTACAAATGCATATTGTGCACTAGGTACTCGGAATACAACAGTGGGAAATTTACAAGTGTAAATTTCAGCTAAATATTGAGGAAGAAGGCCATTGATAAAATGGTCATGAAATTAAAAAAAAAACTTCAATTGGCATTTCAACTATGAAAAAAATACACAGGACAACACATACCTGAAACATAGGGACTTGAGCAACGCACGGACGTCACCGAGGTTGGTGAAGGAAGGGAAGCTGGCACTAAATGTGCGGGCCACGGGCGTTACGGGAGGGGGCGGGGAGGATGCAGTGCTGGGAACCCAGGCTGTGCTGAGACGGGGGGAGGGTGACGGTGGAGCCAAAGACACAGTCAGTGCTGAGTCTGCCAAATTAACTGAGAACAAAATTACTTTAAAAAGTTAACTAGAACGACTCATCATCTCTGTCCTTGACTATCTCCATCAGGAGAGCCAGCCGTCCTCATGGAGGGGAGCTACTAGGAAAGATTAGGGACTTGAGTTAGGTTTGCAAATAGTAAACAAATCTTCCCAGAAAGCGATTCAGGCTGTGTGGTGTGCAGGCCTAGGCTTCCTTTCGAGTGCACTGGTGCGGGACCTGGGAGAGGAGGGGGCTTCCCGGGAGGGAAGCCGAGGACCCAGCACCACACAGGGAGGGTCCCGGGCCTCCCCGCACCCCCCGCAGCCCCCCACGAGGGCTCTGGACCCCGGAGGTCGGAACACAGCTGCGGCTCACACTGGACCAAGCTCCCCTCCAGAGCGGCCAGGCCCTGCCCCTTCCAGGAGCGACGTTCTGAGTGCTGCGTTCCTGTATGAAATGACCGAGGGAGCTGGGATCGAGGACCTGGCCGAGGCCCACGGGACCCACAGAGGCGCCAGGGCCCTGCCACGGCCACAGCACAGCCCACTCCAGAGGCTCCGGGGCCACGCTCAGCTCTGAGCTCCGTGGCCCCCACCCACACACGCACGGCCCAGTCGTGCGTGTGTCAGTGTCACCGCGGCCAGACCCTGGCCCCGGCCCCGGCCCCCCGGCACCAGGTTGGGAACCCGGAGCCCCACTGCACCCACGCAGACTGTGCCACAACACCCCAACCACGCTGAGATCCCCCAAACCTGGCTGGAGGCTGCGCCATACCCACAGCATCCGGGACACACACTCATGCGCCCACAGACCACAACAGCGCTTCACAAGGACTGTGTCCCTGGACTCTGAGCCAAAAGACAGCAAGACAGATGGACGGATGGAAAGATGATAGATGGAAAAATGATAGATGGGAAGATGATAGATGGACAGCTGGAAAGATGATAGATGGACAGGTGGATAGATGGAAAGATGGACAGATGGATAGGTGGACAGATGGATAGATGGATAAGGGACAGAAAGCAGCCCCTACTAACAGATCTTAAAGACAGATACTGACTAACACATCAGAGTAACTCGTCTCTAAACGTAGCATGCAGGTCATCTGCAGCCAGCGTCGGGATGTAATAAATAAAACCATTTTCCTTGTGTGCAGAGCGGGGAGGCCACCACTAACACTAAATCATCTCTACCATTATTATAGCTGAATTATGGTTAGCTTCTCCTAAGAGGTAAACTATATGACCATGATTTAAGAAAATCGTCACACTAATTGTTCGTGGGACACCTTTTGTATTTACAATAAATAGAAAAACGACTTTTGTCCGTAGGTTGAATGCTCAGTGTGGCGTTTTTGGAATCCCATTCCAGCCTTCACATGGGCTTCTCTCCAGAGAGAGGCTTGCCACGCAAGGGCCAATTCAGAAATTAATGGCATTTCTCATTCAACAGAAAACTATTCATGGAATTTGAATTACATATATCGTGGATCAGAAAAACATGTCATTAAGAAAGTCGTTGGTATTTTGCTGCAAAAATATAAATGTCCTTGCGGTTTCCAAGGCCATTAGCGCATGGTAGGAATAACCTCAGCCGTCATCGCGCTTTTCTTGAAGTCAGTGTGAGCCTTACTCTAGTCCATTCTCTCATGGCCAAGACAGAAGAAACCTCCTGTAATTCCCTCCCTCCCAGTCTCTGGCAAAACACAGTCAACGCAGCCGCGGTCTCTTGGCTGTCCCTCGCCTGGCTTCGGCATGGTTCTTCCGTGTCTGTCGACCCGGCGTGCCCTGCATGCCCTGCGGGGCCGTGGCTCCGGGGCCGGCGCCCGGAGGCTGTGCGCCAGGCTTTCTGGACACAGCGCTGGCGCGAGCATGGCCAGGTTTACTGCCCGCCGTGGCCTCTCCGAGCTGAGATCCATTTCAGTGGCCACAGTAGACACCAACATGCAGGCCTGTGGCTTTGTTCTGCCTTTCCCTGGGTAATGCGCTGCCCACTGGCCGTTGTCTCTGGATGCAAAGTTAGAAAACTATCCGATCAATACTAAAGGCCCCCACCCGGCGGCCACCCGGGCCGGCCCCCCTGCGGTCAGCCTCCTGTGCAGCACGCGCGCTCTGGCGCACCGCGGCCCCTGGTGAGGCCTCACGGGAAGGACAGACGGCGGTCTCGGGGACTCGTGCTGAGCTGCGCCCCTCGCCTCTTCCCGCAGGTCCCCCAGGTCCTCCCGGGGTGGTCATCGTGGAGGAGATCACGGAAAGCACAGCCACGCTGTCCTGGAGCCCGGCCACCGACAACCACAGCCCGGTGTCCTCCTACAACCTGCAGGCGCGCAGCCCCTTCTCCCTGGGCTGGCAAACCGTGAACACAGGTGAGAGCCCGGGGCGCGGGGCACACTCCCCCACTCCTCAACACCTCCTCTGGGTCTCAGAAGCCCGCCCACGCCGGGCTGCCCACACATGCTGTCCTTCCGTGGGCCCAGCTGCGGGCCTCCCTCCCTCCCGGTTTCCAGGAGAGACCCTGCCTTGTGTGGCTGTGAGCTGCGTTAGGCCCACACAGGAGCAGACGCCCTGGGCCCAGCCACGCGGCCCTCCCCAGCGCCCAAGCCCAGCAACCCCAGCGCCCGAGCCCAGCAACCCCAGCGCCCGAGCCCAGCAACCCAGTGCCCGAACCCAGCAACCCAGCGCCCGAGCCCAGCAACCCCAGCGCCCGAGCCCAGCAACCCCAGCGCCCGAGCCCAGCAACCCCAGCGCCCGAGCCCAGCAACCCAGCGCCCGAGCCCAGCAACCCCAGCGCCCGAGCCCAGCAACCCCAGCGCCCGAGCCCAGCAACCCCAGCGCCCGAGCCCAGCAACCCCAGCGCCCGAGCCCAGCAACCCCAGCGCCCGAGCCCAGCAACCCCAGCGCCCGAGCCCAGCAACCCCAGCGCCCGAGCCCAGCAACCCCAGCGCCCGAGCCCAGCAACCCCAGCGCCTGAGCCCAGCAACCCCAGCGCCGCAGCCACTGTGCAGGGGGAGGCTGTGCTGGCCACACGCACCGTCGTCCACGCAGGGCTCCCGCAGACTCCAGGCTGATCCGCGGTGTCCCTGGCAATGGGCACAGCACAGCACCCCTGGACGGCTGAGGTGGGCCCCATGCGTGCCCCTTGCCCCACAGCACCCCCTGGACGGCTGGGGCGGGCCCCCTGTGTGCCCCCCGGATGGCTGAGGCGAGCCCCATGCGTGCCCCCTGCCCCGCAGCGCCCCCGCAGCTCTGGTGAAATGACGTCTGGTGCGTTCTCTCAGTGTCTGGTTTGAAGTGCTCTTCCTGCACCAAGCGTGTCACCCTCGTCCTTTGCTTTTTGTCATAAAGGGCAGCAGGGCTGCTCTCCAGACGAGACGCCGGCTGCTGGGGTGTGGCCACCCTTCCCAAGGCCCCACACCCAGGCTGACCAGGGCTGACCAGGACTGACCAGGGCCAGTCAGGACTGACCAGGGATGACCATGACTGACCAGGGCTGACCAAGGCTGACCAGGACTGACCAGGACATCTGAGGAGTGCACAAAATTCAGAAGTGGATCCTCAGAGGCTCAGGCTGCACTGGCCAGCAGTTTAGGCTTTGGTTGTATTTTAAAATTGAAGTAAAATATAAAACTCAATAACGTATTAGTGTTCAGCCGTAAAACTCAGTCCGCTTTGTGGCCATGTTGGGGTCCAATGGGTCTTGAGCAGAAGTCTGGTGTGAACGGAGATGTCTAGGCGCGGCCTGTGCGCCCCGCTCTCCCCGCTGCGTGGTGGGCATTCCAGCGTTCCGGTCGGCACAGGCCTGGCTTCGTGTATGGAGTCGCAGCATTGACTCGTTCCTGTGTCATCTCATAATTGTACTGCAGAAACCAGGGACCCCGTGGGCACGGCAGGTACAGACAGGGTGCGATAGGAACGCCTGAGCAGGTCCACTGAGGACCTCACGACCCCCACGGCTCCAACCCCAACCCCTGCCACACGGAGGGCAGCCGGGAACGGCCTCCGTGTCCTACCTGGTGCTGCGGGCTCAGCTGACCGCTGGCCCCTCCACTCCGCCCCAGCGCCCGTCAGAGCGTCCCCTGAGACGCCAGCCACCGAGCCCCCCCTGGGGGTCCCAGGGCTCCAGTGTCCTCACACCCACCGAGCACTCTGCCTCCATCACACTCAACTCCAACACCACGAGTGAGCAAGAAAATCAGCCCACACCGTCCCAGATGCCACGCCAGAATAGCCCACCGTGCAGCGACCGTGCTGACACACACCTTCCTATGCCGTAACGGCAGACGCGTGGTTAGTACGCAAGGCGCTCCAAGGAGACTGGAGAGCCCGCTTCACCCCGCGGCTGTGCGTGTCCATTTTTAATTAGCTCTAGTCTTAATTGGCTGCTGGACCTGACAAGTGACGGCGTGTGTCTGCCAGGACTGGGAGAGATGCGCCGCTCAAGTACAAGAAAAGCTCTCTGCTCAAAGCACAGAATCCGTGGCCTTGGCTTGGGGCTGAAAGGGAGACAGAAGGATGCGGGTGTGAACCAGCACGAGGCCTAATGGCGGGTGACAGGCAGACGTGGAAGCTTTCTTACCAATGCCAATGGTCCTTGACACACTCCGCGCTCATTTCCTGCCCACGGGTAGGGTGACACCCCCCCCCCCGCTCACCCCCCTTCCTCTCCCCAGTCCCGGAAGTCATCACGGGAGACATGGAGTCGGCCATGGCGGTGGACCTCAGCCCCTGGGTGGAGTACGAATTCCGTGTGGTAGCCACCAATGGCATCGGCACCGGAGACCCCAGCGCCCCGTCCCGCGCAATCCGCACCCGCGAGGCAGGTGAGCGCACGGGGAAGCCCGCGTCCAGGACTCCTGCGGGCCGCAGGGCGCACACACTGGAAGGGAGCGGGCGGGGGGGGGCGTCCTCTGCCTCAGCACAAACCGCTGCCCGCATCGCAGAGAAGGCCAAGCACCGGCCGCGCCCTTTCTATCATCCTTGTAGAAAGGGATCAGAAAAAGAAAGACCTCTAACAAATTAAAGCTTACAGCCATCCAAGTAAACTACCAAAACAACTGCGTATACCACACTTGATTAGAAAGAAAGAAAAAGAATCTCAAATGGGCAATTTATTACATTAACAGCATGATTCAGATTTCATATTTTTCATGTAAAAATTAAGTTCCCAAGAAAATAAAAGATAAAATACCCTAAATATGTTACAAAATATTCATCCACAGGGAACCCAGTCCGCCTGCTTTCCTTATCTCCTACGCTGTTTCTTCTGCGTTTCAGGAGTGTGAATTTTAAATTGGGCATTAATTGCTTGGTTGGATTTTCATTCATCCATAAAACCAGCCGGGTTTCCATCGTGCGCAGGTGTTCATTAATGAAGAGCGTACCACGTTGGTCGGCTTCCTGCCGCAGCCCGCGGTGGAGATTCTGAAACGGGAGCAGTGGGTGACTCAGCTCTCCTCTCCTCTCCTCTGAAAGGCCCTGCCTAGCTTTGTGTATTGCTAATTGTGTTTCAACAAAGATGAAGACTGCTACCTAATTCAGAGGTTCTCAATACATACTCTTTTGACACATGAATAATCAGTCTGGGATGGATAATCCCTGTAAACTTTCTCTAGTATAAATCTGTTTTGGCTGTTGAACAGCGCTTTAGCCAGAGCGTATTGACAGCTAAGCTGATTCCCAGGCTGCGTGTAGAAGACTTGGTCTACTTCTGCCAGCCCTCCGCCGTGGCTGCTGTCTGCATTTTATCATGAGTTCCCCCACTCAGGACGCCCCACAGTCCATTAAAACCCCGAGAAAGAGGCCAGAGCACGAAAGCCGGGGGAAAGCGGTGCTGCCTGTCTGTCTGCCTCTGCCCGGGGCAGCGCACACGGCCACGCCAGAGCGCTGAGCCGCGTGTGTGAGTGGGGCAGACAGATTCCAGGGGACACTGGTGACACTCAGTGACATTAGAAACACCTAAGTTCCAGACACCTGTGACCACGAACGTTGAAACTCCGTTCACCAGAGATTCGCTGGTCCTTCCTGTAGATCAGAACATTGGCACGGTAACTGCTCTGGTGCCATTTTCCTCAGTTAAATTCCACATGAATCCTTGGGTGACCCAGATTCCCTGATCCCATGCAGCCGAGGTAGTGACATGTCTTGACTGGTCTGATGTGTTCTGACGGTGGATGGAAAGTGTTGGTAGCTGCAGCCACTGATCCCATGTTAGCAGTGGTCACCTGCTGACGCAGACAGAAGCGCATGCAAAGAAAGAGCCCCGGGTTCCAAAACCAAGTCTGAGGAGCAGCGGCCGTGTTTCGACAGAGCTTGTTACATTTTCACGGGACTTTCTCTCCCCCTCCCTGGCACAAAGACAATTCTTTTTTTAATTTTTCTTTTCCAGAACTATATAAATTCCGTTTTCATTTTTTCCCTAGTATATAAAATTCTGTGTGAATATTTACTGGTGATTAATCATCTTTCACTCAAGCAAATGATATGCTGAGTGGATTTATTGTGTATGAGTCTATCAATACCATTTAAAACCTGCGTGCTGGCAAAGCGTAGACAGCCCTGAAGCCGGCAATTGCTAAAGCAGCCGGGCCTGGCAAGCGGCTTCTTTTGATAGTTTCTTCCGCTGCGCGGCGCTTCGCTGGGAAGCGTTCCCCTCTGCCGCGGCTGCAGCTGGGGTTGGGGACGCTCCCACGACACCGATGTGATGGCCAGCTGCGCTCGTGGGACAGCTCGCGTGCCTGTGCACCGCCGCGCACCGGCGTGGAGAACCCGCGCCTTGTGTGTGCTCCCCACGGGGCGGCGTTGCTGTTCTCCACACGGGGGTTCAGGCCGCGTGATGCTGGGGGTCCTGGGGCGCAGGGCAGGGGGCAATGCCGAGAACCAACATGGAGACCCCGGCACCCGCGGGCCCCGGGCGTCCCCGCAGACGGTGGACGCAGGGCATCGGCCGTCGCAGCACACCCAGGTCCATGCGGTAAGGAATCGCAGGGTCTGACGCTGCTCACACCACGTCCGTCCATTCCTGTCTGCAGTTCCGAAGACGGCGCCGACCAACGTGAGCGGGCGGAGCGGGCGGAGGCGCGAGCTGGTCATCGCCTGGGAGGTGAGGACCCGGCGGGCGTGGGGGAGGGGAGGGGGCGGGCCCGGTCATCCCAGGAGGAGGGGAGGGGACAGAGGCTGGTCATCCCAGGGGGAGGGGACAGGCTGGTCATCCCAGGGGGAGGGGACAGGCTGGTCATCCCAGGGGGAGGGGAGGGGACAGAGGCCGGTCATCCCAGGGGGAGGGGAGGGGACAGGCTGGTCATCCCAGGGGGAGGGGAGGGACAGAGGCTGGTCATCCCAGGAGGAGGGGAGGGGACAGAGGCCGGTCATCCCAGGAGGGGAGGGGACAGAGACTGGTCATCCCAAGGGGAGGGGAGGGGACAGGCTGGTCATCCCAGGGGGAGGGGAGGGGACAGAGGCTGGTCATCCCAGGGGGAGGGGACAGGCTGGTCATCCCAGGGGGAGGGGAGGGGACAGGCTGGTCATCCCAAGGGGAGGGGAGGGGACAGGCTGGTCATCCCAGGGGGAGGGGAGGGGACAGAGGCTGGTCATCCCAGGGGGAGGGGACAGAGGCTGGTCATCCATGGGAGGGAGGGGACAGAGGCTGGTCATCCCAGGAGGAGGGGAGGGGACAGAGGCCGGTCATCCCAGGAGGGGAGGGGACAGAGACTGGTCATCCCAAGGGGAGGGGAGGGGACAGGCTGGTCATCCCAGGGGGAGGGGAGGGGACAGAGGCCGGTCATCCCAGGAGGGGAGGGGACAGAGGCTGGTCATCCATGGGAGGGAGGGGACAGGCTGGTCATCCATGGGAGGGGAGGGGACAGAGGCTGGTCATCCATGGGAGGGAGGGGACAGAGGCTGGTCATCCATGGGAGGGAGGGGATAGAGGCTGGTCATCCATGGGAGGGAGGGGACAGAGGCTGGTCATCCATGGGAGGGAGGGGACAGAGGCTGGTCATCCATGGGAGGGAGGGGACAGAGGCTGGTCATCCCAGGAGGGGAGGGGACAGAGGCCGGTCATCCATGGGAGGGAGGGGACAGAGGCTGGTCATCCATGGGAGGGAGGGGACAGAGGCTGGTCATCCATGGGAGGGAGGGGACAGAGGCTGGTCATCTATGGGAGGGAGGGGATAGAGGCTGGTCATCCCAGGAGGGGAGGGGACAGGCTGGTCATCCATGGGAGGTCATCCGGGGTCATCATGACCCCGGCCCGCATGCGTGCGCAGCCCGTGTCGGAGGAGTTCCAGAACGGGGCCGGCTTCGGCTACATCGTGGCCTTCCGCCCCAACGGGACGCGCGGCTGGAAGGAGAAGATGGTGACCTCGGCCGAGGCGGCGCAGTTTGTCTACCGCGACGAGAGCGTGCCGCCGCGGACGCCCTTCGAGGTGAAGGTGGGCGTCTACAACAACCGGGGCGACGGGCCCTTCAGCCCCACCGTGCTCATCCGCTCGGCCGAAGGAGGTCAGCCCCCCCTCCCCGCGTACCCCGTCCCCCCCCCGTCCACCACGCCCGCCCCATCCCCCCGTCCACCCCGCCTGCCCCGTCCACCCCCCGTCCACCACGCCTGCCCCATCCCCCCCGTCCACCCCGCCTGCCCCGTCCACCCCCCGTCCACCACGCCTGCCCCGTCCACCCCGCCGTTCTGGGGAGGGGCAGCGCTCTCGGTGGCACTGGGTTGAGCTCAGCCCTGGGCTGGCAGCGTTCTTCCACACATTCGCGCACGCAGACCCCTCCCGGCCTTCCCAGCGGCGGACCCGCCCGCCCTGCACAGCCATCCGGAGCCTCTGGGTCCAAGAGCGCACGGTGCTGTGCACAGTGGACGCCAGCAGGCCGTGCCGCACCCTTGGAGACATGAGTGGACCGCGAGGCTCTCTGCTGGCCTTCACGCCACTGCCCCTGCAGGACAGCCCAAGAAGGAGAGGTTCTGGAAAGTTCACTACAGCTTGTGACCACCGTGGTCCCTGATTCTTCTCTAACTGGCCAGGGCCACGAGAGCATTCTCTGTGGAGGCCCGATGGCCGGACGGCCAGTCCCGGCCTGGCGGAGAGCAGCAGGCCCCGCTGCCCGCCAGCTTTCGTGCACACGCGCTTTCCTGAGAAAGCAGGAAGTCAGTCAGCTTCTCCGCCTGTGCGGAATTCCAACCCGTCCCTCAAGACTAAAATAAGGAGTGCCTCGTATCCCCAAGGGGACACACAGAGTGTGTCTTCCCCGCGGGGACCCAGCCTGGCCCCTCCGAGGTCCGCGGTCAGAATCCGCCAGCCTGCTGCTCTTTCAGGCCCGCTGTGTGGCTGGAATTGCTCAGAGGAACTGTTTCTGTGCTGCGTACTTCATGGGCAGAGATGAGCAAGTGCCTTCGAGCGCACAAGAGCAAGGCCGTGCTTGATTGATGTAAGATGTGGGTTATTGAAGCCTGGAGTTCTGGTAAAGCCAGATTTGGAGCAAGAGCTGAGGCTGGTACAATGGCAGGAGTGAGCGAGATCTGGATGTCCGTGGCCAGAAATCCCAGTGACCTGGGCACAGTGGACCAGGCTGGAATCCTGGCTGTGTGGGAAGATGGAGGTCCCAGCCCCGTTGCCTCGACCCCAGCTTAACCAGAGCCGAGTGCGTGGCTCATAACGGATCCACCCCAGCAGGACAATCCAAGAGACACCATCTCAACAGAGGGAGGTGGGCTCAGCAGGGCCCGCCTGTCATCCCAGAGTCACGGAAGCCTGAAATGGGAGGATCACAGTCTGGGTGAATGCCTGGGCGAGACGCCAGACCCTAGCTCAAAAACACAGGCCCAGGGGTGTGGCCCAGCAGTAGAGCACCTGCCAAGCAACCTCAAGGCCCTGAGTTCAAACTCCAAAACTGAAAGGTAAAACAACAACAAATGATAATAATAATTGGCAAGAAAGTAAAGAACGGAGTGGCGGTGGTGAGGAATCAGATATTCACTTCACATCTCAGGTCTCAGATCAGCTTCTCATTTGACGCTTAAGACACACGTGTGGTCAGACTCTCGAACCCCGATGTACTTTCTGGAACCATGAGTCTCCTGAGGCGGAGTCACAGGTGCAGACACACCGTCAGGACAGGCCCCAGCGCCGGGGCCTCCGTGTCACCAGGGCTGAGCCCGGGTGGTAGTGACCGTTTCCGTCATTTTGTCACACCAAAGAGCTGTTCTGAACCGCGTGTTCTATTCAGGAAGGAAGCTCCTCTTGCTTTAAAATTGCTTCCTCTAGTTCCCGAGTCCCCGGCTCACAGGCCCCGTGCACTGCGCTGAGGGGGGTGGCCGAGTATATTCTAGAACAATGGTAGAGCTGGTGGAGAAATGCAGCTTTGTGAGCTCCTCGCCGGCCTTTGCTTTGAAGTTAAATCACAGCAGCGACCATGAGGTGTTGCTTTGTATGGGCCATGTTCCCTTAAACTTGAAATGGCTTGCCTTTGGAGTTTCTCTTTCAAGCTAGAAAGGAAATGTGTGTTACTTCCTTTCAAAGACATGGAGGTTGTTGCTGTAGCCAGTTCCCCAGGAACACTTCACTTATTTTTGGCAACAAACATATGAGAAGATCCCAGGCAAATTAAGCTGGGGTGGAGTCTGCCTTTGTTCTGACAATGAAATCCAAATGCGTATTTGGCATTTCTCATTAATGAAATTTCCAGGCTTGGAAGTTTACGGGTGACGTGAGTCACGTGCTAGCATTGTTAAATCGCCTCTGCTCGGCACAGGCCAGCGCGGAGCGGGGCGCTGCGGGTCCGCGGTGGCTCGCGCTGGGTCTGAGGAGGCCTGAAGCTCGTCCGTCTGCTCTCACGCCAAGCCGCCCTTTCAACAGGTGTCCCAAGTGACGACGATAGCAGTCAGCCTTCTGCTCTCTGGACCCAGGGTTCAAACTCACGCCTGGCACCGGCTTGGCAGAGACGCCACCCCTTGAGCCACGCCCCTCAGCGTGAGCTACAGAACAAAAAGGCGCAGGCAGCAAGCACCTCTTTAGACACGCGGAGACGTGGTGCTCTTGATGAGAAGTGGCCATGGCAAGATCAACCTGTTCTTTGAAACAATCACGACCTCTGATGAACTCACCAGGTCCTGCTGCTCCTGGTGGTGTGGGCCCCCCCTCCCCTGCTGGGGCTGCGGTGCAGCCTGGATTAACACATGGGCTACCTGCGTGCTGTTCTTCTACCAACCCAGCCCACCACGGGGCCAAGGAAGACACTAGCGCCGCTGCTCTGCTTCTTCCCACGGCAGACAGCAGCCACCACCACTGCACCACCACCATCACCAACACTGTCACCAACACCGTCAGCAACACTGTACCACCACCATCACCAACACTGTCACCACCACCATCAGCAAACTGTCACCACCACTGTACTACCACCATCACCAACACTGTCACCAATACCATCACCACCACTGTACCACCACCATCACCAACACCGCCACCACCACCGTCAGCAACACTGTCACCACCACTGTACTACCACCATCACCAACACTGTCACCAACACCATCAGCAACACTGTACCACCACCATCACCAACACTTTCACCAACACCATCATCACCACTGCACCACCACCATCACCAACACCATCACCACCATCAGCAACACTGTCACCACCACCGTCAGCAACACTGTCACCACCACCATCACCAACACTGTAACCACCACCGTCAGCAACACTGTACCACCACCATCACCAACACTGTCACCACCACCGTCAGCAACACTGTCACCACCACTGTACTACCACCATCACCAACACTGTCACCAACACCGTCAGCAACACTGTCACCACCACCATCACCAACACTGTCACCAACACCGTCACCACCACTGTCACCACCACCATCACCAACACCGTCACCACCACCATCACCAACACCGTCACCAACACGGCACCAACACCATCACCAACACTGTCACCACCACTGTACCATCTGTACCATCACCACCACTGTCACCACCACTGTCAGCAACACTGTCACCAACACCATCACCACTACTGCACCACCACCATCACCAATACTGCACTACCACTGTCACCACCACCGTCAGCAACACTGTACCACCACTGTACCACCACCATAACCAACACCATCACCAACACTGTCACCAACACCATCACCAACACTGCACTACCATTGTACTACCACTGTACCAACACCATCACCATCGCTGCACCACCACTGTCACCAACACCATCACCATTACCGTCACCAACACCGTCACCACCACTGCACCACCACCGTCACCACCACTGTACCACCACTGCACCACCACCGTCAGCAACACCATCACCACCGCTGCACCAACACCATCACCACCACTGCACCACCACCATCACCACCACCATCACCACCGCTGTCAGCAACACCGTCACCACCACTGCACCACCACCATTACCAACACCGTCAGCAACACCGTCACCACCACTGCACCACCACCATCACCACCACCATCAGCAACACCGTCACCACCACTGCACCACCACCGTCACCACCACTGCACTGAGAGGGGGGCAGGCAGGGGGCTGCACCAGGACAGGGGTCGGGAGGGGATGGGCTGTTCTGAATCGTTACCCCATCCTGTTTGAGGGAGATGTGATTGCTTCAGCAATGCAGAAGCCGAGGCCTGGCCCGCATCTACCCAGGCAATGACAGACAGCACCACGTGGCCCCACCACGTAAACCGCACCCTGTCCGCACGCACGCTCAAACACACCACGCTCCTTTTGTGTGCACACAAAAATCAAGCATTTAAACGCCTAGAAAATTACAATGGAAAAGAAGCTGTGATTGGTCAGCTGGCCTCCTTGTCCTGGGAGGAAACACATGTTGTTTTACATCGAGTCAACGCACGAGTAACGTAGGGTGAGAAACCACCGAGCAAAAGGAGAGAGCAAAACGCATTCAAAGGGCGCAGGGCACAGGGCGCAGAACGGGAACTCACAGCGCATTAGTGATGGGAATTAACATTGGCCGGGGTGAGAAGATTAACGTGAATTAACCAAGCTCTTCGAGTTGACATGACTGTAGCATGTGATTGTAGAAGGGTTTTACCAAAAGAAAATCATTGCCTGATACAAATATATAGCTTTGAAAAAGTCTTCATTTGCAGCACAGGACAGCTGCTCCTGGCTGGTATTTTTCCACTAATAACACACAAAGGCACCCAGATGGAGTGTTCAGCTGCCTTCCACTGGGAGAGGAAAGATCTCGGGAAATGTCTGCAATGTTTCCCGTGGCTGTCATAACACCTTGGGAAAAAAGGTATTCAATCTTTTTAAAATTCTCTCCCTCTACATGATTTCCCAAATCCAAAAGGGAATAAAAGACAAAACCCCCCAATCATTATTTCAACAGATTAATCTGAACTTTCCCCAATGATAAGGGGTTCGTATTAAAGTCTCTCCGGTTTCTGTGGGGTAGAATTTTTAATAGACTTCGTACAGAACTGTTTGACCTACTACACGGCCTTTCTTCTACCATTCATCTCACATGTGTTTGTTACCGCGCAGCCATGTCAAAGCTAGAAATATTATGTTGCTCATGGAGCGTGCAACCTGAAATAAAATACACTTCTTGACAGACGCCACTCAGATGTGTGTGCAGGAAGACTGGGAAAGGCCACCCCGAGCAGAAAACAGAAACAAACAGCCCACCAGCTGGGCCTTCAGAAACATTCCTGTTCGCCGGCACCTGTCGTAAAAGTCAGCGCCTGCCCTTTAAATATTCACAGCTCACTCCTGGCGCGTGGACACAGAGCCTTGGGGTCGGAACATCAGAAATCAAACGAAATTTACTCCATTTGTGCCTACGTGGAGTAAACAGAGTATTATAAATGCACTCCTTTGCACATGTGCATATTATATGTAACTATAGCACAATTCCAATTAAAACTACAAGCTATAAGGGAAGCCGGGCATGGTGGCTCACGCCTGTCATCCTAGCTACTCAGGAGACTGAGATCTGAGGATCGCGGTTCAAAGCCAGCCAGGGCAGGAATGTCTGTGGGACTCTTGCCTCCGATTAGGTGCCAAAATGCCAAAGTGGAGCTGTGGCTCAAGTGATAGAGCACCAGCCTTGAGCACTGAGAAATGTTTATCACTCCCATATTACAGACGGGAGAAGCAGAGAAGGGAGGTCGCGTTTGACCAAGATGCAGTAGGTGGCAATACCTATCCAGGAGGTACTGGGGATTGAACTCCGGCCCCACCCTGGCTAGGGGGCGCTCTGCGGGAGCAGGTGCTCTCCACCTGAGCCGCTCTCCGCTTCTCCACTGCTTTGCTTTTCTAAGCAGGGCTGGCATGGACGTCACGCCTCTGCCTCACGCTTCCCTGCCCGCCACGGTGCCTCCTCCCCAGCTCCCGTAGCCAGGATTGCAGGCGCGCACCATCCACCAGCCCTTGATTAAAAATAGTCTTGTGCACCTTCAGGCCTAAGGTGGCCTCAAACCTCCTCCCAAGCAGCCAGGATCAGAGGCGTGAGCCATTCCTCCTGACCCAAACTTTTCTTTTTAATGAGACAACTCACAGTAGGCGTCCGCATGGCCTTCGGTCCGGGTATACACTCGTGCGGTCAGGTTTAGAGGCAGTGAAGAAGTCCTTGAGCCTGGCCACACTGTCCATTCTCTTGCTCCTGCACAAGACCATCCAAGTCAGATTGTGTAGCTGCTCCGTAAGTGTCCCAGGTGACCCACAGATAACAACTCCTGCAGACCAGCCACCATCACCGGTGCCCATGAGACCCCCGCCATACTCAGAGACGGAAAGAGAGATTCTTGCTATCTTGTGTTCTCCATAAACACTGCCAACCTCTGCACCAGAATAAGAGAGACACACGCTCACACCTGGGAGTCACAGGACAGGAAGACGTTCACACCTGGGGGCCACAGGACAGGAAGACGCTCACACCTGGGGGCCACAGGACAGGAAGACGTTCACACCTGGGGGCCACAGGACAGGAAGACGTTCACACCTGGGGGCCACAGGACAGGAAGACGTTCACACCTGGGGGCCACAGGACAGGAAGACGCTCACACCTGGGGGTCAAGCAGGAAGGAGTTCACACCTGGGGGTCAGAGGACAGGAAGGAGTCTCCCCTCCCCTGGGTCAGGCAGGAAGGAGTTCACACCTGGGGGAGTCACGACAGGAAGGAGTTCACACCTGGGGGTCACAGGACAGGAAGGAGTCTCCCCTCCCCGGGGTCACAGGTGCCTCACTTGGGTGCAGTGTGTCACAGCCGAGCCTTTTCCCCCGTGTTCCCTCCGCAGAGCCCAGCGCTGCCCCCACAGACGTGCAAGCCACCAGTGTGTCGGTGTCAGAGATCCTGGTGGCCTGGAGACACCTTGCGGAGAGCCTGGGGCGCCCACAGGGATTCGAGGTAGGAAATCGGGGAGTGGTTTCCGCCGCGGCCCACGCTCCCCGCTGGCCTGGCGACCCCCCACCGCCTCCCTCTGGAATCTGGCTCCGGGTTGGGGGACGCCAGGCCGCTCCCCTGCAGCGGCCAGAGCACCGCACAAAGATTTCTTAAAAGAGACGGAACTAGGCTGACACAAAGCCAGGAATTCTAGGTGGATGTTTACTGGTGAACAAATGGGGTTTTATTTGAGGCTATTGGGAATGGAGTTTTTTGGTTTTTCCCTGATTTCCCTCTCTGCTTGTGCTTTGTTGGTATACAGAAAGGCTACTGACTGGTTTGGGGTTTGTATCCTGCTACTATGCCAATTATCGATCATAATTAGGAGCTTGAGATAGAGGCTTTTGAGTCCTCCAGATACAAGATTATGTCCTCTGCAAATAGGGATAGATTTCTTCTTTCCCTGCGTGAATCCCTTTTGTGTCTTTTTCTTGCCTTCTTGCTCATTGCTTTAGCTAGGAATTCCAGAACTATAGAAGAAGAGTGCAGAGAATGGACATTCTTTGCTGTTAATTTTTCACTGTTATGACGTTGGCTGTCAGCCTGTCGTGTATAGGCTTAGTATTTTGAGATGCATTGTCTCTGTTCCTAGCTTTTCCAGAGCTTTTAACACGAATGGATGTTGGGTTTTGTCAAAGGCATTTTCTGCATCTGGTGAGATGATCCTGTGGTGGTTGTTCTTGGCTCTGTCGATGTGATGTATTACCTTTATTGGTTTACACATGTTAAACCAACCTTGCATCCTTGGGATGAAACCTGCTTGATCATAATGTATGATTTGTTTATTACTTGCTAAACTCTGTTGGCTATAATTTTATTGAGGAGCTTTGCATCTGCGTTCATCTTTTGTCATTGGGTCCCTGCCTGGTCTTGGGCTGAGAGCGAGGCTGCCGAGCTTGGGATCGATCCTTCTATTTCACAGAAACATTTGGAGAGGAGTGGAGGGACCGTCACGTTCATTTGTAATTCTTCCTTTCCTCTGTTTCAACTTCCACCAAGAGAAAATCGGCTGGCTCTCTGGTGATTCGGACAGGACTTAAACTCTTACCATGCTTCCCGGGTTGAAAACGTCTTTTTGTTCCGTTGGCACCTGCACTGGATGGCTGGCGGGAGTTCCGTTAGCGTGCGGCTATGCAGCCTTCCGACCGGCTGCACATCACCCATGTGCCCACTGCTCACGCAGTTCCCCGAACTGGAGCCGCGGGGCCGACTTTCCCTGAACAAGCCCGAGAGAGCTTTCACTACGTATTGACGAGCTGAGAGAGAGGCTGAGGCTGCAGACACTCACCGTGGAAAGCCTTGACATGGAGATGCATGGCGCTGCCAGCTGAGGACAGGTGGCGCGATTGAAAGTCTCAGTGTCACAATTTACGGAGCAGCTGAGCTCCACGGATAAGCATGACCCCCGAGGGATTGCCGCCCTGCCCCGGCTCCATCACGCCCCGCCACGGCCCTGCCCCGGCTCCATCATGCCCCGCCACGGCCCCGCCCCACCCCGTCACGGCCCCATGCAGGTTACGGGGCTACATCTCGAACGTATGACCCTGCGGCGAGACCGCATCCTGTGACTGGGCCATACTGGATGCATAGAGCAGCCCCTCCACTCTCCAGGGCAGGCAAGGGCTTTCCTGAGCATTTAGATTCAGAGCGATGTCAGTCTGGCCAGAAAGGAGAGGAGAAGGCCAGATCACATCACGTTCCATCCATTTTCCCAGATCAGGAAGACGACGAGAGAAATGGAGTTAATGCAGGGAGAGGATCCCTTGGTGGCGTTCCTCCTCATCGAGTGGTCGCTGAGCATCAGGCACTGTGCTAGCACTAGACAGGACAGACGTGGAAAACCTAATCCTTTTCCCCAAACACAGCGGCTACCACTGGGGCAGTTTATGAGAAGTTAGTGTAAGCAAAGAGAATACCAGAACAATGCAGTTCTTACTGCATAATGGTCCCGGGACTGCTCAGCCTCTGGGTCCTCAAGGGTCTCAGGTTCTTTGTGTGAACAAACACTTCTGTCCTTAAATACCTTCCATTTGCCTCACAACCATCAACAAAATACCTGCACTGATTGAGAGAAATGGGAAGGAGAACTTTTCAACACTTTTTCTGCATGTGGCATGCTGTGTTCTGAGTGCAGAGCAGCCTCCCGTGCTTATGGGTTAGTCTGGTTGTTTTTTGTTTGTCTGTGTTTTGCAAGAGAATGAACTGTACTTCTGCTTTCTTAGTAGTTGGAATCATTTAAACAGTAAGCAACCGTGCAATTTTTTTATCACAGGGACAAGTGTTGTGCCCTTGTTTCAAGTGTGAACTCTTCTGTGTCTATTATGAAGAGGAAAAAGGAAGGAGAAGGGAGTTTGACCCATTTTCCACGGGCACCAGCGCCCTAGCTGCTGTTTCTGTGGGCAGTGTGTGAGACTTGGTGTTCTTTCCTAATCTTCCTGTGGATGTGTGATTCAGGACCTCATTTCAGACATGTCACTACGGCCATTTCTACTTATGGATTGCACCAAAAAGGCACAAATTGTATTTTGTTTTATAAAATAAGTTATGGTGAAAATTTCTTAAGGGACAAGATGGCTGCTCTCACTCATTATGGTCCGACTCTAATCATTAGAGCAGGAGGCAAAAACAAATGGTGCTGGCCACGTCTGACTATACATAGCTCATGCTGGGCAGATTGCATTCGATGCGTTTGTCAGGAAGGGGAAACGGATTGTCAGATTCAAGTTCAAAGGGAAATGCAGCTAAAATAAAGCCAGTTACTAAAAGGCTGAAACAAAGACGCTTTTCTTTCCCATATGGTGGGGTAGCAGATGTTTTAGAGTCTCATGCTTCATTATGACTATATGAACATAAGAATATAAAAAACTAAACCATAAGAGGAAAAATAAGATGACAATTCTATTACTTCTTTCTATAAAGTCTGTGTACTCTGACTTAGATGCTCAGATTTTCTCTTTTTCTCTCTCTCTCAATCTATCTCCTTTGTTTATTTTCATAAACTATGAGACTGAAGCCATGGATTTTCAAAAATCAGCAAGTCAAAAATATAGTATTTCAGTCATTCCCCTGTGAAACAATTCATTAACAAATTAATTACTCCTTTTTCTGTAATTCTGGTTTTTTTTAATGGTCACAGAGCTTGATCTTATTTTACCTTCAGTATAGCTAAAGTTTTAAAAAGCATCAGTAAGTTCACTTAAAAAAAAAATCAAGGATACAAACACAGTTTTCATGGTCCCAAAGTGATTCCAAAGTTCTTTAGCAGTCTTTTATAATAGTTCATATTATGCTAGATTCATGGAAGAAATGTTTTCAAGCTTCTCTACTAACATTTTGGAACTGATGCCCTTTATTTTTTAAGAATATTCAGCTGAGTAGATTGTTTTGTCTCAAAAAGAACTCACTGTGTCACTTTTAAGGAGGTATTTTTTAATTTAAATTTTATTGTAAAGGTGATGTACAGAGGGGTCGTCCCTCCATTTCTGTAACTCCCCTTCCCTTCCCCAAACCAGATAAAATTATATACAAGACAAAGGGTGCTGAAACCTAAACAGTGACAACAGGGCATAAACCAAAGGAGAAAACAAAAGAAAGAACTGCAAACAATACAATTTTAACAAGCCTCTTGTTTCCATTTCTTGGAACTAGAATATGTCTATAAATCTACAAATTAATCCAATGGATTGTAAAAGACAAATAATTACACTTGGATATGATTAGTTAAACAGCACTCTGAGCATTCCCACACTGAGAACAAAGCAGGATGTTCTTAGGAGAGGATCACGATGGCTCAATAGCTATGTGCATATGGCCACATAAAATGGACCTTATCAAAAGGAGGTGTTTTCTTATCCTTTGTCCCAGACCCCTGTGGGCTCGGCAGCCACCCACCTCTTCCCCTCAACTCATAGTGTACATTTATGCAAAAGTAAACTTGCAAATGGCAACAAATGCTTGATTATTTTAGTATTATTTTAGTGGACATTTTTGTAGGACAACCCATTTGCAACCAGTTCTTCCTGAGGAAGTCTGGGTTTACATTTTGATCTGGCAATGTGTCTGTGACAGAGCAGACACAGACCAAAGCCGGCTTCTTGCACCGGGAAAGGAGATGGCTCATGATGTAGCTGCGCACCTCTAGGGAAAGCACCACCGTGCCTCAAGCACAGATTACCGTTGGCCAGTTGCCTACTTCTCAGTGAGGAGGTGATTGCCGAAAGGTAAGGCTTCAAAAAAATCCACAGATGAAAGTGCATACATCCCCACACTGCCCGGCCACTGGCTGCAGAGTTCATACCGGACAGCCACAGCCGCATGTAAGAGACAGAGCCTGGCGAGGCCTGGGCTCCCAGCGTCCGCACGCGCCCTCTGCCCTCACACCGGAGGCCTTGGCCGCAGAGTGGAAGGGTCACAGGGAGGGAGGTGTCGCGTCTTACATTTTCCGCCCACATTCAGCGGGTCTATTCCTACTGTTCTGTGCACACGTAGCCCACGGCTTCTCCTGAGCCACGTTGCAGGCTCCCCTCGCTCACACTCACGGAGGAGGCATCTGGGGTCCCTGTGTCACGGGAAGGGGTGCCCAGAGCACCGTCCACCTCCCCCCGAAGCCCCGAGTTCACCGTCAATGGAGAGCTTCGCTTTCTACGTCTTGATCTCTGTTAGTGTAGGTGTTGAACTTTACTTTGGGAGGCACAGAACGACAATCATCTCTGTTTCTAATTAACGTTTCTCTCTAACTTTGTATTATGAAGTGGAGTCGACATGAGGGGCTGTTTGTCTGTCTTACCTAATTGTCCATTTATGGACAACTCCACTCAGTCTCCCTCAGCAGCCACATCATTTCATCAAACATAATTTTTAATTCCTAAAATATAAACTTAGAAAAAATAGCGTGCTAGGTGTACGTAGGTTGGGAATATGTTCTCTGGGGAGGAGGGGAAAGTACTAGGATTTGAACTCAGGGCCTTACACTCTACCACGTGAACCTTCCTTTTCCAGTCCACCGGACACAGCAACTTCCAACTTTCTCTACCACAAAGAAGAGGGCGTTTATAGAGGAATTCCAACAAAATAGCCGCAAATACAACTCTTCCCTGCTCTAGTTTGAACTTCTCAGGGAACTCTGCCCTGCTTTTGAATGTTTCCCAGATTTCTGCTTTCTCCTCTGGACAGATTCACTCATCCAGATTCCTACCAGTATTTCTTTACTGTCCCTCAGATCTGTACTGGGCGTTTTTGTATCAATAGTTTGTATTCTCCTTCCCTCCCTCTCTTCACCCCCCTCCTCCCACCATCCCACTGTCTCTTTCAATCACCAGATCACTTTGATTAAAAGACAGTTATAAATGTTGAGTCTTCCCAAGGAAGCAGCGCTGGCTTTATGATCTTGCTTTTCTGGTTTGAGGGACCACTTCTACCCTTACTGTGTTCTTCTTTTGACTTCAACCATCTTCAGATCGATAGGTCTATGGTTTTCAGCTTCCGTCCTTTTCTAATTAATCTATTAGGTCCGTGGTCTCCAGAACGCTTAGTCTCTAGCATTACCTAATATAATTAAGTTCATCCCAAGATTATGATTTTCCTGAAAGTATTTACTTTTATTCTTTTAATTAACATGTGTTAGTAGACAGGGTCACAGGTCATCGCACAAACACTTGATATTACATCAGTTGGAATCAAATGATTCCAGAATTTTCTTAATCAACGTGTTCATTTAGAATGCTTAGGAATGTGAAGGAAGTTAATGCGTTAAAGATTCTTACTAAACTAAACGCATTTAAAACAAAATTATATTTGTAGAAATCATCTTTTTTAGAAATTAACATTCTCAAATATAAATATAAATTTATTCAGTAAATGGTATTCATTATTATGGTCTGTTGTATTCTAACCTTCATTTCATATCTTCTAATCATTATTGGATTGCCTCATAAATATTCAGAAGTTTAAGCATTATTTATTTGATTTGATTCATTAAATTGTGTCCTTCCTTTATGACAAAATTGCTTCTGGGCACAAAGCAAGGAATCAGCCTGCAACCTTACCAGCCATCACATCACAGAGCATTGATTGTGAATAGTCAATTTAATAACTCGACCCACAGCTAAACCCAGGAGATTAGGAACCTGCAGACCGACCAGATCCAACAATCCGGGCCTCCGCCAGCCTCCAGCCGGGAAGGGCACCCCCCCTTCCCTCCCCCTGCCCCCCCTCTCCAAGGAGGAACAGGGAAAGTCGGTCACGTTTCACGGGGCACCTGCCGGTGAAGGACTGGGCAGGACAGTAGGCTCTAGCCTCCGATCCCACCAATTGCCAGTTCCACGTTAGGGCTGGCAGTGCATCAGGTGGCCACATACATGTAAATTCCCCTGAGAGCCCAAGGTCCCGCAGACACAGCTAGCCGAGGGAACTAAATCCTTACAGCGCGCTCTGTTTCCTTCCCTTTCATCTCTGTGCAATGACCCAGCTGCAAAATCCCATTTTCTAGGTTCAAGCAAGCAGGGAAATAGCCTCTGGCCTCTTCCTTCTTTATCTTTGCTTCAGCGAAACAAACTGCACCCAGCCGGGCCCAGGCTTCTGTCTGTTTTCTGGAAGCCTGTACGGGCAGCCGGCCCTCCCCTGGGTCAGCCCCAGAGCACAGCCCTGGGCTGGGGTGAGGAACTCCTCTCCACCACTCAGCCCAAGCAGAAAGAGCTGCATCCCTGTCCTCCTACAAGCTTATTCTACAGATAAGAAGACACTTGCTAAAGAAATCCTTCTAACTCTCCACACAGTTTCAAGAACATTTCTAGATACGGGGGTGGGGGGGGGGGTGGGGGGGGTGAGATCATTAGGAACACAGTCACCAAGATAAAACATACCTATTGGAAGCCATAAGACGCCTGGGCACACCTGGTATGGCCAAATACTTAAACCTGAGAAATGACCTGGAAGGAAACGTAAGTGAGTAAGAAAATGCTTAAGTTCGAAGGTGAAAAGATGGTGGATGCAAAGGACAGACAGATTTTGGCCCATAAATAGGTGTCCTCAAAGAAGATAGAAAACTTGGAAGTAAAAGCATCAGCAAATGCAGAGTAAAAAGAAACAAGAAAATGCAGAGTTAAAAGGTCAAAGAAGGAACACCTCACCCCCAGGGACGCCTCCATCCTGAAGGACGGACCAATTTCACACACTTTCAAGGAATTTTAAAACCCGAAAGCACCCTGTTTGTCCCCCATAGCTAAGCTTTCCCCCAAGTCATTTGGTTCCATGTTCAAAACATTCATGATGGCAATACTTCTGGGTGCCGCACCCACCTCCAGGCCCTGTCCAGCACCTCTGAGGGTCCCCCCGCCCCCCCAGGCCCTGTCCAGCACCTCTGGGGGTCCCCCCGCCCCCCAGGCCCTGTCCAGAACCTCTGGGGGTTCCCAGGTCCAGCCCAGCAGCCTCTCCTGATTGGAGACACTGTGCCACCTCGTTGCCATCAGTTCTTCACATCCAGTAGGACCAATTATCATCTGTGTACCATCTTAAAGGAGAGCATCAACAGAGGAATGAGGGTAATTTCACGCACTCGTAATTACAAGTAGTAATCATCGTGATAAACGGCAGCCAGCGGACGCAGCTGAGGAGGGGAAGGTCTCCTTGGGGAAATGGTCGCGGAGGATTCTCAGTGACGCTGAAACTGGAGGAGGAGGAGAGGCCGAGGAGCGGGACTGGATTTGGGGCCGTTTCCTCGCAGGCTGTGTGAGGAGAGGCCGGTGCAGGACACTGGCGCTGGGGAGATGCAGAGATCTCGCGGCGTGGAGACTTGTACCACGGTGCGGACTTGAGAAGGGAGTTTATTCCACAGGCAGCCCAGCACAGCCACAGTGCGGCTGAGCCCACAGCGCCCCAGAAAGCAGCCTTCCCCTGCTGCATCTTCCCAAAACACAAGTCTGACAGTGGCTCCTCCACCCCGACTCCTACTTCAGAGCCTTCTGGAACTCGGCCTGCTTCCCAGCCACCAGCTCTCCCTCTGGGCTTCCCTTGGTGTGTCCTGCCCCTGCTCCCCTCCACGCCACACCCACCACACCCCCTCCCTCCGCTCTCCTGCTGGCTTTGTCCTTGGCAAAGAATCACAGCCCTGGCTGCACCTCTATGGGCTGGTCCCTGGGGACCGCAGCTGGCACAGCGTCTGTCACTCCTCCGCTTCAGCCCTCCCAGTGCCCCGTCCGCGACCCGCCCCGAGCCACCCCGACCCCGTTCCTAAAGATACGCTCTAGGAAAAATAAGAGCTCTAGATTTCTCTCTAGGGCTCAACCTCCATTCAGGTGGCACAGGGAGAAGTCTGTCTCCACAGTGAGTTACTTAACGGACATTTTATAGTTTCCTTGGGATAGTTCGTATTATGCGTATTATGGCGGTTCATCAAAACATCCAATAGTCAATATCTGGCAGTCCAGAATTCATACCGGTCTGTATTAGCAGCAAACTTTGTCATCTGTTATTCAACCCAACCCAGTTCTTTCCGACCATAATTGTATTTGAAATCCTGTGATGCAGCCAGTGGCTACTGGAGAGACAAGGAAGGCAGATACAGCACTAGCAAGGAAAGCTAGCATTCGTTCACCCAACTTCTCAGTCAATTCTGCAGCTTGAAAAGAACCTAGATTTTTTTTTTTTGGCTAAAAAAATATGCTCAAGACCAAGCAAGATGAGCTAGCTCTCGAAACAAGAAATAATGGGGCCAGCAGCAGAGAAAAGATAGGATTCCAGGCTCCTCGCTTCCGAGCTTTCAAAAGCAATTTTCTGAAGTTCAGTCATTCAGCTATAATGTGCTTTCAATTTGGTGAGGAAATGGGGTTAAAAAATAGGATTTGACCACTTTATTAGGCTCCTTTCCTACGAGTCAGGCTCGGTAAAGGCCTTCTGGGCAGGGTTCGGTGGGAAAGGATGGAATTACTGGAGTTTCAGCAACCCTGTTTATGACATACATTAAGCGGTTTGCAAAACCACTGCGAGTGAGACTGACGGGGCTGAGGGCTGGTGAGGAGCGAGTCCCTGCCCAGAGGAGGGGTGCAGCCCCAGGGCCGGCTCCTGCCCCCCACGCCCTGCGACCGCGACCACCCCAGCACCCCACGCCAGGAAGAAGCAAACACCCCCCTGCCCCGGCTGGCCAGCAGGAAGGGCAGGGGCAGCTCCACTCCCCACACACAGGGAGGAAAACTGAGGCAGAGAGGAGGGGAGGGGGAGGGGGAGGAGGGGAGAGGAGGAGAGAGGATGGGCACTCAGAAAATGATCAGGAAAAGGAAAGAGGGAAAGGGAAGGGACGAAGGGAGGGAAGGGGAGGTGGAGCTTCCCCCCACCCATGTCTTAACATCGCTGTTTCTCTGAATCTCACCCACGTCCCGGCATGAAGGTCGTGATTCACCTTCCTGAGGGGTTACCCCTCGGGTTCTTGCTTAGAAAATTCCCTTCCCAAGCTCCATGGCGGAAGTGGCGCTGTCCTGCCCAACTCCTTTCATTGACTCCCGCACGCACAGTCCCAGCACCCCGCCTGGCCCTTGGGGTGCTGATGTGGGGAAGGGGGCACCGGGGTGATCTCTTCCCAGGGCCGGCCTCCGGCACCTTCACCGGGACCTTTGTCCTGAACTCGCGTCCTATCTGACACGTTGGCAGGTTGGCTACTGGAAAGACACGGAGGAGGAGGGCACCGCAGAGACGGTCAAGACCCGGGGGAATGAGTCCTTCGTGGTCCTGACCGGGCTGGAAGGGAACACTCTGTACCACATCACCGTGAGGGCCTACAACGGAGCAGGCTACGGGCCCGCCAGCGGCCAAGTGAGCGTGGTCACCAAGAAGTCCCGTGAGTGGCGGGCCCGGATTGGGGGGGGGACACGGTCCTCAGCCTGGCGGGGTCTGTGAGTGTGAGCCTGGACGGGGACACAGTCCTCAGCCTCGCGGGGTCCATGTGAGGGGGGGGGCACGGTCCTCAGCCTGGCGGGGTCTGTGAGTGTGAGGGGGGGAGGGAGACACAGTCCTCAGCCTGGCGGGGTCCATGTGAGCGGGGGTGGGGGGTGGGCACGGTCCTCAGCCTGGCGGGATCTGTGGGGGAGAGAGGGGGACACGGTCCTCAGAGCCATCCCGGGCTCTGGAAGGGTGGGGTCAAAGAAGGAGTTTTGATCCCACGTCTTGGTTCAAAGCTGAGATCTGAATTCCGAAAGCAGTCATGAAAACTTTGCATTCATGGTGGACAAAGGTTATCTTCCCCTGAAACAAGGCTAAGCGGTTTCTGACGCAGAAGGGAGATAAAAACGATTTGAGTTCAGAAGCTCAGTGGAGTAGCTATTAAAATGACACTCTTGGAGCCAAGCCCCCTGGTGAGACTTGGGCGGCGCCCCCGCCACGCCCTCCCCAGAAGGCCTTAAATGAAGAAATGCATCTTGATTCCTCCTCTGACTCCTGCTCTCTGCTCCGCAGCGCCCAGCCAAGCTCCGAGCGACCTCCGGTGGGAGCAGCAGGGCGCTCAGGTCTCCCTGGGCTGGGAGCCCGTCAGGCCGCTGGCCAACGAGTCCGAAGTCACAGGTTACAAGGTCAGTGCCTCCTCCACTCCCACGCTCACATCTCGCGCGGGCTACTCTGTCATAGAATGAGCACCCACCCCCAGGCACGGGCAGAGACCAGGGCAGGCAAACCCAGCTGCCGGTCCACGGCCAGGAAGGGATATGGTATGCTCCTCGAGGAGAAAGACCCACACGGGCCAGGCCCAGGCTCCGCAGCCCTCCGGACAGGCAGATGCGTAGAAGGACTTGGCATTAACAAAGATGCATGTTTTCAGCTGCAAGGCCAGGGCCTGGGAAGGGAAGTCAGGGAGAAAGACGGCCGTCTGTCTCCCCGCAGAGTTCTGAGCCTCCCAGCCACTGGGCCCGGCGCTAACAGCAGCCCTGCACAGGGGAAAACACCGCCCAGCTTGCTGCTAGAAATCAGGTTTGCCTCTGTTTAAAAGTACATGGTCCACCTATTGAATTGGCTTAATTTCAGATTCTTGTTCCACAATTTCAGCTTCTGTTTACCGCCTTCAATTCCAAGCAAAATTACTAGCTGGATATTTACAGTAGATTGGAAAACGTTTTTGTGGCAATATTTAGACTGCGCGCATCATCATAGGTGGCTTTTCTACCATGGGAGATAGTAACAGTATCTGGGGTCTAGCATGCTACATTCGAGAGCCGAAAGCAGAAGCTGATAGAAATGGAACACACATTTTAGGGTAAGCGTTCTCGACACTTAGACTGCCTGTTGCCCGCTGAGGGTAAGCCAGTCACACACAAGCCCCCGGACACGCACATCTGTCCTGGAGCTCAGGGGCATTCAGTTTGACCATTGGGGTGGCAGGGGGTCATTTTCCAGATCCTTCCCTACCCTTCCCCCAAAGGCCATGTCCTTCTGATTTGTCCTCGACCACAGAGCCGCTCCTCTGTGGTTAGGGGCCAGAGATGTGGTCTGTCCGGTCGGGAACCAACCTGCCACCGTTCAGGCATAACACGGTCTCCCAGATGGGATGGGCAGGGCAGAGCGAGGGGAAAGCACAGGGCAGCGCAAGATGCCAGAACCTGCCAGAGGAGAGCGGACCAGAGGCTGCGCGCTGGGCGCGACCCCGGCCAGGCCCCGCCCTCCGCTCACAGCCGCCCCCTCTGTCCACCCAGAGTGAGCCGCAGTTCTCAGCAGTCCTGAGCATGGGGGCTTCCCTTGCCTGTGAACCCAGTTACCAACAAGATAAATAGCCACGTTATCCTCACCTCACGTTTCCTAGACACACAGCTGCTTTCCTCAAGTGGAAAGGAAAATAGGCAGTAGATGCCCGAGGCTATGATTTCACTGGAGCTAATGTCCACTCCCTACCAGAGCACACTCCCTCCCACACAGAAAGGCACCATCTGTCACCAAGAATTCAGGACAAGGGCTTCAGGCTGTCAACCAAGAAAACAGTGCTTCTAGTCCACATCGACAGAACATCCCTTCCCGGACTTAGTCGCCCACCCCCTTTCCAGTCCCACCTCCACGCCGCACCTGTCAGCCCCAGCCGGAGCCCAACCTGTACCGAGTACCCTAGGAACCATCATTGCAGACAGCCGCCATCTGCGGCCGTTCACCAGCAGCCCTGGCCTCACAGACACACGATCTGTATGGGGTGGGGGTCTAGGCCATCTATGGGCTGCGTGGATACAGGAGGTGTGTAGGATATATGGGGCATAAGGGCCCTGTGAGGTATACGGGATACCGGGGATTATGGGATACATGGTTATATGGAATATATGAAATGTATCAGGTATAGGGGTTGTGTGGGATAGAAGGGATATATGAGGTATACGGAAGGTAGGTGACGGATGGGATGCGTGGGCTGTATAGGATTATGGGATATGCAGGAGGCATGAGATGCAGATTCCTGTCTGTCCTGGGACAGACAGACGCCGTGCTTCCCAGCCCGGCCTTGGATCCCACCATCCCCCAGGGAGCTGTCAGTCCACACCCACTCTCTCTGATTTACGTCTTTATACGCCTCTTTCATCTTCTATTCATCCCCAACATGAAACACAGCCTCTTCCTGTGTCTCACTAATTTAAAGAAACTGCTGGATGCTGGTCTCATTGAGTAATGGCTCCATGCCACTCCTTATACCATCTGCATTCGATTATGCCTAATATTTTTCACAGTAAAATTCCTTTAAAAAACAAAAATGACCCATATGTCAAGTATGTATGAGGGAGACAAAGTTCTTACACATCCATACATCGGAGGTGCTGGGGGGGGAGGTGTGGGGAGGGGACAGGGAGGGGAAGGCCTTCACTTCAACACGGTCCACCCTTTTTATGTTTATACTGACAGACATCACTGGCAAAAAACTTCTTCTGTTTTTGGCACATTCCCTCCATAGTCTGTTACTGTACCACACACAGAGCATTCATGTCCAGATTGAGCCTCGGGGAACTGCAGAAAGCACTGAATTGTTTAGGATTTTATTTTTGGAAAATCCAGTACTCTCTGGTTTTTTCAGTATAATTTGAGAGCAGTCTTAACATTAGACCATTTCCTTTCTGCATAAATACAGCTGTCATGGAAACTGGTGATCTATCAACGTCCAGATTCTCAAAGAACTCCCTTGCCTCCTTGCTGTCCATAACTATTCTTAGCGTGTCTTGATAACGCCTTCGACTTCTTCACACTTGTCTTTTCTAAACTGGGATCTTAAAATGGGCCAAAGTTCTCTAAAACCATTAATTTAGTGTAACTTTGCCCTGAGCACACCTCTTGCAGCAGCTAGCATGGAGCCTTACAGACCATTGGTAAAGATCACGTTTAATCACAAATTCCTTTTGCGACCATTAACTGATTTTTTTCCATTGCCTCTGCCTTTTGTCCCCAAATCTCAACTGATCCATAAATTTTTCTTCAACTCTGGATTTTACAGCAACATTAGATATGCATTGCTGGCTGCGTTTTCCTTTGTCATAAAAATTGTAATTTATGAAACCCTAACAACAGTGCCCTCTACCACAGTCGCTCCCCTGCCAATCCTCGCCAATTTACATCCTTTCCCGTGTTCATAAATCTCATGTCTAATTGTCTCATGTAGATGATCAAATTCTAATTCATCACAGAGCTAGTCAAACTCAGAAGCATAAATCCTGATAGAACTGTCAGTTATGAAGCATAAAGAAACTGCTATAAGCATCCTCCAGAAACCGTTTCCGATTCCCGACTTGAGGAGTACTCTGCACTGCCCCAGCACCACACGTGAGCCCACACCACACGCGTCGCACTGCGCGCTCTGCTGTGTGTCTGGCAGTGAAGGGCCTGGGGGGAGAGCACGCGTGGCGTTCTCCGGTGGATCTGGTGCAGGTGCCCGACGCCCAGTAAATAGTAATACTCCTTTACCATCTTGCGTTTCCATCAAAGCTGTGGTATCCTCCCAAAGGGATTCAGGAAAGAGGATTTCAGATCATGCTGTGCTTTCGTGAAGTCATTTTCCTGCAAAGACCCCAAGTAAGTTTAAACCCATGGAAGATGAAGGGAATATATTACTACATGCAAAGAGAACCAAGACAGCTAGGCTTCAGTATATGAAAATACTGCTTCTCTAAACTTTAGTTTCTTGTTACTTTGAACACAATTTCCACAAAGTAGATAGAGATAGGAATGTGGGTAGATAGATAGATAGATAGACAGACAGACAGATAGACAGATAGATTGATAGATAGCAAGTAGGGAGGTGGTGGCAGAGTGTTTGTCTTCTGTCTGTCTGCCCATCAGTCCATCCTTTGAGATTCGTCAAGCTGCTTTCCACCAACCCCACACTTTCTCTCATCCAGCATCAGGTCTTTCTCCTTGTACCACCATGAAACAGGTGACATTATTTCAACCAAACAAGAGAGTGAATTCAGTTTGAGGAAAGTTAACGATTTGCCCAAATTTGTTCAGCAGAAAGGTGTAGAATATTGATTTTGCTTCTCTGGCTTTCTTTATAAGAAATGGTTTTGAATCCAGGTCTGTGTGATGACCACGCCATTGCTATTTCCACTGTGCACACAAGTCATATTTTAGTAACAGCAATACTTACAAAGAGCATGCACATGAAAGGAAGCACGTCAGGTGCTGCTACTTGACCGTTCTGTGCCGTTCAAAGTGACACCAGCAAGAGCAGGAGAGCAGCCCAGGGAGGCAGCTAGGCAGCATGGAACACGGATCCTCACTAACCCTCACGAATCCTCACCCCCACCAGGCCCCAGGCTCCTGCGTGAATTCTCTAAATTCACTTATTGCTTAGCTTCCTGGTAGAAACTGGGCCGTCGTGAGTCTTGGTTGGCGTTGGTGTTTGCCATGCACATAGGTGAGCTCACGTCTGCCACCACACAGAGGTGACAAGAAAGCGTTCACTTAGCCACCTGCTGCTACCCAGAGGCCAGCTCCCCACAACGCAAACCACCACGGAAGCCACAACTGAACACAGCTCAACTCTCCAGCCATTTCCTATATGGCAAAGGATGTGTTGTTAATACACTCAGCGGCTTTTCCCTTTCCTCCTTTCACACTCAGGCCCTCCCGGGACAGTGCTCACGGGGGAACCCGGCCGCAGAGAGCGCTCCGGCCGCTCCCTCGCTGCCACCTGCCCCGCATCGCCCTCACAAACCCGGGATGTGCTCTTGTAGGCGTAGCTCCCTCAGCTCCGTCTGAATTCTTGTCAAGCTGGCAAACCCTCTGTCTTTCAAGCCTTAGCTCCGGCACCACCTGCTCTGGAATTAACCTTCTCTGTGCCCAGAGCCCCCGTGTGCCCCGACAGCCGCGAAAAACGCGCACGGCATTTGCTCACGTAGCTAAGCTCCGTGCGCTGGGCTGGGGAGGAAGGGCGCTGCCGGTGGACGGCCACAGCCGCCGCCTGGACGGCCACTGTTAAAGCGGCTCCGTTGTCCTTGCAGGTGATCTACAGGCAGGAGGGCCACAGCCACAGCGAAGTCATCGTCACCCAGAAGCCACAGGCAGTGGTCCCCCTGCCGGAGGCGGGCGTCTACATCATTGAAGTTCGGGCGTCCAGCGAAGGAGGGGACGGAACGGCCAGTTCCCAAATCAGAGTGCCTTCATATTCAGGTAAGGCTGGGCCTCGCAGGCCTCGCTTGATGGCTGTGATCGCTGCAAGGCGCTCTAAGTCGCATCAGAACTGCGCAACAAGCGCAGAGCTCGGGAACGCCGCGACGGGTCTCTCCTGGTTCTCCTCCCTTCCTCCCATGAATTCAAGCATGGCAGCTGCTCACCACTGCAGAATCTCTAGCTCGAGGCTGGTGTATTCATCAGGATATGCCCGTCTCTGGGATCCACCTGGCCTTCCCATCTCGGTACCGGCCCGCTTGGCTTTGGGAATATTGCCTTTAAACTGGCATTGCACCAGCTGATGCCTACCTGTCTGTTATCCTACTGCTAGACGACTTGACGCTCACTGACTTCCAAGCAGATTATAAACTTGGTTGGTCATTAGTTTTGTGTCAGTACTGGGGCTTGAATGTAGCCACACCTTCACTTCTGTCTTTTTGGAGATAAGAGTCTCACGGGCTTTCCTTCCCAAGCCGGCTCTGAACTGAGATCCTCAGATCTCAGCCTCCTGAGTAGCTAGGACTATAGGCGTGAGCCGCCAACACTCAGGGTGGCCATTTTAATTATTAGTACAGTTATTAAGTGTCTGCTTTGGCTGAGCCACTGCTATCCATGAGATCATCTCAGCCTCCTAACAAGCACAAGGAGACACACTTCTCCTGTTTCACGGAGAAACTTTAAGTGTTGCGCTATGCACCCCTATCATTAACTGGTAGGACAAGGGCCAAGCCCAGGCGTGTTGGTCTTTAAGGCCTGAGCATCGGTTCTTCTCTCTCTGCCTCAGGGGGGAAAATCACGAGTGCACAGTCGACGCTGCACACGGGGTCCGTGTCGTCCTGGGCGGTGCTGGCCTCAGCCCTGCTGCTCCCGCCCGCCGCCTGGTGAGGCCGCAGCCCTGGCCGGCTCCTCCACACACCTGCCACTGGAGCCCAGGTGGAGACCGGTCCGAAGAGGAGCTTCGAACCGCAGAACCGCGGGGTACACTCACAAGGGGCCGCGGAACGCTGCCTCCTCACCAGGCTTTGCTTTGAGAGGACAGCCCAGTTACAAAATATGCAGAGTGTGTGCGGCGAGCCTTGTAAGCAAAGGGGATTTCCCTCAAATGTATTCTTAATATTTTAATGCGTGGAGTCTGGCTTTCTGTCGACGGCTCTGAGCGAGCGCCCGCCTCGCTGGCTCTGTGGTCCGCAGCTCTGCTGCCGCACAGACCCCCAGACTGAGAATGAAATCTTGCTGAAGACTGTGGGTCTGGTGTTTTCCTTTTCCCTTCCTCTGGCTATTCCAATTGCCAGACCAGAAGAGAGTATGAAAATACTTCAGTGAGGTGGCCCCTGCCAGGAGAGACGCACAAAGATGTTCCCAAGGAGAGTCTGAGCGCTGGGGGCGCAGCCAGGCTTGTCGGGGCCTTGCCCAGGGCGCGGGCCTGTCCCGGGAGGCTGGTGTGTGTTCCCCTTCGAGCACTTCAGCCCTGTAGCAGCAAACACAGCAAATGTTTATTTTTAATAGCAAAAGATAGTGTAAAGTCACTAAAACACATGACAACTAAAACACAGGCTACCAGAAGGCGACACGTGCCACTGGTAGATGCAATGAGCTTGGAGCAGAGCCCCTCCAGTTCTCCACCTCTTGTCAGAACAGACTGTGAAGCGAGGCCAAGGCCTCCTTGTAATTGCAAATTAATGTTAAGGACAACGAAAATGTGTTGCACAAACAATGATACCTATATGTTAAGCCGGGTGCTGGTGGCTCACACCTGTCATCTGAGGATCACAGTTCAAAGCCAGCCTGGGCAGGAAAATCTGTGAGACTCTTATCTCTAGTTACCTGGCAAAAAAAATCCCAATGTGGAGCTTCGGCTCAGTATAGAGCACCCTTAGCTTTTCTAGAGCAGAAAAGCCCAGGCCCTTAGTTCAAGCCCACATATTGGCACACACACACACACACACACAAATTCCGAGCAGAGCAAATAAATTTTGATTATTTTTGATAGCTCCATGCACAAATATGTCATTTACACAATCCTGCCAACTATCAAAATAAAGAGGACGTATTAATAAACTTGTTTTTCCTAATTAAAGGCACCATAATGTAATACCCAGGCAGGCCAGCTGTGCATCCTTGGGTTCTGAGTCTTCAGAGTCGGTCACGTGAGGGGCGGCTGGGCTGAGTGAGTAGAGATGGTTACTGACAGCAAAGGGAAATTCCACCCACGCACAGATGACACAGAGGTTCTAGAACACTCAGGGTGGGCCTCAGAGCCATGGAGACACTCACGATGCCGTGCTGTCCGGAGAGCACCCGAGACGGAGCTCACAGTGACGCCCACCTGAGAACAAGAGCCCCCCCCCACGCCTCCCCCCATCCCCGCCCAGCCCCTCCCGCGGAATCCTAAACAGCCAACAAGTGAAAAGGTACTACGCTCCAGAGATGGCCCCAGAGGATGCTATCTGCCCTGTCAGAGCAGAGTTGAGGGTTTCCAGTCCCCGGGCCCTCAGACTCCGCTCAGAGCCACCATGTATCTAGGTATGGCAAGCGCTCATTTTCTGTGGGAGGAGAATCCTATCCGAGAAGATAAACCTGAGCACAGGAGAGATGATTGCAAAGCTGTGTGAGCCAGTAGACCGGAGCAGGCAGTGCAGATGGTGAGCAGTTAAGCCTGTGACAAACAGCAGCGAGCGTCCTTCCCTCGCGCGTGGACGGTGGCGAGAGGTGTTTAACCCCAGAATCGGGAGCTCTCCCAAGGTGGCTGTAACCCTAAGAACCCCAGTGCATCTGGAAAACCACAAGGAGGTGTTAATCATGGGAGGTTTTACATAGTAGGTGCAGCAAGCCATGTCCCTCACTTTCCATGATATCCTCTACGAAACTGATACAAAGAAAAATACAACCAATGTCTGGCAAATTCCAACCAACCCATATTCCAGACTGATTATAGACAGTGCACACACACCACCAGCATTTTCACAGACAATGCCCGAAGTTGCACTTTCCCAGAAATCAGAGGGGTGGGATGTTTTTACTCCACACACACAAGATTTGTATTTTGCATCATAAACCAATTGATGAACAATTTCCAGTGCTGATGGACTTGGGTGTTACACATTTGTTACTTTGCCTCCCTTACCACCGCCCGTTAGGTTTTGGCTGCACAGCCTGGCAGGTATTTTCTTGGATGGCATCAAACCCACACAGTCTTAAATCACTAAAGAGACTGTATTTTTGTATAACGTCAATTGAACTACACAGAAGCAGCGCTGCTTGTAATTAGGACTTTCCCGAGAACGAACGCTTTGCAGCCCTAGCTGAAGGTGCTGTGAAGTGGGTGGAAACCGTTAAACATATTGTATACAATCTGTATTTAAACCATAGATACAGTATGTCAGTGGGAGGCGCAGTCAGATAATAGTTCTGTGTGCTGTTCTTGTAACATTAGACCTTTTTAATAAAGAATTCTGTTTTTATTGACTTTTATCTTCTCTCCTGTCAGCTACGTAAATGACAGCATTGCCGGCAGAGCACAGAAGCCGCGGGACTGCGGGTTCCGGTCCTGCACTGGACGGTCTCGCTCTGCCTGGAGTCTGCATGCTGTTAGGATGTTAGGTTCAAAACTCCCCCTCGCTGCCCAAGCAGCTACAACTTGGAAAGCTGAATTTATGTCCGAGAATAAAAGGAGCGAGGAAACCAGGGCAGCTGGGATGAGTTTGGGGAGAAGCCCTGAGCTGTCTCAGATTTGCAGGGAAGTGTGAAATGTACGCTTCTGCTTGTTCAAGAGCCAGAACGGTGGGTTGCAGCCTCAGCCGAGTGCCGTCTTCACGCAGGGCAGCCTGGTCTCTGCGGCTCCCACCTGCTCGTCCATCTCGAGTCCCCCACCAGTCCACGTGATCCTACCATTATGTGTTTACGTCTCTGTGTCACCTAACCAGACAATGCCTTGTTTCCACACGGGCTTTTCTCAGTGGCGCCAGCACGGTACCTGGCACAGAGCAGGGAGCAGAAAATGGGATTGAATTTGATGCTGGCCTTAGAACACCCTGTGGGTCCGCTGGGCGGCGGCCCCACGCGCCCGGGGGCTGCCTCTCCGGTCCGGTGCAGATGCGCAACGTGTGGTTTTCAGGTCTTTTCACACACAATGAGATGCCGCCGCTCTGAAGGGACTTGTCCCGCCCCGACAATCCCACAGCCCCAGAGCATCTTCCAGGTGACAGAGCAGAAATGTGCAGAGACATGGCCACAAGCCCCACCCCGTGTAAGAAGTAGGGAAGGTGGGTGTGCATCTGGTCTTGCTCTCCGGAGAATGGCAGAGTCCTGGAATGCGCTCGGAGACACGCACCTGGTGGGACAGAGAGAGGCGGGCTGTGAGCTGGCCACAGGCGGCCGCCCTCTCCATCCTGACCCCGGACCAACACACGGGTCCCAGGCAGGCGGCTGCCCTCTCCATTCTGACCCCGGAACAATGCACATGCCTGTGTTACTTTTAAGAGTTCAGCCAAAAGAAAACAGGCAATCTCTAGAAATGGAGAATGAACTTGGGCACTAGAGACAGTGAGCAACTGAGCCAGTCCTTCGGCCAGGGGTCGGGTTCAGCGGACGTTTCCCCGTATAGAACCCTGGGAAGAACATATGTTTTGTCGGTACGTCTCTAAAGGGGCACACATGTACTACACACACACGTGTGTGCCCACTGACACAAGCTCACGTGCACACGCGCGTGTGCCCACACAGACACATGGGACCTACAATGACTGGTGTCCTGCGGGTGGCATAGTAGAGGTATTCTTTTTCAACTACCCAAGTATAAAACCCTAAGTGTTATCACGGTATTTTAAAAGCCAGTTCCAAGAGGGAAGAGGGCCCCGCATCTACGTCCTTCGGCATGGAAATGTCAGCCTGATTTCATACTTTGTTTAACCTCCTTCTTAAAAATTCTAGAAAAGAGAATGAACGTCTTTATTGCACACATGGTCCACACGGTGCCTAAATAACTCACACCTGTGGGCTCTATCGACAAGTGCCACGTGCCACGGCGGGGTGGGGCTGTCACCAAAATGATTGACTTTCAGGTCTGTGAAAACGCTCGTGATGACCTTGAAACCTCTGGTTTACACCTGGTCAGACGCTGTGGTCCTAGCGAGGGAACAGAACCGCAGGAAGGCCTCTCCCCAGCGGGGGGGCGCTGAGAGCCAGGGGTAACAGGACAGGACAGAGCACAGCCCCCCTGGCAGCACAAGCACCTTGGTGAGAAGAGTCACAGGAAGGGACCCAGCCACCCTCTAGTCAGAGAAGAAGCACATCGGAATAAGCAAGGCAGAGCTTACTTGAGGGGAGGGGGAAAAGACATCACCAATGTTCTTAAAGGAACAGCTGTGGTGAACCGTGGATCTGTGAATTTAAGAATAAGAACATGACGATTTATCATGTGACGTGCTCCAGTTTGTTCAGCGGTCTCCACAATACCAACACGGGCTGTCACAATACCAAAGGGAGGAAGACACAATACCAAAGGGAGGAAGACACAGAGCAGCCCGTGTGTGCACACTGAAGGAGGAAAAATCAATGTGACTGGGCAAACTGTCAAGTTTAAAATATAGGTCGTGCCGGGCAAGCGTTTGCATCTACGCTGTGTAGTTCGCTTAGTCTTCCTCTTCTGATAACGGCCGATTATTGCTCAATAGCTACGTGAGATTCCAAAGGATGAAAGTGCATCCTGTCCCCAAGCTCTTCTCCTCCCTTGGACCTGTGCATTCTTCTAACCCTGTTTCTGGGCTCTGCTCTCTCTGCCCTGAATCTCAGGGTTTTCTGGAGTTCATTTCCTCCCTCTCCCTCCTTCTCTCTCTCCCTCCTTTACCTCTCCCTCCCCCTCTCCTCTCCCATGGCTTCCCCACTGCCCCAGAGGACTCCTGGACAGAGCACCCTCTGTCCCAGCGGCGGTGAACTCAATAAGGTCACTGAGGTGGATCCCAAAGCCCCAAAGGGAGAGGTCGGCTGGTTAGGGCCTATGGCCTCTCATTGGCAGATACAACAAACTTGCTCCTCCCAAGGTGCATGCGGTATCTCCTGCCTGGGGACGGCACCTCACATTCCCAAGGGCTTTTCTTACCAAGCATCAGCCTCTGGTTTTACATGCGAGGAGCAAGCCCCGACTTGGTCAGCTGGCAGAAACCAGAGACACCAACAACGCTGTGCGCATTGCCATCCCTGAAATGACTACGTCCGCTTGCGCTGGTCAGCGCGGGAGACTCCACGCCGAAACATTCAAAAGCCTTCTGCGAGCACACAGGAGGACGCGCCTGGGGGAGGAGCACACAGGCCCAGCGCCCGTCTCCAGACAGAGCGGTACTCACCACAACGACCCCAGGAAAGGAAATGGCTTTTTTTTTCCTTTGTTGTTGTTCTTGTTTAATTTCCTTTTTGTCTTAGTTGCTCGTTGAGCTGTCTCTGTGGGAGGGAGTAAGGAGGAGCACAGAAATGGGGGGATGGGGTGAACAATAGCAGTGATGCTACTAGAAAAAAAGAAAGAACAAGAACAGCCCAAACTATCCAAAAACAGTTCAGATCCCCCGGGGAGCGAGCGACCGTGCGATTTCGCTTTCCTCTCTGCATTCACCTGCTCGCTCTACAAAGACCAACCTGTGATGGCACAGTTGTTTGTATTCTGAGTCGAGTAACTACATCCAAGCCTTGAAGCTCCCTGGTTAAGGCCCGAGTGCCTTCCAAAGCCGGACTTCCCCTTCGCACAGACCCAGTGAACAGACCAGGCAGCTGGCGAGCAAGCTAGAGGAAGGAACAGATCAGGAAGGAAATCCACAACCCCCTGTGGTCAACTGCACAACAAGAAAGAAAGGAAGGAAGGGAGGGAGGGAGGGAGGAAGGGAGGGAGGGAGGGAGGGAGGGAGGAGGGGGCCAGGCCTGCAGTACACGCCTGTAATTCCGCCTGGACCAGAGGCAGGGGATGACGCAGTCCATGGCTGAGCTGGCCAAAGTCTAAGACCCAAGCAGAAAAATGAGAGCAAAGGACGGGCTGGACTGAGCCAGTGGAGTGCGTGCCAGCCAGAAGCGGCGGAGAGCACTTACTGTGCCAGCCTGTCACAGACTTGGCTCCCCCAATCTGAAGAAAAGAAAATCACCCAGGGCACCAGGGCCTGTGGGCCAATCCACAGAACTCTGTCCACGGGAAAACAGATGACTACTGTTCAGATCTCTGTAACCGCCCATGGCCAGAGTCCGCCTCCCAGACAGTACACACCAGGCAGGCTCCGGAACCCGAGCATCGGCCAGCGGGGACACACTGACCTTCTGTGGGTTCAAGAGTCACACGGGCCCAACACACCCAGGCATGGGGAGCTGCGCCCTGCCCTCTGCAGCATGTTCAACCGAGAGAGCCTCGGAGCCTTCCGGAATCAAAACCAGAGCCCTCAGATCTTAGCCCCAGGCACCAGACCGCTACCTCACCAGGGCCGTTCCCCTGCCACACCCCCAGACCTGCGCGCCCTACTTCAAATTCCAACTTCTTTCTCAAACGTTTCCAGGTCTACTTCCTCCCTGCTGTGTGTGTGCAGATTCTGGTCACGTATTGCATCTGTTCAGCTTTCCTGGAGTCAGGCACCCAGCGAATCATTGCTCCTGATTCTGTGATGTCAGCACCCTACGCCCACAGCCCGGCTCAGCCGAGCCCCGGCTGGGTCTCCCTAATGGTCTCTGGAATGAGGGGCCGCGATACCGTGGGAAGGGCTGATCAACCCTGTCCATGAGCATGGACCACACACAGAAGAGCATCTGCGACAAAGCCCGGAGTCGGGGACCGGCTGAGACAGAACAAGACTCGGCGGAGGCTCACAGCCCCGCGGGAGAGCAGAGGGGGACCGGCCCCCGAAGCCCACACCAGCCTCAGGGAGGAGGAGCAGAGCTACCACGCCGTGTCCAGAGCGGGCCCCAGGGCCCACAGGGGCCTGTGTGCCCCCCACAACTGTGCCCCCCACAGTGTGCCACACACAGGTAGGCCAAGAGTTACCCGACAGGCTCGTGGGAATCACTGAGCATGCTGGGGATGGATCCTCTTGAAATTGTGGCTAGCATTACATTTCACTTAGACTATATATATATATATAGCTTTAAATCAGTGTTCCTTGGGAAGAACCAATTCTAAAGATTAAAACGGGATACGTGCACATCAATCTTAATTTTAGAATGTTGCAGCCTGGGACCGAAGGCCTAGCCTGCCCCACAGAGTGCGCTGAACTGCATGAAGCTGTTTTAATGGATATCTCAGTCAGTTAACTTTAAAGAATAAAAGCTGCTCCTTTGGACAGACAAATTGGGAGTGTCCAGAGCTACAGGTGGCCGGTGGGTACCGATAACAGATCCCTCAAGTAAAGGACAGCTCTGTTGGTCCAGAAAGTTCCATCTGATTACAGTGCTCTTAATCCTGGGAAATTTGGAAGGTACAAGACCACCTTTGAGGGACGGCCGAGCGGCCGCGGCCCTCCGCCGAGGTGTGTGGCCCTTGCTTGTAGTACCGAGTTTTTCCCCGTAGGAGAAGCTTCACTGAAAGCGTCCTCACACAACTTTGGTCCTGTGGAAAGCAACACAGTACGTTCTTCTACACCAGCAGCAGCGAGAACGGGAATCTCTCTCACCAAATCTCTACAGTCATTAAAAAACACTTACATTAGAGCAAGCCTGCTAATTTCCAGTGGGATTTCCCCCTAATTATATTAATGTGGTCCTTCAGCTATCATTTTGAAGGTACTGACAATGCCGAGGCCAGCTTAGATCATTTTTCATTTATTTTCTAATATGGTGCTAATCCTTTTTCTATTTCATACTTCCTACCATTGATTCCACTTCCTGCCAGCATCTATCTATAACTCGCCAAACTCACTCCTTTCGCAGACAGCCCCGGCCTCCCAGATGAGCGATCTGTCAGGCCGCCATCAAAATCAAACCACCCTTTCTGTCCTCTTCCACGCGGTCTCAGCGCCTTGAAGAGTGGGTAGCCCTGCTGCTGTTGGCTAGAGCGTAGGTTCGCTTCCCAAGAGCTGAGACTTATACACTACACATGACACAAAACTGCCTCATAAACATGGGCAGACTTAGTGCACGCCCCCTTCTGGCTGACGTCATATTGCTTTTCCTCATTAATTACACACATTTGCATTAAACAACTATATTGTACTATTAGCAGGCAATTCAGGATCCAACTTCAGCGTTTTCTTCCGCTCAGCCCGCCGTGGTCGCCGCGTGCGGACCCTTCACGCCCCGTGTCCGGCCCCTGTGTGGTGCCGGTGGGAAGGCCGCGCCTGTGCTCCGCCCCTCCCGGTGGGTGAACGGCGTGAATGCGAGGGCACACGTTGGCAGCGGAAGCCTCCCCGCAGAAGGGCACGCCACCATACTGAAAGCAGAAAACTACAAGGTCTCCTCCTCCTCCTCACGTGGCTGACCCGTACACAGCTCCGAGCTTCGAAGACCCTGAAAGAAGCCCCCACCACCCCCTGCCCCGCATGGAACTTACTCCTAAACTGCAAAGTGTCGACAAGTATAACTTACTGGGTGGACTCGACCTGTAAGAACTGCTCGCCTGGTAGAATTTAACAGCTCAGCGCTCAGGTGAGTCTCAGTTCTGCGGCAGTAACGAACAGCCCAGTGGTCCGGGAGGCTTATAGCAAAGCAACCTGAGGCTGAGACTCACGTCTCAATGCGCAGCCACCGGCTGCCTCCCCCGCCACCTTGCCAGGCCCCAGCTCAGGAGCAGCCCACCTGCAGTGACGCAGAGAGAGCAGCTGCTCCCCGGCGGTAGCTCCCCGTGATGGAGTGACGCACACCCCGTCCTCCGCACCAGCCCAGCGCCGCCCCGTGCTCTGCCCTTGAACTACGCAGGAGCATAAAACCCCTGAGGAGGAGGACGGGGCAGAAAGGCCTCTGGCTTGTATCACCAGCGGAGATGAATTCGATCCAAAGCGTGTGTGCACACCCAGGCCGCTCCGTCTCATGCTTTCCACTTCAAAGCATTAACTGATATCTCCTAAAATGTAAATATTCTGCTTCTCAGTCTCCTCATCCAAGGAGATAAAATGCAGATTTCCAGCTGCTCCGCCAGAGCCTCCCGCTCCAGTCCTGCCAATAACAAACCTGGAGTTTTAGTGCGTTTCTAGCAGGAGGCAGCGCAGAATGGCTGGCGTCAGCCTCGGTCCCCGAGTCTACCTGACAGGCGCAGGCCCAGCCGCCATAGACCGGGGAACAAGCTCCTCAGGGACTCATACCATGAGTCCCCGCACGAACTCTGCTCAGCAGGTGTTGTTAGTGTCACTTACCAAAACTGGACCAAGATAACTTGTCAACTGATGAGAAGCGGGACCTAAAGCCAGGTCCTCTCAGCTGCTCGAGCCTTCCTTGAATTTCAGGGCCAGTCAATTGCGTGTCCCCTGTGTGACACCAGAGCGTGTCCCCTGTGTGACACCAGTGTCACGCAGTTCCTGCATCCTTCCAGACAGATGTGATGTCCGGTCCCCATGAAACCCGCCTTGTCATCTGTCTCCCAAGCCCGGGACAAGATCGGTTTCTTTAGGACAAGGACAAGTCCTCCAGTGTCTTTGGAGCCCTGTCACTGTGCTTCCCGTGAATATTAATACAGGTGATAAATAAGTCCGCTGTGCACCTCGAGGCAAGCTTGGTCAAAAAACACGAAGCAATGTTCTCGGTCAGCGAGGGCACGGGCTCCGAGGATCAGGGCCGCGGTGGGAAGTGGAGCACGCGTGGGGACGGCGAGCCGGTCTCCCTGCGTCTCCAGGCGGCCTGCGCGTGGCCCACGCCCGGCTCTCCCCCCCCACTCCAGCTTCCCCCGCGTCCATCGGGTGGATGGCTGAAGGCTGTCCACCACGTTGCGTCGCTGCTGGGAAGCGGAACAGAGCTGGGCAGATCCTTACGCTATCCTAGCAAAGCCTTGTCCGTCAGACCCACTCTCGTGAGCCGCTGTATATCTGTAGTAAAGATACGGTGCAGAGGGTTCACCTCGTTCTTCGCTTGTCTTGCTCTCTGGCATGGGAGGAAGGCCAGGCACCGCACACGCGTGGACGGGGGCTGGGCCGCGGGGCACCGCACGCGGGTGGACGGGGGCTGGGCCATGGGGCACCGCACACGCGTGGACGGGGGCTGGGCCGCGGGGCACCGCACGCGGGTGGACGGGGGCTGGGCCGCGGGGCACCGCACACGGGTGGACGGGGGCTGGGCCGCGGGGCACCGTACGCGGGTGGACGGGGGCTGGGCCGTGGGGCACTGCACACGCGTGGACGGGGGCTGGGCCGCGGGGCACCGCACACGCGTGGACAGGGGCTGGGCCGCGGGGCACCGCACGTGGGTGGACGGGGGCTGGGCCGCCGGGCGCCGTGGGTGGACGGGGGCTGGGCCGCGGGGCACCGCATGTGGGTGGACGGGGGCTGGGCCGCGGGGCACCGCATGTGGGTGGACGGGGGCTGGGCCGCGGGGCACCGCATGTGGGTGGACGGGGGCTGGGCCGCGGGGCACTGCGGGTAGACGGGGGCTGGGCCGCCAGGCGCCGTGGGTGGACGGGGGCTGGGCCGCGGGGCACCGCAGGTAGACAGGGGCTGGGCCGCCGGGCACCGCAGGTAGACGGGGGCTGGGCTGGGCACAAAGCATGGGCACAGCCACGACTCCTGTGCAGTGGGCGATCTGCAGCGTGTCCCCGCAGACAGGGAGGTTCCGGAGATCTCAATCTTTACCCGCTTGGTTCTGCAACTGTGCACGCACGTCAAGGTATTTGTTCTGAAGCGAGGGTCGTGTCATTTTTTAACTAGCTTCTGCATTGACATATCCGTTGCCGCTCCAGCACGCTCACATTTTCTAAATCTGGTAAGGACGCCTGAGCGCTGACACACAGGAAAATACGCACTCATTCCATCCTCCCTTACCTAAAGAAGAGAGCCAAGAGCACGCTCTTCTCCCACACCGCCACAGCAGACTTCAGTGTGGTGAGAATGAGGCTCAGAGCCTTGACTGTGGGCACGTCCCTGTGTGGGAACCCCTGTCCCCAGCCCCCTAATTTCTCTGCTCCCCACTGGGACGGCAGAGGGCATGTGGACGCTTCTGCCCGTCTGCGAGTCAGAGCAACTCCTGCAGATAGGTCTGCTTGGTGACACTCACTGGTGGTGCTTTCTAATCAAAATTCATTTTCAAAGTCATTTTAAGGCACCCATTAAACCAGACCAGATCGTGGGCCAATTTTAACATGAGATGTCTTTCTGAGGTGCTGGGAAGTGAAATGGAGGCTGAAGCGGGGGTAGGGGGGGGGACAACCAGCGGCGGCAAGCACCAGGCCTCGGGGGACCAGCAAGCAAATTCCCATTAAACTCTCTCCTAAGGAGGGCAGGGTGAGTGGGTTCTTTGACAGAACATGAACCTTTGAGAGGAAAGGAGAAGAATTCTCTAGGTTTGTATTTTGCCGTGTGTGTGTGTGTGTGTGTGTGTGTGTGTGTGTGTGTGTGTGTGTGTGTGTGTGTGTGTGTGTGTGTTGTGTGTGTGTGTGTGTGTGTGTGTGGTTCCCCCTTGTCACTGTTTGTGATTTCTGTGCTTTTTGTCTTGTATGTCAATGTATCTGTTTGGAGGAGGGGAAGGGGAGGCACAGAAATGGCGGGGTGAAGGGTGAACTGAGTCAGTGGAGCTGCTCAGTAGACACCATAGTGAAAATGAACTACACAACTTGTGGGGGAGGGGCGGGCGGGAAAAACTGGGAGACAGTGGGGGAGGGGAGACCGTTCCAAAAGCAGCCAACGTCCTCGTTACCTGCCCTGTGTGCGGGTCACCCTGTCCCTCACCTTTACAGACAAAAGAACACGTACTTTTAATTGCTGTTCGTTTTCCAGATCGGCTTTACTGAGGCCTGCCGAGCTGATTTTATTTGCCGATGGGGTGTTGGCTTTACGAGCTCCCCAAGGGGCAGAGGCCAGGTCTGCCTCATCTCAAGTTCAGTTCCAGGCCCTCTGTCCACCCTCAGTGTCAAGGGAGAAGCAGCCGTCCCAGGCTTAAAGCCCCCGGCCCGGCCCTGTCGGCCACAAAGCCATGTGCCCGCGTTATGCTTAGTGCTGACAGCTGAGTCTACGGAGGTAATGACTCAGCTCCGACTGCATTGTTAGACCCGCTCTGTTCCCACGTTGAATATCCGGGGGTGACGCGTGGAGGGCTGGGTGCGGCACGGAGGAGCGGTGGGGGAGGCTCGGCCTGCCCAGCAAAGCTCGGCCCTTCTTCCCTCCCGGCCCAGGCCGCGGCTCTTCCTCGCACGAATACAAATCCCGAGCGCGTCTGGTCCCTCGGCCCTCCGTCCCACAGCGGGGACAGGCTAAGGAGACTTAACGGCAGAAACTGAACCGCGTGCTGTCCTCAGAAGCAGCCAGCCCACAGCAAAGGCCATGAGCGGGGGCAGGAAACGCCCTTTATTGCCCCACTCACCTGGTCTAGGGGACACGGTCCCAGTCATGCTGCTGTGTTCCCTGGCGCTCCGCTGTGTGCACTGATGGCTTCGTTCAGCTGCTCGTCCTACGGAGCTCCCCGCCCCCCGTCACCCCGGGGCTGTCACCCAGGGGTGTCACACACGGGAGCCAGGGAAACCACCAGCCCCGCTCCACGCCACACTCGGCCGTCACGCTGAGACTATGTCTGGTCGCCTCTAGAAGAATCCAAAGCAGCCCAAAGTGGTGGTGCATGTCTGTAATCCCAGCACTGGACACTCTAAGGCAGGAAGACCAGAAGTTCAAGGCCAGCATGTGCTACACACTGAGACTCCATCTCAAACAGAAGAGAAGGAGGCTGAATGAGCGTCCTCAGCCATCAGAGTGAATCAGCTGTATCTGGTGCAGACCAGCCAAGACTGCATCCAGCTGGGTCCAGCCAGAGCCCCACCAGAGGCCTCGGCCCTGAATCTATGCTAATTGCTTTAATCATCCACAAGGGGCGCTGTGCTAGATCATCCTATGGTGACCGTAAATGCTGATGGGGGTATCAGATAAAAAGCCACAGGAAACCCTGGGGACTATGTTTCCTTGGGCCTGGCTTACTTCACTTAATATAATTTTTTCCAAGTCTTTCCATTTCCTAACAAATGGGGCAATGTCATTCTTTCTGATGGAGGCATAGAATTCCATTGTGTATATATACCACATTTTCTTGATCCATTCGTCTACTGAGGGGCATCTGCGTTGGTTCCATATCTTAGCTATGGTAACTAAAGCTGCAATAAACATAGTCGTGCTGGTAGCTTTAGTGTGGTCTTGTTTGTGAACATTTAGGTAAATGCCATGGGAAGGGGAAACAAAGGAGGAAGCTACAATGCTTGATAAGAAATGTACTCATTGGGGCTGAGAAGGTGGCTCAGTGGTAGAGCGCTTGCCTTGCATGCATGAGGCCCTGGGTTCGACTCCTCAGCACCACATAAGCAGAAAAAAAAGCCGGAAGTGGTGCTGTGGCTCAAGTGGTAGAGCGCTAGCCTTGAGCTGAAGAGCTGAGGGACACGCCCAGCCCAGAGTTCAGGCCCCACGACTGGACCCCCCCCCCCAAAAAAAAGAAATGTACTCATTATCTTGCCCATGTAATTGTAACCCCTCTGTACAGTATTTTCACAATTTTTAAAAAAAGCCACAGGAAAGCCCTAGCCGCTTACATTCATGCTTCCAGAATGTTCCCGAGACCCACATGAACAGATACATCTTGTACAATTTGTCCCTCCTCTCGGGAGCAGACAGACCATAATTAGAAATGACAAAGCAGAAAGTAGCTGATGAGAAGGTAAGATTCTGTTCTTGGCGAGGATGCCCGCATCCACTACAAACCATCCGGTGTTAACCGGACCCTCCCCCCCCCCATGTCATTAGCAAAGAATTGACAATCACCTGTAGGTTCATTAAGTAAATCAATCCTGAAATTCTCTCAGATTAATTGTCATTAGTGCGATGATTGCTGCGGCCTTAGCAAATACAGGCCTTGCCTGCTGCCGGTGGGGTTTGCTCCGTCTACATGTGCCCTGAGTCAGAGGAGCACGCTGCCTTCGTAAGAATGAGGCAGGCTGCGTCCTCGCTGCGTTTAGTGTGGGTCTGGCTGCAGCTGGCAAAAGCCCCACGACAAGGAGGTTTACCAAAGATAACTGAGCAGCCGCCAGCTGCAAGGTGCAGTGACTCTGTTATCCTAAAATGGACCGGCAGCACTTCCGAGAGACACACGTGGGTCTCCAGCCTGGCCTCAGCCTCGGGCGACATGCTGGGCGGCAGCGGAAGGAGGGAGGTCTCCTGCGTTCCAGGCTCTCGCAGTGCAGCACCGTGCAGGCCAAACGCAGGCCAGGCTCGGCACCTGGTCCGCCAGGCAGCCTGGGCCGGACGCAGTGCCTGACCTGCTGTATCCGAGGGGTTTCTGCTAGCGACATTGTGTTCCCGCAAGGGGACGCTCGGGAACTGTGCCCACACGGCAGAGCACGCTCTGCACGAGACACGCTGGCAAAGTCCCTTGTCTTTGGTTTCTGTTGGGATGGGGGGGGGGGGGGTCATGGTACCTGGGGATGAACGCAGAGCATACGCTTGTGAGGCTGTCACTCATAACTCAAGCCCCACCCCCTGCTAGAAACGAGGGAACAACAGGTGTGCCGTGGGGAACAACTCGGGGAGGGGAGAATCTGGAGACTGTATTTATTCACCAGGTCTTTTCATGTCTATCCACACAAAATTCTCTGGAGTAAAACCTACTTGAGCTGAATTTTCAGCACCCCAGCCACGGAAAATAAAACCACGGGCTGGGGAGAGCTGAGGACTTCCATGGCTAGAGGCAGAGCGCGGGAGCAGGTGAGCAGAGGACACAGAGAACTCTAGAGGTCAAATGAAGGGCATCTCTCATGAGCTCAACAGAAACCTCACATGGCTGAGGAAAGAATCACTCAGCTCAAAGATCTCAACAGAAATCCTGAAACCTGAGAAGTGAGACAGAGATGGAGGGGCAGAGCGACGGGCAGGAAGGGAGTGGAAAACACAATCTCCAAAACTGGGACGTTACAAAATGCAAGTTATGTTATAGAAATGCAGGAAGAGGGGGGAAGTTCAGAAGAAAGATTTGTGGTGATGATGACTGTAACGCCAAGTTAATCTCAAATACCAGACCACGGAGAGCCACTGAGCATCGTCAGGACTACCAGCACACCATATTCAAATGACACACAGCAAAGGTAAGGAAAACACGAAGAAAATGAGGTGAAGGACTATATCTGAGCTGGGCACAATGGCTCACACCTGTAATCCTAGCTACCCAAAGACGCTGAGACCTAGAGGATCACAGTTCCAAGCCAACCCGGGATAAAAGTCCACAATTAATCAGCAAAAAGCCTAGCTTAGAGGCATGGCTTACGTAGTAGAATACCAGCCTAATAAGAAAGTATGATGTCCTGAGTTCTGAGTTCAAACTTAAGTACTGGCCAAAAATAAGTAAGAATTCCTACTACCAAGGAAAGAGGGAGGGCTCAGTGGTAAATCGTGAGCCAGGCGTGGGCAAGGCCCTGGGTTTGACCCTCCAACACTGAGAAAGAAAGGAAAGAAGCAAAGTATTCAAACTTTTAACAGAAAAACACACCCACCAAGAATTCTATATACTAAACAGGTTCAAAAATGAATAAAAATAAAAACTCTCTAAGAAGCAAAAATGGACAGTTTGTTGCCAGGAGACCTGACTTTAAGGAAATGTTCAAATACATTTTGTAGAAAGAAAAATGCTACAGGGAAGACACAGGAGACGTTGGGATGAGCGAAGGTGGTTGTGGGGTTGTGTAGATGGGATGGAAGCGAGGGCGGGCATGGCACTGGACAGGTAGGGGATCGCTGTCCAAGGGAGATCGTGAAGGCAAAGAGCAAGGCGCTTTGATCAGTCACCAGAGGCAGAGCAACCTGGGGGAACAACGCAGTGGTAGAGCATCTGGAAGCCCGCACCAGGCTCTGAGTTCAAGCCCCAGCACCACCAAAACAGAAGCCAAGCCCTCCACTGCTGGACAGTATCCAACTGCTTTTCTTACTCTGAGCAGAGCTGATAACGATTCCTCAAAATAACAAAGACAAGAATGTATTTCAGAAATGATAGGTAGACGGATGAATTGCTAGATATATAGACGATGGATAGATGGTAGATATATTGATAGCAATAGATAGATATGATTGATAGCAATAGATAGATATGATTGATAGCAATAGATAGATATGATTGATAGCGATAGATAGATATGATTGATAGCGATAGATAGATATGATTGATAGCAATAGATAGATATGATTGATAGCAATAGATAGATATGATTGATAGCGATAGATAGATAGATAGATAGATAGATAGATAGATAGATAGATAGATAGATAGATAGATAGATAGATATAGATATAGATATGCACCAGGAAATCTGTTCTTTCTAATTTGAAGATTTCCAGTACAACTTGATTTCTTTTTAATCATGCACAGGATTGACTTCAATGTAAGTAAACATTTTAATTTTTATGTTGATTCCAGAGTCTTGAAGATGTGTGAAGGGGGAGGAATAAAATTAAATTTATAAGGCTGCAAGAGTCTGACCCAGAAAATATACTTCTAGTAATATTCACTAAAGAAATACTCAAATGAGAACAAAGATTTATGTACATGGTGTTTGCTACAATGTTCATTACAATAGTAAAAACTTGGGAACTACGGACATAATAAATATTTGGAGGTGACCTAAATAAATTATACTCGAGCCATAAATAGAATATTAAACAGCCACTCAATCATCTAAATCATCTCTGAAATTATTTAAGAGCACATATAACATTCATATCACATTATTATGCTAAAGGATTAAAAACTGTGTGTGCCAGGCACTACTGACTCACTCTATAATCCCAGCTACTCAGGAGGATAAGATCTGAGAATCAGCATTTAAAGCCAGCTCAGGCAGAAACTCTTATCTCCAATTAAACAGCAAAAAGCTAGAAGTGTATGTGTGGCTCAAGTGGTAGAGCACCAAACTTTTTTAAAGGGGAGGAAAAAAGCTAAGCTAAAGTGCAAGGCCCTGAGTTCTAGCCCTAATAGCAGCACTTACACAAATCACGGAAAGAAAAGAGTATTTGTGTGTGTGTGTGTTACACACACATGCACAGAATTAGATACCTAGCAGACACGTGATTTAAGAATAAGAGCAAACATTTCTGGACAAAACTGAATGTCTATTATCCATAGATCCTCTCTAAAAGAACTTACATTTTAGCCAGGTACTGGTGGCTCACGCCTGTCATCCTAGCTACTCAGGGGGCTAAGATCTGAGGATCACTGCTCAAAGTCAGCCTGGGCAGGAAACTCTGTGAGACTCTTCTCTCCAATAAACCACAAGAAAACTGAAAGTGGCGCTGTGGCTCAAGTGGTAGAGCGCTCACCTTGAGCTGAAGAGCGCAGGGACATCGCCCAGGCCCAGAGTTCAAGACCCATGACCGACCAAAACAAAAAAACAAACCAGCAACAAGAACTTACATTTTGCACCCTGAAACTAAGAAAGTAACCCCAGAGATAAGGATCCAGGTGACAAGAAATGGTGGAAAAGGACATGAAAACTGAGACAAACTGTGAGCCTTGGGAGGGGTTTTCCGTTGTTTACAACTGAAGTCTTAGGGAGAAAACACAGATCTGGGTGGGGGCATGCGCTGGATCCGGCTGCTCCGGGAGGGCAGACACGTGGGCATCTGGACCTGTGTGCGGTGACCTCCTGCTCGGATCTGGGAGGGGGCGTACGCTGGATCCGGCTGCTCCGGGAGGGCAGACATGTGGGCATCTGGACCTGTGTGCGGTGACGTCCTGCTCGGATCTGGGAGGGGGCTTGCGCTGGATCGGGCTGCTGGGGAGGGCAGGCACGTGGGCATCTGGACCTGTGTGCGGTGACGTCCTGCTAGCTGTGGAGACAGAGGAGGCTGGAGCCCTCACAGCCGTTAGCGCGGAGGGGAAATGAGGTGGGGAGAGGAGCCAGCTTAGCAAAGAAGACGGGAAGACAGAGTGAGTCTGGGAGGAGAGCGCAGCCCCACTGAACTCAGGTGTGGACGGGAGACCCGGCCGGCGAGATGCTGCTTACCAGCACCAACTACACGGACCCCCTTCCCGCAGGGGTTGGGCCTCCTGACCCTGTGCCCCGGACCCCCACGCCCGCTGACCCCCGCACCACCCGACCCCCGCGCCCGCTCACCCCCGCACCTCCCTACCTTGGGCCTCCTGACCCTGTGCCCCGGACCCCCACACCTCCCAACCCCGCGCCCGCTGACCCCCACACCTCCCTACCCTGTGCCCCTGACCCCCGCACCTCCCGACCCCTGTGCCCCTGACCCCCGCACCTCCCAACCCTGCGCCTCCTGTTCCTGTGTCCACCACACTGAGGTGTCTTCCACAAGCTTAGCAGCCTGTGACTCACTCCTTTGGGAAAGACAGGGAATGCAGTTGGGCCCAGTGTGCCCTCCCGTCCCCCCCCAGCTCCCGTCCCCCCCAGCTCCCGTCCCCCCCAGCTCCCGTCCCCCCAGCTCCCATCCCCCAGCTCCCATCCCCCAGCTCCCGTCCCCCCAGCTCCCATCCCCCCAGCCCCCATCTCCCCAGCTCCCATCCCCTCCAGCTCCCATCCCCCCCAGCTCCCATCTCCCCCAGCTCCCGTCCCCCAGCTCCCGTCCCCCCAGCTCCCGTCCCCCCCAGCTCCCGTCCCCCCAGCTCCCGTCCCCCAGCTCCCATCCCCCAGCTCCCGTTCCCCCAGCTCCCGTCCCCCCAGCCCCCATCCCCCCAGCTCCCATCCCCTCCAGCCCCCGTCCCCCCAGCTCCCGTCCCCCCAGCTCCCGTCCCCCCAGCTCCCGTCTCCCCCAGCTCCCGTCCCCCCCAGCTCCCGTCCCCCCAGCTCCCATCCCCCCAGCTCCCATCCCCTCCAGCTCCCATCCCCCCCAGCTCCCATCTCCCCCAGCTCCCGTCCCCCAGCTCCCGTCCCCCCCAGCTCCCGTCCCCCCAGCTCCCGTCCCCCCCAGCTCCCATCCCCCAGCTCCCATCCCCCAGCTCCCATCCCCCCTGCTCCCGTCCCCCAGCTCCCATCCCCAAGCTCCCATCCCCCCAACTCCCGACCCCCCAGCTCCCATCCCCCCCAGCTCCCATCCCCCCCAGCTCCCGTCCCCCCCCCAGCTCTCCATCAGCTCCGGGGACCCAGACTTTGTGAACTTCTCAGCTCTGCCTGGGGCCTCAGTGCAGGAACAGGGGTGCGGGAGGGCTGACCCGTCCCCCAGGCCTCTCCTCTCCTGGTTGTCGGTGTCGTGAGCAGCACGGGGAGCAGTGGGCTGTGCCGTGAGCCCCGCGAGCGTCAGGCCTGGAAGCGGGGATGATGGCATTTCCGCGTAGGACAGTGGGATGAGGATTTCTTAGTTCTCTGAGGCTGCACCCGGCACTGCCCCGCCTGCCCTGTGTGCTGGGGTCCGGGGCCCACGCATGTCCCTGCCACAGCCCCAGGGCCTCGACAGAACCGTGCGACGCAGGCACTGTGCCCTGGAACCTTCCAGAGCGTGGCTGGCCCTCCCGGCTCTTCCGGGGGCTCCCCGCAGAGCATGCCCAGGGAGGTGCACGCCGCACTGCCAGCTCAAGGTCTGGACGTGGGCACCAGAGACCAGGGGCGCGCGTGTCCTCGGTGTCCTGGGCTGCGGGCCGGGCGCCGCGGACGCCATGTCCACCCAGCCGCTGCGGATCCGCACACATCCACAGACAGACCAGACACGCCTCTCCAGAGAGCCAGGCCTCGGACATCATGCCTCCCTCCCCGCCGACTCTCACCATGGAACTCGGGGGCTGCGGGAAGAGCCGAACCCGTGGGAGGTCACTGGGGACGCTGTGGAGCGCGTGGGAGGAGCAGAGAAAGGGCCCCGGTTCCCATCAGCACGGACGCCCCACCTGTGGAGCCTGTCCTGACCAGGCGCCTCCCCCCCCTCCCGCCCAGGCCAAGCCCAGGCGGGTTTCCATAGGCTGCCTTTTCGCATTGTCACCGTAAGGCCATATTCGGGGGGCTACAGTTGCATGACCAGGCACAAGCCATTCCTGTGGACCGGTGCCGCCCTCCCCGCTCACGCCCAGCCTTGTGTAAGGACTAACGTGCTTGTTCAAGTGCACACGCACGGTTCACACAGCTCCCCGCCACCACCACCCGTGCTCACTTCGAGGCGGATAACCTGCTGGCCCCAGACGTGCAGGTGTGCCGCTTACACTACACTGTTACACCACACACTCTTTCAAAAGAACAATGGACAACTGAAAAAGCACACGCATTTTCTAAGACCTTGAAGACACTGATTGGTTGGCAGGTTGGAGAAGGAGACGCGGGCGTCCGCTAGCCAACAAACGCTTGCCAGCTTCTCTGCGGGTCAGGCTCTGTCTGTCTGCGGGCCACGCAGACGCCACGGCTCCCCGCACACACACTGCCGTCTCCCATGCACAAAATTCAAGAACTGGGGAAGTGGTTCCGTCCCGAGTGGGAAGCCCTCGTCTCTTCTATGAGCCTCACGTGCGCCCGGCGTGAGCTGACGCCAGCTCGGCTGCGGCTCAGCGGCTCAGCGGTTCGTCTGGGGGTCAGCGGCTCAGCGGTTCGGTTGGGGGTCAGCGGCTCAGCGGCTCGGCTGCGGGTCAGCGGCTCAGCGGCTCAGCGGTTCGGCTGGGGGTCAGCGGGTCAGCGGAGACAAGCCAGCCCGGCCAGACCACGCTGAAAACAACATGGCCTAGAGGGCCACTCTTGTTTGCGGCTGTAATTACCATCAAGAGAGCAAATCCCTACTGGTACTCCACAGGCCAGGTCTCCATGTACAGCCCGGCCAGCACTGTGTATGGCACCAGTGCCCAGCGCCTGAGAGAGCCACGTTCCCAGGCACTTGGATGCACATAGACAAGATGTACACCCCAGCAAGCTACAGAGTTGATTTGGAACCGGTGGACAGAAAGAATGAGAACGTATGAAGACCTGGAGCAAGTGGGTTTCCCATAAAGATCAGAAGAGAGATACAGATGCATCTACTGTAACACGCATTTTGTCTTCTCCCGTAGAATCCATATTTTGGAGAAGTGCAACATGCCGGCCCAGCAGAGAACTCATCCAGCTCATCAGATCCTGCTGTGAACAGAGTAGCCTGCCCAGAAAGCGAACGCCCGCATGTGAACGATGTGTCCAGATTCTGAAGACATTATCCGGTTTGCTCTCTCTCTCTCTCTCTCTTTAATCAAAATTACATTAATCAGTCATCCACATGTGTCAGGGTTTGTCCTAGGAATTGAAAATGAGGAGCCAGGAAGGCAGCGACCCCTTCCCTCCCCCCACAATATCCACAGAGATCTGCCAAAATTCAGCGCTGTAGTTAAAGCGGTGCACTTCACGAACACGCTTGATTCTGCTGTTCATTGTCCCTAGCCTGTACTCGTTTCTCAGTGAGAGATCTCGCCGCCACGTGTGGCCACGCCGGGCGGGCCGTGGTTGCCCTGGGGTCTGGCTGAGGGCCGACTCCAGGGGATACTTTGGTGACGTTGGTGCAGATTTCACTTTTTCATTTTCTGGGGACTCACCCTAAAAAAAAATAAACAAGTCTGCACACATATTCTTCCAACAGGAATTTCATCCACCATTTTTATAATTAAAACAAAAACTGGTTACTCTTTCAAAGCCAAAAGTTGCCATCTTGATTGGATTATTATATACGTTATGATGAAATAGAGCATGGGCTAGAAATAATGTTCAGTTGCCATGGGAGAGTGTGGGCTACAGTGTCAGGTGGCTATTTTCTGAAAGGGAAACAATATGCTCAAAGTGGTGCTATTCTTGTTGGAAGAGCCCTTTTCTACATGTGTGAGGAGGATTGGCAGGAACCTCTCCTCATTGTCCCGCCGGCAGCAGGCTAGGGCGCAAAGAACTCAGTCTTGGTTGGCAACCTTCCTTTGGCACCACAAAGAGCCTCCGTGCCAGCCAGGTGCCCAGGCCCAAGTTTCGGGACTGGCAAGAAGAGCCAAGTGCGTCTCAGCCTAGAGCGAGGGCGGGCTGCCATTCACGAAGCAAAAACCCAGACGGGCAACACACAGAGCCGCCTTCTGCTCCTCGCCAGGCAGGCCTGGCTTCCTCTGGGAAAACGGTAGGCTCCGAGGTGCTTCGCGGAGAGCCCGCGCTCCGGAGAGAGAAGGGTGAGCCGGCCGGCACTGAACGCCATGCAAGAAGATTAACGTCAGCGGCACGCCGGAAATGCACGGAATGAGCCCCACTAAAACTTGTATTAAGAAGAGGGGTGTTAGAAGGGTGGTAGGAACAATACATGAGGGTGACTATGACCAAATCACACACTGGCAAGAAAGCCCTTTGCATAATTAATATGCGCTCATTTAAAAAGACAGAGCTCAGGCCCCCCCTCAGCCCCCCCCCCATCGTGTCTTCCTTCAGGAGACACAGGTGGCCGAGGCCTTGAGCCAAGACAGAGGCCCCCGGCCCACAGGTGCATCCTAGACCCCTTAGCCTTGGGACCTGTGAGAAGTGGGGGTTCGTGGTGTGAGCCGCTTAGCCTGCACCTCCTGTCCCAGCTGCTCGAGCTGAGACAAGCAGGAAATGTCACCTGGCCGCCGGCGGAGACCACAGCATGCTTCTTTCTCCAGCTGCCGTGGAAACTGTGTTCTCTGCGAGTGGCCTGGGAGCTGCAAGGGTCGCCGCCGCCCGCCGAGGCCCCGGCTTTCCTTCCCACACACACGGGGGAAGAGGGACGTCGCCCCTGCCCATCACGCAGGGCCTTCCCTGCGCGTGTGGCTGGTCAGAACGCGCCCATGGGCCCTGGGTCAAATACGAAATCGCTTTCATACCCCAAAGATCGGATCCGTCTCCTCTGCGCTAGAAAAGTGAGGCAGCAGCTGGACAGGTTCTTTCAGCAAAGAAAAGCACAGAGAAAAATACCAGCAGCACAACTTCCACGGCACACGCAGGATGCACGCCACTCCGCACTATCCAGTGTCATCGATGAATTCGTGTTTTACAGAAAATACTGAATAACCACCAAAAAGAAAAACAACCACCCCAAAATGTGTACATGTATTAACATATCAATAAACCAAAAGAGACATCTCCTCCTACATTAGAATAGAATCACATCCCAACACACACCAAACAAAAGGGTCTTTTAGCTGCAAATTAAACTTCTAAGATCAAACACTGGCGCAGGGTTAAGCCCAAAACGTAGGTCATTGCTCCTAAATGATTTCCTGCCTTTGGGTTCGCTTCTCCCGGCGGAGGCTGGTGAGGAGCGAGGCTGTTCTGCGCCCTCCTCCAGGGCGGGCCCCTCCATCACCATCACCAGCGGCCACTGGAATGGCCGACCCCCGCCGGTGTGTGAGCGACAGCGTTTTGGGGTCCTCCCCTATGCACCGATAACCTCATTCGGAATTTGAGCTCCAAAAAGGCTTTGGACCCCAGCGGCTCGCCCGCCCTCCGCAGGATGTAAGTCAGAAGAGTAGCGGGAGCCGAGGCGAACCGGCTTACAAAGCGAGCAGCAGCAGCAGCAGCGCTGAGCAGCGAGCCCCGGACGCAGCTGCAGCTCTGCGGGAAGAGGAGCCCCGTCCTTCAGCCCTCTCCCTGTTCTCCTGCTCCTCTCAGGAGGCCCGCCCAGCTTTCTCTCCCTTCATTTCCATATTGAAATGTAATTGAAAGGGAATCTCCTCACAATTCATGAATGGTCTTCTGAAGGCACTTCACTTCCACCAGCAAGTTCCCAACTTCCACTAATGGCCAGACCCATGTCTCTTTTAAACTGAACAGTGGGTCTATTAGCATTGTGATTCACCAGCTCCGTCTCCTTGAGAGCCTGTTTGAGGTCAAGCTGCTCTTTCTAGAGAAAAGAAACGGACCCAGCTGAGCCCCCGGTTGGGCCCATAGCATGTACGGTTACAGTTCTCCCTCGGAGAGGCCGTGCACTTGATCAGCCTCCGGTGCTCAAGCTTCAAACTAGAGAGCTGCGCATTGCACCTGGCGCGGGGGAGTCTGCGCACAGAGCCATGCAAAGCAAGAAGCGGGTGGAGGCTGCGCACAGAGCCATGCAAAGCAAGAAGCGGGTGGAGGCTGCGCACAGAGCCATGCAAAGCAAGAAGCGGGTGGAGTCTGCGCACGGAGCCATGCAAAGCAAGAAGCGGGTGGAGGCTGCGCACGGCCACCCCTCCCTGGGAGGGGACCTACGCCATCCAGCAGCCAGCCGTGCGAGCGAGCACACGCGGCCGAGATCCCTTCCCCGGCTGAAGCCATCTCCAAAGCCAAGTGGCGTGACCCTCACCCCATTACCCACCTTCCCGGAAGTTAAGAATATGTGCGTTTGTTCTACAGACCAGAAAACTGAATGCTCAGGCACAGTCCACACTTGGCCCAAAATGGAAACAGGAAGTGACGAGAACTGGGACCTGACACAGACGTCGTCTGCCTCCAAAGATAGAGCTCTCAGTGCCCTCAGGCTGAGTGTGTACACAGTGCACACACACGTGCACATGTGTGTACACACTCACCCCCCACACTCACCCACACACTCACTGCATAGACTCTCAGACCGACATGTTTTCTGAACTCTGGGCGGGACACTCTTTCTCAGCGTCACTCTGGAAGCTTCCTTCTCACATCTGTCAGCAAGCCTCCTTAAAGTTCAGATTTCTGGGGGCTGGGAAGGCGGCTCAGTGGTAGAGCGCTTGCCTTGCGTGCATGAGGCCCTGGGTTTGATTCCTCAGCACCACATAAGTAGAAAAAGCTGGAAGTGGCACCGTGGCTCAAGTGGTAGAGCACTAGCCTTGAGCTGAAGAGCTGAGGGACAGCGCCCAGGCCCAGAGTTCAAGCCCCACAACCGTATCCAAAAAAAAAAAAAGTTCAGATTTCTGCACGCGAGCCCAGACCCACCGAGTCACATGCTGTGGGTTGTATCCTGCCAGGACATTCTTATGCACCCCAAAGTTTGGCCTGTTCATTGAGTAAAACATGAACACATTAAATATAAATACTGCTTTTCCCTTTTTCCATCTCATTTTCATCAAGGAAAAAGATCTATTTGGTAACTCCTAGCAAATTTGCAATCTCTCCTCTGATAACATCGTCCATACCAAATAAACTTTGCTACTTTTTCCTACGTGCTCTTCTCAGTATAAATTTCCTAAATTGGGATTATCTCACATGCATTATCCTATGTGTTGGGGTTTTCTATCATGGAAACACAATTAGGAAAGAACCTGCTCCTTAAATCAGATTTCTGTGCTTCACAAAGGATTAGAACTTGAGTGTTCGATTCTGACAAGGGATTACATCGCACAGCTCTTTCCTGGGAAGGGGAGTGCACTTGTCCATACCACTTTTGCTGATAGTTCCACTGGTGTTTCTGAAGTCACCTCATTGTGCACACTTGATCTCTCTTTTCTAATAATCCGCTTGTTACACACTAGCCAGAGAAAGTGTTATTTGCTATCTATCCAGAAGCAGCTGCTCCGTCTCCTGTGACACGGATGTAATAAAAAGGAGTAAATGGAGGAGAGCAGTGTTCAGAGCACTCGCGGTGAAAGAGAGATTAAACCCAATGACATCTGTTTTCTTCTGTGTAAATGGTTGGAGCTTGGATCTGCTGTGATTTAGCAGATGTGTAGATTTAATTATTAGGATTGCATAGCCGCCAGGGGAAGCCTGTGATGTTATCGATACTTTGCCACCTACAGCAATTACAGATAAGAAAACTCCTCATCTGCGTCTTCTTGGTAGAAATAAAACTTTAAAAAAAAGTTAAACTCCTCAGGGATGTGTTACAGCTTCTTTCTTAGATGCTTCTCTGCTGCTGTGTTGATAATTATTCTTAATAAAACTCTAACACATGTGGGTGAGCGTTTGGCAATTATTTTCCTCACAGTAAAGTATTTCAGAGGAGCTTATTGAACGGTGGTCTACAAATCTCAAGATTTCGTCTAGAGTCCTAAGATTTCCACAGGATTTATTTATTCACTTTTTACAACTTGAGTTCAAAGAGGCCTGGAAGAGAATTCCCTGGGCATTCATTTATCCTTGGAGACTCTGACTCAGAAGGAAATGCAGAATCTAACCGTCACGTGCCAACCTGCCCTCGGGGTGCTGCTTCGCACTTCTGTGTTCACAGGGGCAGCTCACGGCGGCGGCTGGAGTCGTGGGCAAAGGGAGGGACAGCGGTGGCCCCAGGATGACAGCGCCCTGCCCGCAGGCTCCTCGCCTCTCGTGCTTTCTCCCCTCCTCAAAGAACGCCGCCCCTCCTGTGTCCTTCCACAGAAACATCCCTGCCCTGATCTTTTCCTCACAGATAGAGAAGAGTTTCAGAACAGTTCATTACTAGTCTGGGTGGCAAATGATTGTCTGCCAGCCGAAGACCAAAGCCACTATGTCTGGTCACCTGACCTGCCGACCGCTACATCTCCTTCCTGGTCCTTGCTTTTCCAGTTCCCTGCGGTGCCTTTTCCGAGCATCTGGATAAATGAACCGCTGCCAGGCTGAAGCTTTTTCTTTGCTCCGAAATGCATATGACGTGTTACGCACCTACAGGTTCAACGATGCGCGGCCTTTCTGTGCTGCCTGGGTTGGAGCTCCGTGCTTTGCTACCTCCGTGCTGAGACCCGGGACCCGTGCACAAGCAGTGCTCAGGGAAGAATCGGGGCTTGAAAGTAGAAGTTTCCAGAAATGGAAACACCAGACTTCCTCGTTGTGTTGCTTAGCTTTTGAATACAATGGCCCTTTAATGTTAGAGACAATTTCACATGGGATTCAGAGAGTAACAGGATTCTTCTAACTTTGGAAAGGGAATTTAATGTAGGTAACCAGGGATGCACAGAAAGCTCGGCAGAAACAGCCACTCTCCCGCTAAAAACACAGACATTTCCATGTCCCGAGCAAAGTGGCTCACAGGCCATCACAGGAAAGAGCACGGGTCATGTTGTAGACCAACTTGCAGAAAGATCATCCTATCAGCCTAGGACGGTAGGAATATATACATGAAAAATAGGATTTGGAAAGTAGAAACAGCATTCAATTTCTGCCTCTGCCACCTACATTCCCTGTCTCCCAGAAAATGGCATTAAGAGACACACCATTTATTCATCTGGGGATTTGCCATATAACACAGGATATATGGTATGAATTGCAGCAAGGGATGCATTGTTCTGAAATTTCCTAGCACGCCAGCCAAGTTTGCCAGGTTCCAAATTAGCATCGAGTCATTTGTCCTATGAGGAGAATGCAAAATTATTTATTTATACCCCTTATCACTTGCTTGGTTAGCTCAGTGTCCTCATAATAGGCAGTGTGCTGGAAGGAGAAGGAAATATGCTTTTGGCATCGGCCATAAAAAGAAGCTATTAAAATGACAATGTTACTGATTTCTTGAACCGTGAGAATAAGGACTCCATGAAAAAAAAAATCATTCAGCACTAACTGCCCAGCCGGAGCCTTTTATTAACAGAGCCTTCGCAGCCATTAGGCCCAGGACAGCTCACATCTGAGAGTCACGGCCCAGCACGCTCACTTCTCCTGAAGGTGACGCCGCGGCCCAGGCCAGCCGCCCCCGAGGCCGGCCCGTCCCACTGGACGGAGAAAAGTTCCCGCTGATGGTGCGCCTGGTTTGAAAGTACGTGTTGCAATAGGTTCACCTTTGGTGTGGATTCACGGAAGAACGTCAGTGAGTGACTCCGTGGGAAGGGGTCAAATAAAAAATCCACAGAAGTCACCGTCTCAAAAACCATTGTATGTGGCCATTTGGGTTCTACTTTTACAAGTAGAGCTTTTGGCTGTCCGTGCTTCGTGGTGTGCACCTGTGATGCTTCCTTGAATCTCTCCTGAGACACCGTTCACTAGAAGAGGGCGTGTCCCAGCCCCAGCTGCTCTGTCAGCAGAGGGGGGGGTGCTCCTCGCCAGCACACCCAGGGGCCCCAGGCGCCCTGGACCAGGAGAGACGCCGGGAACCGGCCTCCTCAGGAAGAAGGAAGAACAGAAAAGTGATCTCCCGTTCAAAGGCCAAACCATGACTTCACAACACAATTCCCGGCGACTGCACAATGACACAATAATGGGATTTTAAAAGAAATGATTTGCTCCTTTCTGTTAACACTCAACACGCACGCATTCTCGCTTCTGTGTGTTCGTCTGTGGCTGTAACATCAGGAGAGTCACATCCGTGCCTTGAGACCTGAGTCAGAGCGTCCCTCAGACGCTGCCTTGGCTGTGTGATGTGCGCTCTTGGCCAGGTCACTTGCTCTCTCTAGGTGTATCAGGAGCGTGCGGTACAAATGCCCACAACACGGCAGCTGCTGCCTGGAGATGAAAGTCTACAAGGAAGCCAGACCACGTCTCGGCACGGTACCTGGCTTCAAGACACAATGAGTGCTTCACCAGGATTGTCGAGTTGGTAGTTCAAAAAATGAAATACCTTTCACTCAACATTCGGCCGAGAGAAGGTCGCGGGGAGATTCAGGGGCAAGCGCGGGCTGCGTCCCGGTGATGTGGGCAGCCTGGGCCCATGGACGGCGGTGAGCTCTAGTTTAGAGCGGCCTCGCATGTCCTAAGAGCTTTCTGGAAGCCAGGCAGAGGCTGAGCCTTTTCTGCTTCCCCTCCCGACCACCTCGCTCACCGGGGAGGAAATGGAGTCGCGGGGACGCGAGGCTCAGCCCGCCGCGCAGCTGCGGCCCCCACGGCTGCCGGGTCCGAGCGGGTCTCCAGGGTGCCCTGTGCCCAGCGGCCCGCGGGTTCTCCCAGCTCACCCCCTGCCTCCCCAGCCTGGTCCTCTCCCCTTCGCCTCCCAGGGCCTCCCAGTGGCTCTCCGCTCTCCTGCCCGGCCCCAGGAGACCCTGCCACCTCTTTCCTCACCCCCTGCTCTCCGACCTGCAGCCTCCCCCGTCCTCCCCCAGGCTCTGTGTTCAGCCTTCTCGCCCCAGTGCGGAATTCTCTGCTCTAGACAGCCTCCCTCCCTCCACCACAGCTCCCGGAGTCTGGACCCAGACACGGCTCGCGTTCCTCCTCCATCTCCCTCTGTAGCGCCAATCTCAGCCTGGCAGCTGCCCACTCACCAGATGAATCTGTCAGAAAGGACCTTCGCTAGACACTGTGGCTCAATCGGGAGGCAAAGAGCGGCAAACCAGGCCTGAAAGCCTGCGATCTGGTCCAAGAGCTCTCCCGGTCACCGTCCCACGCTGACGCAGACACAGGCCGGCAGCTCCCGGTGGTCAGCCTGGCACTTCCGCGTCTCAGTCCCTGCTCAAAGCTCAATAGTCTGCCTGGAGACTCACCGTGTAGCGTCTATATCGCATTAAATGTGGTTATCTATGCGTCAAGGTGGGCTATTCTCTGCCTTAAGACACTTTAGGAAATGGCACCATGTCTCCATGTCTTGTCTGCTTAGAAGACTATCATCAGGACAGCTCAACTTTTAAGAAGCTCCCATGGTTCCTCCTGCGCTCTTCAGGCCTCTGACCCGAAGGGGCTCCTTGGTAACGGAGCTTTTATATAGATTTCCCAGAATCTGCTAGGCAATTCTGTAAGAAAGAGCCTCAGGGCACACAGGTTAACATGTGGAGTTTCTACACATTCTGCCGGTGTTTCTTGGAATTTGTTTAAGAAGCTGTGCAGCCGAGCCATAATTCTCGTGTTAGAGCATGTCACCGTTGCAAGCTGGTGTGAGATTCGGATGCTTCCAACCCCAGGCCTGAAGCTGCAGAGACAGTAGAATCAACAAGAGAAAGGTGCGGCCAGGCTTCCGTTCCTCCTGCGACTGTGGCTCCTGCCGGCTGTGTGTGGAGAGGAACGAAGCTGCATCTCTGTCCCCGAGGTGGAGGCGGCTCCGCGTTACCTGTGGGCGGCACAGATCCTCGCGGGGCCGCTGCCCCTGCTGCCCATCCCCAGGATCCTGTCATCTGATTCTCACGCTGCCTTCTGGTTGGGGGGCCATTGCCATGGGAGGCGTTTTCCCCTAGGACTCGTGTGGTGGAGGGTGAGGGAGCAAACCTGCCCAGGGCCCCTCACAAGGACCCCGCGTGGCCCGGGGCGTTGTCCACGCACCGTCCACACCGGCCTTGGGGCTTGAGGCAAGCTGGAGGGGGGGTGGAAAACCTTCCCTTCCCAGGATTTGTGCAGATGCTCACCTCCTGAAACCTGAACCCTGCAGACTCAGGACACTGGCCGGGGGACGCGCTGGCGCGGGGAAGAGGAGCGTGTGTGACCCGCAGGTCATGTGCTGGACGCCATGCGTCCCCCCACGGGTCAGCACGACCACCGCCCCAGCACGGATATGTACAAAAAAGGGCTTGGGGTGACCCAACTCAAGACGGAATCGACCTCCATACCCCAGGGAGGGAACTTGGAAGGCCATCTGGGACTGCAGACCCGCAGCCACTCAGAGTCCGCGGCCTGGGGCTCTCCGGCTCTCCGACGAGCAGAACCTCGCGCCCGTCTCCCCGCCCGCTTCTCGGACGTCGGCAGGGCTGGGAAGGGCCGGGAAGGGCTGTCCTCGGGAGCCCCACGCTCCCCAATCCAGGCAGCTCCAGGGTCCATCAGGGGCCTTGCCTCTCCCCGCTGGGTTCTGAGGCTGAGGCTGCGCCCCGCGCCCCCACCCGCCAGCCCCCCCTGCCCCGCCCCGCTGCCCCTGTGCTGCCCGCCTGCCCTGCCCTCCCCGGAGGCTGCCTCTTAGGCCAAAGGAAAATCCTATCTTCTCCCCAATACCCCAAAGCTCATCCTTCCTGCCCTCTTCCCGGTCCCGCAGTGTGGACAATCACATGAACCCTCGAGTTCACGCCGCGGCCACCGCAAGCACAGCGTCCTTCGGCTCTGGGGCAGTCGCCGGAGCCTGGGCCTCACACACGGCCCCTCCCCGCCCGCAGGCCTGCGGCCCCGCTCGCTCCCCTTCCACACCACACACATCCCTTGGCTGGCCTTGGCTCCTCCTCCTCACCTGAGCCACCCTAAGAGCATAGCCATCCGCAGCAGGGCAGCCCCAACGGGAGCCACACAGGGCTCATCCTGCATTGGGTGCTGGCGGAGTGAGTGAGTGTCAGCCGGCGTCACGTGAAAGGGGCTGGGGCAGCCTCTCTTCTCAGCTCTTCTTCCTACACAGGCACTTGTCAAACACCAGGTCTGGAGTTGGCAGTGACGTCTGAAGGAAGGCTTGGGATTCTTCCCGCTCCCTTTGCCCAGAGCAGGGTTGGGCTGTGGGGTGGCCAGAGGGACTGAGCAGGGCCTGGGGTTGGAAACGGAACGGAAGGAACTTGACAGGAAGAAAGCGTTTGCAGGGATTGTCTTTCTTCCTGCTTTCGTCCCAGGACTCTGATGGGCGTTCTGTTCTGTATCATTTCTCAGCTGTTGCTTGTCAATGCATAATTTATACAGCATCAAAAGAATAATTGGCAACATATGAATATGCATGGCGAGTTTATGCATTACCTCCCCTTCAGGTTTAAATGCATGCCTCCGCACCTAAGAACAACGAGTCTACGCCGGCCGGTGTCGAGACAGGGCGCTCCCCCTCCTCTAGTAGCTCCCCTTTATGTGGAGAACAAAGACCATGTTCCTCAAAGGTTGTTTCTGTAGAATGATTTCTCCCGCCATACACAGTGTGAGTGTTTGCTTCTTAATAGAAGCGCGTATGTTAGGGTAAGTCTTTGGGGGGCATTACTGTCACCCTTACATGCACTCAGGTCTTCAACCCCGTGAGTTCCTCAGATTGATGGAACTCCTGCCCCACCAGTGCGAGCAGGCCCTCCTCCTCCAGCAGCTGGCTTCGTGTGTCAGCCCTTCTGTCTGTCAGCTGACCCTCTAATGGGACCCTCCCTGCCCCTGTACCTGTGCTGCCAGTTACCCGAGTATGCACAGGTCTGGTGTCCAGCTTCTCCTTTGATCCCTGTAACCCTGTGGAAGACATTTGCAGATGGATGCTGTGGTTCTCAGAACGAGAGAGCCGGCACCCAGGCAGCTCAGCTGTGTTAACAGACCTAGAAACCCGAGTGGAGGGGAACACGATACAGGAGCAGACGCTGGGCTGGGAGGGTGCTCAGTGGCCGGCGCCGGCCTCGCGCCCGGACCACCCAGAGAGCCAGCGCCTTCATCAGGAAACCGAGGCCAGGGGCGTCTCAGAAATCCCTGAAACCCAGCAGCAGATGGGACCAGGACTCACCTACATCCAACTCCTTTCTGGAGTGGGTGCCACTGATTCCATCTATTTTTAATCTTTTTCCTTTTTAAGCCCTGACCCTCTGGGGATGAAAAGTTCTACCCTTTGTAAAGTGGCCTCTGATTGACTCGGTCCCCTCCCTTAGGACCTGGGTCACCGCACCTCTGGGGGCAGCTCTCTTCTGCGTCTAACTAGTGGGTAGCTATTTTATTTTTCTGACCGGACTACAGTTTGGGCTTGGGACCTGGCATCCGCAGGCCAGGGCTCGCTGGTCCGAGGGAGCACCCGGGCCTCCGTGCTTCGTTCATTTCTAGGTTAGGTCTTGGTTTTGCCCACGGCAGTGTCAGCACACAGCCTCTAACTCCTGGGCATCCACGTAGCTGGACTTACACAGATGGCGGCTCACTTGAGACACTAAGCCTGGCCCAGGGAGGAGCTGTCCGTCTACAACTAAGCACAGAATCCACACACACACTCACTTCACAGTTTTGAAAGAGTGGTGAGTAGCTATGGGGTCCTGTTTACATTCCGTGTTTCACCATGCAGTGAGGACAGCGCAGACCCTGCCAACCAGAGACAAGCACAGCATTCCCTTTGTCTCCGACACAACACTCCTGAGTTCCCATGGAGAACATAAAGGGGTAGATGGAAAGGACTCTCCCAGGGAAAAAAGATATATTCAAATGTGATGACCATTTGGGGAAATTATTGGAATGAAAATAATAGGCTTCCATTTCCCAGGTAATAAAAGGAATTTTCTTAGACTGCTCGTGTGTGCCCCATGAGGGTCAGCAATAATAAAAGGTTGTCAGTTCTTACAAATAAGATGCGGTAATTCACTTTTAACAAGTAGACTCTGCCGAGCTTGCGGTATAATGTCTGACAGTCTTGACCGAAGTGCAGATCTCCAAAGTAATAATTATATATAAAACAAGGGACAAGCTAGCAGGTTAAGTAAATGCCTGACTTAACCTTTAGCAATAGGGGGAATATATTAGAATAAAGTAGACTATTAGGGGCTTTTTAAAAATATTATTCTATTGACTCAATGACCAAATTCACTTTAAAAATCACTATGTCTAGAATTAACTAGGAACTTAGCTGAGGTGATCTGAGGAACAGCCACCCTGTTCACCTGTACCTTCCTGACACACAGTCAGGAAGTAGAAACGCTGTCGTGACACAGAGCCGGGGAGGAGATGCGTGCAGGGAAGCCTTCAGAGACACAAAGCAGACCACACACGGGCCGGGAAGTCACAGGGAGCGAGTCTAGGGGCTTGGGGGTGTCGGTGGATAACAAAAATACTCTAAAACGCTATTGCGATAGTAGCTCATATTTCAGCAAATCCACAAAACTCTTCAATTGTACACCTAAGACAGGTCAATTTGATAACATCCAAACTCTAGCTCAAAGTGGCTTAATAAAAAAGATAGAGAAAAAAGAATAACAAGATCAAGAAGAACAAGAAGGAAAGAAAGAAGATGAAGGAAGGGAGGAAGAGGAGGAGGAGGAGGAGGAAGGTGATGAGGAGGAGGATGAAGAAGGTGATGAAGGTGATGATGATGATTTTAAGAGAAAATCAAAGCACCTCTGAGCTAACATCAGCTCTTTGCGCAGATGTGGATTAGGAATCTTCTGGTTGACACCGCCAGGTGGTAATGAGACATCCAGATCCCCTCTGTATTCAGGGAACAAGCAAAGGAATAACTAAAATCAAAGCTGAGTCTCTAAAACACGTGTCTGCGTCTAAGCTCCCTGAGACCTCTTTTCCCTTCTTGTACCAAGTGATAGGCAGTTTTGATAAGAAAATCCAGTCAATAGATGGCCGGTTATGATCTCCCGCTAATTCTCACTTGAATTTGAAGCCTGCTGACCCAGATCCATTTCCCCACACCGATTCAAATGGAAATTGGGTTCAATCTCAAGCCAGGCCCATTCTTCCCAGTGGTCAGGAGCTGCTGACTGTAGACAAAGGCAAGAGAGGGCCTGGGACCTCCTTCCGGGGACCCCCTTCCCAGAACCCCCTTCCTGGGACCCCCTTCCCGGGACCCCCTTCCCGGGACCCCCTTCCCAGGCCTATGCCAGTGCGGATGCCAGCCGGCCTGGGACAAGGTGCTCAGTGCAGGCCACCGTCTCTGACTCGGGTTTCACTGCTAGAGTCGGGATTTGTCTTTGTTTCTACACCACCCAAGACCGTCGGCATAGAAAAGACCCCAGCGCCTTGGCGGTGACTGACTGCTGAGGACAGACAGGACGTTTACAGCGGTGATGATGCCGAATGGGGTCGTCTGGGTGGGTCGCGATCTAACAGGATCGCTGGCCTTACAGGGCGACAGGACAGACTGGGACCCCCCCCCCTCAGAGATACGGCCATTTCCCCACCCAGGACCCAGGCTCGGGACGCCAGCCCTGCCCACACCTGACCTGAGACTCCAGCCCCGAGCGGTGGGGACCCGTGGCCACCGTGGGAGCCGCGCGGCCCGCTGTGTCGGCCACAGCCCCATTAGCTCACAGATCCCTCCTGCCTTCTGCTTCCTGGAGCTCCTTCTGCTAACTGAGCCAGAGAGCAGGCAGGGTGGTGGGCCTGGAGGATGGAACAAGAGTGCAAGAGAGATTAAAGTCAGACACGGATTTCCCCTCCTGCTACCACCCTGACCAGCTGTGTCTGCTCGCCTCGTCGGCCTCCCCGCCACGCAGCGGCCAGCGACCCCGCAGGGCGCCCCGCTCCCATGCACCCCGCCTTCCATTCCTCCCAGCCCTGCTGACGCGATGCCTTCCCCAGCTCCGTCCCAGGACGGGCGTCCGCCATACCCGCAGGTCCACTGCCTGCATTCCCGCAGCGGCCCTGCCCGCAGCTGCTGTCCACGGCTGTCCGCACCTGCTCGCAGACACTCACCCGAGGGGGATTCTGGCATTTTCCATCAGATTCTTGGGCGAGTCTGGTTCTCCGTGTGACAGGCTCTGCCTGGGGGTCCTGACGCGACCCTTCCCCCGCTCAGCCGCCGAGTGCTGCCGGGACTGGGCTGTTACACCGCCCAGCGCTGCCGGGACTGGGCCATTCGTCACACAGCGCCACAGCCTCTCCCCGAGCCCGTACGCACGCTGGGGCGTGGGCGCCCGGGAGGCCCTGGCTCACTTTGGCCCAACGTGGATTCTACTTTCATTCAGTCGTCACAATCTCCCCAGGTGGTCGTAATGTTTGGTGCGTGGTAAGACCCGTGGATCGGGGTCCCGTGGCATGGGGGGCGGTGGAGGGCCTGGGAGCGCGGGCGTGGCCCAGACCCGGCTCCCCGCAGCGCAGCGCAGCGCAGCGCAGCACACTCTCCTTCCTGGCTGGGCCCTGCGTCTCCTGTGCAGCCCTTGCCCATGTCTGCCAGCCTCACGCAGGTCCAAGCATACAACCACCACGCATGCAGCTGCCACGTGAGGGACATTTGGATAGAGCACGTCTGGATCTTATACAGTAGAGTGTGTGCCGCTCAGATGTATTTGCACATGCTTCTGCACTCTCTAAGGCTACAGTTACTCCACGAAAACAAGGTGAAAGATCATGTCCCTGAACCCTATGGGAGAGGAAAGATGAATCTAGAATCTGCCCAAAATGGAGAGGGCCAGAGGCAAGGCTCGGGGAGGCTGTGCTGGTCACCAGTACGTGTCAGCTTGCCTGGCCCCGGGTGGACAGAGAGCCGAGCCGACCCCATCTCCACCACACCGTGGGGGTTCCCAGCACCGACCAGCACGGCCAGCGCCTCCCATGAACGCCCAACATAAAGGAGGAGATGGAGAAAGGATGAACTGCCCCTCGGTGTGCTTCCACTGGACTGTCCACCCAGGGACCGCGGCACTCCTGGCGTCAAGACCCCAGGCTCAGACTGGAATTGAGGGGCTCCCTGTCCCCTGCCTCCAGAATCCCCCACGGGCCTCCCCCCACGGGCCTCCCCCCACGGGCCTCCCAAGAGCTCTAGCTTCTTCAGATGGCCTCCTTCTGTTAACACGTGTCCATTGGACTGGGAGTGAGAGAGACGGGAGGGAGGGAAGGGAGGAGGGAGAGAGAGAAGAAGCAAGAAAGCTGGATGGACAGACAGACACATCCCACAGTTACATTTCTCAGCCATTCCCACTAGCCATGGCAAATACCCGAGAGAACAGCTTCGAGCGAGGGAGGTTGCCCCGAGTCCAGGCGGCGGCTGAGGCCGGGGCGGCTCTGTCTGTGGCAAGGCCCAGCGCTGCCGCCTTTGTGGTCACTGGGGCCACTGGGGTCACTGCGGGGCAGGCAGGGCCGGTCCCCCAGCCGACGCCCACCTCCTCCCACCCCACCCTGTGAGCAGCCCAGGGGGAGAAGCCTCAACACACAGATGCTGGCGACATGTCAGTTTCCCCTCAGAGCTAGAACGCGCGTGCGTACACCTGAAGGAGGCTTCTGGTTGCTCAGAAACAACTGGTTTTGTTGGTTTTCCACGGGTCTGTAAGATGGATGGAAAACTTCATTTCCGTTTTCTGTGTGTGTGTGTGTGTGTGTGTGTGCACGCGCGCGCGAGCGCTGATTAGTTTTAGACAATACACTTAAAAGTTTTTTTTTTTTCTCATCATCTACATTCCTTGGAGGAAGAGCTCATACGGTGCGAGGATCATGAAGCAAAGGAGAGATAAACAACTCCGCAGACCGGAAGTTACTTTCAACCCCGTATTTAATGGCTCTATATTTCAATTTTGTTCCATCTTCTCAAATACATTTTATGGGGCTGTGCCGTTACGTGTGAACGATCCCATAACTTCAGACAAGGAAATACATATCTTATTATGTTTTATTTTACATAATTGAACCATCGACGGTAGCACTGTTTCAGAAATAAAGACAAATGATTTAACTTTTTAATTAAGCTTTAAAACCCCTAATTAAATGCCTAAATTGCAAAGAACAATTTCAGGCTAAATTGTCTTTAGATTGCTGTGTGTGGGTTTTCTTATTGCATGGCGACTGCTGGAGAAAGTAACAAAGAGCTGCAAATCAAAAGCACACTCGGTAATGGGTGCCATCGATGTGCTCTCATTATCCCAGAGACGGGAACAGAGCATGCGTCAGGTACAACACGGCCAGCCGCTCTGGAGGCCGGTGCCTGTCTCGGGGTCCGAGCTTGGGCACAGCGCACCTACAACCAGTGCAGAGAAACCCACCAGCCATGCCCAAATGCCCAGAGGCTCCAGCCGCGCCCAGGCGGCCGCCGCACCACGGGTGATCACTCACATGTGGAGTTTTGAGAGTGGCTGGGAACAGGAATGCCCACACCTACCAAGTGTCTGCTACGTGCCAACATCGGCTCTTTGAAACATATCTTTTCGTTGATTTTTGGAGGCAGGTTTTCAATACTCAGCCCGTCCTGGCCACCAACTCACCATCCTCCCATGTCCATCTACTGAATTAGGGATTTCACTGCATGTTGGTCCTCTGAGAAAGTACAGATTTTTGCCTGTCAGATGAAACTGAAGTTTAGAGAGACTATGAACTACTTCAAGGGACTCAAGCAGAAAGGGGTAGAATAGGCATTCAGAATCAGGTTCTAAAACAACTCTGCATTAAAACACCATTGTTTGAACCGAGCATGGTGGTTCCTGCCTGTAATCCTTCAGATGCCAAGATCCAGGGGGTCGTGGTTTGAAGTGAGCCTGGCAGAGAAATATTCGATAATCATCTCTGAAATGACCAGTAAACAAAAAACAAAAAAACAGGGCTGGAAGTGTTGCTTACATGGTAGAGTACCAGCCAAGCACACAAGCTGTAAACGTAGAGTCTGTGCGTTCAAGTCCCAGTACCACCCAAACAAAAACCACTACTGTGTCTTCAAGACAAACACCAACGAAAAGCATAGAGAACCATCACCAAAAGTCTATAGTCCTGGCTAGTGCCCCAACGGGGCTCCCGGCCAGCAAGAACAGAGACGCGGGCCCTAGACACACACGCTGGCAGAAGCGGCGCTGCACAGAGTGCCAGGGAGCTTCAGAAGGGGCTGGGTAGTGTTTGTAAAAGGTAAGCGGATCCTCCCAGAGCCCAGCAGCTCAGAACATAGCCACTGAGTAAAAACCAGCCAGGCACTGTGGCTCACGCCTGCCATCCTAGCTACTCAGAGGCTGAGATCTGAGGATCACGGTCCAAAGCCAGCCTGGGCAGGAAAGTCCATGAGACTCTTATCTCTAGGAAACCAGAAGTGTCTCTGTGGCTCAAGTAGTAGAGCACTCACCTTGAGCTGAAGAGCTGAAGGACAGCGCCCAGGCCCAAAATCCAGGCCCCATGACCGACCAAACCAAACCAAACCAAACAAAAACTTAAGCCAAGATGCAGTGGCAGGAACTGAATTGTGCTGAGATGCGCAGCCGAGTTGCTCCCGCCTGACCTCCAGGCCCAACAGGTGTTGGCAAAGGCGCTCAACACCAGGCCTCCGGGAGGGCCAGCCAGAGCGCGGGGAAAAGAGCCCCGGACACCGGGTCCACTCAGGTGAGAGTGCTGCCATCCCAGACATGAGCTGTGAGGAGGGAGGCCCCCTGTGGACCGCCTGTGTGTGTATACACACACACACACACACACACACACACACACACAGACACACACACACACAGATACACACACATACAGACACACACACAGACACACACACACAGACACACACACACACACACAGATACACACACACAGATATACACACACACACACACCAGCTGTGAGGAGGCAGGACCCCCTGAGGGCTGACTGCACACACACACACACACACACACAGATACACACACATACAGACACACACACACACACACACAGATACACACACATACAGACACACACACACAGATACACACACATACAGACACACACACACACACAGAGACACACAGACAGACACACACACAGATACACACACATACAGACACACATACACACACAGAGACACACAGACAGACACACACACACACACAGATACACACACATACAGACACAGACACACACACACACACACAGATACACACACACACAGATACACACACACAGATATACACACACACACACACCAGCTGTGAGGAGGCAGGACCCCCTGTGGGCTGACTGCACACACACACACACACACACACACACACACAGACACACACACACACCAGCTGTGAAGAGGCAGGACCCCCTGAGGACTGACTGCACACACACACACACACACACACACACAGATACACACACATACAGACACACACACAGACACACACACACACAGAGACACACAGACAGACACACACACAGATACACACACATACAGACAAACACACAGACACACACACACACACAGAGACACACAGACTGACACACACACAGATACACACACATACAGACACACATACACACACAGAGACACACAGACAGACAGACACACGCACACAGATACACACACATACAGACACACACACAGACACACACACAGATACACACACACAGAGATACACACACACAGATATACACACACACATACACCAGCTGTGAGGAGGCAGGACCCCCTGTGGGCTGACTGCACACACACACACACACACACACACACACACACACACACACAGACGAGAGACACCTCTCCAGCCGTGCAGTCAGTGCTGGCGAGAGTTAGCAGCTGTCCATTGTGAACTTGAAACGTGCTGAGCATGGATCTAAGTGCCCTCATCACAAAAGAATAAAATGCAGCACTGAGCTGATTGGGGTGGTGCGTATGTTCACCATACCACAATAATGGCATGCATGAAAACATCTTGTCTTATGCCTGAAACATATTCAAGTCTCATTGGCCAATCATATCTCAATAAAACTAGAAGAAATACATGAACACTGACTATAGTCTCTCTGGAAAAAATGTCCCAGGTACAGTTCTAGGTTGTGTGTGTGTGTGTGTGTGTGTGTGTGTGTGCTGGATTTTGAACACAGGGCCCAGGCATTGTCCCTGATCTTTATTTTTCCTCCAGGCTAGTGCTCTACCACTCGAGCCAAAGCTCCACTTTTGCCTTTTTGGTGGTGAATTGGAGATAAGAGCCTCACAGACATTCCTATCCGTGTTGGATTTGAACCGCGATGCTCAGGTCTCCAGCTCCTGAGGAAGTTCTATTTGGTTTTTAGCTGGTGTACCCCACCTACATTCTGTGCCACTTTACTCCTCTGCTGAGCTCTTAGAAAGCCAGCGTCAAAGACACACCCTGGTCTGCCCCTACCTTTGGGTTTGGACTTCCTTGGGAGTTCAGCACTTGTAACTACGCAGCTACGGCCTGCGTGTAGGTGGGGCTATGCGCGGCATCGGCCCAGCCTGGCGCACTCAGCCAGTGAGGTTTTCATTCCTTTGACAGTTAGTTTTGGAAATCAGCACAGGCCCCCCCCCCCCCCCCGAGAGCGCGGGGCATGATTTATGTGGACGTGGAGACCGCATTTGATTCAACGCCACCCAGACAGGATCTGCAAGGCCAGCAGCTTTCCCTGGCCATAAACCACTTGGGTACGGAGCACATTCTAATGAAGATGGAAGACGGATGGCCTTGGGTGGAGAGAATGAACGCACGGCCCCTGAGCCGCTGTGGGAGCCGCCGCCCACTCCGGGGACTTGGAAAAATAAACATTTAATGAAGAAAGAAAACAGCCAAGGCACTGCAAACACAAACTAGGGAAAGACAGAGGTGCTAAACTAATCCAAAGGGAACACGCACACGCCGCCCAGGAGAGCCCTGCGGTCAGCGCTTCGTTCAATTCCGCAGGCCGCAGCCGCACAGGCGCTCAGAAATCCCAGGTGCGGGAGAGCAGGGGCCCACGGCCATTATTCTCAAACCTCAATCGTGACATGTCCACACACGATGCCATTACGGGTGACCCAATGCCTTTCAACTGTCTCAAAGCGTTTGCTTCAAACATCGTATGTAAGCCGGGCACCAATGGTTCCGCCTGTAATCCCAGCTACTCAGGAGGCTGAGATGTGAGGATTGCAGAGTGTAGCCGGCCCGGACAGGAAAGTCCATGAGATTCCTGTCTCCAATTAACCACCAGAAAGCTGGAAGTGGCGCTGTGGCTCAAGCGGTAGAGCACTAGCCTTGCACAAAACAGCTCAGGGACGGCGCCCAGGCCGAGTTCCAGCCCTAGCGCCAGCACAAAGAAACAAAAATGCATCCAACGGAAAACACATTGTTCTGAAGATAATATATTTCATTTCTTATATATTATTTTACCCTAAGACATATTAAGACAATTAACATTCACAAATTACGCATCCGTAGCCCACAAAAACCGATCTGTGCATCGCGCGTGGTGGCCAGCCACAGGCCCACAAGGCTGCGGTCCAGTCGCTCTCAGCCTGGACACGGGACGCAGCCTGGTCTCCGCGGCTGCCTGGCCAGGCCTCCCTCACCCCTGCCAGGCCTCCCCCACCCCTGCCAGGCCTCCCCCACCCCTGCCAGGCCTCCCCCACCCCTGCCAGGCCTCCCCCACCCCTGCCAGGCCTCCCCCACCCCTGCCAGGCCTCCCCCACCCCTGCCAGGCCTCCCTCACCCCTGCCAGGCCTCCCCCACCCCTGCCAGGCCTCCCCCACCCCTGCCAGGCCTCCCTCACCCCTGCCAGGCCTCCCCCACCCCTGCCAGGCCTCCCCCACCCCTGCCAGGCCTCCCTCACCCCTGCCAGGCCTCCCCCACCCCTGCCAGGCCTCCCCCACCCCTGCCAGGCCTCCCCCACCCCTGCTCTGTCCACGCCGTTGCCCGACCTGGGCCAGTAACGCACCTGCCCTGGAGTCCCGGGTACGCCACCAACCGCACCGCGTCCCCACTGGGAGCTGGAGCTCCTCTCCCGGCCCCAAGCCACGACTGCACACCTCCCAAAGCACCAAGGCCGCAGCCCTGGCGTGCGGGGACCCACAGCCCGTCCCGCACACGCCGGCCATGCCCGCGTAGGGCGGCTTGTCCCCCAGCCCCGGGAAGGCCCAAAGGCAAGACCCCACACACACACACCTTCTTCCCCATCCTCGCTCCCACGGCTGCTCTTCCTCACCTCACTCTCCGTCCGCTTCACCCGCTCGGCACCGGGCGTGGCGCGCTCCAAAACAAGCGTGCCTGCCCCAGAACCGTTTTCTAGAAGGTTCAGAATAAGCAAAAAGCACTTGGCAGACTGCGCTGGCAAGTGCTCCGTCAGGTTGGCAGATTCTGGAGACATCCACAGCTCAGTGCACGAGCTTGACATAGACGCACACCCGTCTCCAGCCTCACGCGTGGCTCTCATCCGCAGGGCGCATCCGGAGCCCCGTCTCCAGCCCCACGCGTGGCTCTCATCCGCAGGGCGCATCCGGAGCCCCATCCGCGGGGCACACCCCGAGCCCCATCTCCAGCCCCACACATGGCTCTCATCCGCGGGTGCACCGCGAGCCCCGTCTCCAGCCTCACGCGTGGCTCTCATCCACGGGGCACACCCCGAGCCCCATCCGCGGGGCACACCCCGAGCCCCATCCGCGGGGCACACCCCGAGCCCCATCCGCGGGGCGCACCCCGAGCCCCATCTCCAGCCCCACGCGTGGCTCTCATCCACGGGGTGCACCCCGAGCCCCATCTCCAGCCTCACACGTGGCTCTCATCCGCGGGGCACACCCCGAGCCCCATCTCCAGCCCCACGCATGGCTCTCATCCGCGGGGCGCACCCCGAGCCCCATCTCCAGCCTCACACGTGGCTCTCATCCGCGGGGCGCACCCCGAGCCCCGTCTCCAGCCCCATGCGTGGCTCTCATCCGCGGGGCACACCCCGAGCCCCGTCTCCAGCCTCACGCGTGGCTCTCATCTGCGGGGCGCACCCCGAGCCCCATCCGCGGGGCGCACCCCGAGCCCCATCCGCGGGGCACACCCCGAGCCCCATCCGCGGGGCACACCCCGAGCCCCGTCTCCAGCCCCACGCGTGGCTCTCATCCGCGGGGCGCACCCCGAGCCCCATCACCGCTGTGGGGGACACGCGGCCAGCAAGCCCTGCAGGGAGATGGACAGGGCCTCGCTGTAGTCCTGGCTCCGCAAAGCACCCCGGGAGAGCCCACGTGTGCCTGTGAAGTTCCTAAGTGATCCGAGCTGGCGAGGACTGAGCGCGTGGCAGCCCCAGGCCCAGGAAATGAGGAAGGTAGGGACAGCGGAGAAAGGTGTGTTAATCAGCTTAATGAGAGTCAGCGGAGAAAGGTGGTTAATCAGCTTCAGGAGAGTCGCACCGCCGTCCTGGCTGAGACATGCCCTTCCTAGCTCCTCGGTGTTTGCGGTGCCCTTTCTTGTGTTCAGTGATGATGCTCACAGGTTAAAAAAAGAAGAAAGAGAGAAAGAAAATTTAATTGTCCTTTCTTGTCTGTATAAAAAAGTGACAATCCTGTAATTACCTCCGTAGTTCTCCTCAGCTTATATTCTGTGAAAACTAATCTCCAGAAACAACTTGTATAAGCATATGTATGTTTCATCTCACTGACTGCACAAATAAATTAACAAACTTGAGAGTAGCATCGAGACACGAGGTGAAGCGTCAGGACTGAGGGTGGAGCCGGTCAGCCCAGCTCCTCAAGAGGCAGAGAATGGGAGGTTCGAGGTGTGAGGCCAGCCTGTCCAAATGGGACGCCCGCGATTCTGTACGCTCCTGGCACACCAGCTATGCGGGAGATAAAAAGAGGACCTCCAAGGCCAGGGCCAGCAAAACGAGCCCCATCTGAAAACCAAGGAGAGCAAGAAGGGCTTTGGACATGGCTCAAGGGATAGAGCACCGGCCTCCCAACGCCCTGAGCTCAAACCCCAGTACTGCCAAAACGGAGCACGAGAGTTGATCGGTCCACCAGGCCTCTTACACTGAAAGCCTGCCGCCGTGGCTGGGCTGCGGCGTGGGTCTGGGGGCCCGGGTGGACACGTTCCCGGGGTGAAGGAGGTGTGGTCCGAGTCCAGCCCTGCGGCGCACCGTGGCCTGCCCGGCGGGCGTCTGTTTGCTTTCCAGGGTCACTGACAGGCCCGAGGTGGCGTCAGCAGCCACCTGGTGAGGCTGCTCCTCACTTCCATCGTTCACAAAGGCCCCGCGCGCTTCCTGCACGTGCTGAGATCCACGCCAACGAGGAGACCAGGAGAGGTTTCAGCAGTGCATCCAGCAGCCCGCGGGCGGCCTGGCCACAGGCCACAGCCATGACCAGCAAGGCCAGCTCAGCCCACCGCCAGTCCAGACCCAGGGCTCCCACACCAGCCGCCACTGCCCAACACAGACAGCTTCGGAGCTGTCGGACTGGCTCTTCAGAGGGAGCTCCGGAATTCCCCAGCGAGGGAGGTGAACACACACAGACAGGGACCGCGCTCTGTGTTTTATGTCTGCAAAGCTCTAAGAGCTTTCCATCTGGCGCGAATCAATACTGGTCTTATATGTCAAACTAATTGAAAGTGCTTCATTTGTATTCATCACATGCAGCCTCGTGGGTGCAGGGGACGGTGGAGCCCAAGAGAATTAAATCGTTATTGATCCCACATGGTAATGGATGTACCAAACATTTCATCTGATGTCATTGGTTGAGGGAGATTCGTTGTCCAGGATGTCCCAACACCATTCATGTCAGCAAATGCGTCCATGTCTTTGCCTGGTTGCCTTTTTAATTGTCCGTGTTGCTTGTTTGTTTAGGCAGGATTATGCTCTATGGCCTAGGGTGACCTCAAACTCACCATCCTACCTCAACTCCCCTCCCAGTGCTGAGACAGCAGGTGTGAACCGCCTCCCCTGGCCTGGGTAATGGAGAAATGCAGAAGGAGTGAGTAACAGTCGGTCCAAGGACCCAGGTTTCTGCAGACACACAGATTAAAATCGTTTCCAGGTGGAACCCGGCTCCACGCTGAAGGAATTCCTGCTTCACAGCACTGACGTTTGCCAAGATGGCTCCAGTGTGAAATAACTTTTTTTTTTTTTTTTTTTTTTTTTTTTTTTATTTTTTTTTTTTTTTTAATTTTTTTTATTGTAGAGATACTATACAGAGGGTTACAGTTACATGAGTGAGGTAATGAGTACACTTCCACTTCCTCTTGAACATTGTTACCCCCTCCATTGTTTCCCCCCTACCATCCCCTCCCTCCCTCCCTTCCCCAAGGTTCTTTTTTTTTTTTTTTTTTTTTTTTTTTTTTGATCGTGATTAAGTGATTACTTAATTTCCGGAAATTCACAGTATTGTGGAATAATGATGCTCATTTAAAGTCACAAGTTCATTCTAACTTTCCTGGAGCAAATTGTCTATCACAGTCTGTAATATATAATGGTGCTCATATGTTATATACCATATATGTGATCAGCAGCATGGGGATATTTAGTAGTGGTTCAACCAGATGAGTGGGAGTTCTTTGTTTCTTAAGTCCTGTTAGTTTTGTCATATCACCTAACATTTTGGATTCATCATCCACTTATCAGGGAGACCATGTACTGTTTGTCTCTTCGTTCTTGGCTTACCTCGCTCAACATGATTCCTTCTAGCTCCATCCATTTCCCTGCAAATGCCATTATTTTGTCATTTCTAATGGCTGCATAATATTCCATTGTGTATAGATACCACAATTTTTGGATCCATTCATCTGTGGTGGGGCATCTAGGTTGTTTCCATATCCTAGCTATTGCGAACAGTGCTGCAATAAACATGGAGGTGCACGTGTCCTTGTATGTTGGTTCCTGTTGTTCAGGGTAGATGCCTAGAAGTGGTATGACTGGGTCGTAAGGGAGGTCAATCTTTAGCTTTCTAAGGACCCTCCAGACTGCTTTCCAAAGTGGTTGTATGAGTGTACATTCCCACCAGCAGTGTAATAGCGTTCCTCGTTCTCCACATCCCCTCCAGCATTTGTCGTTGGCTGATTTGTGGATGTGGGACATTCTGACTGGGGTAAGGTGGTATCTCAGGGTTGTCTTTATTTGCATTTCCTTCACCACCAGGGATGATGAACATTTCCTCATGTGTTTCTTTGCCATTTTTATTTCTTCATTTGAGAAGTCCCTCTTTAGTTCCCTTGCCCATTTAGTAATTGGTGTGTTGGGTTTGGGAGGGATTAGTTTCTTGAGTTCCCTGTATATACAGGATGTTAACCCCTTGTCTGATATATTGCTGGTAAATATTTTTTCCCAATTAGTTGGTTGTCTTTCTAGCTTGGTTGCGATAGCTTTATCTGTGCAGAAGCTTTTTATTTTAAGGTAGTCCCATTTGTCGAGTCTCTCTCCAATTTGTTGTGACCCTGGGACTCTGTTCAGGAAGTTCCTTCCTGTGCCTATTAGTTCAAGTGTCTCTCCTACTCTGTCCTGCAGTAGTTTCAGAGATTCAGGTTTAATGTTAAGGTCTTTAATCCATTTTGAGTTGATGTTGGTGCATGGTGATAGGCTGGGGTCCACTTTTAGTTTTCTGCATGTGGCTGCCCAGTTTTCCCAGCACCAGCGGTTGAAGAGGCTGTGTTTCTTCCATTGTATGTCTTTGGCTCCTTTGTCGAATATCAGCTGGCTGTAGGCCTGTGGATTTATTTCTGGATCTTCTATTCTGTTCCATTGGTCTTCGGGTCTGTTTTTGTGCCAGTACCATGCTGTCTTTGTTATTATAGCTCTGTAGTAGAGTTTGAAGTTCGGCATGGATAGCCCTCCCATATTGTCTTTATCCCCTAGAATTGTTTTGGCTATTCTAGGTCTTTTGTTGTTCCATATGAATTTTTGGACTGTTTTCTGTATTTCAGTGATGTACGTCATTGGGATTTTAATAGGAATTGCGTTGAATTTGTATATTAGTTTTGGAAGTATTACCATCTTTACTATATTAAGTCGGCCTATCCAGGAGCATGGGAGGTCTTTCCATTTCCTGGTGTCTTCTGCAATTTCTTTCTTTAACTTTTTATAGTTCTCATTAAATAGTTCTTTTACATCTTTGGTTAGGTTAATTCCTAAATATTTTATTTTTCGGGAGGTTATTGTGAATGGGGTTGCTCCCTTTATTTCCCTCTCTTCCTGTACATTATCAGTGTATAGGAAGGCAACTGATTTTTGTGGGTTTATTTTGTATCCTGCTATTTTGCCAAAGTGATTTATGATTTCTAAGAGTTTGGGGATGGAGTTTTTGGGATCGTGGAGGTATAGTATCATGTCGTCTGCAAAAAGGGATAGTTTAACTTCTTCTTTTCCTATGCGGATCCCTTTAATGTCTTTTTCTTGCCTTATTGCCCTGGCTAAGGGTTCTAGGACTATATTGAAGAGGAGTGGAGACAGTGGGCATCCTTGCCTTGTTCCTGATTTTAGGAGAATTGGTTGTAGCTTTTCCCCATTAAGTATAATATTGGCTATTGGTCTGTCATAAATGGCTTTTATTGTTTTTAGAAATGTTCCTTCTATTCCTATTTTCTCCAGAGCTTTTAGCATGAATGAATGTTGAATTTTGTCAAAGGCCTTTTCTGCATCTGTAGCGATAATCATGTGATTCTTGACCTTGGCTCTGTTGATATGTTGGATTACATTTATTGACTTACGTATGTTAAACCATCCCTGTGTCTCTGGGATGAAGCCTACCTGGTCATAGTGAATTATTTTTTTTATGTGTTTCTGGATTCTGTTAGCTAGAATCTTGTTAAGGATCTTTGCATCTGTGTTCATCAAGGAGATTGGCCTGTAATTCTCCTTTTTGGTTGGGTCTTTGCCTGGTTTGGGGATGAGTGTGATATTGGCTTCGTAGAATGAGTTTGGGATAGCTCCTTCCTTCTCTGTTTCTCTGAAGAGCTTGAGGAGTATGGGTATTAGTTCTTGTTTAAAGGTCTTATAGAATTCTGCTGTGAATCCATCTGGTCCTGGGCTTTTTTTTGTTGGAAGACTTTTGATAGCTTCCTGTATCTCATTATAGGATATTGGCTTATTTAATTGGTTAACTTCTTCTTTGCTCAGTTTGGGCAACTTGTATTTCTCTAAAAATGCATCCATTTCTGCCCGATTTTCTTCCTTTAGAGAGTATAGCTTTTGAAAGTAGTCTGTTAGAATTGTTTGGATATCTTGGGTACGTGTGGTGATGTTTCCCGTGGCATCCCTAATCCTATTAATATGGGTTTCCTCTCTTCTTTTTTTAATTAATCTAGCCAATGGGCCATCAATTTTGTTTATTTTTTCAAAGAACCAGCTTTTTGTTTGGTTTATTTTGGTTATGGTTTTCTGATTTTCTAATTGGTTAATCTCTGCTTTTAATTTGGTTATCTGGCTTCTTCTAGTAGCTTTAGGTTCCATTTTTTCCTGTTTTTCTAGCTGTTTTAATTGCAACATGAGATTATTTACTTGGTCTGTCTCCATTCTCTTGATGTGGGCACTGAGGGCAATAAATTTGCCCCTCAGGACTGCTTTTGCTGTGTCCCACAAGTTTCTTTGTGAGGTGTTTTCATTTTCATTGAGTTGTAGGAAATGCTTTATTTCTTCTCTGATCTCTTCTGTTATCCAGGCATTGTTAAGGAGTGTGCTGTTCAATTTCCATGTATTGGAGAAATTTCTGCGGTATGCTTTGTTATTGAGAGCTAGCTTGATTCCACTGTGGTCAGATAGGATACAGGGGATTATGTCGATCCCTTTGTATTTGCCTAAGTTCCTTGCATGAACTATGATATGGTCTATTTTGGAGAAAGTTCCATGAGCTGCTGAGAAGAATGTGTACTGTGTTGTTTTAGGGTGAAATACTCGGTAGATGTCAGTTAATTCCGCTTGCAGTATGGCCTCTCTTAATTCGGTAGCTTCTTTGCCAATCCTCTGGTTGGTAGACCTGTCCTTTGGTGAGAGTGGTGTGTTAAAGTCTCCTAGTATTATCGTATTGGGATCTATTTTATTCTGTAAGTTTGAGAGCATTTGTTTGACATATCTGGGTGCACCAATATTTGGGGCATATAAGTTGATGATGGTTATATCCTCCTCTTGGATTGTTCCCTTTATTAATATGTAGTGTCCGTCCTTGTCTTTCTGTACTGATTTTAATGAAAAGTTTATTTTGTCAGATATCAGGATAGCTACACCTGCTTTCTTACTGGGGGCGTTTGATTGGTAGATCCTTTTCCACCCCTTCACTCTGAGTTTGTTTGTATGTTTGGCTGAGAGGTGGGTCTCCTGAAGGCAACAGATGGATGGGTCTTGTTTTCTTATCCAGTCCTCAGTTCGTTTTCTTTTAATTGGCGAATTCAGCCCATTTATATTAAGAGAAAGTATAGAGAGATGCATTGTTGTCCCTGCCATTCCGTTTTCCTAAGTTTTTCTTTTTTCCTTTCCTCCTGTGCTTGCTCAGTTAGACTTTGAGTAATGCCTGTTTGGGGCAGGCCCCAGTTCCTGGCTGCTTTCTTCAGGTTGTGTCCCCCCTCTTAGAATTCTTTGTAATGCTGGCTTAATGTTTATGTATTCATTTAGTTTTTCTTTGCTATTAAAAGTTTTCAGTTCTCCATCAAATGTGAATGCTAGCTTTGCCGGGTAGATCAGTCTGGGTTGGCAGTTATTGGCTCTCAGGGCTCGTATGGTGCTTTCCCAGGCTTTTCTTGCATTCATTGTTTGTGTGGAGAGATCTGCAGTAATTCTTATTTTTTTCCCATTGTAGTATAGCTCCTTCTTCATTTTTGCTGCATGCAGGATTGTTTCCTTATTATTCAGATCTATCATTTTTACTATAATGTGTCTAGAAGTGTTTCTCCTGGGGTCTTGCTTGTTGGGTGTTCGATAAGCTTTTGTGATGTAGTTAAGATGGTCGTTTTTGAGGTGGGGAAAATTTTCATTGATTATCTTGTTAAATAGGTGTTGCATTCCCTTGCTCTGGAATTCCTCACCTTCGTCCACTCCAATTATGCGAAGGTTAAATTTTTTAGCATTATCTGCTTGCTCTTGAATATCCCTTTGGTTTAATTTGAGTAATTTTTCCATATCTGTCACTTTTTGGTCCAGTTGGTGTATTCTGTCTTCTGTATCTGACACTCGACCTTCCATTTCATTCACTCTGTTGACAGTGGCTTCTATTGTGGTTTGCATGGAGGAAATGGATCCCTTTATGGATTCAATGTTGGTTCTCAGAGTACTGATCTCACCTCTCAATGAGGTATGCATTACCTCTAATTTGGCGTTTATCTCACTTCTTATTGAGGTTTGTGCAGCTTCTATTTTTGCATGCATCTCTTGTTTGATACCCTGTATCTCTTTGGATAGTTCATCCTTGTGCTCTTTCAATTTCTGATAAATTTCTCGCTTTATTTCTTGAGTCATTGCCTCCAGCAACCCTTGGAAGTAGCCTTTGTCTTCCATTCCTGCTTTGCTCCCACTGGGGCTCTCCCCTGTGTGGCTGCTGGCTTTTGAGGTGAGCTTGCTGTCCTGGGTGGTAGTAAACCTTGTGATTTTTCTCTGTGATTTTCGCATGGAGGTTCAGGAGACTGCTCTTCAATTTTGTTTTGGTGTGTCTGTCTTTGCTTGGTTGCTGATTCTGTATTGGTAGAGAGAGTCTGTGCCTGATCTGGGTTCTGTTGGGAGCCTATTTCCAGCTGCTATTCTGACTTACTTAGGATTCTCAGCTCTCTGCTGTAGATTGCTGACAGTTCCCGCCTTTGGAAGGGTTGAGCAGCCTAGACTGCTTGTGTTTGCTCCTACGGGTGCTCTTGTGAAGAACAGATGCTCTGGATGCACTCTCCCAAATGCTGGAGTCTGCTATGGGCTCCTGATGTGTTTTTGTTTATTTGTTTTGGGCTGGTTGTGGGCTTGAACTCTAGGTTTGGGTGCTGTCCCTCAGCTTTTCAGCTCAAGGCTGGCACCCTACCGTTTGAGCCACAGCACCACTTCTGACCCTTTTTGCTTTTGTGATGCTGAGGAATCAGATGCAGGGCCTCATACATCCAAGACTATCACTCTATTGCTGAGCCGCCTTAACAGTCTGAGCTCCTGCTTACTATCAGGTGCTGGCAGCCTGTGTTGCCCAATTCCCAGTCTAGGGTATATGGGTGGAGTTTTGGTGGGGTTTGGGCTTCTCTTGTCCTGGGCCTCCAGGTCTTTTGTTGTCACAGGCGTGCTTCCCGGGGGAGTGTTGTTTCCTGGTTTTCTCCCCTCTGTTGAGGCGTATGCTCAGCTTTTTACTTCAATTGGGAGGAGTTGGTTGTGTTGTTCAGGCGCCGGATCCCCGGGCTTGGTTCAGGCCCCAGCCTGGAGCGCGCTTGTTAGGCCTGTGCTGATGTGTATACCCCCTAGGTTATACAGCCTGGGGGACACAGTTCAAATTTCTTCTACTGTTGGTAGTCTTGACCCAGGGGCGCTGTTCCTGGCTTGGGCATTTAAGCTTCCTTCCAGGGGTGCTCTTGCTCTAGCCTGGCCAGCTGAGTGTGCTCCACGGGCTGGTGGAGCTCTCAAACAGTTCCCAGTTTTAGTGGGTCCTGTGGTCCGGGTGCTGGGGTAGGGAGTCTAGGTCAGGGTCTGGGGATTCCCTCCAGCTCTGGTCTCCCTTGAGGGATACACTTCCCCTGTGGGGTACTCACCCTGGAGCTGGTTGTTTCTGTGTGGTGTAGGTCGTCAGTTGTTGTTGCAATCCGGGCTGGGTTGGGCGGTGTTGGCTCTGTGTGATTCTTTTCTGTCTCTGCCTCTGTCGGAGCTGTTGGGTCGAGAGTGTCCACGCTCAGGCAGCTTCTTCTCGGTACCTCTGGGGCCCAAGTGACCCCGCCGGGTTGTTGCGATCGTGATCGGGCGGGCGGGTGGTCTGCAGACAGGACTCTTTGTCGTGCCGAGCCGCTTTGGCGGGATGGAACCTCTCTGCTCGGGTGGAGAGTGCTGGATCTTTGCGATCGCGATCAGGCGGGCCGGGTGGTCTGCCGCAGGTCCTTTTGTCACTCTGCTGATGCCGAGCGGCTCTGACGGGATGGAGCCTCTCTGCTCGGGTGGAGAGTGAGGGGTGGGGGTGGGATCCTCGTGGAGACTCCCGGCTGGTAGGTTTCTCTGTTCCTGGCGATCTGCTGTTCTGCAAACCAGTACCTGATGTTCTGAAAGTGGCCCCCTGTGTCTCTGCTGTTTCTCTGGGGCTCCCACAGCCCCCGCCGGGCCGGCTGGCCGGCGGCTTGGCGCGCTGCCGCGCGGCCAGTAAAGGCTGGGGGAGGGGTCTTCGCTTTTCTCTGTTTTGAAATTCTTTTCCTCTTTCTTTTTTGTTATTCTCCGCCTCTGGTTTTTCTCTGAGTGTTCGTCTTTTTGTTGTTGTCGGTCTCTTGGGGAGATTAAGCGTTGGAACTCGAACTCTCTTTTTGGTTGGAGAGAGCTGTGGCGTTTCCCTACTGCCCCGTCGCCATCTTGGTCCCCCCTCCAGTGTGAAATAACTTTTAAAAAGACACATTGGTTCAGTCTGAAGGTCAGACCTTGCCTTTAGCCGCCAGCTGCACGGATTCACACTGCAAGGGCAAACTGCCTTAAAACCCTCTGCGGGACAAAAAAGCAGTGCAGGAGGGAGCGCGATGCCCGATTTCAAGCTCTACTATAACAAAGACAGCCTGGTACTGGCACAGAAACAGACCCGAAGACCAATGGCATAGATTAGAAGACCCAGAAATAAAAGCACACACTTACAGTCAGCTGATATTAGACAAAGGAGCTGAAGACATATGGTAGAAAAACAGCCTCTTCAACTACTGGTGCTGGGAACACTGGGCAGCCACAAGGAGAAAACTAAAAGTGGACACCAGCCTGTCTCCATGCAGCAACATCAACTCAAAATGGATTAAAGACCTCAACATCAGACATGAATCTCTGAAAATACTGCAGGACAGAGTAGGAGAGACACTTGAACTAATAGGCACAGGCAGGAACTTCCTGAGCAGAGTCCCAGGGTCACAACAAATTGGAGACTCAACAAATGGGACTACCTTAAAATTAAAAATGTCTGCACAGCTAAAGACATAGCTACCAAACTAGAAAGACAACCAAGTGGGAAAAGATATTTACCATGAATATATCAAGCAACGGCCTAATATCCAGTATATACAGGGAACTCAAGAAACTAATCCCTCCCAAATCTAACAAACCAATCAGAAATGGGCAAGGGAACTAAAGAGGGACTTCTCAGAAGAAGAAATAAAAATGGCAAAGAAACACATGAGGAAATGCTCATCATTCCTGGCTCTAAAGGAAATGCAAATAAAACAACCCTGAGATACCACCTTGCCCCAGTCAGAATGACTTATATCCTAAATTCAGCCAACAACAAATGCTGGCCGGGAGGCAGAGAAAGAGGAATGCACCTGCTGGTGGGAATGTACACTTCTACAACCACTCTGGAAAGCAGGCTGGAGGGTCCTCAGAAAGCTAAATCTAGACCTCTCCTATGGCCCAGCCAGACCACTCCTAGGCATCTACCCTGAACAACAGCAACCAGGATACAAAGACACCTGCACCTCCATGTTCACTGCTGTACTGTTCACAATAGCCAAGATATAGAAACAACCCAGATGCCCCATTATAGATGAATGGATCCAAAAATTGCAGTACCTATATACAATAGAATACTACACAGCCATTAGGAAGAGCAAAGCAATGGCATTCACAGAGAAATGGATGGACCTAGAACAAAACAAGCCAAGATCAGAAAGACAAACAGCACATGATCTCCCTGATATATGGATGGATGTTAAATTCAAAATGCAAAGAGATATGACAAAGTAAACAAGACTCAAGAAGCAGAGGACCTCCACTCAATTTGTCGTATCATTTCTAAATGACTCCATGTTCTTGACCACAGATATGATATATATTATATATATATCATCTGAGGGGAGCCCATCAGCTGCACTGGACCTCGATGAACACAAACTAAGCAACTCAAGCGCGGTGATGGGAGGGAGGGAATGAGAGGGAAAGAGGGAACAGCTTACATTAAGCAAAAGGAAAGAAATGTACATATCCGGGGATAATTGGGTGGGGGGGGGGGGCAGGGGGAGGATGGGAAGGGATGGGAAGGGGAAACAAAGGAGGAGGGTACAATGCTTGATAAGAAATGTACTCATTATCTTGCCCATGTAATTGTAACCCCTCTGTACAGTATTTTCACAATAAAAAATAAATAAAAATTTAAAAAATTTAAAAAAATTAAAAAATAAATGTACATATCACCTAATGTGGATGAAATCGTTGTATTGTCAAGGTTTCTTTACAGGTGACGATAATGACAATGCACCCCGTGAAGGCTAAAATGTGTTTGTGGCTTTAGCTAGGTGTCGCTATCCCGCAATGCTGTGAGATGTGTGTAACCACTTAATCTCAATAAAGAAGAAAAAACCCTTGGCTGGAATACTTTGCACTTTCCAGGAGCTGAAAATACCTTGCTATAAAATGAGACACAAATCGGCCCGGAGGTGGCGTCCTGCGCTCACGGCTGGCTGTCGGCAGCAGGCCTTGGGTGTGTGAGCCACCACCCTGCGGGCCGCGGCTGCCTGACCTGCTCCGCCTGTCCTGGCTGGCCGGCGTCTCCTCACCTGCTCCTCCTGTCCTGGCTGGCCGGTGTCTCCTCACCTGCTCCGCCTGTCTGGCTGGCCAGTGTCTCCTCACCTGCTCCGCCTGTCTGGCTGGCCGGTGTCTCCTCACCTGCTCCGCCTGTCCTGGCTGGCCGGCGTCTCCTCACCTGCTCCGCCTGTCCTGGCTGGCCGGTGTCTCCTCACCTGCTCCGCCTGTCTGGCTGGCTCCCGTCTCTGGCTGAGCTTCAGTTCCTGGCTGTAAAGCAAAGCTGCAGCCTGGGATGGCTGACCCCTGGCCGTGCACTGGCTCCACCGCCACAGGAGGCCAGGGCTCGGCCTCCAGCCACGCCCGACTTTCCACAAAACCCTAGCAGCTTCTACCACCTCCAGGATGCAAACGGTCGTCTCTGCGGTCCCCCAAGGGCCACAGGCCCTGAAGGTGCCACCACAGACAAGACTGCTGTCCTCACCCCAAATACCACCATGCCAGGGCTGCTGATGCTGCGGCCGTGTGGACCCGCGTGTCTGGGCCCCTCCCCCGCAGCCGTGGCGGTGGAGCCTGGAAAGCAGGCTCGGCCTCCTGGCCACTGCGTCGGTCAGCCAAACAGTCCATCCCGCCAGCTCCCCACCGGGCGTCATGCAGGGAGCAGCCCCTGCGGGCCGCGGGCAGGGTCATGGGCTGGAAACCCCAGGTGTTCAAGGCTTAGGGCCCACGACGTGCACAGGGGAGGCGGTGGAGGGACCCCCCCCCCCCGCAGGCAGGGGAGGTCCTGAGGCCGAGCCCCACGGGGAAAGACATGAGGACACGGGAGAGCATCACGTGAGGTTGTGTGGAGGCGATAAGTGAGCCACGTGGCAGAACCGGCAGCACTCACGGGCGGCTCACACCGAAACAGAGTCACGCCTGGGAGGGGGCTGGCTGAGGGTAAACTGAGGCAGAGCCTGCCTGGCGAGAGCCAGGCCTGGAGCCCCCACCCCCATGGCAGCGGGCACCGTGGCTGAACAGTTGGCCAGCTCGCGGTGCTACGCGTGTCAGGGAGCGTTACACGGCCAAACAACAAAGGAAACGCAAAGTAAGGTCTGAAACGTGGCCTGAGTGACTAACTTCGCAAAAATTAATTTGACCTATTTTTACCCATTTGTTCATTGAAACTCTTCCATCTATTACCACTGGATTAACCGTCAGATAATTCTAATTAACGCTTTTGCTAAGCACAGTGCCGGCACGGTTTTTATCCCGTGCGGAAGGAAGCAGGGAGGGTTTCCCGTGGACGCAGCCCTGCCCCCTGTTGAGTGCACGCAGCAAACGCGCGGCGCTGTAGCCAGGGTCAGAAATCAGCCGCCATTAGACAGAGGCCGGCACCTGTGTATAATTATCTGCCTGATTAATGAAGAAGGAGATCAAAGTTTCATGCAATTTTAATTTTATGCTCTGAGCCTGATGTGCGCAGGATTTGTGCTGGGTAATGAAGGAGTGGAGGTTCATTCTAATAAGCATGACAAATGAATTTTTTAAATGAGTCTAACTCATTAGCTAGGCATATAGAAGCCTGTGTGACCCTCCGCTCTCCAGCAGAATTTAGGAACCATCTTAATGCCTAATAAGTAGTTGTGTGACAATATTTCAACAAATTAATTCCTTTATGAAAGCCGAGCACACAACATAAACCCGAATACTGAGACAGAGCAGCATGGCTGCAGGGGCTGAATCGTGTCCACAAGGCGATGTGTGTAACTCATGGTGGACATCAGAGGACAGGTGGAGAAGAATGACACTTTGGCACCATTAACCAAGAAGGAAAGAAGGTGAGATCTAGCTGCGGCATGAACACCACTGAAATTCAGGCGTGAAGAGCTCTGGGTACAGAGTCCAGGTAGAGCACGCTCTCTCTGATGTTGCTGATTCAAAAGGAGCCCCAGGACTGTTATAATCACACATGACACACACTTGTCAGAGGGAAAACGTGAGGAGCTTGCGCTATGTGCATCCAAGACAAGGAGGGCCGAGTCGAATTTCTACTTGTCTTCTGTAGCTTCAGGACACCACAGCAGAGCACAGAAACTCCTTCTGCAAAGCTCCTGTGCCAGCTACCCTATTATCCCATTGGAAAACAGCTAAACTCAGTTGGCTGACCAAAGAGTTCTGAGAAGACAGCTCTTTCTAAAAGACATGGGAGACGACACAAATCATATCTGACTTCCAGACAACTCCGTTTGTTTATCAAGAGCTTGAAATCACTTAGAACACAGCTCAGAGACCACTGATGGCCATTGCTTTCCTTCTGCTAGGAAAGATTCGAACCATAGACAGCATTAGTAAAAACCTTGCTGATTCCAACAGGAAGTAACAGCTAATACACATTCCATGTTTGCTCGGTGTCTGGAGTGGCCCTGGCTCTATTTTTGTTGTTGTTGTTTTATTGTTATTATAAAGTGATGAACAGAGGGGTTACAGTTATATAAGTCAGGGATTGAGGACATTTCTTTTTGAGCAGTGTCAGCTCTTCCCTAGTGTTCTCCCAATTTTTCCCTCCTGCCCCCCCCACTATTTCTGTTCCCCCCTCAAACTCCCCCAAACAGAAAAACTTACAAGACAAAAGGTACAGAAATCAAAAACAGCAACAATGGAGGGAAAAAACAAGAAAACAAGAAGCAAAATAACATAAACCTCTTGTTTCCATTTCTTGGAGTTCATTTTGGAAAATATCATTGTATAAAGCCATTACCTATTGAACCTTTATGACTCTCTCCTAAGAATAGTCTCCTTTGGTCTCACTGTGTGAATGTTTAGAGTCCTGTATATATGTAAAGTCCTGTATAATTTATCATGTCCAAGTGTATGTTTTGTCTTTTACCATCCAGTGTGCTTACTTGTAGATTTATAGGCACTTTCTAGTTACAACAAATGAGGGGAAACAAGCAAATTATGTTTCTTTGGATCTGGCTTATTTTGCTTAATATAATTTTTCCAAGTCTTTCCACTTCCTAACAAATAGAACAATATCATTCTTTCTGATGGAAGAGCAGAATACCACATTTTCTTGGTCCATCAGTCCACTGAGGAGTATGTGAGTTGATTCCATATCTTAGCTATGGTAAACAATGCTGCAATGAACATGGTTGTGTTAGTCACTTGATTGTAGCATTGTCTGTGGTCTATTGGATAAATGCCCAGGAGTGGGATTACTGGGTCTTGGGGAAGCTAAATGTTCAGTCTTTTGAGGAACCTCCATAGAGCTTTCCTGAGTAGCTGAACAAAGTTTACATTTCCACCAACACTGTGGTAGTGTTCCCTTTTGACCACATCCCCGCTGTAAGGTCTGCACCTGGATGGCGAGCAGACTCCACCCTCCTCGCAGCAGTCTCCACCCAGTACCTGCATTACCTAGGCAACTGGGACACCTGGAAGAGGTCACATCTGAATTTGATGTGGCCACACCTTTCCCCACCCATACCCTACATAAGGGCTAGCCCAGGCCCAGACTCTCTCTTTTTTCTCTCTGTTCGTTTCTAGCTCTTGCTGCTCTTTTCTTGCTCTCTTGCTCTCTCTCTTTCCCAGCCACGTGGAGTGCCAACCTTGCCTGGTCCCAGCAGGTCTACCCCTTACCTGAATACCACGTGAGTGCTACTGTTCTTACCCCTCTCTCTGCTCTTTTCTCTCTCTTTCCTCTCTTCCCAGCTCTCTCTCATTCCCAGGCCTTTCCCAGCCACGTGGAGTGCCACCCTTGCCTGGTCCAAGCAGGTCTACTGAATAAACCTACCCCTTATCTGAATACCACGTGCGTGCTGGTTCTGTTCTAACTCGGTTACCTCTTTTTAAAAACCTAACATAAATGGTGCCGTGACTCGGATAAAGGCTTAAAGTCAGGATAGCTGGGATTTCTCTGTTTTTTTCCTCTTTTTTTTTTTTTTTTTTTTTTTTGTTCTTCCCTTTTTGCTCTGAGGAATACCCGCAGTTCTGACGGCCTTTTGCGAACCAGTCTGTCTGTGGCGGAATCAACGCATCGATACCATTGCTGCCTTCACATCCATGTCCACACTTCTCTACTCTGGTGAGTGAAACTACTCTACGGCTCTCTGTCGCTCAGTCTCTGTCTAGACGTGGCGCCATGCCAGAGAGCTCCTACGGCCTTTAGCTGAAAGGCGGTCACCTCTGAAGCCGAGGACGCTTGGCTTTGGGGGCTTGGCCATTTCTCTCTAGAGGGCTCTGGGGGAATTCGGGACGCCGCTTCTGCCTGGTCAGCTCTCCTTCACTCACCAGACTGACTCTACTCATTTAATGGGGTGCTGTGAATCACGCCTGAGCCGTGAAACCCCTTTGAAATGCCTCCCGCGCTCCCTGGAAAGCCAGAGAGCCTCATTTTTATGCCATTCTCAGAAGTACACAGTTTTTGCTACTGCAATGGTAAATGATCAGAAGTCTGTTTACTTTCGGGCTCTCTTTGCTTCTCTCTCTGCCATTCATGTCCAACTTTCCCTATCTCTCCCTTTCTCTTTTCTACAACTTTTTGGCTTGTGCCTTGAAGAGTGCGACGCAGGCTGGGTCCCAGGGACCCCCCTCTAGGTTCCCTCTCAAAGGCTAGCCAATGTAGGCTTAATCTATTCAGGCTTTCTTTGCATTCTTTCAGAAATTCGCCATCTTGAATCCGCCATCTTGGCCACGTGGTGGGTTAAGGGTTTGGCCACATCTGACCCTTAACCTTCCACTAAGTTTACTACTCCATCTATTCTAAGGTGCCTTGCTAACAAGTTGCTCTTTTCACAGGCCCTAGTAACTGAGGCCCAACCATCTGATGTGCTTTGTTAGCAAAGATGTCTAAATGTTGTCAAAATTTTAGGTTTTAAGTTTTGCCTTTTTTGTTTTGTGTTGTGTATTCTACTACTGACTACATGGTTCTAAAATACTGGGCATATCTGTGCTAAAATTCTCATCACATCTAATGAGTTTTGTCATTTCAGAATATTTGTTGGCAATTCTTGATAAGAACCAGGTAAGCTCTACTTATTCTACTTGATCTCCTTGTTGCTTTAATTGAAAATAATAAAGGGCTTTTGTGGCAAAGATTTCAGTTCAAAGCCAGCTCGGGCTAAAAAATCCCTAAGACTCCGTCTCCCAGCTAAACTCTGCAAGTGGTACTATAACTCAGTGTGGCAGAGTGCTAGCCTTGAGCAGAAGTGCTCAGGGACAGTGCCCAGGCCTTGAGTTCAAACCTCCTTAAATACTAGTGGTACTATAACTCAAAGTGGTTCAGTGCTAGCCTTGAGCGGAAGCGCTCAGGAACAGTGCCCAGGCCTTGAGTTCAAATCTTGAATACCAACTGGGACAAGCCATCCCAGCAACGAGCACCTAGACTCAGCCAGTCTAGGGAACAAGGGAACGTGGAAAGGAGTAAGAGGAGATGATGTCACATCAGCTACTTTGTGCCTGCCCTTTCAAAATTAACCTGAGCCGGGAGGTCAGTAGAAGTAAGAAGCCTGCCCATCCAATGTCTATACCTGTCTACCTATTAACTGAACAGGAATTTATATTCTTGCCTTTGTCACCTGAATTCTCTACCTAGTCGCCAGATGTCAGAAGTAACTAGGGACATTTCTACCAACATTTTCAGCCCCAAGTCCTTCCTCTTGCCATTTATTTGCTCTCTAGTATTTTTTTCCAGCCCCTCAATGCTCATGAGACTTCTCCAGATTTCATCTAAGGACTCACGCCACCAAGGGACAGCTGCTGCTCACTGCCTTCTCTGGGAGGAGACCAAATTCCAGCCTTTTACCCCTATTGTCGACGCCCCTTGTCAGCAGGAAGTAGCCAGAGAGAATCCTCGCCCTATTTCATGATTATTAAAAGGCTGGAATGTAAGGTCTGCACCTGGATGGCGAGCAGACTCCACCCTCCTCGCAGCAGTCTCCACCCAGTACCTGCATTACCTAGGCAACTGGGACACCTGGAAGAGGTCACATCTGAATTTGATGTGGCCACACCTTTCCCCACCCATACCCTACATAAGGGCTAGCCCAGGCCCAGACTCTCTCTTTTTTCTCTCTGTTCGTTTCTAGCTCTTGCTGCTCTTTTCTTGCTCTCTTGCTCTCTCTCTTTCCCAGCCACGTGGAGTGCCAACCTTGCCTGGTCCCAGCAGGTCTACCCCTTACCTGAATACCACGTGAGTGCTACTGTTCTTACCCCTCTCTCTGCTCTTTTCTCTCTCTTTCCTCTCTTCCCAGCTCTCTCTCATTCCCAGGCCTTTCCCAGCCACGTGGAGTGCCACCCTTGCCTGGTCCAAGCAGGTCTACTGAATAAACCTACCCCTTATCTGAATACCACGTGCGTGCTGGTGCTGTTCTTACTCGGCTACCTTCTTTTTAAAAACCTAACACCCGCCAGCATCAGTTATTGTTAGTTTTCTTGATAATGGCCAGTCTAACTGGGGTGAGGCAGAATCTTAATGTTGTTTTGATTTGTATTTCTTTTATGGCCTGAGATATTGAACATTTCTTCATGTATCTATTGGCCATTCTTACTTCTTCTGAAAAGTCTCTCCTTAAGTCTTTGGCCAATTTATTAATTGGGCTGTTTCTTTGAGGGTTCATTTTTGAGGGGGCTTAATTTTTTGAGCTCTAGGTATATTTTTGATATGAGGCCCTTGTCTGTTGTACAGCTAGTTAAGACCTTCTCCCTTTCTGTGTGCTTTCTATTTATCTTGCTAGCTCTGTCCTTTGCCATGCAGGAACTCTTCAGTTTGATGCAAAACCATTTATCCAGTCTTTCTTTGATTGCTGTGATTCTGGATCTTAGGAAATCTTTACCTGTACCTAGGGGCTCTAGTGTTTTCTACATTTCCTATAATAATATTTTCATGGTATCTGGCCTTGCATTGAGGTCCTTGATCCCTTTATAATTGATTCTGGTACAGGGTGATATATAAGAATCTAACTTCAGCTTTCTGCATGTGTATAGCCAATTCTGTCAGCACCATTTGTTGAAGAGGCTGTCTTTCTTCCATCCTGTGTTTTTGGCTCCCTTATCGAATACTAGCTAGCTATAGGTCTGTGGTTTATTTCTGGGTCTTCTATTCTGTTCCATTGATCCTCAGGCCTGTTCTGGTGCCAGTACCAAACTTTTTATTACTATGGCTTTGTAATAGAGTTTGAAGTTTGGTGTTGATATTCTTCTACCACTGTTCTTCCCACTAATGATTGTTTTTACTATTTGGAGTTTTCCATTATTCTATATGAATTTTTGGATTGTTCTCTCTGCACTGAATTTGTACATTGCTTTGGGCAGTGTTGCCATTTTCACAATGGTAATCCTTCCAATCCAGGAGCATGGAAGGTTTTTCCATTTTCTTTTTGTTTCCAAATTCTTTTTTTTTTTCTTTTTAGAGTACATTTCTTTTTCTTTTTTTGGGGGGGGGTCCGGTGGTGGGGCCTGAACTCTGGGCCTGGGCGCTGTCCCTCAGCTCTTCAGCTCAAGGCTAGCACTCTACCACTTGAGCCACAGCGCCACTTCCGGCTTTTTTCTTTTTGCTTATGTGATGCTGAGGAAATCGAACCCAGGGCCTCAGGTATGCAAGGCAAGCGCTCTACCACTGAGCCACCTTCCCAGCCCTGCAAATTCTTTATTGTGATTAAGTGATGGTTTTTCCATTTTCTTAAATCTGCTTCAGTTTATTTTTTCATATTTTTAAAGTTTTCATCATAGAGGTCCTTCACAGCTTTGGTTAGGTTAATTTCTAGGTATTTTTTGAGGCTATTACAAATGAAGTTGCCTTCCTGATTTTAATCTTGAACTTCTCATTGTTGGCATACAGAAAAGCTACAGATTTGGGGGTGGGTAATTTTATTTCCTGCTCCTTTGCCAAAGTTTCAGATCAGCTCAAGGAACTTGGGGGAGGAATCTATAGGGTTCTTTAAATACAGGATCATGTCATCTGTAAAGAGGGATGGTTTTACTTCTTCTTTCCCTATTTGGAAACCCTTTCTGTTTTCTCCTGCTAGGAATTCCAGTGCTAGACTCTACATGAATTACTTCATAAGTGCGATCTAGGCAGTTATTTGTACTTCAGCAGAAATGAAGAAACAAGAAAGATGAGCTTGCCCAAAGTCGAGGAGAGACTCGGATACAGATGGACTTTGGTGCCTGCCAGGCTCTGAACCATCGGCAGTGAGAAACTCTCCACAGAACGTTTGCCAAGCTTTGATGTCAGCTCTGGTGAGGAAGAATTACCTTATTGGCCTCTCACATACACGTGAATATGTAAGTTAGTCTAAAGAGGAGAGAAAGAGGAGACCAGGGTTGAGTCCTGGCTCTAAACCCTCCGATCTTGGAAACCAATGATGATTTTGCCACTCTGAGACTCTGTACTTCATCTTTAAAGTGAAGGGACTGGGTTATGAGATCTTTAAGATCACTCTTGCTGGAAAGATCTACTTCTTTAAAAAAGAAAAGTACAGACATTGCGTTCTCCTCCCACACTGTAAAAAGCAGAATGGTATCCACATATTGGTGCAGCTGCACCTTACAGAACCAAGCAGTGTGGGGTCTGGGAGTGTGGTCTCTGTGACACTTGTCACGTCACGCGGACCCAAACGCCACCATATTTTTCACTTGTAGCTGCGAGCTCGGTGACACAGGTCATTTCCCCATTTCGAACAAGATAGATTTTGTCCCAGGAAACGGTGCTCGGGCGCTGGAGAATGAACGTCCATGGCAGGTGGTGGTGGCGGTCTTTGCCCCACAAAGCCCTGGCCTGCATGCCCAGGTCAGGGTGCCCGGCCCCTGTCTAGGCTCCATGGGGGGCACGCTGTCTCTTCATCCAAGAGCCGAATGTGGAGAGGTCACAAGTGTCTGCTGTCATTTTAAGGTACATGGTCCTGCACCTTACACGTGTGTCATAGGTCCTCGTTCACTCCAGTCCACAGAGGAATAAACTAGAATCTGAAAAATGGACCCCAGGGTCCATGCGTGAGGCCCTGGGTTCGATTCCTCAGCACCACATAAGCAGAAAAAGCCGAAGTGGCGCTGTGGCTCCAGCGGTAGAGTGCTAGCCTTGAGCTGAAGAGCTGGGGGACAGCGCCCAGGCCCAGAGTTCAGGTCCCACAACCGACAAAAAAATAATAATTAATTAAAAATGGACCCCAAAGGGCAGCTCTTTGGGGTCAGGGAGTCCCCACGAGACCCTCCTTCAGTAGCGTCTCTTCAAACCGCTCCTTCTCCTCCCCCCCCACTTCTCTCCCTTGTTGGGGTGTCTCCCCCACCCCAACCCCAGCAGCACTCTTCAGAAATCACCTCTGACCCTGGGGTGCACAGGGCCGGCGGCCGGCTCCATCGCCCCTCACCATCCCCATCCCCCCCTACACACACACACACACACACACACACACACACACACACACACACACACACACACACACACACACACACCGCGCGGCCCCGTGAGGCCTAGAAAAGGGAAGAGCAGGGTGAAGCCTTTTCAAGTCTCTTCCCTGGCGAGGGTGACCGGAGGTGGTCCCGGGTTCTCACGCTGCCCCAAACGCGGGAAAGCAGACGCTGAGAGGGGCTCGGGGCTCGCAGTGCGGCCGTGGCGCTGCCGGGCCCACACGGCTGTGACGGGAGAGAAAGGGCCAGCTTCCATGGCAGAGGCTCCCCGAAGACCCAGGGGAAGCGATCTTTGTGCTCAGTCTGATGGAGAAAACAAAGAGCTATAGAGAAGCATGGGTGGGGGAAAGGTGAGATCAAGCCAAGACTCCTCTTAGGCCGCTGTGCCTTCCTTGCTGAGCTTGAGTCTCAGGGCCGCTCCGGGAGGCAGGCCGGGCCAGCCGGGCCTCTCTAAACCCACGGCTGGTCTGAGGTGGTAGCAAGGGGTTTGGGGTCTCACTCTCCTCGGAAGAGAGGATCTGGTTTATAGGACCCCGTTTGGAAAATGAAAAGGAATGTTAGGGCGGAGGCGGGAAGATCAGCGCTCTGTGCTCCAGCCCGCCCCGTCCTGCAGTGCCGGTTCTCCAGGGCTTCAAATCTAGAGCCACCAATCCGAGGCCTCTGCCTGGGACTTCACACCAGCGCTCAGGGCAACAGCTTTTGTTTGGTTTTGTCGTAATGAAGTCAAAATCACGTATGGCCAGCCCCGGGGCCCCGGCTTCACGGGGCCCTGGCTTCCTCGCTCCCAAAGCTGCGTAGAGCAGCCTGTGCAGTGCTTGTCTGGGGTTTGTTTCGATGAGGCGATGGCTGGGAATGAAGGAAAGCCCCAGAGACGACCCACCGTCCCTCTGCCGCCCCCAAGTCGGCCATGCCCCACGTGACATCGCCATCCTTCCTCCGACGCTGTGATGGCCTCTGAACAGAGTTGTCATTGTCACCAAAGAGGAGTTGAGCGCGGCAACCCCGCGAACGCCATCCCTGGAGCAGGGAGCCCACGCGGGCACACACCGGCCCCGTGGCCGTGGCCCTCAGCGCCGTGGCTCTCGGGTGCCATGGCTCCCAGCGCTGTGGCTCTCGGCGCCGTGGCTCAGGAATCCTGGAAGGAAGCGGCCTTTCACACAGATGGAAATGGTAAATTAAGAGGAAAATTTTTCCTCCCAAAATGTCTTTGTCTGTTTGGAGGCCGGAAGGCCCCGCCAGGGCCAGCGGCCCGTGTCTGGGTGGGCGACAGTCTCCGGTGTGCGTCCCGCAGACTGGGTGGGAGCAAGTCTGTTGCTCTTCCTGGAGAGGCTGGCTAACCCCAAGCCCGCCTGACACCGTGCCCTCGGGGGTTAAACCTTCAAACATGGCTTTGGGACAAGGGAGCCCAAGCCCACAGTCCACGCCAGACTTGCGCCGTGGCTTCTTCCGCCCGTCTGGTCAAGGACGCTCGCCCGCGAGGTGCCGGCCAGGAGACCGGCCGGCTGGCTCCGCACTGACCTCCACGGATCACCAGTGCTTCGCTTGTGCGTGCGAAGGGAGCTCCAGACGCTTGTTGAAAGCAGTGTCCGGTGGCAGGTAGCCAGAGAGTTAAAGAAGGCTGAGGAGCCCGCGGCACGGCGCGGCCAGAGCAGTGAGCGGCCGGGCGCTCGCCTGTCCTCCTCGAAGGACAACGCGTCGGATCTTAGACAAACTGCGTTTGGGATGATGCAGAGAAGGCGCAGCAGGGGATTGCCGCCCGCACAGCTTGCGGGGTGGCTGCACAGGCTGACAGACCAAAACCCGCCCAACAGTGAGACAGACAGAGAGCTTCAAAAGAACAAGGAAGTAAAAGGCACAAAAGATACGAGCCGCCTCCCCGTGGCTATGTAGGCCGCGCGCTCTCCGGGCTGGGTCTTGCCGAAACGCTCCTTTTGCTAACCTGCCCTGGACTTTCTGGTAAGGATCGCACTGTGTGGCCTTCCTGGAATGATCTCCTTTTGACTAAGTCGTCCATCAGATTAATCAGAGAGGATTTGAAGTGTATGAGACAACAGTGACTAAGTGCTGTGCAGCAGCAGCATCTCACTAGCAACTCCATTTGATAAATACAGATTAGAAAAGCAACCAGGGAAAAGGTAAGAATAGAAACCGCGTAAGCCAGCGACCTTCCCCACGCGTGCTCCGTCACTGTGTTTGAGGGCGACGGAGAGCTCTGTTATTAATGAGCAGCGTGTGGACACAGGTGAAGGAAACGCATCTCGCTCCTGCTCCCATCCACTACTGAAAAGGAAGCACTTCGTTTTCCTGAACGCCCATTTTTATGCAAAGCTCTGGCTCACATCCTCTTACATTAAAGAGCATGAACCATATTTCTGTATTCTACAACCCATCCACAAAGCAGGTTCAACTGAGAAAGACTGAACAAGGAACTGTGTGCCTTCCAGTGACGGAAATCATCCAGAATCTATTCAAGGGCTTGTCATAAAATGAAGTTCTTGGACTCGCAAGCTGACCAGACCTCCTTTGAGTGCTTCTAAAGCACCCCTGATTGATCCACACATCCCGAGAAGTGTTTCACCAGACCACAGGACTAGCCTGAACATCTGAGCCCTGAGAAGTGCAAACCTACGCCTCTCACAAGGAAGGCGCGAGCCTTTAAAAGGCTGGCATTTTTATCCTCCTCCCACTCGGAGAGGTCAGATTAAGGCAAAAACAGGGAGGGGAGAGAACCACGCAGAACACGGCAAGAACTAAAGGGCAGGCACGCACAGGGGCACGCACGCAGGTGCACACACAGGTGTGCACACAGGCACGCACACAGGTGCACACAGAGGTGTGCACACGGGCATGCACAGGGGCACACACAGGTGCACACACAGGTGTGCACACGGGCATGCACAGGGGCACACACAGGTGCACACACAGGTGTACACACAGGCACGCACGCAGGTGCACACAGAGGTGTGCACACGGGCATGCACAGGGGCACACAGGTACACACACAGGTGTGCACACGGGCACATGGGCACACAGGTGAGCACACAGGTGAGCACACAGGCATGCACATGGACACGCACACACAGGTGCACACAGGTGTGCACACAGGCATGCACATGGACACGCACACACAGGTGCACACAGGTGTGCACACAGGCATGCACATGGACACGCACACACAGGTGCACACAGGTGTGCACACAGGCACGCATGCAGGTGCACACAGAGGTGTGCACACGGGCACACACAGGGGCACACACACAGGTGCACACACAGGTATGCAAACGGGCAGGCACAGGGGCACGCACGCAGGTGCACACACAGGTGTGCACACGGGCACGCACAGGGGCACACAGGTGCACACACAGGTGTGCACACAGGCACGCACATGGGCACGCACACACAGATGCACACACAGGTGTGCACACAGGCCTGCACATGGGCACACACAGGTGCACACATGGGTGTGCACACAGGCCTGCACATAGGCATGCACACAGGTGCACACAGGCCCACACATGGGCATGCACACAGGTGTGCACACGGACACACACATGGGCACGCACACTGGTGCACACACAGGTGTGCACACAGGCACGCACATAGCCAGGCACGCACACAGGTGCACACAGGCCCACACATGGGCATGCACACAGGTGCACATACAGGTGTGCACACGGGCACATACACAGGTGCACACACACGGGCACGCACACAGGTGCACACACAGGCCCACACATGGGCACGCACACAGATGCACATACACAGGCCCACACATGGGCATGCACACAGGTGCACACACACAGACCCGTATATGGGCACACACACAGGCCCACACATGGGCATGAACACAGGTGCACATACAGGTGTGCACACGGGCACATACACAGGTGCACACACACATGGGCACACACACAGATGCACACACACAGGCCTGCACATGGGCACGCACACAGATGCACACACACAGGCCTGCACATGGGCATGCACACAGGTGCACACACAGAGACCCGTACATGGGCACGCACACAGGCCCGTACATGGGCACACACACAGGTATACACACAGGCACGCACAGGGGCACGCACACAGGTACACACACAGGCCCACACATGGGCACGCACACAGGTGCACACACAGGCACACACACAGGCCCACACAGGGGCATGCACACAGGTGCACACACAGGTATGCACACAGGCCCGCACAGGGCATGCACACAGGTGCACACACATGTGTGCACACGGGCATGCACACAGGTGCACACAAACAGGCCTGTACATGGGCACGCACACAGGTACACACACAGGCACGCACAGGGGCACGCACACAGATGTACACACACAGGCCCACAGATGGGCACGCACACAGGTGCACACACAGGTGTGCACACAGGCACGCACAGGGGCACGCACACAGGTGCACACACAAGTATGCACACAGGCACGCACAGGGGCACACACACAGGTGCACACACACAGGCCCGCACAGGGGCACGCACACAGGTGCACACACACAGGCCCGCACAGGGGCACGCACACAGGTGCACACACAGGTATGCACACAGGCACGCACAGAGGCACGCACACAGGTGCACACACACAGGCCCGCACATGGGCACGCACACAGGTGCACACACAGGCCCACACATGGGCACGCACACAGATGCACACACACAGGCCCGCACATGGGCATGCACACAGGTGCACACACAGGCACACACACAGGCACGCACACAGGCCCATACATGGGCATGCACACAGGTGTGCACACAGGCATGCACACAGGTGCACACACAGGTGCACACACACAGGCCCACACATGGGCATGCACACAGGTGTGCACACGGGCACACACACAGGCTATCCCTATAAGAATCGGGCTCATGGTGGCAGCTCAGAGTTGGAGCGGCGCTCTTGTTCAGCTGTGGTGCGCTGTCACGGCACAGGTGTGTCAAGGCAGGCGCAATCTTCTTCCCACTTACAAGATAAGGCAACAGCCTGGGGAGGCCAGTAACAGCGGGGAAGAGGGCAGGAAGTGGCCTGCAGCCATTGGGCTCCAGCGTCTTTCCCACCCCACCCCCAGCCACAGCCGTGGTTATGGGGGAGGACAAAGCTCAGTAACCACTTGCAGGTGGCTTGGCACTCGGATAAATGGCTCAGGCAGGTCTTTGGGAGGCTTGCCAGGGAGTAGAGCTCTGACGGTGATTTATTTCGTGTCGCGTGGCCACGGCCAGGTGTGAGCAGAGCCCGCGGGCCGCGACGCCGGGCGCAGCCTTCGGTCCCGCCACGCGGCCTCCCCACTCCATTATGCCTGTTACACAGATCCATCGTACCTTCCCATCACGCCTGAATAGCTAATGCCAAGTCACAATGCTGCCTTTTGAAAGTCGGCTGGTGAAATTTTTTAAAAGGAGCACACACTGTCGGGTGGGCCTCCCGCTCGGCAGCCCGCGGGGCGGGGGAGGATTCATTCCGCCCGTGGGACCCTCTAGGCTGCAGCTGCAAAGCAAGCCGTGTCAGGCGGCTTCCCGGTTGAATCATGTCCCCGGGGGGCAGCGCGCAGCCCCAAATGTCATTTTTGGCCTTCTGTCCCCGCGTGGAATCCCGCCGGGAACTCTCACCCGGGGAAATGGCGGTGTCCTCCTCCTGCTCCTGGGTGGGGCCTGGGCGGGTGGCAGGTGACAGGGCTGCTGCTCCCCGGCCAGCTCAGTGATTCAAAGCAGCTTCCTGCCTTCGGGGTCTGACGGGGGATGCCAGCCCTGCGCTGGGCTCCTCTCGTGGCGGGTCTGGGCTGCACCAGTGCCTGGGAGAGCTGTCCAGCTCCGCACGTGCCCCCGCTGGAGGGCGCAGGGCCCCGTCCACGCCTGCTGGAGGGCGCAGGACCTGTTCACGCCCGCTGGAGGGCGCAGGGCCCCGTCCACGCCTGCTGGAGGGCGCAGGACCTGTTCACGCCCCCCTCGGAGCCAGTCAGAACGGATCGATCGGGTCCCTGTGGCTTCTTTTGTTTCTGAGGTAGCGGAGAAGAAGGAGATTCAAGCCAAAGGAGGACAGGCCGGGCTTCCTGAACCGCAGCTCTGCCCGCGGGGCTTGAGATCCCTTCCTCAGGCCGACATGCCTCCTGGAGACGCACATGCTCTGTCTTTGCTCCCGCTGTCTGGTTGTGGAGCTTTGGGGGGCTCGGGGTGCTGTCTGGTTGTGGAGCTTTGGGGGGCTCGGGGTGCTGTTTGGTGGGTGTGGGGCTTTGGGGGGCTGGGGGGCTGTTTGGTGTTTGTGGAGCTTTGGGGGGCTCGGGGTGCTATTTGGTGGGTGTGGGGCTTTGGGGGGCTGGGGGGCTGTTTGGTGGGTGTGGAGCTTTGGGGGGCTCGGGGTGCTGTTTGGTGGGTGTGGAGCTTTGGGGGACTGGGGGGCTGTTTGGTGGTTGTGGAGCTTTGGGGGGCTGGGGAGCTGTTCAGTGGGTGTGGAGCTTTGGGGAACTGGGGTGGTGTTTGGAGGGTGTGGAGCTTTGGGGGGCTGGGGGGCTGTTTGGTGGGTGTGGGGCTTTAGGGGGCTGGGGGGCTGTCTGGTGGGTGTGGGGCTTTGGGGGGCTGGGGGGCTGTCTGGTGGGTGTGGGGCTTTGGGGGGCTGGGGGGCTGTTTGGTGGGTGTGGAGCTTTGGGGGGCTGGGGGGCTGTTTGGTGGGTGTGGGGCTTTGGGGGGCTGGGGGGCTGTTTGGTGGGTGTGGGGCTTTGGGGGGCTGGGGGGCTGTCTGGTGGGTGTGGGGCTTTGGGGGGCTGGGGGGCTGTTTGGTGGGTGTGGAGCTTTGGGGGGCTGGGGGACTGTTTGGTGGGTGTGGGGCTTTGGGGGGCTGGGGGGCTGTTTGGTGGGTGTGGAGCTTTGGGGGGCTGGGGGGCTGTTTGGTGGGTGTGGGGCTTTGGGGGGCTGGGGGGCTGTCTGGTCGTCTTGCTCATGGTGGTGGTAGTGGTGTCTCCTGAGCCTGGGCCTCGGCCTCTCCGCGCTGGTTCCCCCGCACCTCATTTACTCATCGGCCTGGGCGTCGCGTCATGGACTGAGCTACTGAACCGGGAGACGGGCGCGTTCCCGCCCTGGACATGAACCCGGGAAGGCGACCACACCTCAGGCCCAGGCCGGAGGCCACTGCGGGCTGCCCCGCGTCCTTCCAGGAAATGACTCCGCGGAGAGCGGCCGGTGGTGAGGCAGATGGGTGAAGAGGGGATTGATTCCTTCAAAATCACTGTAACGCGCTCTTCCCACCCGCTCCGCGGTGAAGAACGCAAGCAAAAGAACCTGCGTGTGCTCCCTCTCCGGCGGCCTTGGCCGCGCCGTGGGAGCGTCTGGCAGATTCTGCCCTTCTCCCCTCCGCAGAGTGTGCCCAGGCTCGGCACACATTCATCTCTGCTTCTTCCTAAATTGAATGGCGTTTTCGAAGGACACTCGTGGTGGGACTTCGAAACCTCCCGGGACCCTTTCCCTGCACCCGTCCTTTGGAACTACCTGGACACCTACCCCACAGCGTCGCTTGTTTATTTTCTGGATAAAAATAGGAACAGGAATGGGAAACAGCTTGGCTAATTTCCCCCTCCATTCTCTGGCATGAGCTCCTCCTCCAGCCTGCGTTGAATCTCCCCTCTGTGCGGCTTGCATTTCCCAAAGAACAAGATGCGCGTTCCAAAACCAGAGCTTCCCTCGGAACACAGCTGCCTCTCCCTTCGAAAAGCCTGGGAGTGGTCAGGGAACGGAGCTGTGAGCAACCGGCCTGCGTTCCTTCCCTCCGTGTGACTCGGTAGAAGCAGCATCTTCCCCGCCCCGCAAGGCGCGGCTGAGGCTTCCTACCACAGAAGACAAGAGGAATCCTTGCCAATCGGCGTAAGCTTAACCTGGGAGGACTCAGAAGTGCAGGCGCAAGCGACCTGGGGAAAGCGGTTTTCCTGGACAAGTGAACAACGTACTGGCGGTGAACGGGGAACTGCGGCGGGCCCACCTGTGTCACATCCAAGTACCGCAGGACACGTCACACGAGGGTCTTCAGGGCGGCGTGGAGGGGGTCAGAGGTCAGAGGCGCCAAGCAGCCTCCTGAGTGTTAACCTTAGTAAGGCAAAAAAATGTAATTACAGAAATCAAGCCTATAAAAGCCAACATCCCATCTCAGTTCCCCATGCGCCTCAAGGGTCTGGTTTCCCTCATTGGAAGAGCTCCCGAGACGTTGGCAGTCTTTGCTAGCAAACAGGAACTCCCTGCTTTTTTTAAATTTTTATTTCTCTTTTCTAGTCTAGCAAGGGCAGCTCTCCATCCCCCACCACTTCAAGTGTTCCAATTCTGGACTGTTCTTCCACAGTGGTCCCCTCTCTCTCTCCCTGGGACAGGGAATGAGGCTGTATTGTTTTATTAATAAATTTATAACTGATTAGTCTTGGTTAGAATAAAGAAGAAAAGAAAGGCATTGCATTGAGTACTTCAAAGCCATGTTATCAAAGATTCATAGCTGCCACGCAGGAAAACCCCAGGTACAAATGTTACCAAATTCATACATTCACACAGGAGAACCCCGGACATTACCAAAGATTCATAGATTCACACAGGAGAACCCCGGGTACAAATGTGCCAAGGATTCATAGATTCCCGCAGGAGAACCCCGGGTACAAACATTACCAAAGATTCATAGATTCACACAGGAGAACCCCGGACATTACCAAAGATTCATAGATTCACACAGGCAAACCCCAGGTGCAAACGTTACCATAGATTCATAGATTCACACAGGAGAACCCTGGGTACGAACATTACCAAAGATTCATAGATTCACACAGGAGAACCCTGGGTACGAACGTTACCAAAGATTCATAGATTCACACAGGAGAACCCTGGGTACGAACGTTACCAAAGATTCATAGATTCACACAGGCGAACCCCGGGTACGAACGTTACCAAAGATTCATAGATTCACACAGGCGAACCCCGGGTGCAAACGTTACCATAGATTCATAGATTCACACAGGAGAACCCCAGGTACAAACGTTACCAAGGATTCATAGATTCACACAGGAGAACCCCGGGTACAAACGATACCAAGGATTCATAGATTCACACAGGAAAACCCCAGGTACGAACGTTACCAAAGATTCATAGATTCCCGCAGGAGAACCCCGGGTACAAACGTTACCAAGGATTCATAGATTCACACAGGAGAACCCCGGGTACAAACGTTACCAAGGATTCATAGATTCACACGGGAGAACCCCGGGTACAAACGATACCAAGGATTCATAGATTCACACAGGAGAACCCCAGGTACGAACTTACCAAGGATTCATAGATTCCCGCAGGAGAACCCCGGGTACGAACGTTACCAAAGATTCATAGATTCCCGTAGGAGAACCCCGGGTATGAACGTTACCAAAGATTAATAGATTCACACAGGAAAACACCGGGTACAAACATTACCAAAGATTCATAGATTCCCGCAGGAGAACCCCAGGTACGAACGTGCACGCACAGCTTGCGCTCTCTCTGCCACATGGATAATTGTGGCTTTGCTTCCGGTTTCTGCAGCGCTGGGACTGAGCTCACGTCTCGCACTTGCCAGGCAGGTGCTCCTCTGCCGAGCTGAGCCCCCACCACCGTGGTTTCCTTCAACACTGATCTGTCCACTCTTCTAAACTGCATGTGCATGTCACGTGTGATTTTCAAAATGTTTATTACCACGGTGCTAATCACGTTTCTCAGACATTCGCAATAGTCTCCAGTCCCTGGCTCTGCTCTAGACGCCCAGGACCCAGCTGGTGGGCCTGCGAGCAGGTCAGCCGTCCTTCCCCGACACTGGACGCAGGGGAGGGCGGGAGAGGCCTCGGGCAGCGGGGAGGCCACACGGCTCAGGCAGGAGGCCTTTCACTCCGTTATCCTGGCCAAGAAACATCCATCGAGTGGCAGGCCACTCATGGGGATAAAAGGCAGACCAGATCCAATCACCGTCTTCAGGAAGCTCAGGATGATTCCTGCTCCTGCGCCCACGGAGGGCGGCCCTGGCCTGTGCAGTGACAGGAGCCGGCCTTTCTGGTGGTTCACGCAAAGCCATTCCTTCTCCATCGTTCCTCCTCGCAGAGCCCAGACCAGCAGCAGGATCTGGTCCTGTTTGGTTTGGTTTGCATGATGTTGATGGAGAAACAAGACCCAACGGGAAAGAAAACCTTTCAGACCTGTTCTAAATAGCACCGCCTGCTCCTCCCCACGCAAGACAAGGGACAGGCACAGTGCTGACTCCCATGCCACTTCCACCACCACAACTGCTGCTGCAGCCACGGGGCCCCGCTCCCCCCACCCACCTCCCCCCACCTGACCCCCGCTCCCCCCACCCACCTCCCCCCACCTGACCCCCGCTCCCCCCACCCACCTCCACCCACCTGACCCCCGCTCCCCCACCCACCTCCACCCACCTGACCCCCGCTCCCCCACCCACCTCCACCCACCTGACCCCCACTCCCCCACCCACCTCCACCCACCTGACCCCCGCTCCCCCCACCTCCACCCACCTGACCCCCACTCCCCCCACCCACCTCCCCCCACCTGACCCCCGCTCCCCCCACCTCCACCCACCTGACCCCCGCTCCCCCCACCTCCACCCACCTGACCCCCACTCCCCCACCCACCTCCACCCACCTGACCCCCGCTCCCCCACCCACCTCCACCCACCTGACCCCCACTCCCCCCACCCCACCTCCACCCACCTGACCCCCACTCCCCCCACCTCCCCCCACCTGACCCCCGCTCCCCCCACCCACCTCCCCCCACCTGACCCCCACTCCCCCACCCACCTCCACCCACCTGACCCCCACTCCCCCACCCACCTCCACCCACCTGACCCCCACTCCCCCCACCTCCATCCACCTGACCCCCACTCCCCCCACCCCACCTCCACCCACCTGACCCCCACTCCCCCCACCTCCCCCCACCTGACCCCCGCTCCCCCCACCCACCTCCCCCCACCTGACCCCCACTCCCCCACCCACCTCCACCCACCTGACCCCCACTCCCCCACCCACCTCCACCCACCTGACCCCCACTCCCCCCACCTCCCCCCACCTGACCCCCGCTCCCCCCACCCACCTCCCCCCACCTGACCCCCGCTCCCCCACCCACCTCCACCCACCTGACCCCCACTCCCCCACCCACCTCCACCCACCTGACCCCCACTCCCCCCACCTCCCCCCACCTGACCCCCGCTCCCCCCACCCACCTCCCCCCACCTGACCCCCGCTCCCCCACCCACCTCCACCCACCTGACCCCCACTCCCCCCACCTCCACCCACCTGACCCCCGCTCCCCCACCCACCTCCACCCACCTGACCCCCGCTCCCCCACCCACCTCCACCCACCTGACCCCCGCTCCCCCCACCCACCTCCACCCACCTGACCCCCACTTCCCCCACCTCCACCCACCTGACCCCCGCTCCCCCACCCACCTCCACCCACCTGACCCCCGCTCCCCCCACCCACCTCCACCCACCTGACCCCCGCTCCCCCCACCCACCTCCACCCACCTGACCCCCACTCCCCCACCCACCTCCACCCACCTGACCCCCACTCCCCCCACCCACCCACCTGACCCCCGCTCCCCCACCCCACCTCCACCCACCTGACCCCCACTCCCCCCACCTCCACCCACCTGACCCCCACTCCCCCCACCTCCACCCACCTGACCCCCACTCCCCCCACCTCCACCCACCTGACCCCCGCTCCCCCACCCCACCTCCACCCACCTGACCCCCGCTCCCCCCACCCACCTCCACCCACCTGACCCCCACTCCCCCCACCCCACCTCCACCCACCTGACCCCCACTCCCCCCACCTCCACCCACCTGACCCCCACTCCCCCCACCCCACCTCCACCCACCTGACCCCCACTCCCCCCACCTCCACCCACCTGACCCCCACTCCCCCCACCCCACCTCCACCCACCTGACCCCCACTCCCCCCACCCCACCTCCACCCACCTGACCCCCACTCCCCCCACCTCCACCCACCTGACCCCACTCCCCCCACCCCACCTCCACCCACCTGACCCCCACTCCCCCCACCTCCACCCACCTGAACCCCACTCCCCCCACCCACCTCCACCCACCTGACCCCCACTCCCCCCACCTCCACCCACCTGACCCCCACTCCCCCCACCTCCACCCACCTGACCCCCGCTCCCCCCACCCCACCTCCACCCACCTGACCCCCACTCCCCCCACCTCCACCCACCTGACCCCCGCTCCCCCCACCCACCCACCTGACCCCCACTCCCCTCACCCACCTCCACCCACCTGACCCCCACTCCCCCCACCCACCTCCACCCACCTGACCCCCACTCCCCCCACCTCCATCCACCTGACCCCCACTCCCCCCACCCACCTCCACCCACCTGACCCCCACTTCCCCCACCTCCACCCACCTGACCCCCACTCCCCCACCCACCCACCTGACCCCCACTCCCCCCACCCACCTCCACCCACCTGACCCCCACTCCCCCACCCACCCACCTGACCCCCACTCCCCTCACCCACCTCCCCCCACCTGACCCCCACTCCCCCCACCCACCCACCTGACCCCCACTCCCCTCACCCACCTCCACCCACCTGACCCCCACTCCCCCCACCCACCTCCACCCACCTGACCCCCACTCCCCCCACCTCCATCCACCTGACCCCCACTCCCCCCACCCACCTCCACCCACCTGACCCCCACTTCCCCCACCTCCACCCACCTGACCCCCACTCCCCTCACCCACCTCCACCCACCTGACCCCCACTCCCCCCACCTCCATCCACCTGACCCCCACTCCCCCCACCCCACCTCCACCCACCTGACCCCCACTCCTCCCACCTCCACCCACCTGACCCCCACTCCCCCCACCTCCACCCACCTGACCCCCGCTCCCCCCACCCCACCTCCACCCACCTGACCCCCACTCCTCCCACCTCCACCCACCTGACCCCCACTCCCCCCACCTCCACCCACCTGACCCCCGCTCCCCCCACCCACCCACCTGACCCCCACTCCCCCCACCTCCACCCACCTGACCCCCATTCCCCCCACCTCCACCCACCTGACCCCCGCTCCCCCCACCCACCCACCTGACCCCCACTCCCCCCACCCCACCTCCCCCCACCTGACCCCCACTCCTCCCACCTCCACCCACCTGACCCCTGCGCCCCCCACCCCACCTCCACCCCAGGGGACCCCATTCCCCTCACCCCAGGTCCGCCCACATTTGGGCAGAAGCAGCCCTGCTAGGGTCTCCCTGGCCTGAGGTGTGAGGCAGGGACAGCAGCAGGTTTGACCCACGTCTCCTGCGGAGACACAGGCCAGGAAAACGTCTCTGGGCCGAGCTCTGTAACTGGACATCTTCAGTCCTGACGCAGCTGCACACTAAGGAGAGGCTGCCTGTGAGCCGCTGAGCGGGACTGCGCGGGACTGCGGGGACTTCTCCAGGAGGCCGGAGGCCTGGGCTGAGCCAGCAGGGGAGCCTGGGCGGTGGCTGCGTGAAGGGGCCGCGTGCGCCGCGCCAGGGAGTGAGCTGAATCCCCTGCCCACACGCAGCGCGTGTGCGCTCCTGTTTGTGCATCTCCCCCGCGGCCGGCGGCGGTGGGAGCTGAAATGCCAGGGGTCAACAACGCACTTCTCTTCCCACTCTTCCATCGCGCACAAAGGGCGTCTCAGTGACATTTCTCCTCCGAGATTTATCTTACAGATACTCGGGAGGCCACGTTCACAGTCTCCACCCACATCGTTTCTTCACTGTGACATTTCATCTTCAAGTCCCTCCAGGACACAATGCGAATGCTTTTTTCCTCTCAAAAGAGAAAAAAAAGAAAAAGAACCTTTCTTACTGAAAGTTTAAATCTCAAAATAACATGATGTTTAATTTTTTTAGGTCAAAGAAATGGGAGAGCCTGCAGGCTAGCGCGGCTGGCGGAGCAGCTTCACACCAACGTCCGAGTCTTTAGGCACTTAAAACAACTATATGCAAACCTCACGCACCTACCACTTACTGGAAGTGACTAATGTGGGCCGGGCGCTGGTGGCTCAGGCCTGTAGTCCTGTCTACTCAGGAGGCTGAAATCTGAGGCTCACGGCTCAAGCCAGCTCAGGCAGGAAAGTCCACACTACTCTTGTCTCCAATTAACCACACAAAAGCCAGAAGGAGAGCTGTGGCTCAAGCAGTAGAGCGCCAGCCTTGAGGAGCACACCTGCTCAGAACCAGGCCCCACGTTCAAGACTCAAGCCTAACATGTGACCCTATCTTGTTCACACTCACAGAAAAGTGTTGGTACAAGACCATAAAACTGAACTGTGAGACAAAGGGTCATACACCGTTGTGATCACTTAGCCAGCCGCGGATTTTCTGGCCTGTGAAGAGACGGGAGTGGTGGAGAGCAAGAGGAGGAGGCGAGAAAAGGCTGTGGGAGTCCTCCTTGCCGCCCGTGCGGGGGTCGCTCACCACCCCCAGGGCCGACGTGTGCGCTCTGCAGCTGGGAGACACGATGTGCTCAGAGTGTTTATGAGTCTACACAGCAAGGTGCTCCCTCCCAGCAGCGGAACCTCCCCAAAGCGTGTGGGGGACAGCGCCCGTGGGCAGTGGGTCACGGTTTCAGATTTCCACAGGACGGAGGACGGGAGGAAAGCCCAGGTGACGGTTCACCGCGCGGCGCCGGCCTCCAGCAGCAGAAGAAAAGCCGGAGAAGCCAGGTCTGTTCACTCGCCAGACCTTGAAATATCCGTGATTGCACGTGTTTAGATTTTTACACACTCACGTTTTATTGCACAAGGACTCAGGCCTGGGCGTGGGCGGAGGCCTGTGGTCAAGGCGTAAAATGCGACTCTAATGAACAGTTCCACTCTCGGAATGAATCATAATTGCCATTACTTATGAGCTCTCTCCCGTGCTGGCTGCCCTGCGTGCAGTCTCGGTGTATTCTCACGGCCAGCTCCATGAGACAGATACTACCCGCCCATGTGGAGCTCTGTGTGCTCAGGGAGGTTAATTAACGAGCCAGAGCTTTGCCCTGGGGGCCAAGCTGGCTTTTGAACTCTGGTCTTCCTGAGTTCTTGGCTCTTAACCTTTTGCTCACTGAAAACAGAAATAAGAAACAAGCAAATAAGCTGCTGCCAGCCGCTTCCATTCTTCAACCACCAATACGCCTAATAAACACGAGAGCTCAATCCGGAACCACCCGGACAGGCCCACACCTTCAATATATTTGTCTAATCTCAAATACGCTTTCCACGGAGTTTAGATTGGCAGGTTTGTGATTCCCATTGGACACATTCAATGAAGACTGCAGGCTACCGCTAAGCAAGGGTGTCATTATCTACATAGAGGAGATAAACATTAGATATCTATAGGGTGACTTAAATCATAGGTGTGCTTAATTTCAGGCTCAACATCTATATGTAAATGTCTTATGATTGTTTTCTTTTGTAAATAATGTCACAGATAGATAAATACCGGGATGGCTGCATTTCATAAGCAAGTACCATAGTGACATCTTGTGGGAAAGGCCTGTTGACTTGCATTTGTTGTTCAGCATTTCAAAAAGCTTCTGCTATTTTTAAAGTGGTAGCTGTCACCAGACCGAATCGGAGATGTCAGCTACCGCTTGGCCCTATGCATATTTAAGGTAACAGGTTTCATGTCAATTTCAGATAAAGCATTACCAAATCTTACAGACTGAAAATTGATCATGTTTTAAGAAGCCCAAACATCAAGACCCGGGGAGATGTAAATCAGTGAATTTTTACAAGAGTGACAGTTGTTTCTGTTTTTAGAATGTGGATGGAGCAGTTTCCTCGGGGAATTGTGTTGGAATAACTTAATTTGAAAGAAGCTAGATAATAATGGCTTTCTGGATGATAGAAAACAGTATTCCCACAGGATAGCTTCCCAGAGGCTTAAACACTGGAGCTGTACTAGACCATTTACTGGTGTAACGTAAATATTGCTCAAGCAATCACTTATTATGTGCAAGGCCTTCGGAAAGCCTTTTTGGGCGTAGAGAGCGAGCTGGGGCAGGGTTCGGGGGGGGGGTCCCTCAATGGGGACAGGTTTCTCCTCCGGTGTCTTTTGGAGGCCACAGAACATCACAGGGAAGGAGAGCCTTTTAGGTCACCCAAAACAGAGTGCTTCACTTTTCTACTTTCTTATGTGCTTAATGCAATCGTGGGTACACAAACATGTGTCTTGTTATTTCCTATGGCATGGTGAATGTATACTCATTTCTATATGAGAGACTCAACACAATTATTCTACTATTAACACTACAAGACATTCCAAAGATTGTTATTGCTGGGTGGAGAGGACAAAGAAACCCTTTTTAAAAGATATTTGATCTTTCTAGTAAGTCAGAGTGGATGTGATTACTGAGATAAGAAACGCCACTCACTGCCAGAGACATTCATTTTATGTTCCTCCATCTCGCTGTTGACTTACCCTGTCATCACCACCAGAGGGCGCCAGAGGACTGCGCTGAGTACAACAGGGCCCCAGGAGGAGCCACGGCTCAGACACCACAGCATCTGTCAGAACGCTAGCTGTGTGTTGAGGAACAGATACCCAAGATTACTTGACGCTAGTTTTATAATGAGGTCGTAAATATGGCTGCACTTCCTATTATTAGGATGTTAAGTTCAAACACTTCCTTTTCCTTCAGATGCACACAATAGCTATTTCTGTGGTAAGAATAAATCTGCGATGCCGGATAGCCGTGCCAATTACGCATCAAGCTGTATTTGCAAGTGCACCTGCCTACATTTTGAAAGCTGCTGTGTAATCACAGGCAATGGGGGGAGGGGAGCAACTGGGCGAGGCTCGGCCCTTAGTCACTGTGAGTCCCGATGAAGTCATTTCTAGCACACACCACACAACAAGGCTGCCAGAGAGTACTGTATGCAGGGCACATGACAGGAGGGCTGAGTGGACCACAGTGCTGAGAGAGAGAGACAGGCAGAGACAGGCAGACAGGCAGACAGACAGACAGACAGACGACAGACAGACAGACAGACAGACAGACAGAGACAGACAGACAAACAGAGACAGACAGACAGACAGAGAAGCTGGAAGCTGGGGCTCAGGCATGGAATCCTGTTTGCTGAGGAGGCGGAGGGAGATCATGGTTCAAAGTCAGCCTGCACAGAAAGGTCTTCAGGACTTCATTTCCAATTAGCCAGCTGAAACGATGGATTACAGGTGTGGCTCAGGTGGTAGAGCACCTTCCCATGCACAAGCAACCAAATAAGCAGGAGACCCTGAGTTCAAGCTCCATCCAGTAGCAACACCAGAAAGGAAAAGGAAGGAAAGGGGGAGAGACAGACAGACACAGGCAGACAGACAAGATTAAAATTAGGAGGAACCGTGAGCTTCTGCTGCTCTTGGCCTTCCTGGCCATGGCTCCAGCTCTGGAGATCTAGCAGCGAGTCTGCTGCGCCCCGCTGCACCCCCTTCCTCCATCTCCCCAGGGCCGTCGGATCTGGCACCCCACACCAGCCTGAAACAGTCGCTCTTCCCCACAGCCCGTCATCTCCGCTTCGCCTTGACCACAGTGGTGTTTCTCTGAAGAACTCGCGTCCCGCGCCGGCGGCGCCTGTGCCCCACCGCTCAGAAGTCCCGGTACAGAATTCCTGCGGATGAACCGCCAGCTCTATTTTTAGGCGAACGATGTCTGCCTGATAGGAAGATGACTTCATGTAATTACAGCCATCAGGATGAGGGGGCAAACGGGGGGGGCAGCAGGGGGGAAGTGGGGAGCAGAGGGGGGAAGCAGGGGACAGAGGGGGGCACCCCTCCATCTGGGCAGGAAGGACAATCCCCTGGGACACACTGGCTCAGCTCCACAGCAGACCCAGGGCAGCGGGGCTGGACCCCCATGCTGGGGCCCAGCACATGGCGGGGGGCCTTGTCCCCTGGACCTGAGGCTGAGTGCTTACTGGGTCCAAGGCCAGAGTACAGGGGAAGCCTTGGCGCCCCTCCAGCTGGAGTTTGAGCCTGCCTCTCGCTCTCCCCGCCTCTCGTGCGCGGTCTCGGCCCACGCTGCCTCCGTAACCGGGCTCGTTATAGTTTCCAGTACCGAAGTATCAACTGGGGCGACTGCTTCCCGCGTGCGTGTGACCTCCTGCATTATTTATTTAACGTATAATCCCCGCCGAGCCTGCACAGTGTTTGTAACCCTCCCCGCCTGCAGTTCAGAAATGAAAGCGCCCAGAGTGAAGTCGCCGCTCAGAGGGAGTCGAAACACGCCTGCGTCTGTCAGCCTGTGCTGCTGGCTGAGACCGGCCCGTCCCCTCCCCGGCCCGTCCTCCCCGGCCCGTCTCCTCCCCGGCCCGTCTCCTCCCCGGCCCGTCCTCCCCGGCCCGTCCTCCCCGGCCCGTCCTCCGGGCCCCGAGGCTGCGGCCCAGGGAGTATGGAAGGTTTTGTGTCGCGGTGACTTTGAACTCGGCACAGAAACCCACACGCTGCCTCCTGCTGGAGGCGTCTGCGCGGTGCTGCCCCAGCCGGTTCACTGCCTGACCAGGAAGCAAGCCTGGACTACAGCAGGGCCTGCGCTCCTCCTCGGAACCCATCACCACAGCAGCGCTGGGCCCAGAATCCGCTGCCCCACGCAATGCTAGGGAGCACTGTCGGTGGGGGGGCTCCGTGGGTGGGGGGCTCCGTGGGTGGGGGGCTCTGTGGGTGGGGGGGCTCCGTGGGTGGGGGGCTCTGTGGGTGGAGGGGCTCCGTGGGTGGGGGGCTCCGTGGGTGGGGGGCTCCGTGGGTGGGGGGGCTCCGTGGGTGGGGGGCTCCGTGGGTGGGGGGCTCCGTGGGTGGGGGGGCTCCGTGGGTGGAGGGGCTCCGTGGGTGGGGGGGCTCTGTCGGTGGAGGGAGCCCCACACACAGCTGGAAAGAACCGCAGCCAGCCCACCAGCAAACAGCTCGAGGGCAGGAGAGAACCCCACGAACACCCGTGGCATCGACCACGTGGGGGCTCCCCGCATTCATGAGGTCACTGCCGCAGGACCACAAAAACACTTCAGACTTTCGGGCAGATTTCCTTTAATTATGTCTCTCCCTACTGTTATTATAATAATGACATGCCCTGCTTGTTTGGGTCACAATATCAGAGTGGATGAGGGGCATGGGGGCATCGCTCGTGCTCTCGCTCTCTCTCTCTCTCCCTCTCCCTCTCTCTCTCTCTCTCTTCCCCCCTCCCTCTCCCTCTCTCTCTCTCTCTCTCCCTCTCTCCCCCCCCTCTCTCCCTCTCTCCCCCTCTCCCTCTCCCTCTCCCTCTCTCTCTCTCTCTCTCTCTCTCTCTCTCTCCCTCTCTCCCCCCCCTCTCTCCCTCTCTCCCCCTCTCCCTCTCCCTCTCCCTCTCTCTCTCTCTCTCTCTCTCTCTCTCTCTCCCTCTCCCTCTCCCTCTCTCTCTCTCTCTCTCTCTCTCCCTCTCTCCCCCTCTCCCTCTCCCTCTCTCTCTCTCTCTCCCTCCCTCCCTCCCCCCCTCATATAAACAACTACAAGCTGTCAGCACTACAGTTGGTCAGGAGATTAACAGCCGGTGCTATCTGTGGAAGCGGGATTTCCAGGTTTATCTGGCTGTCTTGGCTGTCTTGTTTGGTTGGTTCGGGTTCCCCTCCACACCCCTAGTTTTCACATCCCACAGATCCAACCAACTAGACAAAAAATATTTGAAAGAAAATGCTCTTTGCTAACTAAGCATGTGCAGACTTTTCCCTTGTCATCACCCCCAATAATACAATGCAACAACAGACATGGAGTTTGCATTGTGTTAGGGACTCGAAGTGATGTAGAAGTTATTTTTAACATAGCAGAGGACGCCTGTGGCTCATGTGAAAATAATATGCCGTTGTGCCAGAGATACTTCGGCGTTCATGGTTTTGCTACGGGACGGGATGGGGGGGGGGGATCCTAGAACAATCTCTGTGGATCTGAGCGCTGGATGGATTCTTTAATTTTTATGACAATGTATTTTAAGTACTTGCAAAAGTTATTTTACGATAAAATCTTTAAAAACACCATTGTACCCAGTCTTTTATAATTATTTAGATAGGGGCCGTAAATGTTTCAACCAGAGCTGTGGTGACAGGAATGGAAGAGGAGAATCTGTGATAGACGTGTTGTTTAGCAGCGCGTGAGTGCGTAAGGGTGATGTAAGAGTGATTCTAAGAATCGAGGAAGAATTACACTGGGCCAGGAGGGACTGTGTGGGAGGGCAACAAGGCTGGTGGATTTGGAGAGGAGCACCGTGGGTGTTCCAGAGGACAGAGAACCAGAAGCAAGCGTGTCAGAAGTGAGCTGGCTGTGTGTTAGAAGTCTGTCAGAGGAGTCTCAGACTCGCCAATCTATAGTGTTTATAAAAGTACAATGCAGGGGCTGTGCATGTGGCTTAGTGGTAGAGCGCTTGCCTACCATGCATGAAGCCCTGGGTTCGATCCTCAGTACCCCATATACAGAAAAAGCCAGAAGTAGTGCTGTGGCTTAAATGGTAGAGCTGTAGTCTGGAGCACAGAGAGGCTCGGAGATAGAGCCCAGGCCCTGAGTTTAAGCCCCAGGACCGGCCAAAAAAAAAAAAAAGTACAATACATCTCTGAAGATAAATGATAAAGACTCACAGATGAAGAGTCTGTGCCTCGGGGACTGCCATGATCTCAGACATGGAGACGATCGTGGAAGAACACTCGTGGAACAACGTCCCCAAGCACAAGCCACAGGTGGCCGTAGGAAATGGCTGCGGTGAGCGCTGTGTGGACACACCAGGTCTGGAGGGCTCCGTGTGTATTGCTTTCTCCACAGTGCAGCCTTAAGTCACAACCACGCTTGTGACGTTCCTTTGTGCATGGGGAACACACGTGGGGCTGTGGTGGAGGTGGGCGGTGTGCGCGTGGGCTGCACTGGGGTGGGACCCAGGCAGCCAGGCCGGGCAGGGCGGGCACACGAACACCTACAGAGGCGTCCTGGCCACCAGGAAGGAAGCTCCAGCTCTGCGCTTCCTTATGAAGGAGAAAAGATCTCTGCGTTCATTTAAGGGCCTTTGCACCTTGTTTTATTTGTGAAATAAAACAAGCCAAACAGGTGGCAAGTTTCTGCATAATTCCCTCTTTTGAGGGAAATAAAATCAGGAGGAAATCCCAACTCCATTCCTATCTCAAGGAACACGAGCAGGCCCGGATCCAAGTGTCTGCACAGTGCTCCTCGATGCTTACCTGAGCGGTGTTAAGTAAACATGGTCTTGGCCGAGCCTGAAAAATGTGTCTACTGACCCACTTTCTGCGCAGCCCTGACTGCGGGAAGCCGGCCTGGGCCTCGCAGGCTTTCCCTGGAACTCGCCGCCCGGCTCCCTGTCACTACCCTGGCTCACCAATACGCTCCACCAACCCAAGGCCCTGCCTCAAGAAGCCTGCACTGCCCGGGCTGGCTCCGCTCACGCGGACACACACTCTGCTGAGCCCCTGACCTGGAAGGCCACACACACACACACACACACATACAGGCGCACACGCACACACACACGCACACACACATGCACATGCATACACACAGACACACCCATACACGGGGACACACACGCACACACACGCACACGGACACACACCCATACACGGGGACACACACACACACACATGCACACGCACACACACACGGACACACACACACTCATACACGGGGACACACACACACACACACACACACACACACACAAACTCCTGCATATCATCAGGACAGCAGCCAGACTGAATTCCTTCGGAGTACACAGAGCGGCTTATTTAATTCAGAGGTGTGCCGGCAGCTGCAGGGTCAGGCCCATCCGCACCCAGAATCCCATCTGCTTCCCGTCCTCCAGAGGTAGCAAGCTTAAGTTTAGCTCTTAGCAGAACTCCATCCTCGCCCTCTCTTACCACAAGAACCAGAATTGTGCACTAAAGAATAGGTACTTTAGGACTCGCTGTCAACACTAGTGTAAAATCTTCATAATGATTTTCCCCTTATCACTGAGAACGCATACATTAAAGAGAAGACATTACTATTCGATCTGATAAGGAAGAATACAAATCACTACAAAGGGAACCAATTCTTGCCGTGCACCGGCATGACCAGGAAGAAGCAGAAACAACACAGCAAGAAGGGAAGTGCGGCACCGCCAGCGCCGTCTTCAGTGAGGTTTTCCCATGACACCGTCTTGGGGGGTTGCTTTCGGCCAGGTTTGTTTGTCGAGATAACAGTGGTCAGTGGGAACATGCTAGACACTGTGACTGTCCCCGTACAAACCCCGCTCCACCAAGATGGCGGTTCCCATCCTGCCTGGCCCAGCTGGTCCAGGGCTGGTGCACTGCTGTGCAGTGATGCAGGATTGTGATGCGGGATTGTGATGCGGGATTGTGATGCAGGATTGTGATGCGGGATTGTGATGCGGGATTGTGATATAGGATTGTGATGCAGGATTGTGATGCAGGATTGTGATATAGGATTGTGATGCGGGATTGTGATGCAGGATTGTGATGCAGGATTGTGATGTGGGATTGTGATATAGGATTGTGATGCGTGATTGTGATGTGGGATTGTGTTGCGGGATTGTGATGCAGGATTGTGGTGCAGGATTGTGATGCAGGATTGTGATATAGGATTGTGACGCGGGATTGTGACGCGGGATTGTGACGCGGGATTGTGACACGGGATTGTGGCGCGGGATTGTGGCGCGGGATTGTGATGCGGGATTGTGATGCGGGATTGTGATGCAGGATTGTGATATAGGATTGTGATGCAGGATTGTGATATAGGGATTGTGATGCAGGATTATGATATAGGATTGTGATATAGGATTGTGATATAAGATTGTGATGCAGGATTGTGATGCAGGATTGTGATGTAGGATTGTGATGCAGGATTGTGATATAGGATTGTGATGTGGGATTGTGATGCAGGATTGTGATGCAGTATTGTGTTGCGGGATTGTGATGCAGGATTGTGATGCAGGATTGTGATGCAGGATTGTGATGCAGGATTGTGATATAGGATTGTGATATAGGATTGTGATGTGGGATTGTGATATAGGATTGTGATGCAGGATTGTGATGCAGGATTGTGATGCAGGATTGTGATGTAGGATTGTGATGCGGGATTGTGATGCGGGATTGTGATGCGGGATTGTGATGTGGGATTGTGATGCGGGATTGTGATGCGGGATTGTGATGCGGGATTGTGATGAGGGATTGTGATATAGGATTGTGATGCGGGATTGTGATGTGGGATTGTGATGCGGGATTGTGATGCGGGATTGTGATGCGGGATTGTGATGCGGGATTGTGATGAGGGATTGTGATGTGGGATTGTGATGCAGGATTGTGATGCAGGATTGTGATGCAGGATTGTGATGCAGGATTGTGGTGCAGGATTGTGATATAGGATTGTGATATAGGATTGTGATGTGGGATTGTGATGCAGGATTGTGATATAGGATTTGATGCGGGATTGTGATGCGGGATTGTGATGTGGGATTGTGATATAGGATTGTGATGTGGGATTGTGATGTGGGATTGTGATATAGGATTGTGATGCAGGATTGTGATGCGGGATTGTGATGCAGGATTGTGTTGCAGGATTGTGATGTGGGATTGTGATATAGGATTGTGATGCGGGATTGTGATGCAGAATTGTGATATAGGATTGTGATGTGGGATTGTGACGCAGGATTGTGATGCGGGATTGTGATGCAGGATTGTGATGCGGGATTGTGATGCAGGATTGTGATGTGGGATTGTGATGCAGGATTGTGATATAGGATTGTGATGTGGGATTGTGATATGGGATTGTGATATAGGATTGTGATGCAGGATTGTGATGCAGGATTGTGATATAGGATTGTGATGTGGGATTGTGATGCGGGATTGTGATATAGGATTGTGATGCAGGATTGTGATGCGGGATTGTGATACAGGATTGTGATGTGGGACTGTGTTGCGGGATTGCATTGCAGGATTGTGATGCGGGATTGTGATGCAGGATTGTGATGCAGGATTGTGATATAGGATTGTGATGCAGGATTGTGATGCAGGATTGTGATGCAGGATTGTGATGCAGGATTGTGATATAGGATTGTGATGTGGGATTGTGATGCAGGATTGTGATGCAGGATTGTGATGCAGGATTGTGTTGCGGGATTGTGTTGTGGGACTGTGATGCGGAATTGTGTTGTGGGATTGTGATATAGGATTGTGATGCAGGATTGTGATCTTGGATTGTGATGTGGGATTGTGATGCAGGATTGTGATGCAGGATTGTGATGCAGATTGTGATGCAGATTGTGATATAGGATTGTGATGTAGATTGTGATGCAGATTGTGATGCAGGAACGGAATACGGGAATGTGATGCAGGACGGCCATCCTGTCCAGGAGATTTCCTTTTCTGCATCAGATTAGTCTTGCTTATCTTTTTTTTTTCAAAACTTACTGGGCAATCTGGGGATATAACAGATTTTTTAAGGGCTGGGCTGCTGTTAGTGGCAGGCCAGGCACATGGTGGTTAACGCTGTGGAAATGTATCCGCATGATGTAATATGCGATCGGAGAAGCACACGGTGCCACCGGGTGCCTGAGATTCCATTTAGGGTTTCATCACAATAGATGCGACCTCCCTGTATGCTCCCTGTAAGCTTCCGTGCATTTCCCGCAATCATTATGACTCTCCTTTTATGATTTAACAAGCCAGCATTTCAACTTTTCTGCTAACTCCACAGTTGGAGCATGTAGCGCACTGTGCCTCTTTTTACAGGTCCTCTTTCTGCAAAGAAGCTTCTCAGGTAGGGACAGCCCTGCCCTGCTTCACTCAGCCCTTCCTGCTCCGGCTAAGCATGAAGCCATGCTCAGGGATGTGGAATGGAGCGCGTGTGCTTACTGGGGGCTTCAACCCTCCACAGCAAAGTAATGTTGATAGATAAAAGGACACTCCCTGGCGTCCCCTGTGCTCTAGACGGAGGTTCAGAACCCAGGACCCAGGACTGCGGCTCCGTATTGTGACGGTCTGCCTGTCTGTCAGAGAGGACACAAAGGCTCAACAAGATGCTGCAGTCGTGCCAGGTTCAAAGACGGGGGAGCGCCAGGCAGCTCAGGAAGGTAGCTGCGGGCCAGCCACGATCCGGCTGTAAAACGGGACCGCCCACTTCCCCCAATACTGAAAACTTCAGCCAAACAGCAGGATCCTGACCCAGAACCCTCATGGAGACACACTCAACTCTCTCTCGTTAATTAGAGGTCTCCGAGCTGAGTCTCACTACTCATCTTCATGGGATAACATGTACTAATTAACTACTTACTCTCTCAACTCAAGCAACACATACCACTAATTGAATCTCAAAATAATAATGAGCAATTTCTAAGGCATCAAAATGATTCCATGGTAAGGTCGTTCTGTATGCTCGGGATGATCTCAGAATTACATCTCAAAATTACGGTCCACTTGTAATTAAAAAGGCAGCCAGGCACCATTGGCTCACACCTGTAATCCTAGCTTCTTAGGAGGCTGAGATATGAGGATCATGGTTCAAAGCCAGCCTGTGTAGGAAAGTTGCCATGAGACTCTTATCTCCAATTAATCACAGAAAAAGCTGGAAATGGCGCTGTGGCTCAAGTAGTAGAACACTAGCCTTGAGCCAAAGGAGATCAGGGACAGTGCCCAGACCCAGAGTTTGAGCCCCAGGAATGGAAAACAGAAAGGGGGGAAATGGTGGGCATAGCGGCATACACTTTAATCCCAGCATGAGGACAGAGGAGCTGGCTGGCCACCAGCATGAGGACAGAGGAGCTGGCTGGCCACCAGCTCAAAGCCCGGACACAGACGGGGAGCTCGTGTCAGAGCATCTCCATCACTCAACGGAACATCAGTGCGGCTGGTTCATTCTTTCAAAGCTTGTTCAAAGCAAAGGTTCTTAAAAACCACAAATCACACACACACACACACACACACAAAACCCACAAGAAGCCACAATCACAACACACAAAGCCAGGGAAATGTCTATCTGGTATGAGACCCACAGACCTAAACACAGGGCTTGGCTGTTCGGTTGTCTTGGAAAACAAACTTGGGACTTGGCCTGGCCTTCATGGGGCGCAGGCCACTCTTCCGGGGGCCGCAGCCCCGGCTGCCTCCCATAAGTGCATCGGCCCGCTGGCCGTGCTGGTGGAGCCAGTGAGTTCACCAACAACAGGACGCGTGCCAGTAACGCAAGGAGCGTCTGCAAACGACATGGTGCTCCCCGTGAGGTGTCAGCGTGGATTTCCAACCGCCCTTCACGGTGGTTCTGGAGCTGTGTGCAGCTCAGTAGCTGACAAGAGACTGTACGAGCAAGTGGAAACTTCAGTGACATTACAAAAATTAGTCTTGTTCCGTTCCCAGCCGCTTTTCTGAGTCGATTCAGAGACACTGAGAATCGCGTCCCTACTCGGAGTCTATTATTAGACTAGTTATGAACGCTGTGCGCCGGCTGGAGCTGGCCGGGGAGGGGGCGGAGCCGCGGCTCGCTGCTTCTGAGGGGACTAGGAATCCAGACATCGCACAAACAAGTCTCCAGGGCCCCAGCCGTGGGTCCCCGCACGGAAGGGCTCAGTGCTGCTGACCTGAGGTCACTCCGGCCTGGGCTGAGAGGGGAGGGGAGGGGAGGCCCGGGAGGGGGAGGGCTTGAGATTGGGGGAGGGGTGTCTGACATGGGTGGGGGAGGGGTGTCTGACATGGGTGGGGGAGGGGTGTCTGACATGGGTGGGGGAGGGGTGTCTAACAATGGGGGGGGGGAGAAGGACTCCCCCCCACCAAGATGATGAGAGGAAGCCCCTGGTGGGCAGGCTGGATGGAAGACAGGAGGAGAAGCAGATGGACTGGAGCAATATTTAGACGGTAAGGTCCGGGAGAGGAAGTCAGGGGTTGAAGGCAGGGAAATGAAAACAGCTGGTCAGAGGCTGACGCCTGAGACCGGGCAGAGCTCACAGCCACGATGATGTCACTGAGGGCCCGTGATGTCACCGAGGGCGCGTGACATCCTCTCAGAACCCCACAGTGCCAGCAGGTGCAGGAGCATCCGGACCCAGGGCCTGTGGCGGCTGGCCTGGGTGGTCCTGTGGGCGGGGGCGGCTGGGGGGCAGAGCACATGGACAGCCGCGGGGGAAACGCCAGCCCAGCCCAGGCCCCGCAGAGCACTGCCAGGCTGAAGAGCCAGGCTTTGTCACTTCCTCTCTTGAAATCATGGCTTGAAAACACCCAGAAACTTCAAAGCCGCCTTCTGCAAAGAAAGTGGGCAGACGCAAATGGAGGCCGCACCCAGGCCTTGCCAGGGTTTGTAAATCTCAATTAATTAGTGTTTACAACCTACCATGAGCTCATTGGATAAATAGCAGAAAATAGTAATTAAGTGTTATTATACGAAATGCAGTACTACGCTTAAGCACTCATGCAGATTGTTAATATTAAACACGGCCACATGGCAAAGCCCATAAAAATGAATTTTTTAAAAAACATTATACACCTTTCATCGGAGCCCTGACAGAGGTTAGAAACTGGGTGCCAAGACAAGTTGGGGTGTTTCTTGTGGGTGGGGACAGGGTGCACGGCTCCCGGATCACAGTCTTCATTCGCGCTGGTCAGACCGTGGGTTCGCAGCCGGGGTCAGGCTGCCCGTCAGGCGGGCAGTGCAGGCCAGGTGTGCGTCCTGAGGGCTGACAGCAGCACGATGGTCTCCTGGTGTGACAGGCAGCAGGCCCCAGTGCCGCCGCCGCCGCCGCCGCCGCTGCTGGTCCAGACGCCCTGGTCAACTTCTTCCACCAGCACTGGACATGGGCTGAGTTGGCATGACCAGGCTGGGCTCCCCAGTCATGTAAACGGAAAGGCCATCTCTTCCACGTGGCGCTGGACATGGGCCCAGGCCCTCAAATGAGCCCGGGGTGGCACTGGACATGGGCCCAGGCCCTCAAATGAGCCCGGGGTGGTGCTGGACATGGGCCCAGGCCCTCAAATGAGCCTGGGGTGGCCTCCTGGGGGCCCCCGGCTCCCTGACCGCTCCTCCTCCTCCACCATAGCATGGCTCTCACACAGGGAAATGCAGGCAGGCCCCTGGGAGCTGCCGGTAGGCAAGGGCACAGGGCAGGGCAGGCGGTGCGGCCCCTGCCCGCCCAGGCGATGGGGAGGCGCTGGGCAGAGGTGAGCCCCCTCCCCCAGCCCCCTCCCCCAGCCCCCAGCCCCAGCTCCCACCCCCAGCCCCCACCTCCAGCCCCCACCCCCAGCCCCCACCTCCAGCCCCCACCCCCAGCCCCCACCTCCAGCCCCCACCCCCAGCCCCGGGCCTCACCCGGCGCGTGGTCATGGCTATCTGTCAGCCTAACCCGATGGAATGGCTTCAGGCAGCAAGCGCCTCAGGGAAACAGCACAAGGGAGACTAAGGGTGAACAACAGACTGGAAAGCTTCTCCTCACGGTTGGTTTCCCCCTCACCATCTTGACACCAAAAATCCATGGGGATGACTCAAGAGGAGCTGGCAGAGCCCACAGGGTCTCCTTTAGAAAGACGGATAAGCAGGGGATACAGTGAACAAAATGAGTATACAATGCCCGCTGTTTATTTAATTACATTATACTCACGGAGCCGTGTGTGTGTGTGTGTGTGTGTGTGTGTGTGTGTGTGTGTGTGTGTGTGTGTGTGTGTGTGTGTGTGTACAAGGCTTGAACTCGGGGTCTCAAGCTCTTGCTTAACTTTTTCCCCTCAAGGCTGGGGCTCTACCACTTTGAACCACAACCCCGCTTCCAGCTTTTTGGTAGTTAATCAGAGAAATGAGTCTCACAGACTGTCTTGCCCCAGTTGGCTTTGAACCATCATCCTCCGATCTTAGCCTCCTGAGTAGCTAGGATTGCAGGTGTGAGCTAATGTTGCCTGGCTTTCCTTTTAAATTCTTTAATTAATGGTACCAACAGCAAAACCCCATCATGATGTGTGACAGATGATTATTTTGAGTTAAGAAATAGGTTACAGAAAAATGTGTTGCAACTATTGGTGTTTCTTCCTTACAGCTCTTTACTATGTTTGAAATCATCTTTTTTGATTGTTGGCAACTAGCTGAAAAATATTCCAGATTTCTTCCCAGGTCATCAAGGACACCAAACCAGTCCTGTGAGACGGTAGCTCACACGCCTGTCTCTGTCTATGGCGCCATCCCTCAACCTGAAGATCAGCGAACACACAGAAGGATGCGGAGCAGGAAGCGTGTGGATTCTGTCCAACCAGTCTCTCTGCGCCTCTAGGTCAGGGATGTCTCCCGGGACTCGCGACAGCACAGTGGAGATTTTCACTTTCACTCCTCACGGCAGTGGAGGCTGCACTGTGGCCCCAGCTTTTCAGGCTTGAGCCTTGCCCCAGCTCCTCTTCTGTGTTTTTGTTTTGTTTTCAGTGAGGCCCTGATTCTGCCAGGTGATGTATCTGCACTGTGCTCTGTTTGTTTTAGGCTTCTCATTGTTGCTGAGATGACAGGAAGGCACTACCGCATCCAGTGTCTTCCTTAGAGATGGAGTCTCTGGGCTTTTATGCCCAGGCTGGTCTGGAACTCTGATCCTTCCAAGCTGCTAGAGTTACTGCACGAGCCACTGGCACCCTGCCCACTACTTTATGGTGCGTGGTCTTCAGCTAGCCTTTCCCTGCAGGAGCCGCCTGATCCCGTAGCTCTGACACCACAGTGCAACCTCGAGGCTGTGACTCCACAATTCACCCCCGCCCCCACCCCCAGCCTCGGGCGGGAGCCTCAGCTAGGGAAACGTGAGCTGAGAGTTGGGAAGTCATCGGGCCGGATTCAAAGTCAGCGGGGCCCTGTAGCTCTGGGCAAGGGCTTCACCTCAGAAGAGAGGCCAGCCTCGAACCACGCTGCTCCAAGCTGCTTTTTTTGCCACTTGCAACTGCAAGGGGCCTGCCTGACCCAGAGGGTCCAATGAGCCACAGGATGGGACGTGCGAAAGTCACTGAGCAATGCCACGCACCCCAAAATAACCCTGATAAACATCGTGAGCAGAAGCACCCATCACAAAGCACAGTCCTGCCTGCATCACACAGGACACCCGATGAATACAAGTCTATCACACCTCACACCGTCATACCTCACACTGTCATACCTCACACAATCACACAATCACACCTCACACCATCACACCTCACACAGTCACACCTCACACTGTCACACCTCACACCATCACACCTCACACAGTCATACCTCACACAGTCACACCTCACACAGTCACACCTCACACAGTCACACAATCACACCTCACAGTCACACCTCACACTGTCACACCTCACACCATCACACCTCACACAGTCACACCTCACACAGTCACACCTCACACAGTCACACCATCACACCTCACACAGTCACACAATAACACCTCACATCGTCACACCTCACACCATCACACAATCACACCTCACACCTCACACCATCACACCTCACACCATCACACAATCACACCTCACACCATCACACCTCACACAGTCACACCTCACACCATCACACCTCACACCATCACACTGTCACACCATCACACCTCACACCATCACACCTCACACAGTCACACCTCACACAGTCACACCTCACACTGTCATACCTCACACCATCACACCTCACACCATCACACCTCACACCGTCACACCATCACACCATCACACCGTCACACCTCACACCGTCACACCTCACACCATCACACCTCACACAGTCACACAATCACATCATCACACCTCACACCATCACACCTCACACCATCACACCTCACACCATCACACCTCACACCATCACACCTCACACAGTCACACCTCACACAGTCACACCTCACACCATCACACCTCACACCATCACACCTCACACAGTCACACCTCACATCATCATACCTCACACAATCACACCATCACACCTCACACCATCACACCTCATACAGTCACACCTCACACCATCACACCTCACACCGTCACACCTCACACAGTCACACCTCACACAGTCACACCTCACACCATCACACCATCACACCTCACACAGTCATACCTCACACCATCACACCATCACACCTCACACCTCACACCATCACACCTCACACCTCACACAATCACACCATCACACCTCACACAGTCACACCTCACACAGTCACACCTCACACAGTCACACAATCACACCTCACACTGTCATACCTCACACCATCACACCTCATACAGTCACACCATCACACCTCACACCATCACACCTCACACCTCACATAGTCACACCATCACACCGTCACACCTCACACAATCACACCATCACACCTCACACCGTCACACCTCACACCATCACACCTCACACCATCACACCTCACACCGTCTACAACTGGCTGGCGGGAGCAACACACCACAGTTACTCCTGCTCCCTGAAAGGCTGTTGTACAGGCCAGCTATGGCGGGCATGTCTGTAACCACAGCATCTGGAAGGCACTCAGCAGGATTGTGCGTTCAGTGCCAGCCTGAGCGGCCCAGGGAGACTGACTCCCTCTCAGAAAACATCATAAAAAGTATAAACTTTGTTTTTCTCTTCAGCAGGAATGTTCAATGAACAGATACTGTGCTCTGTGTTGTATTTTTGTCTCATCTGTGGCTCTGATGGCTTCTCCTGTCCACCCGCCCTCTGGCACCAACCCCTCATTGGATTGTTACCTTAAAAGGCAAACATGAGTGACTATATTTGTCCCCGTGGAAGCAGAGAATAAGCAAACAGCTGTGGTGAGTGTGTAGGCGTAAGAGGATCAGAACGCCAACTGTCTAGCTGTCTGTCTCAACATGAGCTTCCTGGGACGGGAGTGCATCTAGCACACGGTTCACAGGTGGAGCGAAGACATCAGGGGTCAATGAAATCGGTAAACCGAGAACAGAGTTAGACCGCGCAGTGTGGCGGCTGACGTTAAGTAACCCCCTCTCTCTGACCTATCCAAAAACGAATCCGGAAAATCTGGCTCGAGCCAGTGTCTTTTCCTGTCAAATGGAGGCAGTTCTGTGATCTTGAGCCGCGGTCCGTGTGGACCCCTGGATGCTGGGGTGAGTGGATCATGAGCAGGTACTAGCTCATTATCAGGACCGGGTGAGCTCACACGGCCCCTGGGCCCCCGGGCGGCCCCCGGGCGGCCTCCGGACGGCACAGCCTGCTGTCTGTCCCACCAGGCCCTACCCACCGTCAATCAGACCCAGTGACAGCCATGTTGCTGAGAACCTGTCGTTTCTGAAGATATGCTAGTCTTGTTTTTGAATAGCTTAGGGCTGATCTGGTTTTTTTCTCATTTGTGGAGAAAATACACTCCACAGAGAAGATTGCTCAGCGGTGGCTTGCTTTTGACCTAGGACAACGGAGCCGGCAGGGAAGCAGCACACAGGCCTGCAGGCTTTCAAGAGTAGAGTGAAAAGGCTGAGCGGGGAAAAGCAGGTGCCAGCAGCTCAGGCCTGTAACCCTAGCTGCTCAGGAGTCTGGGATCTGACTGATTTGTGGTTCAAAGCCAGCCCAGGCAGGAAAGTCCATGAAATTCTTAGCTCCAAGCAAGCACCAAAAGCTGGAGCTGTGAGTCAAGTGGTAGAGCACCAGCCTTGAGAAAAATAAATAAAGCTCAGGCCTTAAGTTCAAGTCCCAGGACCAGCATAAATAAATAAAGAGATAGATGGATGGACCAAACAGTCTTTTACTCTCTTTCCTTTTATTTTCGAATTTAAAAAAACACCCTTTTTAACACTACTTGTGTTTGAACTCAGGACTTTGAGCTAGCTACGCAGGTGCTCTTCCACCTGAGCCATGTTCCCAGTCTAAGTCGTCATCCATCAGCGGTGGAGAAATAGAAATCTGTCTCTCCTCTCTCCCTCTCCCCTGCCCCCCTCTCTTCCTCCCTCTCTCCAGCTCCCCTTTTACCCACCAAACTCTGAGCTGTCTTCTGCCCTTCTTTATTCCTGCTTCACGCCCTTCCCAGTATGCGAAGCTGAGGTTCAGCCTTCTGAGTGAGCACCTGAGACCTCAGCACGCAGCTTCCGGGGGTCACTGGCCTTCAACCCTGCACCTGGAGTCCTGATGGCCCTCAGGACCTCTTCCCCTCACCTCCGTCTCCTCTCACCCATAGCTCCCACTACCCGCCAGTCTCCATGCGCTCCTCACCCAGAGCTCTAGGCCGAAACCGAGTTTTCTTTCTTAGTTACGATGCTAACGGCGTTAGCCCTCAAATTCAAAAGGGAAGCGCTAGGATCTCCTTTTCGACAATCCCTTCCTCAAGTCCACCCACAATCTCGCCTTGCTAGTGGGAATGACAGCAAGAGTGTCACGCCGTGAACGAGCTGGAACGCGGCCTGGCCCTGTCAGCTGCCTGTGGTGGCCCCAGCACAGGCTGAGGCCCGCAGCACTGGACGGTCCACCTACCTCTCATCCCTTGGTCCTTCGGGCCTCCGCTCCCTTTGTGTTAGGCCTGGGCGATGGTTCTAGATCAGCTGTTCTCAGCCTGGGCTCCGGGCTGGCTTCACCTGCACGGAGTTTTCTCTTGGGTAGGTTGAGGGCAGGCCTAAGCTGCAGCTCTACCAGTTCCACACCGGGATTTTATCATTAGATCTCTGGTAGGTCTTTCATTGATTTAACCAAATATATGATTGCCCGCACAGCAGATGCCGGACAGGACGGTGCTGTCTGCGAAGCATTTCCTCTCCTTAGGATGATATTCCAGAGCCTTCTGCTAAGTTGATCAACACACACCTTCCTGAGGACAGTGCCCAAAGAAGCCTGTGCTCACGCAGGCTCAATGACTTCCAGCTTTGAAGCAGTGCAGAGATTACCATGAGCCTCTTGTTGTTTTCAAAACATGGTGAGATAGGCCACTGATTCAGAGTGAATTTGGAAACTTTGGGTGCACTGGTTAATTTCTACTTTCTATTTTCATTTTTAACCAAATGTTAATGCTCTTCAAATTTCAGCTAGGTTGGTAAATTTCCTTGTTCTTTCTTAATACAAGTTGAAATACTGAGGGTTGCTACATTTACTTTAAGTGATTCACAAACACATCCACGTGTAAGGAGACAAGAGGAAACAAATGTGGTAAAATGTGGATATCATCCACGGTGGGGTTTTTCCAGCTTTTCCTGAATGTTTGAAATTTGTCATAATGCCAAATTAGTGCCTAAAGCAGGTTGAGAAAGTTACAAGAGTCCACGGAACAAGAGTCCAAACGAACAGGGCTCTCACTGGATGGTGCATATTCTAGTCAACAGAACGGCCTAACAGTTCAGAAGGCTCCGCAGATCTCTGACAGACCATGACAGTCAGGAAGGTGAAATTGCGTTTACAGTTCAGATCAGTTCTTTTATCTAGGAAAAGTAATGTTTAATCTCAGAAAAACCCATGCCCGTCTGACGACCGGACTTTACTACACTGGAGAATCACTAACAAGACAGAAGAGCTTCTCCTCTGGGAAAATAAATTTTGTCTTGCTGTTGTGAGATGTAGTTTGGTCGCATTTTTCTAGCTCTGTTGGGGACAGTCCTCGCTGGCAGATGGAGGACACTGCAAAGCTGAGCCCCAACTCCTGAGAGGCGGTGCTGTGTGGCTGCTGGGGCCAGCCTCAGTCCTCTGTCTGAACCCACAGCTGTCAAACCAGAGCCCCAGGGTCTGTTCTTTGTCAGTCGGCCTTATCACAGCTGCTGGGGGTCACAGATTGAGTTATGGCTTCTCTGTGGGCTGTGGAGCCACTTAGTTAAGGTTTTTTCAGCCTCATTGGGCCGCTTATCCCTCCCGGTGGTGTCTCTCCATGCCCTTGGGAGAGGGGTCCCAGCGCTGGAGGCCTGCGGGCCTGGCGCGCAGACTCAGGACCTAGGAGCAGGAAAGAGCTCCACTCTGTTTCCACGCTCACTGGAGATTAAGCAACAAGTAGGGACCTCCATTCCAAATGGGAGAAATCATCCTTGGTTCCCCTACAACTCTGCCCCGCCACCTCTGCCACAAAACCCTAGGGACAAGCTTTGGAAATGTGTAAGGCACTGGTGCAGTCACAGAACAGATATCTGCTGAGGGACACAGAGACAAACTAGCTGCGGCCCAAACGCTTGCAATAAATGTGGGGAAAGAGCTATATACAGATACAAATTTGTACTAATAAAGACATTTGCTGTGGTACACTCTTGGAGTCAGAGACAGATCTATCTTGCAGTAAAGTATCCGGGTGATTTTGCTTATCTGTTTGTTTGCTCTGTGGTACCTGAGAGTTTTCTTCTTTACAAAATCGTTGCCTTCAAGACCAGGCATGGATTACAGGTATGTACCTCCAGGGAGGCTGGAGCAGGAAGACTGAGAGTTCAAGGTGAGCTTGGCTATACAGCAAGATCTTGTAAGCAAACAAATGGCTCCTCAGGGGTTACTGTCGGATCAAGGACAGCCAAGTCCTTCAGTAAAGCTCTCTGTCTCTGTCTCTGTCTGTCTCTGTGTCTCTGTCTGTCTGTCTGTCTCTGTCTGTCTCTCTCTCTCTCATTGATTGTGGGGATTGATCTCAGGGCCTGGACACTGTCCCTGAGCTCTTTTGCTTAAGGCTAGCACTCTACCACTTTGAGCCATGGCACCAGTTACAGTTTTCCAGTTGTGAATTGGAGTTTAGAGTCTTATGGACTTTACTGCCCTGGCTGGCTTTGAACTGGATCTCAGCCTCCTGAGTATCTGGGATTACAGGTGTGAGCCATCCGTGCCCAGCTTTCCTTCAGTGATTGCTGAGACCCACCCAGGCCATACCCATGCGTAGATTCCCACCCCCTCCGCCCCATCCCCCTCCCCCGCCATGTAGGGCTGAGGAGTCAACCCACATTCCTCAGTTTATTTAGCACAGGCTTGGTTTAGAATAGCTGAGTCTGGGATGCCTAATTCTGTCTCATTGAGAAACATTAATAATGTGACTTGTTTAGAACCAGACATGCTGGGTCCAGAACAAAGTGTTAGGTAAGGTTGCAAACATCAGATATTAGTTTATGATCTCCTGTTTCCTGTTGCTCTTAAATAGAAACAAAACTCCATGCATCCCAGTTCTGAATTAAGAAAACAAACAGAGACATTTTTCTGTGCCAACAACTGTGCCAAGAGTGTGTCAGCCAATAATATCTGCGGCGCTCACCAGGCCGCCAACAGTGGCACGTATTGTGCAGTGGAAATTTCTGGAGAGGCTGCATTTAGGTGCATTAAGGTTTCCCATAAACACAGGCTCACGGGTAGAGAATCCCTTTGCGTGGGAACCTTTTTCTCTAGAAGGAAGCCGGTTCACTCCTTAGGAAGAATAATTCATGAAAACAATAGTTCGGAGCAGAACCATTCCCCGTGTCTCTCAAGGCGTGGGTTAATGTGGTATAAAAGAAAGCTTGACGGTCAGCTATCATTAACGCATGATTCACAGAGGAAGCCATGAGTAGCCCCGAAAGCACCCACAAGAAAATGTCCACTTCTGTGGAACACACCCAGCGCCAGGCAGGAATGGGCCACATGACCGTGCGGATGGCCACAGCTGGGCTTATTTAACAACAGCACTAAGGCATTATTGGCAGAAGATCTGTGCAAGGTTCCGACACGTAAGTGTTCACGGGTGCTCGTGCTCTGTCTTACTTTCTGAGATCTTCCCCTATAAACCCCTTCCCCTCACCCCTTGGGGTGCATACAAAGCAGGCGGCTGCACAGATGAACAGCAAGTGAATCTAGACCAGCTCTGTCCTAGCATGCAGGACTCCCAGAGAAAACTGGGAATTGACACCCAACCCCTGAACTGCCCAATCAGAGCGGGTGGATGCATTTTTCAAGAATTAATCACAGGGCTTTGATGTGAGCACAAACCAGGAGCGGTTGTTACAGAGTATCCCATTTCAAATCTCTCCAGTTGGCTTGGATTTAGCTGCCTGGAACTGCAAAGGTTGAAAGAAAACCATTCGCTGGGCCTGTTTTTCTGTCTTTCACTCTGCTTGCCATCACATCAGGTGAAATCAGTCCTGTGCCCCGGCCACCTGCTCACCGGCCTCAGGACATGAGCTCCAACGCCAGGGAGGCCTGGCCCAGGACACAACGCCCCCCTCTGCCCCCCTCCACCCCACCCAGGCCGGGCGCATTTCACCCACAGACCCGCCCTTCGCAGTCAGTCAGAATGACTACGTTTGTGATTAGCCACCAAGATATCCATGGGGACATGAGACTTTTAAACCGGATTTTCCTGGCCCAGGAGAACGCAGGTCTGGCCCTCAACAGGGGCTTCCACGGCCTCACCTGCCTGAAAGGTCTCGCGCAATTTTTAATGCTCATTGTGTGCTTACAAAACTTGGAAAACCTCTTGGCTTTTAGTCCGTGCAGTTAATTGGGAAAAATGTAAAGCAGTTTAATGGCATTCCCATGATCTGCAGGAGTTTCTTTTCTTCTAACAGATGTTTTAAACGGGCAAAGCGACGACCACGGAGAGACGAGGAAATGCGGCCGAGCTCTGGGTGGCGTGGCTGCCGGCAGGACCGCGTCCTCCGGGTTCTCTGGCTGGCTCGGCTGCGGAGAGCGGGGGTGCACGAGGTGCCCCCAATGCAGGCCCCCACGTGTTCCTCGAAACTCCTGCGGGCACCCACGATCTGGAGGTCACCAGGATCGGGCGCCCCGTCCAGGGCGAGTCCAGGGGCCGCCGGCCTTCCCCGCGGGGCACCACCGCACGGCGGCCGGGTGCGCGAGGGCGCGACTTTCCCACCCGGATTCACGCCGCTCCCGCAGGGCGTCCTCCACCCTCGGGCGGCCCTGGCGGCTTCTCCCCCAGGAGCTGGAGGGGAGCGGTGACCGGGAAGGAGGACCTTGGGGGCGTCCAGGACGGACGGAGCTACCGCCTGGGTGCGGACGCGTGGGGTCGTGGGACCGAGGAAGGGGGCACTGGGCGCAGGGCTCGCGGGTGGGGGTGGGTGGGGAGGCGTCGGGGGCCGGCGCACAGTGGCGGGGCGCGGGTCCGGGGCGGGGCGCGGGGGCCGGCGCGCAGTGGCGGGGCGCGGGTCCGGGGCGGGGCGCAGGGGCCGGCGCGCAGTGGGCGGGGCGAGGGTCCGGGGCGGGGCGAGGGTCCGGGGCGGGGCGAGGGTCCGGGGCGGGGCGCAGGGGCCGGCGCGCAGTGGGCGGGGCGAGGGTCCGGGGCGGGGCGAGGGTCCGGGGCGGGGCGCGGGGGCCGGCGCGCAGTGGGCGGGGCGAGGGTCCGGGGCGGGGCGCGGGGGCCGGCGCGCAGTGGGCGGGGCGAGGGTCCGGGGCGGGGCGCGGGGGCCGGCGCGCAGTGGGCGGGGCGCGGGCCCGGGGTTGAGCGCGGGTCCGGGGCGGGGCGCGGGTCCGGGCCTGGGCGCAGGGTGGAGCGCGGGTCCGGGCCGAGCGGAGCGCGGGTCCGGGGCGGGGCGCGGGCTGGGGTGGAACGCGGGTCCGGGGCGGGGCGCAGGCTGGGGCCGAGCACGGGGCCGGGGCGGGGCGCGGGCTGGGGCGGAGCGCGGGTCCGGGGCGGGTCCGGGGCGGGGCGGAGCGCGGGGCCGGGGCGGGGCGCGGGCTGGGGCCGAGCGCGGGGCCGGGGCGGGGCGGAGCGCGGGGCCGGGGCGGAGCGTGGGGCCGGGGCGGGGCGGAGCGCGGGGCCGGGGCGGAGCGCGGGGCCGGGGCGGGGCGGAGCGCGGGGCCGGGGCGGAGCGTGGGGCCGGGGCGGGGCGGAGCGCGGGGCCGGGGCGGAGCGCGGGGCCGGGGCGGGGCGGAGCGCGGGGCCGGGGCGGGGCGCGGGCTGGGGCGGAGCGCGGGGCTGGGGCGGAGCGCGGGGCCGGGGCGGGGCGCGGGCTGGGGCGGAGCGCGGGGCTGGGGCGGAGCGCGGGGCCGGGGCGGGGCGGAGCGCGGGGCCGGGGCGGAGCGCGGGCTCGGGCCGGCCGGGCGGCTTCGCCCTGGGAGCTCGGGGTTCACTGCGCCGCTGACGCCGGGACCAGTCGGAGTGCGGAGCCGCCGGAAGTGGCCGCGCGCCGCCCGCCGCCCGCCGCTCTGAGCCCGGGCCGCGGCCTCCAGCCCCCGCCCGCCCGCGCGCCGCGCCCCGCGGCCATGCGCCCCGCCGCGCCCGCGCTGAGCCGCCCCGCGTCCCGGCCGGCGCCGGCGGAGGAAGCCTGAGCGGCGCGGAGCCCGGCGCAGCCCGCGGGCGCCATGGGGCTGCCCACTCTGGAGTTCAGCGACTCGCTCCTGGACAGCCCCGACTTCAGGGAGCGCCTGCGGTGCCACGAGGTGGAGCTGGAGCGCACCAACAAGTTCATCAAGGAGCTGCTCAAGGACGGCTCGCTGCTCATCGGGGCGCTGCGGGGTGAGGGACGCGGGCCGGGACGGCGCGGGGTGCGGGCGGCGCGAGAGGCGCGGGGTGCGGGCGGCGCGAGGGGCGCGGGCCGGGACGGCGCAGGGCGGGGCGCGGGCGGCGGGAGGGACGCGGGCGGCGCGAGGGACGCGGGCCGGGACGGCGCGGGGCGCGGGCGGCGCGAGGGCCGCGGGCCGGGGCGGCGCAGGGCGGGGCGCGGGGTACGTAGGGGAGCCCTGGACCCCAGGGTGCCGTGGTCCCGGTTCCTTTTCCTTTGTTTGCGGGCGCGGGGGCCGAGCCGCGCTCCCCCGGGTGTCGCGCGTCCGCGTCCACGGTCGGCTTCCCGCCGCAGCCCCGCGGACCCGGGAGATCCCCGGAGCCCGGTCCGTCCCGGAGCTGGGCAGGGGGTGCGCCGCTGCCTGTGCTCTTGGGGTTACCTCGCCTGAAGCACTTTAGAAAGTCTGTGGCTGGGAGGAATCGAGAGCCCCTCCCGCACGCCGGGCGCTCGGGGAGATGGTGTCCTGCGTGTCCTTCCGCTGTGCCGTGTCCGTGGTCCTGTCTGCTGTGTCCGTGGTCCTGTCTGCTGTGTCCGTGGTCCTGTCTGCTGTGTCCGTGGTCCTGTCTGTGCTGTGTCCGTGGTCCTGTCTGTGCTGTGTCCGTGGTCCTGTCTGCTGTGTCCGTGGTCCTGTCTGCTGTGTCTGTGGTCCTGTCTGCTGTGTCCGTGGTCCTGTCTGCGCTGTGTCTGTGGTCCTGTCTGCTGTGTCCGTGGTTCTGTCTGCTGTGTCTGTGGTCCTGTCTGCTGTGTGTCTGTGGTCCTGTCTGCTGTGTGTCTGTGGTCCTGTCTGTGCTGTGTCCGTGGTCCTGTCTGTGCTGTGTCCGTGGTCCTGTCTGCTGTGTCTGTGGTCCTGTCTGCGCTGTGTCCGTGGTCCTGTCTGCGCTGTGTCTGTGGTCCTGTCTGCTGTGTCCGTGGTCCTGTCTGCTGTGTCTGTGGTCCTGTCTGCTGTGTCCGTGGTCCTGTCTGCGCTGTGTCCGTGGTCCTGTCTGCTGTGTCCGTGGTCCTGTCTACACTGTGTCCGTGGTCCTATCTGCTGTGCCCGTGGTCCGTGTGCCGTGGTCCGTGTGCCGTGGTCCTTCTCTGTGTCTGTGGTCCTGTCTGCTGTGTCTGTGGTCCTGTCTGCGCTGTGTCTGTGGTCCTGTCTGCGCTGTGTCCGTGGTCCTGTCTGCTGTGTCCGTGGTCCTGTCTGCTGTGTCTGTGGTCCTGTCTGCGCTGTGTCTGTGGTCCTGTCTGTGCTGCGTCTGTGGTCCTGTCTGCTGTGTGTCTGTGGTCCTGTCTGCTGTGTCTGTGGTCCTGTCTGCTGTGTCTGTGGTCCTGTCTGCTGTGTCCGTGATCCTGTCTGCTGTGTCCGTGGTCCTGTCTGCTGTGTCCGTGGTCCTGTCCGCGCTGTGTCTGTGGTCCTGTCTGCGCTGTGTCTGTGGTTCTGTCTGCGCTGTGTCTGTGGTTCTGTCTGTCCTGTGTCTGTGGTCCTGTCTGCTGTGCCCGTGATCCGTGTGCTGTGGTCCTTCTCTGTGTCTGTGGTCAGGTCGCTGCCCGTGGTCTGGGGACCCCCACCGGCCTCAGGGCTCCCCCTCCTCCTTGCCCTCCAGGTGGGGCCTTCTCGCCTTCCAGCTGCAGAACTTGGCTTGGGTGAGGAAGACATTGTCAGAAACTTAAGTGTTCCAGACATGGCTGAAGGACTCAAAGCGAAGGCTTTCCCCCTAACCCTGCGTCTTGGGAGCTTTTCCATGCTCTCTTTCTCTGAAGTGAACATCTGAATCTAGCCTCCAGTGCCCACCCGGCCTGGAGTCCTTCCAGTGGTCCAGTAACCGCAGACCTGGGGGCCTTTGGGTCGCAGGCGAGGATCTGTGCAGCCCGCATGTATTTTGCGTTGCATACCCACAGTGGCGATGCGGCGGAGATGTGCCTTGAGAGGATGCGTTCCAGAATCCTGTTTTGTTTTCACCAGCCAGAAGACTAAACATATTGACTTGCCACTTCTGCTGCTTAGCTGGAGTCAGGAAAAGAGGTTCCCTGCCACCTCTGAGCTGGACCGTGGCTTGCCCACGCTTCTTCAGAAAGAGCTGCCCTGCACCTGGGTCGGAGCAGGCTAGCAGGGCCCCCCTTGTCCCCTACCCTGGGGCGGTGGCGGTGGCGGTGTGTGTAGGGCAACCAGGGTTTGCAGAGTAGAAAATACCACACAGACCCGATCCAGGCTGCGCAGGGACACCGTCCTTCGGAGGACTCTTGAGCGTAGCCTGGTAAACAGCAGATGCGTTTTCCCGCCCCACAGTGAATGAACGTGCTTGAGGCCTGACCTCCCCAGCCACGCAGACCCCAGCTTCATGAATTTGGCCCTGTGCGCTGGGGCGCGTTGTTTTGTTCCAGGACAAGGGCTTGAACTCAGAGCCTCACACGCGTGCTTGGCTTTTTCACTGGAGGCCAGCGCCTTCCACTGAGCCACACGTCGCTTACACAGAGCTTCACCTTAGTGACATGTGACTGTGACTTGCTTCCTTGTGGAACGAATTCTCAGCTTTGCTGCCTCAAGGAGGCTGTGGTAGGGTCCAGGGCCTGTGAAGGTGCTGTGGCGTGGGGGTCCCGGGCCTGTGGAGTGGGGTCCCAGGCCTGTGAAGGTGCTGTGGCGTGGGGGTCCTGGGTCTGTGGGGGTCCTGGGCCTGTGGAGTGGTGTCCCGGACCTGTGGCGTGGGGGTCCTGGGCCTGTGGAATGGGGGTCCCGGGCCTGTGGAGTGGGGTCCCAGGCCTGTGAAGGTGCTGTGGCGTGGGGGTCCTGGGCCTGTGGAGTGGGGTCCCGGGCCTATGGCGTGGGGGTCCTGGATCTGTGGAGTGGGGTCCCAGGCCTGTGAAGGTGCCGTGGCATTGAGGGTCCCAGGCCTGTGAAGGTGCTGTGGCGTGGGGGTCCTGGGCCTGTGGGGGTCCTGGGCCTGTGGAGTGGGGTCCCGGGCCTATGGCGTGGGGGTCCTGGATCTGTGGAGTGGGGGTCCCGGGCCTGTGGAGTGGGGTCCCAGGCCTGTGAAGGTGCCGTGGCATTGAGGGTCCCAGGCCTGTGAAGGTGCTGTGGCGTGGGGTCCTGGGCTTGTGGTGTGGGGGTCCTGGGCCTGTGGAGTGGGGTCCCGGACCTGTGGTGTGGGGTATCAGACCTGTGAAGGTGCTGTGACGTGGGGGTCCCAGGCCTGTGGAGTGGGGTCCTGGGCCTGTGAAGGTGCTATGGTGTTGGGGGTCCTGGGCCTGTGAAGGTGCTGTGGCGTGGGGGTCCTGGGCCTGTGGGGGTCCTGGGCCTGTGGAGTGGGGTCCCGGGCCTATGGCGTGGGGGTCCTGGATCTGTGGAGTGGGGGTCCCGGGCCTGTGGAGTGGGGTCCCAGGCCTGTGAAGGTGCCGTGGCATTGAGGGTCCCAGGCCTGTGAAGGTGCTGTGGCGTGGGGTCCTGGGCTTGTGGTGTGGGGGTCCTGGGCCTGTGGAGTGGGGTCCCAGACCTGTGGTGTGGGGTATCAGACCTGTGAAGGTGCTGTGACGTGGGGGTCCCAGGCCTGTGGAGTGGGGTCCTGGGCCTGTGAAGGTGCTATGGTGTTGGGGGTCCTGGGCCTGTGAAGGTGCTGTGGCGTGGGGTCCCAGGCCCGTGGTGTGGGGTCCTGGGCCCGTGCGTGGGGGTCCCGGGCCCGTGGCGTGGGGTCCTGGGCCTGTGACAGTGCTGCTTTTTCCTGTCCCACCATTTGCTGTGCCTTGCTCTGAGCTCAGCCTGCAGCTGCAAGTGCTCAGTGCTTAGTTCTTGTTTTCTGCCTTGGAGCAGGCTGAGCTATTATGACTGTGTGTGTGTGTGTGTGTGTGTGTGTGTGTGTGTGTGTGTGTGTGTGTGTGTGTGTGTTTACACTTTGCTGTTTCATGAATAAGTACTGACTTACTAAGACAATATTTGCACCTGGTATTTCAAGTTCCCACTCTACCTGTTTGCTTTCTTTCTTCTCTTTGGCTCTTTGCTGGTTAGTTGGGAGATGGTCTCACGGACTTTCCTGTCTATGTTGACCTTTTAATCCAGGTTCTCAGCTCTTGGCCTCTTGAGTGGCTCCAGGGCCTGGCATTACTTCTGTTCTTGCTGATAAGTTTTCTGGTGTTTTGGCACGAGTTCTCTTGGCTAGTGCCCCTGTGACTGTCCTTCCCAGCGAGGCCACAGGCCCCGGGACCCTGGTGGGGTGGTATGCTCTGAAATAAGCCTAGCAACAGCACTGATTTGGCGGGGAGAGCCTTTTGCTGCACCTTGCCCAGCAACACCTGACCAAATCTGACCAAGGCTTTTCTTTCATTACCTCAGGTTTGAGTTGGCCAGCTGTCTAGTCTGCCTTCAAGATGGAGTTTCTCCAGCCTGTATGTTTAGGATTCTGTTAAAGGAAAAGGAAAATGACTGGGCTCTAGTTCGCATCTAACTTACTATGATGGTTCGTGTATGCATGCACAGAACTGATTTTGTGTGCAATGTGTTATCTTAAAAAGAGAATCCGTTTACCACTTCCACGTAGACAGCGCTGAGGGCTGCGCTCAGCCTGCCAGCCATGGTGAATGGATCCAGGGCAGGGCAGGGCTGTGGCAGGGATTTCCTCACTCAGGCACGGCTCATCACATTCCACGTGGTGTTGCAGCCGTGGTTCAGTTCTCCCTGCTTTTCCCAGTGGAGGCTGCGCTTGGGAATCTCCTTTTCCTGTCTGCTTCCATTGCTGGCTTCTTTTTAGGGGCCAGATGGCCTGTGTTCTGGGAACAGAAGTTCCTGACAGAGGGGACACGTGCCCAAAGCAGCAGGAGGGCATGGCTCCCAGGTGCGCTCGCGCCGGTCCATGCTGTGTGCACTCTGTGGACGTGGCCAGGGAGGTGCACGGCTGGAGCCAGCACCCATGGTTTCAGACCGAGGTTTGAGGTTCAGGGCTGTGGTGTCTTGTGGTTGGGGACCAGGTAGGTTCTACCCCAAGAGAAAACCCAGAGAACAGAATCCACGTGACTCTTCCTTCCGTCCGCAGTGTTTTGCAGCTGTCCGGGCCGAGAGGCATCTTGTGCCAAGCCAGGCTTCGGTGCGCTCGGGGCCTGCCAGAACTGTTGATGGCACAAGCCAGGAATTAAGAAGGGAAAAAAGAAAAGTGTGAGACATTGGCCAGGTCTCCGTGTCCCTGGGGACTCCCAGCTTACAGTGAGAACGCTCTTCCGGGCCATTTCCAGCTTTGGATTTTGTACCCAGCCTCTGCTTCGCAGGGGCGGAGCTCCCAGCTGGCCTGTGAGCCAGAGGTCAGCCAGCACCCCAGATCCGGCGGGGCCCTGCTCTTTGGCTTGGGCCTCTCAAGCCAAGGTCAGGACTGAGTCAAATGAGCAGAAGTGGCTGCACCCTTGAACGCACTGTGATTAATGTTGAGAGGCTTTGATTCCGTCCTGGTGTTGCACCCGTGTTAGTTTCCCGGAGCCTTGGCACTCTTGGAGTGAGCGAAGCTGCGTGGCATGGTGGCTTCACGCTCCCTCTCTGTGCCTCTAAGCAGTCCTCAGCTCTCCTGGATTTCCTTCCCAGAGTAGACATAGAAGTGTTCTCTGGGCAGTAGCTGTGGGAACTGGAAGTTGGTCTCTTCCTTGGGGAGGAGGTGGCTTCACCAGGCCCCTCACCCCCCCCCAAACCCCTCCCCGTTCCCAGGAGACTAGGACCGTGCTGATTGGATGCATCTGTATATCCACGCCGGTAGGCTCTTCTACTCAGGTTTAGAGACATCAACAAATCAAATCTCACTGAGCCAGTGTGACTTAGCAGTGAAGCATTCACGATGGGGAGATGGGAGGGAGGGAGGGAAAGGGGGTTATTTTGTGTGCCCTCGCTTCCCACAGTCCTGCTTCTCACCAGACCAGGCGGCACCTGTGCCTGCCCGGCCCTCCGAGGGGGACGTCCTTCCTGCTCCTTCCGCTCTCTGGGTAGGAGCCGGAGTGAGTGCGAGCCTGCTACTCGGCCAGCTTTCAACCTTTCCCCCAGTCTGTTGGGCCTCTGCCCAGAATCAAATAACCCTGGTGGTGTGTCCCGGGGGCCGGGCCTCCCCAGCCCTGGCCGCTCCCTGCAGGTCCTGGCTGGAGGGCAGCAGCCACGGACATGCCACGCCACCACGGCGGCAGCGTCATTCGTGGGGCTGCCTTGACAGATCTTGAAGCAGAGGAACAGAAAAAGGATGAAAACCGGGCAGCCAGAGGAAAGGCCATTGTGATGACTTTGCTTGGGGCCAGTTGAATTTCTCCTTCAGCGTGCATGTCTCTGGGAGCACGGGTGCTGGGGGGGGAGTGTTTGCATCAAATTGAAATTCTTGGCTAATCAGAAGTCTCCATTCTTTATGTCTATAGTATTCAGATTTAATTCTCTCATAAACCCACTTATATCTAGTCTGCAGGCGGAGGTTTGGAGGGCTGCGGTTGGAGGGCAGTCTGGGAAAAAAGTTATCATGACCTCTCATCTCAGCAAACATGCTGAGCATGGTGATGCAGGTCTGTAATCTCAGCCTTGTGGGAGATGGAGGTCAGAGGGTTGCCGTCCACTAGCTGCAGGCAAGGAGCCGGAGACCTCCTCTGGAAATGAACAAACAGGAAAGGATGAGGCGCTGGTGTGGCCTCCGTGGGAAGCCCGAGTGGGCTGTGTTGGGTAGGGGACACCAGCCGCCCTGCACCGCAGGAGACTGGATCCCGTGTCAGCCATGCCATCCATGAGACTTTGTCCTTTAAAGAATTTTTCCTGCCCAAAATGTGCATTTATCTTTTTTTTTCCTAATGGAGCCTGTGGTGTCTACATGGTGGCGTGGAGTTAGAGCCCCACGCCAGCACCCCCCGCGCACAGGGCCCTGCCTGCCTGCCGTGGGCCCAGCCCCCACCCCACAGCCTGGGCGGGGCCCGGGGCTCAGCCCGAGGAGGAGCCAGAATCCGCCATGGCCAAAGCAGCCTCTCGCCCCTGGTTTCCGTCAGGGCCCACCTCTGTTTTGGTCCTAAATTATTCCGTTTTTGGAATTGTGCATTGTGTCGAGAGTAAGGTACCCACAGTTACCCGGTGACGAACGGATGTGAATATAATGCTTTTGGCTAAGTATGTGTTGAGACTCTTTGATTATGCTGTAATGGCACCAAGGGCAGCTATCCGGTCCACCTCCAGGTGTGCTAGTTACCTAGGAGACACAGGCACTGGGCGGAGACTCAGTGAAGAGGAGGGAGGAGTGGGTCTTGCAGACTGGTGACAGGTCCAGGAGCCTTGAAGAGACCTCGCGGCCTCCATTACATCCTCGCATGGCTGGTGGTTCTGATTGCTTGGCCTTTAGTCTTTCCATGAGAACTTGGGGTTAATTATTTCTTCTCCCCCTGCCCCCCGCGTGCGTGTGTGCATGCGTGTGTGCATGCGTGCGTGCATGCGTGTGTGCGTGTCTATGTGTGTGTGCATGTGTATGTAGGAGGCAGCATGGCTTGCGAAACTCCAGCAGGTTACTGAGAGTTGGGCAGGAAGAAGCCGGGATAAATACAGTCTTTATTCTTTTTTATTTTGTCCAGGACTGGGACTCGAACTTGGACTCTGATGCTTGCTTTTGCTCACTGGCTGGCACTCTACCCCGGAGCCATGCCTTCACCCACCATCTGTGTTCTGTAACCACATTTCTTTCCCATTTGTGAACCCGTCCTTGGTCAGTTATTGGCTAGCAGCTTTTCAGTTTGTAGTCTTCCTGTGCTCTGCCCACCAGCCTTTCCATGTCATGTTCTGCCTGACCTGCTTTTCCTTCTTTTTAGTTCCGACTGTGTTTGAAGAGTGCCTTTCACTCCTTTAGAAATGACATCAAGGCAGGTGTACCCCACACATGTACGTGCACACATGCGTGTGTGCTCACGTGCACACACACGTATATAATCTTGAGGTCTGGACTGTTTTATTCAGTTTGGGAAGCATATGGTTTTGTGGACAGATGCACCAGCCCAGGTGGGTGTTTCATTGGATCGTGTCTAGTAGTAATAGCCCTCAGGGTTTCTGGAATAAGGTTTAGGTGTGGAGCCCCTGAGCCCGGAGTGAGCTTGCTTCCCCCGGGACGTCTTCTGATTGCCTGGGCTCGGGTCTGGTGTCTGAGCTGGGGTGGGAGGGCACACAGTTACTTGCTGTCTCTGGGCTCTGATGCTCGGGGAGATGGGAGTGGAAGGTGTGGAGCCCCACAGCGGCCTTGCTCTGTCCGGGCAGCTTGGCCACCAGCCGGGCGGCTGTGGCTGGGTCTAGGCTGGGGCCTCTGCGTAGACCTGGTGGAGACTCGGCCCAGGCTGGTGGCGTGTTGTGTAGGACACGGCTGCATGCAGACCCTCCAGCTTGTGCCAGCTGACTGCCCCTGTGCCAGCTCACCATGGCTGCGGCAGACACCGGGGGCAGGTCCCCGCAGGCGGCAGCTCTGGGGGCTTGGCCTCCGAAGGGCTGGTGGGCTCTGCGTTCGGGGTCTGCGCAGGGCGGGCGGGAGGGGGCAGAGCGAGGAGGAGAGCAGGCACCCCACCATCTCCTCCAGGGACTGTCCTACTCAGAGCCTTGCCACTGTGGACGGAGCGAGGCGGCCAGCCGGAGGCCTGCAGGGGAACGCCAGGCTCTCTGCCTTCTGCCAGGGGATAGGTGGGGACGTCAGCGAATCCAGTCTGGAGGACTCGGCCGTAGTGACACCTTGGCTCTGTCTTGTCCAAGTGATCGCCGCTGCCATCCGTCCCGAGCTCCTGTCTGAGCAGATTCTGTTTCCTTTGGTGACCCCGAGTTTTCCCATCCGGAGGCCGGCCTTCCTGTTGCCACACCACAGTTACCTCGTGTTCTTTTTTCTTATGAAAAAGAAGAAAACAAGTAAAAAATGTTGGCTCCTGGGCCCCCGGCGGCTCCCAGCAGGTATGGTTTTGTAACAGGCCCTCAGAAGCCTCTCTGTTACTCCAATCACGAGGGACTGGAGCCGACAGAATGATGCAAGACTTTCTCAACTTTTTTTTTTTTTTTTTTTTTGTGAAAATGTGCAGAATCTTTCTAGCAGAGCCCTGAAGCTCTTGAAGACTGAATGTTCCTGTAAGGGCATTGTTTTACATTTGTGGGGTGCAAGGTGAAAGGTTATTGTGACCTTTCCTATGTCCAACTCTGCTACCTTTGCTGAAAGCCCTTCAGAGGAGCAGTGGTGGATTTGAGTTGAAGTGGGCTTGTGTGTGAAAGAGCACACAGATTCGGGGTTGCTCGTGTGCCTGTGGGTGATCCTGGGAGGATGTGGCGCCCTTGGAAGCTGCCTCCCCGCTTTGGCTCCCTTCTGGCACCGTGGGAAGGACCTGCAGCTCAGGTGTGAATGCCGACCCTCAGCCTCTGCGGCTGCGGCCTGAGCGGGACAAAGAGGTTCACAGACGTTGGTTCAGGTAGAGACACGTCGGCTAGGCTTTCATGTTCTCTCACTTGCTTAAGTTGAAGAATTTTAGGCAGACCTAAAGAATTCTTACTTAGGTCAGGTTGACTTTTGGACCCAAATTAATTCACTCTTGTAAAATCTCTCTCTCTCTCTCTCTCTTCCTATTTCTTCTCTCTGTTGCCAGTTGGTAAAGATAACTCGGCTCTTTCTGCTCATGTGTATGTAGGCCTGGGAAAAGCTTAACGTAGTGGCAGTGATGTCTGGCACTGGGGAGGACCGTCCCCCCTCCCCGTGCATTTCCTGTTCTACATGAGGAGAACGGTCCAGGACGGTCCAGGCCTCATCCCGTCCCTGGCACAGGACGTCCTGCAGTTGTTTAGCTCAGAGAACCTAGTGGCCCTGAGGACAGATGAAGTGCAGGGAGAGGAGGCTCCCAGGCAGCTGTGCTGAGCCCTGGGGGCTGGCTTGCTGCTGCTTCTGCCAGGCCCTCTCCCCCTCCCCCCTGCCTCCCTCCCTCCCTCCCTCCCTTCTTCCTTCCCTCCCTCCCCCCTGCCTCCCTCCCTCCCTCCCTTCTTCCTTCCCTCCCTCCCTCCCCCCCTCCCTTCTTCCTTCCCTCCCTCCCCCCCTCCCTCCCTCCCTCCCTCCCTCCTTCCCCTTCCTCTCCCTCCCCCTCCCCCTCCCTATTTCTATGTTGTATAATAGATAGACCTTCTGTGCTTGTCCCACGGTCTTCAGCCAGTCCTCTTTTTCCCTTTTCGTTTCTGCTTGGGAAACGTCTTCTGGCCCATCTTCAAGCACTCTGCTGCTCTCCTGGCTGTGTGTAGTCTCCTGATGAGCTCACGAAAGGCATTCTTCATTCTGTGACTCTAATTTGTTGCATTTCCTTTTGATCCTTGCTCAGAGTTTTGACTTTTCCATTCGTTCTTGCACGTTTTCTGCTCTTCCCATTAGAGCCCTTAAAATATCCATCACATTTTCTTCACAATTCCCAGTGTGATGATTCAGAGCTCCATGTCCTATCTGAGTCTGGGTCTGGTTCTTGGTTTGTCTCTCCAGGCAGTTTCTTTTGGCCGCTGAGCACTGAGCAATAGAAACTGAGGTGCAAGGCTTTAGTGTGAGGCCTTGCTCCCGCAGGGGACACTTAGTGTTTGTTGGGACAGGGGAGCCAGGGGCAGCATCCTCACCGGCCTCCTCTGTTGTCTTCGCGCTCACACTTTCAAGGCTTAAGGAAGGCCCAGCTGCTTTGGCAGAGCATATCAGAAGTCTGCAGGCGAGCGAAGAAGGCATGCAGTTTAAGTAAAGTTTAACTAGAGTGGAAAGCTCTGTCCTTTTGTCAGCATGAAATACATCAGTCAGGGCATGATTTGCTATTTCCTTTTTCAAATCCGTAGATGAAATCTTGTGTGCGGTTTACTTACACTGCCCCCTTCCCACATTATCATACGGGATTCAAATAGAAACGGCAACTAGGAGACCTTCTCGCCCACTGTTCACCCTCACCCTCCTGCAACTGATGACGAAACACACCCTCCAAATGCCTGAGTTTTGCCACTTTATTAAAGCAGTCTTGCTGGTTCTGTTTCTGACTTGTACCTGTCGATGGGAGTACATGCCAGTTAGTCTACTCTAGCGCACTTACAGAGATGCATCTCATTTTCTATTTAGTCTATTATGCTCGCATTTTCTTACCAAAACAAAGTTAAAGTACACAATGACATCTTCCACTGTCAAACACAGCAGGATCGCACCCACAGCTGTCAAATCAAATTCTTGAGTGCCAGCTGCTGCTTTTAAGATGAGATTAACCAAAGCACTCATGAAAATCAGGCACAAGAGACAAGTTGGTGATTGTAAAGGTGGAAGCAAGGATGTCTTCTTCAGGGCTTCCGGCCAAATAAAAGAAGTGGTGTGTAGGGAGAGTGAATTCAGGAGATACAGGGATTACTCAGTGCAGGTCCATACCTGGTAGAAATTGCTAAAATATACAATTTGCTCACGAAACGTTATATTAAAATTAAAAATCATAGTTGGTCTTACGCCCCCTCCCTTCTGATTGTTTTTCCGTTGGTGCCTCACCCAGAGTTTGTCAGTCTTGACCCGGTGTGGTTTCCGTGGTGACCCTGTGGAAGTAGGGTGACCCTCGGGGGCTTCCTGCAGGCTCTGGGCACCACAGAGACCTCACTGCGATCTGATCTGAGAGGAGCTGGCTGCGGAGGTGAAATGCAACAGGGCTGAGAGGTGGAGCGGCCGCGGCAGCCTCTGAACTGTGGTTCCACGTTCCCAGGTTGGCGGCCGCGTCTGCGTGCTGAGAAGTGGTCAGGGCTGGGACAGTCCAGGAAACTAGGGTTCGTTTTTATGCGTGTGTTCATGGAAAGTCCATCAAATAGGATGTACCTCAACCAGAGGACAAGAATCACGTTCTGTGATCGAGGGTCCGATTTTACAAGAGACCCCTGTTTACACCGTTTCAAAAGAGATTCCTAACTGTGCAGAAGATTTAGTGTCTTTCTGATTCCACATAACCATCCGAGGTCTGAAGCAGTGAGTGGAACGCACTTTGATTGGATGGCACGCATTTTGTGCCCTGGGTGGTGGGCATGGACAGCATGTTTTCAAAGCAGTTGGCCTGCCTCTTCCGTGATGATAAACGGGGCGTCGTGATGCCGACTGGGTTCCAGGGAAGGGTGGTGTGCTCTGGGCGTCTGACCCCGCCAGGCCCGCGGGCCAGCTGCAGGGCCGTCGCCAGATGGCTTCGTGGAGCCCGGCCTTCGACGCTGGGCACCATTCTTTCTTCAGAGAAGTCTGCCTCATGTGGACTTCTTCATTATTGTGTTTTGAATCTAACCGTGCAGCGCACGTGCTGATTCACGGCGTAGCGCCGTGCTGGGAGAGCACGTGGGTGTGGAATCCAGGGAGGAGTACACCCGCTGTGCCGAGGGAGGACCCTCGGGCAGGGCTGGGTACTCCCAGCTGATCGGAATAAAGATGCGGCGGATCACAGCGTAACCGACACGGGCACACGCTCACAGGCACTCTAGAGCTGTCCATAATACTTGACCTGTGTTTGGGGTTTCCAGAGCCCTGGCCTACGCAGATGACTTCCCCGTGGCCCCCAGAATCCTCATCCTGCTCTCTGGGGAGGAGTGAGTGTGGAGGAGGCTCCCGCGTGGGACCCCCCTTCCCCACCCCGTGAACGTTTCTGTGACTCCCTTCATTTCTGTGACTGCGGCCAGCAAGGCTCTGCTTTACTCTGCTTTCTCCTGCCCAGGGGTGCTGCCCTTTGCTTTCTGGCCTTTTAAGAGTCTTGCTAAACCATGGGGAGGAGACACCCAGAGCGACTCCAGTGGCCGAGTCCCTGCATCGCTGTTTTAAATCCGTAGGGATCTGGGGAGCGGTTTGAGGGAGTCGGGGTGAAGTCCTGGGTTGAACAGTGTCTTTCTCACAGGAATATTCCTTACTGGAGGTGACGGCACGCTGGGCGCCACGCACAGAGTCCTGAAGTCGGGCGGAAAGGACAGGTGTGCTTTCCGAGCGTGGACCCAGTTTTCTGTGGCATCACAGCCAGCGCTTTCTGCCTGGGAGGTGACTTGAAGGAGTCGGGGAGAGGTCTGGGCGTGGGTGTCCTTAGTCCCGGTTGGCTGGTGAAGAGAGGGGGAGAGTTCTCACACTTCTCTGGAGCGTGTTCCCCTCTCCCTGCTCCCCTGCCCGCCTTTGTGGCCTCTGGGTGTCTCCTCGGCATAGCTCAGGGGTGAGCCCAGTGGAAATTCCCTCCAGAGCTTTCCTGGAACAAACCTGGGTTGAGAAATCCTGGGCGCTGGCGTCACAGGCCATGGACTGAGGTGCAGAGTGAGGGGCTGGGGAGAGCACCCCCTTGTCAGGGGCTGGAGCTCCAGGCCCCACCATTGTCAGGTGGGTGCTCTACCACTTGAGCCACACCCCAGCCCTTTTTGCTTTAGGTTATTTTTCGGACATCATCTTGCTTTTTTGGGGGGGCCTGAACCCTGGGCCTGGGCGCTGTCCCTCAGCTCTTCAGCTCAAGGCTAGCGCTCTACCACTTGAGCCACAGCGCCACTTCTAGCTTTTTTTCTTTTTGCTCGAACCCAGGGCCTCATGCATGCAAGGCAAGTGCTCTACCACTGAGCCACCTCCCCAGCCCCATCGTCTTGCTTTTATCTGGACCGCGTTGTGTCTGCAGTCCCCATCTTTGTCACCTCCTGAAGGATCTGGTTACTGTATTACGTAAGCAGAGCACTGTGTCTTTTTCTCCCAGTTAAAATTGTTATGTGTGTGTTGCTTACACAAAGATGTCTTTTTGTCAAAGAAAAGACAAGCACTGTGTTATTCCCCTTGACGGGACACCCTCACAGCTCCAACCACCCAGCATGGCGGAGGGAAAAGCCCATCTGTACCAAGACAGGCAGGAGCCTGGGGAAAGACAGCCGGCAGCTGGACTTGAGGAACGGGGGTCGGCCTCCATCCCAGGGGTGAGAGGAGGCCCGAGGGGCGGCAGACACTCGCCTGGGGATTCAGGAAAAGCGCCTGGGGCTGAGGGGTGGGTCTGTGTGAGTGGCCAGGAAGGAGGTCGGTCCACCTGCTGAGGACACAGGCAGCCTCTGAGGGAGGAATCTGGACATCTGTTTCCATTTACATCTGGAACATTCCTGGAGGCTTCTGTGTTAGGGGCTTGGCCTGTATGGTGTCTATGGGGGCCGATGTCAGGTTGTGGGGGGCAGGGCCTGCTGGGAGGAAGTCAGGTCATGAGGGGTGGGGCCTGGCAGGAGGAAGTCAGGTCATGAGGGGCGGGGCCTGGCAGGAGGAAGTCAGGTCTGAGGGGCCATGGGGAGATATTTGGACTCTGGCTTCTTTGTGTCCCTGCTTCCTGTCAGCCATGATGGGACAGACCTTTCCCCTCAGCAAGCACCATGGGTCCTGAGTCATACAGGCCCAAGGGGAAGACACCAAGTGGCCATGGACTTTAGCTTCGGCCCTCCTTTTAGTTCGAGGATCCAACCCCAGGCCTCACACCTGCCGGCCAGGCTTGTGCTGTGAGCATGTTTTCACCCTGCGCCCTGCATGTCAGTCAGAGAATTGCTCCTTGGTGTCCTGCAGGGCTCGGCTTACAGCTTCTATCCATGGGATGTAGCTATGCATGGTGCTTGTGAAGTTTGTTTTCCCGGATTAGGTGAAAAAGCAAGTTTTCATGGAACTCTGGTTTCTACTAACTCCTAGAGACAGAGTATAAGAGTGGAATTATTTTATCATGGATAAAGTGAACATGTGGAAACCTGTTATTTTATTCATGTTTGACTGTTTTGTTTTCTTTAAGAAGAAGCAGGGGCGGGTGCCTGTTGAATTCGTGCCAAGGTCAGTGCTCCCTATTTTGTCTGCCTGTTTAATAATCTTCATGCAGAGGCAATTAGACGGCCACTCCCACTGGTAATCCATGCTATCAAGAAACCACGGACTGCAGAATTTAAGGGCAAAAGAAGTAAGATTCAAATGCTAAAACCAGACCTAGTTTGAAATCGTTCTGAAGAGTGCTTGTGCTCTTCCAGAATTTCAGGATTAAGTTAAAGAAATATACAACAGCAATATACACACTTGAGAATGACATATTTTCTTCTTAAATTATCTTGAACTCCTTAAAAAAAGTGAGATAGAAATATTAACTGTATAATTAAAGACTTGTTGATGGATTACCTTTAGTCAATTGTCAAAGCAATTGAAAAGTGACTGGACTTCAGTGAAATTTCAGAATCTGTTCCTTGGTTCTAAAACAATTTTGCTTCAACATAAAACTCTTAACTTGAAAAATCCAAATCCTGAGAAACATTTTTTATGACCCTGAAAAAAATCAATTTTGGATTACATATTGTTCTGAAAGGGATGAAGTAGACCCAGCTGAGTTTTATTTGTGTAGTTAACTTCAAGAATAATCCCATTTATTAAGGCAGTAGGGATTAAATATTTTTACATGTTGAAAGTGTGCTAAGTCTTTAAAACCAGGTCTGGAGTTTTAAAATAAGGGGCATAAAGAGCAGTGTGCTAGTAACATGTAGTGTGCCCACACCCTCTCTTCCCTCCCCCTCCTTCCCTCTTTCCTAGCTCCCCTCATTCTGTAAACACAACTTGCTATGGCTGGGTGGGGAGAAGGCTTCCAGGAAGTAGGGTGAGGAGAATGACTTTTCCCATGACCCTCACTCTCATGTTGTTCCAAGGGCTCCTACTCAGAAATGCCTTGATAACCACACTCATTCCTGACATACCCCCTCTTACCTCCCCCCTACAGCTGCCCACTGCCATCTGACCCCCAGTCCAGCTGCAGCTTCTGCGAGCACCAGTGGAGGAGGCTTTCACCTAGAGCCCTGTAGATCTGCATCCATCTTTGCTGAGTGCGCGCGTGTGTGTGTGTGTGTGTGTGTGTGTGTGTGTGTGTTTTAACAAAAAGAAGTTCAGTTACTTGGTGCGATCTGGAGTTGAGAGGACTTCAAAAACTATTTTGTTTTTGGACATACTAAATCTTGTATCTGTGTGTTCCTCCTTCCTGAGTGATTTCTGGGACTTTCTTATTTTGATGAAGTCTGAAATGCTAAAACACTTTGTTTTCTGTACTGTGACTTTTACCGTTCACATGAAAGCTTTCAGAGGATTGTCAGTGCTGTCCAACATCCTCCCCCTGGCTGGTTTACAATGCACACTGAAGTTTCTTCTTCTGGTATAGAAAGGAAGAAAGGGAGAAAAGATATTTGCTGAGTAAGCCCTAGAGGAGGGCACTGCAGTTATGTCTCTAATTTTCTGAATAACAATGCAGTGAGCATGCTGTTTTTACAGACAGAACACGAGCTGTGAGAAGAGGTAATCGGCTGGAGAGAGCAAAGATATTCTGTCCTGAACACTGGATTTTCACCGGTCTGATGTCCAGGCATCTTTCCACAGCAATACTGCTCAAGCCATGAGCTTTACCAGGAGATTTCCGTGTGGCGGGGAGGGTATGGAGAAGGCAACCTGACAAAAGAATCCCTGGGTCCCCGAGGTGGTGAGGGCTGGGGCCAGGAGAGGAGTACAGAAGGAAGCAGGAAGTGCAAGGGAGGAGGGGGAGGAGAGCAGGAAGTGCAGGGGAGGAGGGGGAGGAGAGCAGGAAGTGCAGGGGAGGAGGGGGAGGAGAGCAGGAAATGCAGGGGAGGAGGGGGAGGAGAGCAGGAAGTGCAGGGGAGGAGGAGGGAGGCGGAGGACAGGAAGTATAGGGGAGGAGAGGGAGAACAGGAAGTACTGGTGAGGAGAGCAGGAAGTGCAGGGGAGAGCAGGAAGTGCAGAGGAGGAAAGCAGGAAGTACTGGGGAGGAGAGCAGGAAGTGCAGGGGAGGGGCATGGCAGTCAGTGTGAGGGCCCCTCTGACCTCTGCAGACCGCCCCCCGCCAAGCTGAGGACCCCGCCCTGGGCTCTGCTCCCAGCCCTGCGAAGGCATCCTTAGGAGGCTGGGGCCGCCCAGTGGATTTCTCTGGACGCAGCTTTCCCGAGGCGCCTGTTGTGAGTGTAGAGATTACATGTGCTGAGATAATGCAGCCTCGCATGGGAATATTTATTTTAACCCCAAAGTGTTACTTTGTGCCTCCCTGGTGCTCAGCCCTTCCGCGCTGTGAGGCTGGGGGGGGGCGCTGGGGGGCGGCCGGAAGACCGCGGGCTCTACCTGGACACCCCTCCCAGGCTTAGTTTTGCGGGTTTTAAAATAAACACCTCGAGAGGAAATCCGAGTGGTGATCCCTTTGGGAAATGAACAGCCCTGGACGATCTCAACAGAGCCGCAAGGAAGGAGAAGGCTCCGATCTCCGCTGTCCCTCCCTCCAGGCTCCCGCTTCCGTCCGCCCCCTGCGCTCCCTGTCCCGGCCCAGGCGCCCTCTCACGCAGCCTGTTAGACAGAAATCGCAGGCTTAGCTTGCGATGGAGAGACGTGTGTGTGTGTGTGTGTGTGTGTGTACACGTGTGTGTGTGTGTGTGTGTGTGTGTGTGTGTGATAATCATTCCCCGGTGGTGTAGCACTGATTGTCCTGGGCTGGCTGGCCTTGGGGCGGTGGGAGCGAGGTGATGTTGAGCCCGTCTGGGCCTGGTCTCTGCCCCGAGGACGGCCCGGTGCCCAGTCACAGCCTGGAGCAGCAGCCGCCCTCTCAGGCTTGCACTTAGTGGGTTTCGTTTTGTGCAGCTGTTTCAGGGGTTGGGCCGGGTGCGGCTCTGAGTTCCTCAGGAACTCAGTATTTTATCACTGAAAGGGCCCTTAGCTGTGAGGCTTTCTCTGTGGGTTTTCTAAGCACCGTCCCAGGCAGTTGGGAAATGCACTGCGGTTGTCACTTAGAGTCACCTGGAAGGCGAATGCCAGCCCGCCGAGGGTGCGGCCCTCGGCTTCCGACTCTGTCCTGCACACTTTCAGCCCTGTGGAGAGAGAATCCCTGACACCGCTCCCACCACATGGGGATAAGTTAAACTTCTGAAGACCGTTCTGTTCGGATGGTGCAGCTGTGGCAGTTTAATGAGCGACACTAGATTCAGCAACAGCCGTGCGGGAATGACATGCAGGTGGAGGCGCTGGGGTTCGGGAGGGAGTCTGACGGGGAAGGAGACCCCCGTAGACTGCGGTGAGCCTGGCTCTGTGTTTAGGACTGGAGGACTGGAGGGAGGAGAGCCCTGGTTTGGAGTAAATCCTCGGGCTCTGCAGCTGTTAAACTGGAAGTGCACTGTTGCTCCCCATCTCCCAGGGCCTCGGATGGGTTTGCAGGAGTCCTGAGCCGCGTGCGGACAGGCTGGCAAGCTCCACTTCGCCGTCTCCAGGGGCGGAATTCTGGGGAGCCCATCTGTGACTCCTCTCTGGCAGTGTGGAGCCCAGGGCATGCTGGCCTCCCTGGCCAGGGCATCTGGCGGATGGGAACGGTGCCGCGGGGAGAGGGACGAGGGGAGAGACGTGGGTGTTGACTCCAGTCCCGACCCGCACGCAGCTCCTCCTCTGGGGAGCTGGTGCTGAGACCCCGCTCCGTGTTTCAGCCTGTCAAGGGTTCCCTGCTGGGGACGGCCCACTGCAGTCGCCCGCCCGCGGCTGGTTGTTTTAGACCCGGAGCCTCTGCCACGCAGGAGGGGACCCGCGTGTAGGAAGAGTTAGGCCGGGTCTTGTGGAGCTGGTTTCTTGTTTCTCTCCTCGCAGAGACAATGGAATCTTTCCCGAGCAGAGTTTTCAGGATGCCAGGGTTTTGTTTCTTTTGAACACTGAAAGAACAGGAAGAGATGGCTGAGTGGCACATGCAGGAGATCTGTTGGTAGGTTTTGGCTCTTGGTAGCCGTTTTCTTTCACTGATGATGCCAGATGCTCTGTGCGATGTCGACCATCCACCATGACAGCGGCAGTACGAAATGTAGACTCACCGTGACTCACGGAGCCTCCCTTGTCTAGTTTTCTGTCTTTCACTCCGGAATTGGATAAGGATTTTAAAATGTAGCCTCCTAGAATGCATGCAGGATGGCAGACAGAAATCATCGTGCTAGAGTTTCAGGTCGTTGAAGGAAGGACAGACGCATCCAGAAACTTAGGTGAATGCACTTAAACCTTCTCCTCCGGGGCGGTTTGATGCAGGCCAGAGCACGGGCAGTGCGTGAGAGGTGCCGACAGCCCCGGTCCTCAGGAGGTTTCTGAGCCTCGCAGGGCCCTAACCATCCGTCGACGGGCTACGCGCTGTCTAATTAAAGGCTGAACTGTGTGTATCATCTGTGCGGAGAGTCTCTATTATTGTAACAATAAAAGAATTAGGCACAGCTCCTTCTCGGGGTGTGGGAAGCTCCACGGGCAGGCCTGGCTGCGCCCGCTGACGCGGTAGGCGCTCCTTGGCTCTGGCTGCGGGAGGAAGTCCTCACTGCCCGGCGCAGCCAGCGGGTGCCGGTTACACGCAGATCCCTGGAGCGCGTGTCTGAGGCTGCGTGCACAGCAGAGCGTTTTAGGGGAGTGAGTCTGAGTCTGTGTTTCGTGTTGGAATAACGGATTGAGGTGTGTCACCATGCTGCTTTCTGGTCAGAGTAGTTTCTGTAGACAGGATGCGGGTCTTCTTCCAAGTCACAATAACCAGCGGGTGTAAACAGAGAGGACACCGGCGGTTGAAATGCTCAGGGATTGAGGATACGGAGAGATCCACTAGACGCAGAATCTTCAGTAAGTCAGTCATCAATGATGTGGCGAGGAGATGACTTTGTTTCTTAGTGAGCTGCATCCAGCGTGGTGGAGCTGTGGGTTTAAAAGGAACTCGCAGAGGTTGCTGGAGGCCGTGGAAGCTTGGTGTGACCGAGGCCTGCGAGATGGAGCCTCCGTCTGCTTCTGAGCCAGGAGCCTGCCGCCTCCCCCCTCCCCCCTGCACAGCGGGTGCCCTCCCCAGGGCGGGCCAGGGGCAAGCTGCAGAACCTCACCCCCGGCGCCGACGGTGGAAGTCAGCTTATTAAACATGGAGCAGGGATCTGAACCTGGGAGAGAACAAGTCATAAAAGCAGCCCCACGTCCTCTGCCCGGTCCTTCCTGGTTTTCCTGTGCTGTTTTCCACCGGATCCCCAGCTTTGCCACCGCGCTCAGAGTGGAGAGGGACAATGGGGGAGGGCCAGCGAGTCACTGAGCCCGCTTGCGAAGGGAGCGGAGTGATCTTTGTGCCCTGGCTTTCCTGGCATCCGCTCTGCCCGGCCTGACAGTGGCCTTTTGTTTCTTTTGGGAAGCGGGAGGCACGGTGCCAGCACCTCTGCGTCCGGCCCAAGGCAGCGGCTCTATCTCCTCCTGTCAATCACCGTCCGCTGAGAAGCACCCAGGAGGAGCCCGGCAGATGGTTGAGGGAACGTTTTCTTTTTTCTACACATGATGCTAAACACTCTCGTATGGTTAAAGAAAAGTGAGTAAAAATACAATAAAAACCCAACAGAGTGAAGATACAAGGGTAAACAGCGCTGGGCTGGGCTCACGTTCTCAGCCTGTTGTTAAGCATTTCATGTGTGTGTGCGTGTGTGCGTGCGCATGCCTGTGAGTGAAGGTGTGTGTGTGTGCGTGTGTGTGTGTGCGTGTGCGCGCGCGCAGGTTTGTCTGGGTGAGTCTGTGTGCATTTGATCAAGCAGATTCACTTCTGGGTGTGGGAAAGTTTTTCTTTAAGGAATGCTGGAATGCAGATCACTATTTTCAGTACAGAGAGCACGGTGCCTGTTTGAAGTTGGGACGACACTGGGCCACGGAGGGCCGCGGAGTGTGGTGTGACTGCTCACTGGCGTGGAGTGTGGTGTGACTGCTCGCTGGCGTGGAGTGTGGTGTGACTGCTCGCCGGCGTGGAGTGTGGTGTGACTGCTCACTGGCGTGGAGTGTGGTGTGACTGCTCGCTGGCATGGAGTGTGGTGTGACTGCTCGCTGGCGTGGAGTGTGGTGTGACTGCTCCTGGCGTGGGGCCTGGGGGAGGTGGCCGGCGTCGTCCCTGATGGGTGTCTGCTCAGCTGCATTGGTGATGTCATCACAGGCCGCCGGGCTGTCCCGGTGTTGGGTTCCGTCTGGGTAGGTCTGGTGACGTGCCGACCCGGCCTCATCGCTGGGGACGTCCCTAGGAATTCAAGACAGGCACGGGGCGCTCCCCGCACCCCGCGGCTGCTGCAAGCCGTCCCTTGGCGGTGGATCAGCGCCGTCCTTGTGAGTTGGACGGTGGGTGCCGTGTGGTGTCCTCCTCCTTTGATAGGGAAATGCACACTTGGGGAGCTTAAGAAACGTACTCACACAGCAGAACCGGAGTTAATGGAGCCTATCGAGCACCGGAGTCATTATCCCTAACCAATTGTCTTTCAGTGAGACCTATGTTTTCTCCATGATGCGTGAAACTTGAACTTCCTTTGAGCGGATGGCTCACTGCAGCAGCCTAGTGACAGCCCCAGCGTCATTGTGGGGGGACTGTGCTGGGATTGTAGGGGGACACCCACTGCTTGGCCAGCTGCCCCCACCCCCCCGTCCCCTCAGCTCCCCAGCCCCCTCCCCCCGGCCTTTCTCTGGCTCCTTTTATGGCTAGGAATACATCTGTGGGTGACCACCTGGCCTCTCAGCCTGGATTGTTCTTCATCATCTTCTAGAAAGGCGTTAGTTGGCCTTATTTCTCAGATGCTGGCTGTTACTGGCACGAAGGCCGTGAAGAGGCTGGGGCTGCCGTAGTTGTCCATGGGGCTTTGGGGACAGCACCAACATGGCCAGTAGCAGGCGCAGGATCACCCGGGGCGCCCCATCAGGGGTTCTGAACAGTGAGGTAACGCTGAATTCTTAAAATACGTCTGTTCTGACACAGAGGTCCTGGGACATAGGCCATCTGGCTGCCAAAATGGAAATAGATAAGAGTTAAGTTCTGTGAGTTGTAGTTTGCCTGCGGTGTCTGTACCTTAAACATGTTAGCGTAAGGTTACTGAGGGCGTCCGTCTCCCCAGTTTTGAAAAAAGTTGTAGCAGCTTCTGGATTCTTGTGGCAGCCTGGGAATAGAGCATTTCATATTTGCAATTCAGTGGGTGCCTTGCCTTGGTTGAGTAGCTGGGTGTGGCTTTGGGGTAGTTCATTGGTAGAGGCAGCTCTTGGAGGTTCTTCAGAGGACGCAGGAATTACTCATCTCCACAGACCGACCCGCTCGGGCTGTGCTCAACGCTGGACACCTGCAGGGTGTGTGCCACTGCCCTGCGCTCAGGACCGGTCTGCGCCAAGGCTGGTGGGAGACCAGGGGCCCCTCAGCCGGAAGGAGGACTGGACATCGAGAAAGCCAGTGTAAATTAGCTCCTTTGGCTAAAATTTTGAGAATACAAAGACTCGTTTTCGGGAAACGATGTGAAAAAGTGGAGAGGGAAGGGAGACACTTGCATGACCTGGAAGAGCAGACCTCGGTGCGGGAGCTTGGAAGGAAATGGAACCGGTCACATCATGACAACAACAAATACATTTGGCCTGTGATACCGAGAGGGGCGGAGTGGAAGAAAAATGAAGTAAAACGTGGGAGCTGGCAGAAGGCTGAAATGAGCAGAATGGCAAATGCATCATCTGACTATCTCGGGAATATACGTTAGGTCGTCAGGAGTAAAGGAAGTGTGCTGAGACCGGGTCTAGAGAGCTGGGTGTTTGTTTCCCAGCGCAGCGTTGGAAGATCCATGGGACCGCGACTCCTGGCCAGTCCTGCAAGTGCAGCGGACACTGGAGAAATGCCTGGGCTTGGGGAGCGGCCGTGGGGCAGGAGGGGCCCCGCCGGAGCGCCTGGCAGGCCAGCCCAGGGCCGCGGGTGCCTGGGAAAACCACCTCTCCCCTCGGCGGGGTGTCTCGGTATTGTCCCGTCCCAGAGGACGAGGGGAATTTTGGAGCGTGGTGTCCTGTCACGTAAGCTTAATCCGCAGCATGGGAGCTGCGGATCCATCCTGAGGCAGAACTTAGTAACGAGAGCGGGCCTTGATGTCCAAGAAGAGGACTGAAGCGGACCCTGTGGAAGTTGAGTCTGAGGAGCAGCCGGGGGGCGAATGTGGGCAGGGAGCTAACCCAGAGCCTGGCCGCCGCCCTCCCGTTGCTCCCCAGGGCAGGAAGAGGGGCGGTCCATTTCCTCCTTTGAACCGTCTATTTTTAACTTGAGTTGTAGCAATAGTGGAGTCTTTGTGGTTTTTAATTTTTCTGGAATTTGTAGCTTCATAGAAACTGTGGATAAAATCTGCCCAAGTATTGGTTCCTGTTTTGTTATTTTCTAGGCTAGAATCTTCTGGAATTGCATGCCAAACACATAGCATTTATGGGATTATGAGCTGTTCGGTCTTCATGAGAGCCCAGCGCCACTATTTGTTTTCACTGAAGATCTGAGGATAGTAATTGGATACACAGCGGAGATATGTTATGCTTACAATGAAAATATTTTTTGTGCTGCATTTGACATCATAACAAGTTGTGTTTTAGGAGTTGGCATTTGTTGAGGATCACAGTTCACCTCTCCGCTGGGTCCCACGACCGAACCGCTAAGCGGTTCTCACGAAACAAGGGCGTGGCGTCTCCCGGGCACTCGGGGACCTGGCGCTCAGGGGTGCTGGGCGCTCCGCGGTCCCTAGATGGCCATCCTGTCCTTTCCCCACCACACAAAGAATGAGGGTCTGAACCCCAACAGCTCCTCAGCCCAGCCGCCAGCCTTCATCTCCCAGGCCCGGAGCGCAGAACCCAGATGCGTGGACTCCAGTGCCGCCAGAGGGGGGCTGTCCCCCGGCCTCAGCAGGAGGAGGCTCCCTGTGCACCGTTGTACGCAACCAACTCACGTGAGGCTGGCTTGGGCCTCCACGCAGGTCCGTCCCAGGACACAGCACGCGGGCTCCGCCGCCAGGGGCAGCCTGACCCTTCAGCACCCGTGGGGGAATGACAGAAACAGGTGGGCGCCCCCTGCTGGCTGCCGAGTGCCTTTCCAGTCACCTCTCTACATGTCCTCGGCTGGCCATCACTGCACCGCCCAGTTACCGGACTCCACGTCAGCCGCACGCACGTCGACCAGTGCCCGCGGCCCTCTGAGCGGCGTGCGGGTGCCCAGAGGAATGAGCAGGGGTGAAGAGAAGACAGCCGAGGGGCCGAACCTGTTTTGGGGAAGGAGGTGTTTCTTTGTCTTTGTTTGGACTCGGGTCAGGATGTGGGGTCGAGTCCACTGTAAACCACACTCACTTACAAACAGCCTCTCAGATGGTCTTTCACTGCATCTAAACCAGTAGGGGGCGGTACAGGCTTCGCCCCTGCCTCCCCCTCCCCCCACAGAGCCCTCCCCTCCCCAGCAGCCCCCTGGCTGCCCCTTGTTCTTCTTTAAGTAAACACTTCATTTATGATGTCGGAGTGACAGTTTCTCAATAAAGACAAAGGCTTTGGACAGTTGGCTTCCAGATAAGATATTTCTGGCATCAGAACACTTTTCCCCCTCTCCCCGCTCCCTTGTTTTTGGCTATAGAGGGTCTCGCTGTGTAGCCCGGGCTGGCCTCAGCCTCCCGGCTCCTGGGCTTACTGACTTAAAGGTATATCCCACGGCATCAGCAACACAAAGCCAGGCCTTGTGGGCCAGGCTGATTCCGTTTTGGAAGTAATTGTAGTAGACTCTTCAGGTTGTGTTTAAACTTGCCAGACTGTCAGAGCTGCCGGTGGTTTTGAGGAGGATTGCATGGAATATCTTTTGTCGGCGGGAGGATGTTGAACTCTGGGCCCTTTGTTTAGTAGGCAGGTGCTCTACCACTTGAGCCATGCTTCCAGTCCTTCGTGCTCCAGTAATTTTTGAAACAGGTTCATGTCTTGGCCTCGGCTTGCTTGGACCCCTGCAGCTGCGAAGTGCGTGTCTTGGTGTTCCGCTTTCCCTGCTGAGGTTGGGAGGAGAGTCCCTGGATCCAGCCCCCTTGCAGACAGGATTATGTGTGTCCCGTCTTCGGCCGGCTGTCGGTGCACAGCTGTGTGCTCAGCATTCTGACTTTGCATTCTCCAGTTTCCGCTTCATAATTCTAAGCTTTCACTGTGGAGGTCTTCCTCCTGCATAGCTGAGTTTACCCGAGGCTACGGCGACCGGGTTGCTATCCTGATTTCATCTTCATCCTGTTTGTTATTGGTGCATGAAAAGGTGAAGATCTTTGTTCGTTGGGTTCCAATTGTACGATAGTGTTTGTCAGCTCTAAAGTTTATTTTGGTGGCATCTTTAAGGTCTTTTAAAAGTAGGGCCATGCTATTTATAGTAGGACCAAAGTGTTTTATATGTATTCATGGAAAGAGAACAATGAAATCCTTTAAAACTGGTTAACAATGAGGGTGAGGGAAAAAAAGGAGCAGTAGCAAAGGCGAATTTGATCAGGGTACATCACAGGCCTGTGAAGATACCACGGGTACACCATAGGTGTGTGAAGACACCACAGGTACATCACAGGTGTGTGTGAAAATATCACAGGTACATCACAGGTGTGTGAAGACACCACGGGTACACCATAGGTGTGTGTGAAAATATCACAGGTACATCACAGGTGTGTGAAGACACCACGGGTACATCACAGGCGTGTGAAGACACCACGGGTACATCACAGGTGTGTGTGAAAATATCACAGGTACATCACAGGTGTGTGAAGACACCACGGGTACACCATAGGTGTGTGTGAAAATATCACAGGTACATCACAGGTGTGTGAAGACACCACGGGTACATCACAGGCGTGTGAAGACACCACGGGTACATCACAGGTGTGTGTGAAAATATCACAGGTACATCACAGGTGTGTGAAGACACCACGGGTACACCATAGGTGTGTGTGAAAATATCACAGGTACATCGTAAGTGTGTGAAGACACCACAGGAACATCCTAGGTGTGTGTGAAGGTATCATAATGAAACCCTTCGGCATGATACCCCTCATAAGGAGGAAATGAAGAGCAGTGCGGGTGGATGTGGCGCTGGGGCCGGCCATGACACCGGCGTGGACAGCCCTGGGCGGCCCAGGCACTGCTGCTCATGAGTTTCTCTTTTTATCGTAGATCTCTCGATGGCAGTGCAGAAGTTTTCCCAGTCCCTCCAGGACTTCCAGTTTGAGTGTATTGGTGACGCAGAAACGGACGATGAGATTAGCATTGGTGAGTGCCCCCCCAGCCCTGCCCTACGTCCTGATCGTACAAGCCCAGCCTGTGATCCTCACTGCCTTGAAGTCAGACAACTCACACCTCCAGGACACACGTTTGAAGTGTTCTCTAGCTTTAGTAAAACTCCAAGGTCGATTTGGGATTTCTGTGAGAAGCCTCTCGAAGCTGTGATTTTTTTTTTGGATATTTTTTCTTTTTACTCTTTAAGGAAAGGACGTAATTGTTCTGTAGCTCAGGTCATGCCCCTGGGAAGGTGCAGGCAGTGTCTGCATCATTCATTCAGACATACCAACTCAACGTCTGCTATGAAATGTGCTTGATAGAGCTTGTGAGAGTTACCTCATTTTTTTCTTAACTGAGTGCTGGTTTCTTTTGGACTCGTGGGTTTGTTGATAGAGGAGTCAGATTTGATCAGCCAGTGGTACTGTCTGGGGGTCCCAGGACTGGGGATGAGGAGATGCCACTGAGAAGACCAAGCCGTTCTACCCTGGGGAAGCGTTGCCCTTCTGAATTACGAGGCTCTGTTTCCCCTAAAAGGAAGAGATTGAGCCACGTGCTCTTCTGGAGTTTCTATATCTGAGTCTTTACTGATTAGAGATCAGATTCTTACAGCATTCTCTCCTCTACCTTTTCTCTTTGGTGCTGTTGGGTATCTCCAGGGCCTCACGCTTGCTAGACAGGTCCTCCACTGCTGAGCCACACCCCCAGCCCTTTTTGGCTCCGGTTCAGAGCAAAAGATAAAGAATTAAAGCAGAAGAGTTAAAGAGGATACTGCGGATACACCCGTGAGGCAGGCTGTCGGGCCAGGTCAGCAGTTAGAGCAAAGGACAAGGAGGGCGTCTTAGATTAGCAGTAAATTCAGACATGGTTGGCCAAGCTGAGCCATCCGTACGCGCGGGGTCCCTCCTTCCATGCCCGAGGGAGCCCGGGCGGGCCCCTGGCGTTTGCGTGCGGGCGGCAGCTCTGCACTCACACCGGAAGCCCTGACAGAGCGTCCGTTTGCTGGCCAATATTTGAGGTGGGGATCCCGTTCCTTTGACATGCTGAAACACCACACTCTTGTGGTAGAAAGTAGGCAACACACACGGCCCCTTGTCAGCCGGGCGGTGGATCCGGGGTCGGGGGAGCAGTGAGACGGCGGATTCGCCAGTGTAACAGCACCCGCCACCAGGGCCTGCCCGGCAGGCCTGCGGCCCTGCGTACGCCGCGTCCCGGGGCAGGCAGGGCAGCCGGTGCTCACCAGGCCCTCAGCCAGCTGCCTTCAGATATCAGTGCCGTGTGGGGGATAATGCACGCGCACACCGGAGCCACAGGATCGTGGCTGAGTCGGCTCGGACCGGGCCAGGAGGCTCTGTGCTGTGGGTTCTTCCTGTTGCGTGTGGAGGATGACAGCTCAGGTCACAAGGACTCCATTGTGTCTTTCTGAGCCAGTGTGGCTTTACCCACCGCAAATATTTGCTGTTTGATTGCCGTGCCTGACGCGGGGTGTGGCCCCGTGACCTCGTCCAGGGGTGGCAGCATGCTGACCCACACCGCAGCCCGGCCGTGGGCAGTGGCTGAGGCTCGTTCCCGCCCCAGGGGGCATGCGCAAGCCCTCGGCCGTGTGCGCTGCACCGACACTGCCTAGACCCACGGTTCTGTGGAAGCACGTTCCGTCCTGTGCTCTAAATGACAAATAAGAAGGAGCGGGGAGACCTGGGCTCCCTCTGCGCCTTGTGTGCTCACGCCTGCAAGACGGCTCTTCTGCGTGTCTCTCGATATCGTGATGCCAGAGGAGCTGGTGGTGGCCACCAAACTCCTCTGGGTGGTTTCTTGGGGGAATAGAGTTGGGCAGCAGAGACGAGAATCTCCCAGATGACGCCTGAGACCTTTTATTCAGCACAAGGGAGCAGGTCGCTGCTCATTGGCCAAACCAGAAATCCCGCCGGTCTCCCAGAACCCCTCACTCCCACTGGCCACTCACAGCCCTCCCAGAAGCCCTCTGTTCTCCAGAACATTTCCAAGTGCCCGAGTTGTTCACACAAACAACTTTTCCTTTTGAACTATTCAGAGGATGCGCATTCTACCCTGTAAGAGCTCCAGGTTAGACAACTGAATTATTGTCTTCTGTGTCTTAAAACCACTCTTATTTGTGTACCACAGTGAAGCAACAGCTGGGAAGGTTGTATATTCTGGATCACCTGTGGAAAGATGCTTTCATCGTATCATTTGTACTGTTAAGAAACATTATTTGATTTAATTTGAGACTCAGAAGTCTTATTATCTTTTTTAAAAAATTTCAGGCTTTTGTGAAAAACAGTAATACAAAAACTTGTCAAGTCACAAGCCTAAGAAAAAGTTGTCTTTCAGCTTGCTGATTGTACGTGAGTCCCCGGCCACTCCCCGCCCCCACCCCCACACAGGTGTGCAATAAGAAGTTCTGTCTTTTTCCACTGTGGGCTCTGTCTCCTCCAGTGTGTTCCCTGTTCTTTGAGTCAGAAAGTCTTCCTGCCCAGTGCTTTTGACCTTTGGCTGTAGCCAGGCCTAGTAAACGTTCATTGTGTGAACAGCCTCTCTGAAAAGCCTATTGAACCCTATAGAAGCAAATCCTTTCAAACTATATCAGTAGAACTTTAGAGTCTTGTTTAAAAAGACTCAGTTGAGTGTGGTAGTGCATGCCTGTAAGTGTAGCTATTCAGTAGGTTGAGGCAGGAGGATCTCAAGTTTGAGACCAGGCTGAGACCCTCTCTCAGACCAAACAACAGTCACAAAAGGGGCTTGGCCCATGGCTTACAGGGTCGTCAAACCTTTGCCCTGTGAGTATGTGGATTGTAAACTAAGGTGGTAACACTGCCCACCTTTTAGGGTGAGGTGACTTGATCAGGTCTGAGTTTAAAATGGGTAACAAGAGGGAAAGCGTTTTGCCCGTGACTAGTAACTTACCAGAATCTCAACAGTACTCCCCCCCCCCCCGAAAGCCAAAATTAGACAGTGAAATGAGTGTAGCAGATCACAGTGCAGTAACTTGGAGTCCACTAACATCGGCCTGATCCTCATTGTGTGCAAAACCTGTCATTTCCCAGTTCCGAAGCCGATACTCTGGTGCCTGTGTGGACACGCGGGGTGGAGGGCTGGGTGGTCTGAGCCACCAGCTTGCCTGCATAGTAAGCGTGGAGGAGCGTGGCCATTGGCCTCATCTTGTTGAAGATTTGTGGTGGGAGAGTCATTCTCCTTCTGTGGGAGCAGTGTGCCAACACAAAAGGATTCGAGTCGGAAACCTGCCCCGTGGCTCTCCCCCTCCCCCCCACTCCTGTCTGCCTCGCTCACTGACTCACTGGCTCGGCTCTCGCCAGGGCCGAAGCCCAGCCACGGTTGAGCTCATTTGTGTTTATGTTTGGAGCAGAGGCCACTGTGACAGTGAGTGTCAGCAGACAGGCAGGAAACGTCTTCAAGACATGAAGACACACCAGGCCCCGCTGGGTGGGTGGACGTCCAGGATAGAGCCCTCCAAGGAAGCCGTCTTCCAGCCGTGTCAGAGGGGTTAGATGAGCAGAAGGGGGAGGCGTTGCCCGTCTACGGAGAGGGAAGAGGCGGTGACGCGACGCCTTCGGGAGATGAGGCAGCTCACAGCGTGGCGCCATGATCGGAGGACTAGAGTTACTTTTTCCTTTCTTTTTTGGTCAGTCGAGGGGCTTGAACTCAAGGCCTGGGAGCTATCCCTGAGCTCTTTTTGCTCAGGGCTAGCACTCTACCACTTTGAGCCACAGCACCACTTCCAGTTTTCTGGTGGTTCATCAGCGATAAGAGTCTCACGGGGCTTTTCTGCCTGGGCTGAACCGCGATCCTCAGATCTCAGCCTCCTGAGTAGCTGGGATTATAGGTAGGAGCCACTGCTCCCAGCAATATGTGATTTCTCAAAGGGCAGCCTTCACAGCCTGACTTTTTTTTAAACTTGGTGTTTTCCTATTTTGCTTTGTGGGGTTTATTCCTCCTTTTGGGTGTGAGGTGAGTTCCCTCAGCTTTGACAGTAATTTTTTTTTGTGGGTGGTTAGTCTGAACCGGGCCACGGCGCTGCCCGGCTGGTGTTCTCTGTAGTCAACCATGCTCTTAGTGCCAAGAACAGCTTCTGAAGATAGTGAGTTTACTGGAAGGTTCTCAAGAGACCTGAAGATGTTTGGTTGAAGTCACACTCAGCAGGTGCATCCTGAACCTGAATTTGTTGATGAATTCTGGGCTGGATATCTTTGCCATTTTGGAGTAAGTCAGATGACCTTTATGAACACATTCTTTATCAGCAAGACGATGCTTTTCTAAATGTGAATGAAATAATAAAAATTGTAGTTTGACTTTGGACACAAAACATTTTCACCAAAAGGCAACATGCCAGGAGTTTGGGTCTGAAAGAAGAGAGTTAGAGGCAGGACTCTCCAAAATGAATTAAGCTCACTGGCAAAAAACAAAGGCAATTGTATAAGCACTGAAGAAAAGATCTAGAGCTGAGGTAGAAAGTAGAGGGAGAGACTGGAAAAGAGTACATTGAATCACACACCCCCAAAGGCAAATATGATCCTTTAGAGTTGCATCAGAATATATGAACAGATCCCCCAGCAGAAACCAAACCTTAATTTGGAGTAATTCCAGACAGTTGCCGGGTCTTGGTTCGGGATGGTGGAGGGGAGAGGAGAGAGGAGATCCTTGGAGTCATGTTTGAATCTTGAGACCCAAGCCAACATTGCAGGGCCGGGCACTGTTTTCCACCATTGAAGTTGGAGCTTCATGCCCCCAAAGTTCCTGGAGACATGGTCCTTACAAATCTCACTACCAGCTGCTTCATGGAGTTTGCCCTTTAATTCCCCACACGAAGCTTGCATTGTATTTTATGCTGGAGGTCAGAAGTTGCCAGACCATCAGAATCGGCTGTGGGGTCTTAGCAGTTTGATTGCTGGCCCTACCCTAGATGTGAACTTAGGGGACCCCCGGGCTGGGGCCTCGGGCCTCGGGAGCTGGTGTTCTGTGTGGAGAGCTCCTTGAGACCGTGGTGGTTTCTGTAGCGGCCCCCATGGGCAGGGCGGGCCCTTTGTCTCCTCCAGATGTGTGTGCTTTGGATCACAGGGTTTTGCCAGTGGAGCCTCGGAGGCCAGAAACCTGGTCATTTCTCTCCACTCACAGCCTTGGAATAAGAGATGGTTTTCAGGGCCCGGTGTAGGTGGTGTGCTAATCGGCCAGCCTCGTAATTAAAATGATACACAGGGTATGGCTCGCACCGGCCTGGACTTTGAAATCTCTAGCAGTAATGTGTCCTCTGTGTACAGAGAATCAACAGCACATGCAGACTGGAGTAAGATTCTCTTACCCTCATGAGGCTTACAGAACAGGAAGGGTTAAAAAATAGCATCACGACGTAATCACTGTACACTGAGATCGCGCTGAGTAGTGTCGGTCCAGCGGGATAGAAATGCCGGGAGGGGGTGAAGCCAGAGCGGGGGCTGGGCTCCCCGGAGCTCCCGGAGAGAGGAGGTGCTGCAGCGGGGCCGTGGTGAGGTGGGATGCAGCCGGGAGAGGCAGGCGGAGGAAGGACAAGCGGATGGAATGACCGCAGCCGCTGGTGGGTTCTCAGCGCCGAGGTTGAGATTAGACAGGGTTGGGTCTTGCAGTGAGACCCTCGGAGAGGCCCGGGCCCTTGCCGCGGGCAGCGGGGGGCGGGGTGTGTGCATGCCGCCTCACCCATCCAGGGAATGTGAGTTGGGAAGGATGGCCTCAGCCAGCGTGGGTGTCCCTTCCTGGCGTTCACACAACAGTGAGGAGCTGCGGCCTGCAGTGGGGAGGAGGGGGGAGGGGGGAGAGGAGAGGGGGGAGAAAGAGAGGAGGGGGAGGAGGGGGGAGAAGGGAGGAGGAGGGGGAGGGGGGAGGAGGAAGGGGAGGAGGGGGGAGAAGGGGGAGGAGGGGGAGGAGGAAGAGGAGGGGGGGAGGAAGAGGAGGGGAGGGAGAAGGAGGGGGGAGGAGGAAGAGGAGGGGGAGGGGGAGGGGGGAGAAGGGAGGAGGAGGGGGAGGGAGGGGAGAGGAGGGGGGAAAAGAGAGGAGGAGGGGGGAGGAGGGGGGAGAGGGGGAGGAGGGAGGAGGAGGGGGGAGGAGGAGGGGGGAGAGGGAGAGGAGGGAGGAGGAGGGGGAGAGGAGGGGGAGAAGAAGGGGGAGGAGGGAGAGGAAGGGGAGGAGGAGGGAGAGGAGGAGGGAGGGGGAGGGGGGAGGGGGAGGGGAGGAGGCCGTGGAGCAGGCAGGACAGACATCAGCAGGTGGGGCCGGCCTTGTGAGGGAAGAACTCGTTCATCTCTGGACTTACTGCGGGTAGGGCTGTGCGCACACTGACGTGTTGTCTCGGCCGAGGTCCCCGGGCAGAGCTGCCTTGTGGGTATGGATGTGACCTGTCACAGTGGAGATGCAAGCAGCACGTTCCCTGGAGACATCCTGGGTGGTGGTTTGATTGACCAGATTTAGAAGAGTGAGCTGGGGCTGTGGGCCTCCCGGGGGAGGGGGGAGGGGGTGGCTCAGGTCAGCCAGTTGGGGCTCAGAGTTCAACCCGGGGAGACGTTAGCTCTGGCCATGCAGGTTAGTAAACCTCCCTACTTCAGTCTTCCTATCCGAACAGTGCGCAGAATGTGGATAGGTTTGGTACTGCAAATGTGGAGCTCTCCTCGAGTAGTACGAGCATTCAAGACTGAACACCGGGCCTGGGCTGGGTCTAATAAGCTTCCTTCTGCCCTGCGCCTTCCTGATCTTCCTGAATGCCGGAGACACCTTCTATCAACTTGTAGACCAAGGGAAATGAGGAGGAGCTTTGAGAGGAGTAAGAAGTGGAGATGGAGAGAGAGAGAGAGAGAGAGAGAGACAGGGGTGAGAGGTGAAGATGGACAGAGACACACACACAGATGGAGGGAAAGGAGGGAGGGAGGGAGGGAGGAGAGAAGCATGGGGAAGGGCAAGATTGCAGGGGTGGGGCAGGAGAGGTGAGATCAGAAGCTCAGCGGGGAGTTGTTAGCTTTTTGGGGTTGTCAAGGTCGTGTTGATCACAGAACGTTGAACTTCTCTTAGAGAAGCGATTGGCCAGGACATCTGGTGAGAGGAAGGGGAATTTGGGGTTGGGCTCTTGAGAAAGAAGAACATTCTTTCCTGATAGCCGCTGTGGGAAATACGCTGGGGAGAAAACCAGAGTTGGAGAAGAGGAGCTCTGAGTGCAAAGCTCAGGGGTTGCATAGCTGGAGCCAGGAGCAGAGTGCAGGGGTTGCATGGCTGGAGCCAGGAGCAGAGCGCAGGGTTGCATGGCTGGAGCAGAGCGCAGGGTTGCATGGCTGGAGCAGAGCGCAGGGTTGCATGGCTGGAGCTGAGCGCAGAGCACAGGGTTGCATGGCTGGAGCAGAGCGCAGGGTTGCATGGCTGGAGCAGAGCACAGGGTTGCATGGCTGGAGCAGAGTGCAGGGTTGCATGGCTGGAGCAGAGCGCAGGGTTGCATGGCTGGAGCAGAGCGCAGGGTTGCATGGCTGGAGCTGAGCGCAGAGCACAGGGTTGCATGGCTGGAGCAGAGCGCAGGGTTGCATGGCTGGAGCCGGGAGCAGAGCGCAGGGTTGCATGGCTGGAGCAGAGTGCAGGGTTGCATGGCTGGAGCCAGGAGCAGAGCGCAGGGGTTGCATGGCTGGAGCAGAGCGCAGGGTTGCATGGCTGGAGCAGAGCGCAGGGGTTGCATGGCTGGAGCAGAGCACAGGGTTGCATGGCTGGAGCTGAGCGCAGGGTTGCATGGCTGGAGCAGAGCGCAGGGGTTGCATGGCTGGAGCCAGGAGCAGAGCGCAGGGGTTGCATGGCTGGAGCCAGGAGCAGAGCACAGGGGTGGGTCGCAGGCCGAGCCGGCTGGTGGGTGTATGAGGGGAGCAGAGGCCTTGGAAAGGAGAGGCTGGCAAAGGAGAGGCTGGCAGGGAGGTGGGTGTTGAGGCTCTGCTGGACCGTGGGGGAGGGGAGGCCAGGGACGGGGGAGGGTGAAGGAGCTCGGTCAGGCCTCGGCCCCTGTGCGGGCTCCCCTGTGAGGACAGGAAGCTGCCTTCCCTTCCCGCCTGGAGCCGCGGGCACTGCGGCGGGCAGTGACAGTCTAGAGGAGAGCAGGCTGGAGTGAGCAGTGGGCTCCACTCCTGCTGTCCAGAGCTTGCTGTCTGCCCTCCTTTCCCCGTGGCTGTCTGTCTGTCTTCCTCTGTGGCTGCCTCCTCCCTCCTGGGCCGCCGCTGGCTGAGGGAGTGGAGCCGTACACGGAGGGGTGAGGCCCTACCTCATGCTCTGGCCCTCAGAAAGTCACAACCAGAGCGCTGGGGAGGTGAGCAGCCAGACGTTTGGGCGGCCGGGCCCGGGCACCGTGTTGGGTGGGAATCGGGGGCCCGCCACTGGCACACCTGTCCATCTGGTGGCCGTTACTGTGCAGGTGTCGCAGAGCGGATAGTGCTTTGCCTGCGGGGGTCAACTCACTCCGCGGTGGAGGCTTTCTGTCTTCTTCTGCGTGCTCCATGCCACCTCGCTGTGCTTCGGTGCTCGCATCGAAGTGCTCCCCATGCAAGTTCCAGACCTGAGCTGCTTGTGCCTGACCCCCACCAAGCCCTGCACAGTTGTGTCGCATCATGCTGGCTGTGCCTGCGCGTCTCCAGTGCCGCTGGGTGGAGGGCAGGCCCCGCGCACCTCCCCAGGCCCCTCACCAGCTTGCGTGGCTGGCGTGGCTCTGTTCCTATCGTGTGGGAACAGCTAGCTCAGAAGGAAGCTGGGGAGGGGCCCGGTAGAGCCTCCGGTCCTCTTCCAGGTAGAGGGGAGATTGCTCCCGGGCACCAGCTGAACTCCTGAAACGTGATTGCATTGGTTTAACCTGGCTTTCATAAACTTCGATAGATTCCCATGTCTCCGCCGTGGCAGAGCTGAAAGTCACAAGCGATTTGCTTATTTGAATGAATAAGATATTCTGGAGTTAAAGCATGGAGTTAAGTCAGGACGGACAGGGTACGCTGCTTCTTCTCATTCTTACCTTCACACACTAAACCGATTTTCCAGTCAGAAACAGTAAGGTGGATTCGAGCCTGCTCAGAAGATTAAGTTAGGAAATAGATACTCTAGCTGGTTCAGGAATGTCGGAGGATTTATGTTCTTGGCAACTGCAGAAAATGTCATCATTTTTCATCACCGTCTAGGGTGTGATTCAACCTTCGTTCCTGTGCGCTGAAGTTTAGCCTCCCAGGACTTGCCAGAAATGCACGTGAACAATAGAATTCTTTTGTTCCAGAAGTGTTTTCCCCCCAATATTATGTGGTGGAGAACAAAAGGAAACCTATCGCAGTGTTTGTGACCTCGATAATTTGTTGGAAAGTTGGAATTTGTAGGAGAAGCTGTTTTGATTGCTCTCCAGTAATCACAGGCTGCAGGTGGACAGGAAGGGAGGGGTGGTTAGTTAGCAAGGAAAGTTCGTTCAGGTGGCGGGAATTCCAGTCTCTAAGGGGAGTTCCCAAGGTAGTTGGCCATCTTTTTCCTACTGTTTCATGCGTCCTAGAGTGAGAGTTGGTTTGTTTCTCCTTGTAGAGTGCATCAGTGGCAGGAGCAAAGTATTGTTTAGCTCATTAACTCACTCAGCATTTGTCTATTGGAAACCTTCTGTGTATCAAGTGTTGTTTTTGTAATACAGTTCTCACTAAATCAAATTCCTGCCACAAAATGTCAGTTTGGTCAAATCTGTAATGGAGGTCCATATGAGATGTGAATCTGGACTCTTAAAGAAAAACCGGTGGTAAGGTGATAGTTAGGCAAATATAAGTAAGTCAGAGATAAGCACTAAAAAGTGCTTCTATGGGGTATTAGCACTTGCCATGCAGTGGAAGATCATACATGGCACTGGTGTTTTGAGCCCTTTGAGGAGCCTCGATACTGGTCTCCGGTGGCTGTGCTGATCTCAGTGCCCCACAGTGGGGGATGGGTGAGGGTCCTCACTGGGGTTTCTGCTGTCTTCTTTTGTGATGATCATCTTGGCTGGGATGAGAGTCTGGTTTCTGTTTCTCGGACAGCATCTTGTCACGCAGTCCTTGGTGGGCGGGGCTTGTTTGGAGAATGTTCCCATTTACTAACCAGCCACCAGCGCCCGGCTTCTTTTTAATTTTTAAAGGATATCCTTTCCCTTGGAAGAGAAAAGAGGGAAAAAATTTGATTGTGAAATGGAACTCAGTTTTAGTGGTGAAGAAGCGGACATTGAACTGCTTTTGTATGTCAGAGTTTTTCTTTTCAGACGTTTCCACTATAAACAACTACTATCTTATTGAGCTCATAAATAGTATCTAGATGAAAAACGGAGGAGAAAAGATTTCAAGTGAAATTGAAAACAGCATCATTCGATTTGGACAAAGGTAACAGGGTAAAGTGAGAACCTGAGCGTCATTGCTGACAGCCAGCCCTCTGCCCGGCCCGCCCGTTTCCACTACCTTTGCATCTTCCACTGTGAACTTGAACGCGGCCGTTTCCTCTGGTTTGCTGAGACAGTGCCGTGCCATCTCTAGATCTTGATTTCACTCTGTTGTCCTCCGCATCCTCCAGATACACCCCTCACTAGTGATAGTTTTGATGAAGTTAACTTTCAATGTTTGGCCATAGTGACTTTATGCCTGTTAAATAGTTACAGCTCAGCACTTAGTTTATTATGATTGTGTTGTTGTTTGCCTTAGAAGTAACCAGCACGTGGAGGGCTGTGGCTGAGGGGGAAATACCTGCTTAGCTAGCGCACGGCCCTGAGTTCTAATGCCAGTTCTACAGAAGAAAGTTAGGGCAGTACAGGCAGTTTTCTAAAGAAACACTTTGGACCTTAGTTCCGAACGGGCCGTGTGAGTCTGCGTACCTACGGCAGGTCCTGCTCACCACCGCCCGTCCACATGGGAAGTAGGACCTCAGATGCCACGTGCGTCAGTGGTACCTACGGGCTCAGGGCTCTGACCCTGTGCCTCTCACACTGGGCATGCGCTCTAAGTAGTAGGTGCGCCTAAGTAGTACTGGATGCATTGCTTCCTGTAGCATTAAAATGGCTTCTTCCTCATAGGTCACTGCTTGGAAGTGACACAGATCCTAGTGTGTGTATGTCTTATACATTAAATACAGATTCTTCCCCTCGCGTCTTCGAGGAAGACACCTGCTCCACTTTTAATTTGCAAATACACAGAGAAGCATTCATCTCTTAGCGTGTTTATCAGCCTCTGTTGTAGTGGATGTTAGTCATTAGGATCTTATTTTCGATAATGTAATGGCTACACAGACAAAACCACAGAATTGAAAGTATATGAGGCATAGCAAGCTCGCTTCCGTGCTTGCTCTTGTGTGATTAGAAGTGAAGGAAGACCAATGCTCTTTTTTCTTTTTTGTTTTTACATAGCTCAGTCACTCAAAGAATTTGCAAGGCTACTTATTGCTGTAGAAGAAGAGAGGAGAAGACTGGTAAGTTTGGTCTTTATTTTGTTATAATATTGTTTTATTTGGGCATATTATAAGAAAGATAAGATGTCAGATAGCAAGATAAGACCTTATGATGTGATACCTTTACTAAATGCTACATATGCTTGTGGAATTGTTCATTTGTAAATATTATTAACAGGGTACACTGTATGACTTACTTCATTTGTTCAGCAGATACAAAGAACCTCTTGCCATTCAATTGTTCTGGGAATTGAAACTATTGAAGAAAATGGGCCATCAGAAACCATTTCTAACTGAGCCAGCATGCCTGGGTTATCTTATAACAGCTATAGTATTAAAAATATTGGTGTATTTCAAGCATGAAAGGCAGTTTGTAGGAGGAACTGACTCTGGTACTTGTTAGCAGAAGATTTTCATGGAAAAGTGCCGTGAGTTGGCTCATGAGAGCTGGGAGAACTTTCTTCCTGGGAGGAATGAAGAGAACTTTCTAGAACTTTCTAGGTTAACTTGCATGAGAGCACAATTCTGGGTAAACACATTTATCTGTTTAAAAAAAACTGGACTCAATGTATTCAGCTTTCTTTCTGTGCAGTCCCTGTCTGTGGTCCACTGTTCTCAGCTGTAACATGGGGAAGCTGTCATGCAAACCCTAATGCATTTATTAATGCAGAGCCCAAAGCATGTGCGTTGCAGAGCACGCATTGCGTGCGTGTGGCATGTGGGAGTCCACGCTCATGTGTAAGCACGCGGCTGTGTTGATATGGCATCTGGGTGCTGTTGGCTGCAGGCTGCAGTTGGGGTTATGTATCACACGCGCCATACACAGAAGGCGCGTGTGGACAGGAAGTGGCATGCTTTGCTGCCGTTCTGCCCAGCGGCTTGGGGAACGCAGTTTGAGTAGCTGCCTCGGTGACGGTGAGCCCCTCGGGTGTCACCAGAGCTGCGGAAGGCTGGCGCGGTGGGCAGTGTGGCCGGCGCGCCAGCGTGGACCGGTCCCAGGCAGGAACAAGCGCTGTACTCATCGCACAGGGCGTCGGATGGCGGCCGGGAGGTTTGTAGAAGGAGGGCAGAGCAGCCGTGTCTGTGAGGCAGAATTGTTGGAAGCCTGAGGTGAGGAAGGAGAGGGGGTGGGGCCTGTGGGGGGGGGAGCGAGGGAGGACGTGGCATTCGGGAAGCAGCAGCTCTTCGCGGGTCTCCCATCAGAGCTAGCACCTGCCACCTCACGCTGGGGCACACACGCCATCCAGGAGCGCTACTCTGTGGTCAGAGGGCTTTGCTGTGAGCGTGACTTTGACTTGGGACTTGAAGCCTGGTTAGATGCTATTTCAAGAGCTTTGCGCCTCATCCACACTTTAGCTGTATGAATGACACAGTTGAAACCCAGCTTCTACAGGGGGACCTGGGGAGGGCAAGCATGCATGTGTGTGCATATGCACTGTGTGCCTGTATGTGCATGCACATGTGTATTGTGTGCATGCACGTGCATGTGTATTGTATGTGCATGCACACACATGAATGCATGTATCACATATATTGTGTATGCACGTGTGTACGTGCAAGCATGTGTGTACGTGCAAGCATGTGTGCACATGTGAGCATGTGTGCATTGTCTGTGCACATGGGTGTGCATGTGTGTATCTGCATGTGTGCTGTATGTGCATGCATCTGCATGTGTTGTATCTGCATGCATTTGCATGTGTGGAGTATGTGCGTGCACGTGTGTGTCGTGTGTGTGAATGCATGTACGCATGGCCTCAGAGGGGGTAGGTGACAGAAGAGGAGAGAGGAGTTGGGAGGTGTGAAGATGAAGGTGGAAAGTGTTGTGGATGCGGTGACGGGGCAGGGGATGGGGGAGGAGGTACAGTTCTGGAAGGGCGAGGCTCTGATTCAGACCCTGCACAAACATCTAAGGAGAGCAATAAACCAACTGGCGTGGGTTATACTTTAATAGATGCACACAGTAGGGCCGTGGTCAGGCCGTGGTCCCGTGGTACAGGGGAGACTTTGCAGCCCGGGGGAAAGCGCTGCTTCTGAGCTGGGAGAAGAGGAAGATAGGAACCATGAAAACCCAGTAGAAAGTGGGGAACAATGAAGGGACTGATGGGGCAGGTGGAGAATGGAAGAAAGAAGCAGGAGGGGTGGCAGTAGTTTAAAACAAACAGAGGCAGGCTCTGGAGGAGATCCAAGGCCAGAGATAACAGCCATTCGAGTTAGTCATCATAATTACGTTAAGGGAAGAAAGAGCACTTCCACGCATTCTTGGACTTTTGTGGTAATGTCCGACACTGGGCTGTGTGTGTGTGCGGTGTGCACCGGAGGGTCAGATCTGAGTAAATAGTTGTCAGAAGACATTCTGGGTTTGAGGGACCTGTTCTCTGTGACTGGCTGATGGAAGAGAAGTGGAGGCAGAAATAGCACGTAGGGAGGGCCGGCATGACTCCCGAGCCCGGGCCCCTCGGCTGACGTCGGGGTCGGGAGTGGAGCGGGCCAGTATTGGATGTGCACACAGGGCAAAGGTCACAGGTGAGGGAGAGCCCCATGGGGTGTGAAGGTCAAGCCACCTGCTCTCTGTGCTTCAAAGATCTCCACATTGACCTTCGGCTGGGCTTCTGGTGTGGGCTGAGGGCAAGTTCTGCTCTCACGAGTGGAGATGAGTTCATACAGGCTGAGTGTCACTAACCCCAAGTCCAGATGCTGTAAAATCCAACTTTTTTTTTCTCTTTTTAGGCTGATGACATTCAAAAAGTGAATGGTTTTGGAGCAATTGGATTGCAGCCCGCTTAACTAATAAGGTCTATGAAAAATCTCAGAAACTCAGATCTCTGAAAGTCCTCTGGTCCCAAGCATTTCAGATAAGGTTTACTTGTGCACTGATTTTGAAGAAGAGGAAACTCAAAAGTGAAAGCAGTACTAGAGGCCCTGCAAGGATTGGAGCCCAGGAGTTGGGCTCTAGAATCTTCCTGTAATTTATATTGTTCCAAATTGAATTTCTATTTAACTAAAACTGCAGCAATATCAGTAGACCATCTGGATTGTTAATAGTATGTAAGGCGCATGAATAAGTACTCCAGGGGCCTTACTGATATCTCGAAAGCCACTATAGAGATGATCACAGTTTTGAAGTTTCTTAGGTTAATTTTCAGATACGTGATTATTTTGCTTATTTATTTATCTGTGTATTTATCCACTTTTTGCTGGCCAGTTGTGCCCTACTTAGTTCATGAATTCTTTTCTGAAGAGTGACATCATGATGGCTGATATTTGGTGGTTATCTAGAAAATTGCCAGATTGAAAGACTTACAAGTGGTTTCATGGGAACTTTCTACGTTCTACACTCTTGTTTTCCAAGATCCTTTCCTACCCCCCTCTTTTGGTTTATATGGATGGTAAGGATTTGAGCAAACCCCTTCCCCCCAAAAAAATGTCCTATGGAAAGAGCCATCCATTTAAAATAGGACAGTCGAGGTAAAGTACTTTCACACGCTTCTCATTTTCCTCTTTGTCAAATGACATTTCGTGGTACACTTTCCTCTTCAGTTTTGCTGCTTCAGCACGAATCTTTGGGCGGGATTATCGTTGCTTTTGGTTGTGAATACTCTCAGGAGCCGCTGTAGCTGGCACCTGGACTCAGCCCCTGGCCTTCCTCCCCAACCCGCCCATCTCTAGTTACCTGCCATCGCCGTCTGTGCCAGCTCCACAGCCTGGCTTACCCGTGTATCCGATTGAAATTTCTCCATGATTGCCTCTGTACTTCACGTTTACTCGGCAGGGTTGTTGCTCTTTTTGCTTTGAGTAGTGTTGGGGATGTGGTCAACGCTACTGTCTTCATAAATGATGTCCTCCTGTTCGCCATTAAAGGTTGGGAAACACACCTTTTATTTTCTGAAAGGTAAATGTAAAGAATTAGGTATTTACTCTGCACATCTTCTGACATCTGCATGGGGAGTTTAATTTTACAAGACAGGGAAGAAATAAACCTAAAGCCAGTTGCCCATGGCTCACACCTGCCATCCTCAAGGAGCTTGAGATCTGAGGATCACAGTTCAAAGCCAGCCAGGAAGATCTGCAAGCCTCTTAACCACCCAGGCACCAGACATGGAGCTGTGGCTCGAGAGGTAAAGTGCTGACCTTGAGTAGAAAAGCTCAGGTCCTGAGTTCCAGCCCCAGGACTGGCACCCAAAATAGGCATGTTTGTCTATGACACAGCTGATAATGTTCACCGTGGAGAGAATCTTGTCTAGCGTCTGTTTATACCCCGGATAATTTAGTCATTTGAAGCTTCATTATTTTAATTGGCGGCAGTAGTTTCCTGTGCCTTTTGCTCTTTTCAGACAAACGTTTACAAGGTTTCACTGCCAGCCTCGGAAAAGAAAGCTATAAAAACGAGACGAGCTTGGTGTTTCCACAGTGATGTGACCAGAGTTTACACATGGGATGGGGAGTGGGAAATGGGGCAGCGGGGTGGTGGCAACGCTCTGGCCAGGTGTGTGGTGGTGAGTGAAAGACAGACGCTGGACAGACAGCCCTGCGGGGTGCAGGCCACCACCCCTCAGAGGCTGCTCAGGAGGCGTGAATCGGGCTGGGTGGAGCCTGGCCCTAAGCAGAGTCCATTTGCGCTTCGAGAGAGCAGGGATTGTGAGCAGCCCTGCGGCTGTGTACCTGCGTCAACTGTGTCGTGAGTCGTGGTGTGAAGCAGTGTCACACCACATGCCACACGTAGACCTCTCCCCTCTGGTTAAGACCAGACATGGCTTCCAGACATTGCCAGGCAGCCCCTCCTCTCCCCCAGGCCTGCTGTGTAGTGGGTTTCCTGGGAGCAGTCAAGTCCAGAACTTCTGGTCTAATGGTCTAATGTATGTCTAATGTATCCCTTAGTTACCTCTTGGAGTTAACCTGGCTCACCATTCATTCGGGATAATTCTTAGTCCCTCTGCTTGATCTAAGTTTTCAAAAGATAGGGCAGCTTCTTGATTTTATTTACTTAGTAGCTAGCCTTGTTTCCTTATGTGTAACAAGTTGGAAATAGTTGAATATAGATACATACTTGAATTCAGATAGAGTATCTGTGCAAAAAATGGTCTTAGAGTCAAATACATTGTTGCATGGTAAAATGCATTTTGTGTTTCTTGTTTAGCAGGTACTGTGTTAAACACCCTAGATACACACTCTCATTCACGTCCAGAGCTGTGGGCGAACTCAGGCTTGACCACGGTACCTGTTTCCTTTTCACCTCTGTTTCCAGGTACGGAAGGATGAGGAGGACCCAGGGTGGAAGATGGGTTTGGGGTCCGTACACACCCCATAGAGATTCTTGACATAGTAATACTCATGTTCAGCTTGGAATCCCATCCCCAGCTTTTCCCATTTGTACTAGTTTTGGGGAATTCCTATGTGATTGCTCAGGTTTCCATCTACTTTCTAATTTTTGGTAAAAGATCCTTAGAGCACAGCGTGACTCTTGGTGTCAGTAATACAGACACGTTCTAAAAGCCAGAAGGAAGTCTGGACCACCAGTTTACCTCGGTAGAACGTGACTGCTCTTCCTTTGTCTTAGTGAAGACACAGCTCTTAGTGAGCTCTCAGGGAGCGCCAGCGTGGAGGAGGCAGCTCTCAGCGGAGCGCCTCAGATGCTGCAGGTGCCCTGCCCACGTCCGCCCGTCTCCAGGAGACGCCAGTGAAGAGCCCCGCTCATCAGCGCAGGGCTGCTTGAGAATGCTTGGCTGTCATTTGGAAAGTTACTGAAAGTTTTCCCTGGAAAATTTTTAAGAGGCTTTAAAAAGATTAAAAGAAACTTTGAACTCACTCAAGTGATGTTTTTAAAGGACGGAGACCTCGTTAAGTGATGTTTATCGTGGCTGACAGATCAGCGTGTGTGAAGGCAGGCTTTTAATGTTGTGGAGTGCATTCTGGTCTTTTTAAATCCGTCTTGCTCCATTAGCATCCTATGCCCGGCTGCGTATGGGTGTAGACGTACATGTATATGCACCGAGGTGCGCACGTTCTACCTGCAAACACTTGGTGTTGAGAACACAGTTTGACTGCAGATCGCTTGTGGTTTGAATGCAGGGCCGTACACTTGCTTGGCTTGTGCTCTACCATTTAAGCCATAACTCTTAACATAACAGCTTTTTGCTGGTAATTTTGGAAACAAAGCCTCGAGGACTTGTTTGTCCTGGCTGACTTAGATGCTAACTTGTTTGTCCTAACTGAGATCCTCAGAATTCCTCAGGCTCCAGAGTAGCTAGGATTATAGGCGTGAGTGACTGATGCCTGGCTTCTGTTCATTTGTAATGTATTACTGGTCATAGCTTCAGTCTCTTGATATGAATGTAATGATCAGTTGTTCAGTATTGGTCCCATGCAGAATAAAAGTACACACTAGCATTTCAAGGACACAGTAAAATAGAGAGATGTGAGGATTTGCTATATTTGAGGAGATAACCATTTCTTTAAAAAAATTAGGTTTATGATTATGACTATGATGACTTCTAGTATCCAGTGCTTCACTTTTCTGTTCTCTGGGAAGACATGGGGAAAGGTCTAAGGTCTTTGCTACGAGGCCTGACCGGGTTGTGATGATTGGCCCGTCAGGATAAAGGGAGGTGGGGAGATGGTGTGGATGTCACCAGACTTGTGACCACTGGAGCGACATTGTCTATAAAACACCTGTATTCATCACCTGACGTATGAAATGGCCCCTCCTCTGTGCAACACCTTAATAATAACAATCAAAAATAACTTTTAGAAAGAAAAGCAAAGTAGGTGGAAGGTTGGCAGCATGGCCCAGGTGGTAGAGCTCCAGCCAATAAGCAAAGGTGTCAGATATTGAGTTCAAGTCCCAGTCTTGGGAAGAGACAGAGAGAGAGACAGAGACACACAAGAGTAGGTAGATTCTCAGTGCTGGGGGTGGGGAGCTCCCCGAGAGGCTGCCTGGACCTTTACCTCCCAAGAAAGCACGGCCAGGAGGAGGAGAGCGACGTTGGCTGGAGCTTGGCTGCCTTGTTAGCTGGTTTCGAAATGCCCTGGCCCTGCCTTGCAGGCAGGAGCGGAGATTCCAGACCGTCCGGTTCTGAGAGCTGCCAGCGGCAGAGGAGCCTGGCTGGCCGCCGGTCGCCATTGTTCTGTCTGTAAGACAGACAGACGGACAGAAACACTGCTGGATGCCCGGACAAGCCCTGCCCCACCTCCGCCGCCACCCCCCCCCCAGAGCCTCAAGACCGGGAGAGAACAGCAGTGGCCTGGCCCAGGCCATTGTCCCTTCTCTTATTTCCCTCCTCTCCGGTCTCACTCCCACTCCGTGTTCTGTCCCCGCGTGTCTGTATCTCTTTTCTTGAAGCGTGTGCAGTTCGAAGCGGTCCTTTACTCTGGCAGCTGAAACATCTTGAATGTCTATGCGTTCTATCTCATTCTGCTTTAATTAAAACCACATTTCTTCTGGGACGCACGGCTCATTTGTGAGGGCTCCGGATTTCAATCATTTCTCAAGCAGGAGTTACATTCTGCTGATTCCTTACTAGGTCCTTAGACTGTTGCCATGGAGACAGGTACCTGTCAGAGCAAAACATGGCGGCCGTGGCAAAACATGCATGTTGGTGGCGGTGTGTCCCCATCTGCCCACAGGAGACATGCCCCACAGGACTGCAGGCCGGGCTGGACTCTGGCTTTTTGGCATCTGTAGCTCTAGGAGTTGACATTGGATGTCTTACTACACAAGTATTTTCAGTAATTTAGCTCCAGAAAATAATTCATAATTGGTTGAAAGCATGGCCTTAGTTGCTTCTGCAGTTGTTTGCACATTTTAGGGTCTGTCCTCAAAACAGCTTCGGTATTTCTGACGGACGGGAGGTTCTCAGCACCAGCTCAGCCTGCGTGCTGTCCAGTCTTGGTGTCCTGAGGGTGCCTGGGGAGGGATCTGGGTGTATAACAGGCATGAGTAAAGGGACTGCTGTTCTCGTTGGCGGTGCACTTGTTTCTGTTTGTTTTATTTTTGTTTTTCCAGTGCTGAGGTTGGGAACTCGGGCCTCCAGCTTGCTGTGCTGGCTGGCACTCTACTCCTTGAAACAGATGTCTGTTTGTCCTCTGCAACTCCGTTGCTTTTCTTGTAGAAAACATTAGTGAGTTGGACCTTACTACTGCATTTCCTTCTGAGAAGTGTTCACCCTTCACGCCCTCGGCCTTGGTTGGGTGCGTGTGTTATTTCTGCACTGTTTGTGAGCCGTGGGGTTCATCGGAAGCGCTGCCAGCTGTGCAGAGTCTTGCTTCTCTTCCGGACGCCCGTGCGGCCTCTGTGGGCGCCCTCTGCAACGCACGCGGTTTGACGCTCACCCTTTGTTTTTAACAGAGCGGAAAGTTATACAGTTATACAGAACGATTACTTACCAAGAGGGAAATCTCTACCTGTCTCAGCAGCAAGGAAAGTAAGCCCTAAGAACGAAAGGACACAGTTATGCACATAGAGCAACCTGTGGTACAACAATTCCAAATGTGTTGCTGGGGCAAACGCAAAAGGCCTGAAGTCCTTGCGTCCGCGGTGTTTGCGGGGTTGTCACCTCTGAGGGACAACCACCACCCAGACGGGGCAGGCTTCTAGCCGTGGCCGGTTTCCTCCGCTTCCTCTTCCTCTTTATTTACTTTCTCAGAGCTCCGTTTTTCTACCCAGCAGATGTTACTCTGTGACTGGAATTTAGACATGAAACGTGGGGATCCTGAAATGCTTTTGATGGGGCAAATGAGACCGGGACACTCCTTTGGGGTGTGGGGGCACCGTTTGCTTGGTTCGGCGTGGTCTGCTCTGCTTGACAGCCTGGCGAGCACGTACCCCGAGCGCCGGGCACTGTGCTGTCTGTGGCTTTCCTGAGTGGACCAGGTGCTGACTGCTGCCCCGGCGTCTCCCCCCGAAAGCGGCCTTGCTTCGCTCCTTGCTGACTAGTTAACAGTGTAGAAATCACGGTGACACTGGCTTTTCTTCCTGGCTTGGCCTCCGTCCGCCACATTTGTGTGATTGAGAAACCCACACCACCTGTGGTTCAGTTTCGTGTTACGGAGGCCGTGTCTGGTAGGGCTTGCAACCCCCCAGTGTCTTAATTGGTTGAAAACGTCCAAATCACCAATTTGCTCCAAGTATTACTAGAGGGAATGTTTTCTTTGGAGAGATCTGGGAGTCCTTGAACCAAAGCAGTAACTCGGCGAAGTCTGAGAGAGCTTTTCACTGGAAAGGTCTCAGCTTTATTAACCCTTCCCTCGTGAATCTCGCTGACTGACCGTATCAGATACCAAGCTGCTCAGCTCCCGCACGCGCGCAGGCTGTGATTCTGAGAGACGCCACGTGTCACCCTCCGCGGGGTCACCAGCCTGCCAGGAATGGCCTGGGCGGCCACACCTGCGCTCAGAGGCCGCGTCTGTGCCCGGGAAACCCGAGAAGAGCCTGCCGTCCGGACAGGCAGAGGAGACGCGTTCTAAAGCGAGAGGTTTTTCAATCAAGTCAAGAAGGCGCGTTTGGCCCGGAGTCTGTCTGCTGGCTCATGGGGTCAGCTGTGCGTCCCCTCCCGCAGGCCTGGGCGTGGGGTAGAAGAGTGCGGCGGGGGCGGGACGGGGTGCTGACGTGAAGCTGTGGGATGCGTGTGTGTGAGAGATTTCCCAGGCTGGTGCGGGATCCGGAGCTAATGGAGGCCCACTCTTTCCCGCACATTCCTTCACTGAGTGATCCATTCCAAGTTTAGGCCTAGATGCGCACTTCAAGCTAAGGTCTGGGTACTGACCTTCAGGTTGCCCTCCTGGCTTTTCACGCAGTCTACTACTAGGCTAACTGCTGCCCACTAGAGGGGGGTGGGTGGATGACAAGGAAGGTTAAGAGAAAGTGACATGTCAGAGGTTCGGGCTCTCGCTGCTGTGTAGGAGTTGTGTGTGGGGGCTGGACGCGGGCAGGAGCTCAGGCTCTGGCTGTGTGCACCACGGTGTCCGAGCCTTTGCCCGTGCATTCTAAGGTAGAGAACAGAACACAGCGTCCCGTGAGTCCCGCTGGCTCTGGTCCGCTGTCTGTCTCAGGGTTGACAGCGCTGATCTTGGGGTGCAGGCTCCAACCCTCCCTGACACGTGAGTTTTGTCTATGAAAGAAACTTGCTGAGTAACCTTTTGAAGTTGCATATCCCTTCTCTTCCTCTACCTCCTTCCCAGGGCTGGGAATTGAACCGAGGGCCTTGTGTGTGCTAGGCAAACAAGCTACCAGCGAGCTTCATCTCTGGCCCCCGTTGGGGAAGTATTGAGCACCTTCGTTATTGATAAAATTGGGGATGAATAATACCTGAAAACTGAGATGTGTACCTTTAATTAACAGGCAGACGCTTTGCTCTCAGCGGATTGTTCGTGAGCTCCCGGGTTTCAGCAGTCATACTCAGCTCGTTTAACGTTGTAGTTCCTGTCTCATGTGCCTTGCTCGGAACTCCGTTAATAACGTCACCTATGACAAGAGAGCCTATCCATTTAAGAGTAAGTCAGGGCAGCGGAAAGTCTCCATTCAGTGTTTAGAAAAACTTGACATGTAATAGCATTTGTGTTTTGTTTATATCTCTTATCCGGATTAAAAACAATACAATTTTCATTGGACCAGAAAATGTTTTGTTTTTTTACCATTCCTTCAGTACCTGATCTGTCCGTAGAGATCTGTGGGTCTTGTCTTCCCTAAAGGTCTCCTAGCCCTGGGCTGGGGCTTGTGTAGTCTTCCCTGGCTTATGCAAACTCTTCCGTGAGTCTGTTGGAAAGACCTCTCCCACACGGCGGCTTCTGTGTCTCGTTGTGTGTCTGCAGTCTTCACACGCACGGCTTGTGTGGGCACGCACCCTCGCCCGCTCTGTGTGTGTTTTGCATCTCCGGTTTAAGCAGTTATTTTTGAAAAAAGAACATACTCTTTTATGTTTATGTATTTTGAAGTGGCCCCATTGCCAGAGGCCGGATGTGGTGGTCTGAGCCTGGAGGCGGCCATGGCCCCGGGGCTGGGGATATGTCACTTCTCGGATGGTTTTAGAAGCTGACTCGAGCGTCCATACGTCCCAGCGGCCGACCGGGCTGCTGTGTGGTAGCTGACACAGTCTTGTTTCCTGCCTGCCTTTTCTCCCACCCCTTTGTGTGTCCCGGATGCTCAGAAAAGTCAGAGATGCCCTTGCTGAGTGTGTTAGAGGGACCGTGAAGCAGCCACAGACCCAGTGCCGTCCGGAGTCCTGATGCGGGGCCAGGGCTCCGCTGCTCACGCCTCACAAGCGGGCGGACGAGGGTGCCTTCCTCCCCTCTTTGTGACGCCCTCTGCAGGTGTTTTTTTTTTTTTTTCAATCTTGTGCTTTGCAGAGCTCACCAGCCGGGCTTCGTGGCCGGGCTGAGCACCTGTGTGCCCTGCCTTCGGAGCGGAGCGTCAGTCACACTTGGCAAACGTCTGTCCTGCGTTCTGCTGGGCTCTCCTCATCTCCTCAGGGAGCCTGCGTGTGCGGCCTCCGTGGAGACCCGCGCGGTCTCAGCTGGGGCCTGGCTGGCCGGACCAGCCCGGGAACCATACCAAGAACCATTTCCTGTGATTCAGGATGCCTCCACAGCCTCCAGGACCCTCAGACTTGAGCCGCGCAGCCGCGAAGGACGGAGAGGTGCCTGTGAGCGGCTGAGGAGACACCCCGCGCCCCCCGGGCCTCAGTGGTGCTTCCCGACGCAGACCCGCGCGGTCAGGTCTGTGGGCACACGAGTGGAAGGCAGGCCAGGGCAGTCGCTGCCGGCTGCTGAAGGGACCCGAGCTCACCTGCTGGCATGGTCAGGAGCGGCCCAGCAGCTCCCGCCTAGGGGGACCCGGAGGGACGGCCCGTGTTCACAACTGCGCTTAAAAATCTCCAAACGACTATGTAGACCTCCATTATAAACTAAACAAACAACTGGAGCTGTTTTCTTCCTCTGAAGTTAATATTCAATAAAAACCTCATCCAACTCAGTCATAAAAGATGTCTACAATGCCAATAGTTTTAAAATAAATCGAAGGTCATCCTTTGATGGCCCTAGTAATAGCAAATGTCTATTTAGAGTGTGTGTGTGTGTGTATGTGTGTGTGTGTGGTGTGTGTGTGTGTGTACGTGTGTGTGTACAGGGGTGTGAACTCAGAGCCTTGGTGTTGTCCCTGAGCTTTTTTACTTCAGGCCGACATTTTACCACTTGAGCCACAGTTCTGTTTCTGGCTTTATATTGGTTAATTGGAGGTTAAGAGTCTCATGGACTTTTCTGTGCAATCTGTCTTTGAACCAAGATCTCAGATCTAGCTAGGATTACAGGTATAAGCCACCAGTACCCAGCCCAATGCAACATACTTTCTACTCTCCAAATGTTTATTTTCCAAATCTGTGTTGAGTAAGATAGTCACACAGAAGCAGTGTTAGCAATGCTAAGAGGACCAGGGCCCCACACCCTGTCACCTTCAGAGCCCCTGGTTAAACAGCTCATATTTTTACTAGAACACATCTCATGCATGCGTCTCACTAAGAATTTGCAGAGGGAAGATTTCCTGAGCGTGAGCAGTATTGTGATGGATGCTAGCAGCGCAGTCTGTGGGGCAGCAACTACTTCAGCACAGGTGGTGGATAAAAAGGCCAGTTTGGCGCTAGCATCTGAGAAAACCACGCCACGCTGTGCTCGCCCCTTTGACAGAACACTTGAGAAGCTGTCGTGGAGGAGCTGTTTTGCCCGTGGTTTGAGCCCGTGCTTGGCTGGCTTCGTCGTGGCTTTGGATCTGCGGTGTGGACCCGCATCCTGGTTTCAGGAAGGTGTGGTCCAGCCTGGTCACCTCCTGGAGCCCAGGAGCAGGCGGGAGCTGAGTTAGAGAGGCGTTTCTCAGGTCATCTCTGATGATGACCGGCTGGTCAGATTGTTGCTCCGGTAGAATTTCAGCTTTAGGAGAAGTCCGTGGATTGGAATTACCTGTGTGGCTTAGTGAGCGCCAGCCGTCCTAATGATGAGGTGCAGTGAGTGATCGATCAGCTGGGGTCCATAGGAGAACAGTGCCCAGGGCAGCGTCCTGCCCAGAGAAAGCCAGCTGGGGACCCGAGGCTGCTACCGCAGGACCCAGGAGGGAACGCAGAGAGAATCATGTTCTGCCTCTCATTGGCAGATGCCACGGGTGGGACCACGGGGCAAAGGTGGCCCAGCTCAGTGACGTGCTGGGCGATTCGAATCGCTGGACTTTTCCGTGCTCGGCATTTGGACTTGGGTGAGAGTTCATTCTCCTCGTGTCAACGTGGCGCACTATCACAGCGCCTGGAGCTCGCGTGTCCCCGTGCGAATGCAGGCTGGCGGGAACGCCCGCCCGGCACAGCTGCTGTGGCCAGCAAGTAGAGGGAGAAACTTCCACCGCGTGTTGTCTGCGGTTCAGGGACGCCGCGGCTCCATCATTAGACAAGGTCCCCAAAGCACTGGTATTCCCAGTTTCCCAAAACAAACCTGCCCAAGAAGAGCGTGTAGAGATTGTGCAGAGATTTATGTTTATTTAAGGGAAGGTGATAGGAAAGTTTATTTGAAAAGAAGTACGCCAGACAGTGCAAGTGGGCCCTGTGCCCCGTGCCGCCTGGGGCTTGAGTGTGTGGTTGTGCTAGTGACCAGGATTGGGAGTGAGTGTGTGCACGGGGCATTTTCTTTTCTGGGACAGGGTAATAGGGCAGGGCAGGGGCTCCCGATGCCCGGGGGTGAGGCTGACATCCTAGGCAGAGAGATCCAGAGAACCTCCAGCTCTGGACATCACGGATTAATGCTTGTTTTCTTCTTTGGTTTTGAGTATCTAAGTTGATTTTAGGACATGCAAAGAAAGGGAAGAGCCCTGAGGGGAGAGGGGGATGAGAGAGGACTCCACTTTAAAGGAGATTTCGGGAGCATTCACGTGCTAGGTTTCCAACAGTTTTGTAGCGGCGTTCCCCAAGGCTCATCTCTGATCAGAAGCGTGGATGATCCTGGAAACCGTCCCGCTGGAAGGTCTGTAATGACAGCCTGAGGCCGGCCCGAGGCTTTGGGAAGAGCATGCTGGCTCTAGGAGCCTGTGTCCCCTCTTAGCGGGCACTCTGGTTGTCTTTTGATGGTAGTAATGCACAGTCTAGTTTCACTGTCTTCTTGAATCATCCGAAAAGATGTATTTTCCCTACTCAGTAACGAATAGCCATTTAACCCGATTCGTTGTGTTTTATTAGACTCATTTGGGGTGAGTTACACAATGCGTCTCTAGGATGCTCATGGAGCAGCGAGTTTGCCCACCGCTGCGATGGTTGACTTTGAGGTTCCGTCTTTGGAGGCCTGGGCAGCAGTGATCAGGACACGGCTCTTCCCAGATGAACTGGACAGGGTGGCAGGTGTGGTGTCCCCTGACGCCCAGGGTGGGCGGCGGCTGGGGAGCCGCGGCAGAGCTTGTGCGGGATGGCTGCGATGGTGCCGCTGCTTTGCTGTTTCTGGTGGGGTGCGCGCGCGTGAAAGCCCGGCCTCTGGTCTCAGGCTGTGCGGAAGGAGGGAGCCCGGGAGAATCTTCAGCATGCCTTTTAGAGAGAGTCAAGACCCCGGGGGGATCGAAGTGAGCGGTGGGCAGGACTGGAAGCTGCCCGCCCGCCCGGGAGGCGGGAGGAGGGGCGCGGGGAGGGGCGCGGGCCGACCCAGACCTCACAGAAGGGGCCGAGAGAATGCCTTTATTTCATTGCGTAAGAAAGGATTTTGACAGCTGTGCAGCGTGGAGCACTGGCGCACGGTTTACGACCAGATCTGGAATCGAGAGGACCAGGAACGCGAGTCCGAGCATATGGAACTGATTTGGAAAGTGATGCCTGGGAAAGTTTAAAAGAAAAATTGTGCAAAATACATCATAAAAAACTGGTCTGTGGAAGGGCAGGGCTCGGCTGACTCTCGGCTGTGTGTGGACTTGTGTGATTTTCTGTTCAAGTCCCCATGCTGGCGCTTTCCAGTTACCTTTTTCTGGTTTTATTTTCTTTTTGACAACACGGTGATTCAACTTGCCGGCTTACTCAGTTAAGGAATTATTTATGTTAGACTATTGTATCTTCCCCTGGAGCCCCCCCCCCCCCCCAGGGATCTTTTCTTAAGCTGCTCATGGGAGCAGATGCCTGCGGGGGAGGGGGGGCTCGTGGTGAAGATGCCCTGTGGGCGTGCGCTGGCCCGGCCCCCCGGCCCCCGCGGCTGCTCCACACAGGTTCCTGAGTTCCCCGTGTTCACTCGTGTGGAGACAGCGAGTGACACCCCCTGTGTGTGCTCTGAGCATTCGTCCCGGGAGCTAGGCAGAGGCCGCGCTGGCACGGTCTCGAGAGCACATCTCTCCCCTCCATTCCCAGGCTGTTGTTGCCAGCACCGCAGGGAAACGTCCCTGCTTCAGGTGAATCATTACAGCCAGGGGAGTCACCGCTGACCCGCGCCGCTTGACTGTGTCTCCGGCAAGCGGGACCTGGGTTTGAAGGTATGATGAGCGATTCCGGTCCTCCAGGGAAGATTTTTTTTTTTTGTTGGTCATGGGGCTTGAACTCTGGGCCTGGGTGCTGTCCCTTAGCTCCTCAGCTCAAAGCTAGCGCTCTACACTTGAGCCACAGTGCCACTTTGGCGTTTTCTGCTTATGTGGTGCTGAGGAATTGAACCCAGGGCCTCATGCGTGTAAGGCAAGCGCCCTCCCATGGAGCCGCCTTCCCAGCTCCTCCAAGAAAGATTTTTAATAACAGAACCACATTCCTGTTTCAAGGGTTCGTAGTCAGAGAAAGCAAAAACAATGCCTGCTCTCCTCAAGCTCTAGAGCGTTGGAGCCTCGTCTTCTTTGCTTTATTGTCACTGTCCACATAGTAGTATTATTGTTAATATTGTTATTATCAGGACATTTCCTGTCGCTTTAACCAGGGGTAACTTGGCCCTGCAGTTGTGCTTCATTATCAGGGAAGTGGGGCCATGTGAATTAAGAGCTTGGGAGTGGTTTGGATTCTCAGGTTCACTGCCCGGGTTCGAGTTGTGGCCTTGCCACTTGCTAGGAGTTGCTGCCTTGGGCTGCTGGTTTCAGCACTCTGGGCCTCGGCCTTCTGCGCGGGGCGGGAACCGTGACACCGGGGGAGCTGTGAGGTCGGAGCCCCAGCCCCCTGTGTGCTGCGGGGTCCACCTCCCCTTCCTGGTGGACGCCGGTGACTGCCCCCAGGCCCGGCCGTCTCCCACGCCCAGCTGCCAGCCCCTCCTTGGCTTACAGACATCACAGTCCTTGGTTTTCTTTCTCCGGTTCTGGGTTGGGGCTGGCGCAGGGGCGAGGCCGCCTGGCAGGGGTGGACAGGATCTCTTCGGCGTGGTCGCTGTCTTCCCGCCAGCCCCCTCTGTGGCCGCCCGCCTCACACCCTGCGCACCAGAAGCTTCTGTGAAGCTTAAGACGCCTTGCTGGTTTATTTCTGTGACCGACCTCTGTCCCAAGGTTAAAATCAGTAAAGGTCGTACCCGATTCCCACCCAGCTGTGCCATAAAGCATGGATCGGAGTGTGTATGATTCCGCAAACCTCACTTCCTCCAGGCAGGAAACGACAGCACGTATCAGAAGATGTGCAACTGAGCTGCGTCCCTGTGTTGCAAAAGTACCGTTTCTTGTAGGCAGGACACTGTCCTTCGTGATTGTGGAGGAGAATCATTCCTGGTTTCTATGAAGGCTGTCAGGTCAACTTTTGTTTTCTCTAATCAAGTCAGCAATTCCCTGGCGAGTTGCAGCCAGACAGGACGTGTTGCCAGGCGGCCACTGTGGAGAAACTGGAAAGAGCCTGGTGTGGGCTCATGCTTTAATCCCAGCAGAAGTGTCGGTGAGACCTGTCTCAGAGAACCAGTGAGCGGTCCTCCCCGCTGCACTGGAGCTCATGGTTTGAGGCCATGGGGGGCAAAAGTACAAGACTGTATCTGACTAAGAACTAAAGCACACAGTGCCAGGAGCGTGGCTCAGTTGGTAATGCGAACTCCACACGGGGGAAGGGTCAGGAGGCACCCGTTGGCGCAGACCGAAGCTGCTTGCGCAGAGGGGCTTATGCTCGGCTTTTGGGGGGCGCTGTCACCTTCGTCACAGCCGCATTTGTAGCTGGTGGGGTCTCCTGTGCAGAGTGGACGCTCCCTCGGTCAGAATGGCCGAGCGCGGCCCTCCCGGGGCGCTCCGTGAATCCAGTGGGCTGCCGCCTCCAGGCGTGGCTTGCGCGGCGCGGGCGCGGGGCCTCGCTTCAGGCTGCAGAGGGCTCGTGAGTTTGCTCCTGCAGTGGGGGAAGGGCACGTGGATTGGAAGTCAGTATCTGGGACCCAGCTGGGGAGCCCCCTCCTCTCCTCCTGGCCAGACTTCAGACTTCACCCCGAATGAGAGCCCCGGTCTTCCCGTCACAAAGACCCAATGGCGACGTCGCCCATTCTAGCACAGGATGCTCCTTTTAATGTGCTCACCCCCAGTCCTGTCTTCATTGCCTACATTACCATCGCAATGTGCACTTCATACACCGCGTGTTCCACGTGTTACGACCTCGCTTCTTTGCATGGATACCAACATCTCCCTTGTTTTGCAATGCGACGCACCATCTGTGTTCTGCGGCAGGCCGCGTTCTCAGTTCTGATAGCGCTGAGAGGAATCGCATTGTCTACTCGCTTCCAGACTCCGGGTGAGTTTGGTCTTGAGAAGTTTAAGCGCGAGGATGGTTATTCTGGAGATCCCGAGGCAGGGAAAGCTGTAGGATAAGGGACCTCCAGTCTTGATGGTTAGCCAGCTGCGCCTGGCACCAGCAACCTGGATTTTACCCAAGTCCTGGGAAGGGAAGGAAATGGAAGAGCAGGAGCAGCGCTCGAGGTAATTATCTTTAAGATTCTTTTTATCCAACTGGTTACTTTGACCGACAGTGGAGTGAAGTTTTCAGCGCTGAGAATTCAGAGGCCAGCGCCTAAAACCCGCAGCCCATGGGGAAACAGCCACATGGAGAAAAATGTATGTGAGCCTATTTGGAGAAGCTTTCTTCTAACCACATAAAAGTGTCTCTAGCTGTTGCTCTTGAGTGATTTATGAGCACCCCCTGGGGGCCGTTCATTAGGACCACTTGAAACAGCACAAAAAAGCCAGGAAACAGTAATTGCTTGTAATGTGCTGACCTACCCACAGCCCAGCCAGTGTCTTCTCGGGAAATACGGGACTTGCTGCTTTGCCTGGTATTCGATTTGCTTCACTTTCACTGAAAATGAGTGACATCCCTCATGAATACATTTTTAGCTTTTAATAGGGGCCAAAATGTATTTTTCTTTTGGTTTTGGTTGGTTGTGGGGCTTGAACTCTGGGCCTGGGTGCTGTCCCTCAGCTCTTCAGCTCAAGGCTAGCGCTCTACCACTTGAGTCACAGTGCCACTTGTGACATTTTTCTGCTTATGTGGTGCTGAGGAATCAAACCCAGGGCCTCTTGCATGCAAGGCAAGCGCTCTACCACTGAGCCACCTTCCCAGCCCCCCAAAATGTATTTTTTAAAAATCAAACTTTGTTTAAATCCAAGGTTTAGGTAATGACTAGGAATTTTCAGTTAACCATGTTTGTGTTACTGAAATAAGACATGTCAAGACCTATATACTAGAAAAAGAAAGGAAAAGAGAGAGGAAGGGAAGCAGAGGGAGAGAGGGAGGGTTTTTTGTGTGTTTGTGTTGATTATTTATGTGCATTTGGCTTATACAATTCAAGAAATAAAGCAGAGCTGGACCCTGATGGTTCACACTTAAAATCCAAATTCTTCAGGAGGCTGAAATCGGAGGACTCAGATTTGAGGCCAGCCCAGGAAGAAAAGATCTGTAGATATAATCTCCAAAATAATCAGCAACAAACAGAGCTGGTGGTTTGTCTCAAATGGTTAAAGCATCAGTCCAGCAAACATGAGGCCCTGAGTTCAAACCCTCCAGTAGCTAGGATTACAGGAGTGAGCACCGGCAATCAGCCCCATCAGTATTCTCAGTGATTAATGGTAATATTATATAATTTTCAAAGTTTTAAGGAAATGTTGGAACATGGGACTTCAGTTCTCTTTGTTGAAGTGGAAGCAGATACTAGTCAGCCCTGTTGGAGCCTTTTCTTTTCCAGCGGTGGAGTTCTAGCATTCTGTTAGCAACTAGGTTTATATGACTCAACTTTCAAAAAGCTGCTCGTACTGGCTACATCAAACCAGTGTAATTTAAATATTTGTAAATTTAATACCCAGGGTACTATTTCTTAGTTAACTCCTAGAAGAAGAAACTTGAACATTCAAGGTACAATTGCACCAAAATAAGTACTTATTGTCCCATTATTGATGGTAAGTAAAATAATATGTGGAATTGATGTAATTATAAAGTAGAAATAGTCAAGATGGGCGCTGGTGGCTCACACCTGTAATCCCAGCTACTCAGAAGGCTGAGATCTAAGGATCATGGTTCAAAGCCAGCCCAGACAGGAAAGTCCATGGAAACTCTTATCTCCAATGAACCACGAGAAAACCAGAAGTGGCGCTGTGGCTCAAATGGTAGAGTGCTAGCCTTGAGCAAAAGGAGTTTGGGAGCTTAGGTTTGGGGCCCAGGCCCTGAGTTCAATCCCAGAATGGTTTAAAAAAAAAAAGTAGCAATGGATGTGGGGACACACTGTCTGTATTCAGCAAGTCCTCTCAGAGTCAGTTTTTCAGTGTCATTCTAATGGGACTACACACAACTTAGCATATGTGCATTTTACATTTCAGATTCAGAATGCCAATGACGTCCTGATTGCGCCTCTGGAGAAATTCCGGAAAGAGCAGATTGGGGCAGCCAAAGTAAGTGTGCTTTTGGAACCCCTCCTCAGTCTCCCAGTGATCTGGAGGGTGATGCTCTGGATGCCAGCGCTCGGACACGAACGCCACCTTGTGAATGCCTTGAATGCCAGTGTACAGAGTCAGGAACAGACTGCGTGCTATTGCTCGGCGATGATGCCCTTATTTAGAACAGCAAAGCAGTCTGCGTGTTGTGAGTGAATTCTGCCATACAACAGCTGTGGAGAAATAACTTTGGAAGCTAGGATGAGAGTCTGATTTAAAAAAAAAAATATATATATATATATATGTGCATGAGTGTGTGTATATGTACATATACACACATATGTGTATGTATATGTGTATATCTGTGTATATACCATAACATATACGTATGTATGTACACACATATATGTATATACATATATGTGTGCTACACACACACACACACACACACACACACACACACACACACATGAAATTTAGGTCCTGATCACAATAAGATGGGAATTAGGCACAGAATAGATTCTAATTTTAGTCAATGATGGTAAAACAGCTTTTTACCATCGTTTGCATTTTGTGTGATTGGTCCTCCGAGAGGATTTCATACCAGCACCAAACACCTCCTGATCAAATTTGCCTTCTGTCATGCTCATCCTAAACGGATGCTATGCGGGACCTCAGCCACAGGTCAGGATTGAGTCCCTGAACCGACCTAGAGCTTCAGTCTCCACCCCCACGGCCAACCGTCTTTCTACCTCCCCGGCAGCCAGGATGACAGGCTGAGCCACCAGGCCTCGCTTTGATTTTTGTTCTAAACGGCTTTACTAGAACTTGTATGAGCATTATCTTTTGGTTTAAATTTAGAAATAAACACTGTAGCAATAGTGAACTCCAGACTAGGACTTGATTTTTTCACTCGGATTTCATATCGGTTGACAGTCATGGAATCCAGCAAATATCTTTCTTCTGTCCACAGAAGGTCTTACAACGTGGCTGTCTTCCTGTATAAGATTCAGGAAGTCCACAGAGAATGGTTACAATTGTGTTCCAGCCTTAGATTTCTTATAAAAAGTGATAATGCTCCATTTCTATTGAAAATTCAAAGAACTCAGTAAGTCACAAGTATTTTACTTCACATTCGTCTTTCATACACACCAGACATACTATAGAAGTACTGGGCATTGGTCATGGCTCTAACCATGGACCCTAACGGTGGTCGCCTGGCATCGTGGCAGCCTTCAGGGAGTTAAGGTATTTTGCAGTTGCTCATGTTTCTAAAGGTCAGATGATCTTTTTTTTTTTTAAGCAGGATGATCTAAGAAAGAAGACAAGAGATGAAGGATTTAAGAAATCATTTTTATTATAGAACACTTTAACTTTTGCACCTTTTCTGTGGGACAGTCGCAAAATGCATGAAGTCAGTATTTGAATTTCAGCTGTGCACTATTGGGCTCTTGTGTATGCATGTGTTTGTGTGTCTGTGTGTGTGCCCGGTTGGTTTTGAAACTTGGTGGTCAGTATACAGTGAGATAATTAGAAGATACCTGAAGCCTGAACCAGTGACAGATATTAGGAACTTTCTCTAGAGTTCGCCTCTAAGTTATGACGGGCCTCAGACTATTTCCCTTTGGAAATTCACTCAAGCCTTCTGTTGCAGCTGGAATCCAGAGAACTTTCATGTTTAATTTACCAATAAAACCTGCCAGCTACCTCCTACGGCAGTGCTGCCGAGGGCAGGCCCAGGAAGAGCGTCTGGTTACCGTGGCATTGAAAGTAGCCCATACCAGGCTGACCAGGAAAATGGCTGGCCCTATAAATAAAAAAGAATGGCAGAGTTCCTAAGGCAGGGCCCTTCCATGGCGCGTATGTGTGTGTGTGTGGGGGGGGGGTGCGTCTGTGTCTGTGTCTGTGTCTGTGTCTGTGTGTCTGTGTATTCAGGAGGCTTTTCTTACCCTGTCGTCTCTTTATTCCACGTTGATGTGGTCTTTGGCCCGTGGCGGAGGTGTGGTGGAGGTGTGATGGATTGCTGGCTTGTCGTCGGCCACCCCGCCCTCCCTCCAGTTGAAGTCCGCCGCAGTCTGGTTGGCCCGCTTCTAGGTTGAGTCACCGAAGCAGTCTAGTGGATGGTGCTCATCGGCTTTCCCCGGGCACGCTGCCTGCTCCGGGCAGTACAGATAGCACAAGATGATGCCCCTGTGACTCTCACTTAGCAGAAGAGAGGGAAAAGCAGATACATTGGATGGATCAGACTGGTGCTGTATTTGAAGTCCGCTTGTAGGCACTCCCAAACGCAGTGGGGATGGGGAGAGGGGGGAACAGAGGCCCCCTAAAATTTAATGACGAGGAGAGATAGCCCCATCACTGTACCCTTCTTCCTCGTAGAAAACCAACCAGTTAAGTATCGGGGGAGGGGATCATGCATGGCGCACACATCTGTAATCTCAGCCATCAGGAGGCAGAGGCAAGGTCACTAGTTCAAGTCCAGTGCAGGCAAACTGTGCAGGAATCCCTGCCAAACCAAAGTAAAGAAAAAACAACAAAGCAGAATAGAAGCAAAATAGCTGTGGGGTAGGGTGGAAGGGCTGAACACATACCTGGCATGTTCGAGTCCTGCGTTCAGTTCAGTAATGCATACACGCACAAGCACGCACGCACTCGTGCAAGGCCCTGTGTTCAGTCTTCAGTGCCCCCCCCACACACACACATGGAACAAAAGTGTTTTGTTTATTTGGCTTTGTAGAGACAAAGCCTGTTGTTGTTCAGAGATCTGGAAATTTGTGGTTCTGGTTATATAGACTCAGGCTTAGTGGCGAGCAGTTGTTTGCAGCTGGACAGAACATCGGGAGAAAGGAGGGCTGGCCCACCAGTGACATTCACAGAGGTGAGCTGCTCCTGCCTGTTCCCAGGCCAGGGCACCACAAGGCAAGGCCTGCGGCCCACGCTCCCACTCTGCCTGCAGAGCGCTGGGACTTCCTGGGTCCCACTTGGAGGTGAGAAACCCAGAAACCCAGGGCAATGTGGAGCGACCTCACTGTAGAAGGACTCTGCAGTGTAGGATTCTGCACTTTGAAAACTTGCTTTCTTTGGGAAATCTGGTTAACCAGTCTCGGTTGGTAATACCTATGAGTTTATTTTGAGACTCTCTTGTTAAGACTTTTATTAGAAATAGTGTCAAGTAGTGTTTATTCTGTTTTTTCCCCCTTGATATTTCAGGGGTTGAATGAAACCATAAATAACAAGAGTTCTGTTTTGAAAATCAAATGCATGGACACATGAGCATTTTCCTGGATGACTTTTCTGATCTCAGGGTGGTCATTTAATCTCTGGGGAAGACGGGGTTTAATTTATGCCATGAGAACAGACTCCTTTGGGGAAGCAAATCTTATTTTGGGGGATTTGTGGGGTTTTTTTTGGGGGGGTAGGGATTTGCTGTCTTCCTTTGCCCATGTGAGTCCTCGGGAATTTTAAGAGAGAATCTCTAACTGTGGGTCCTGGTGGGGTAGTGACGAGCCCAGCCAGCGAGCATGATGGGGGCGGGCTGGGGACAACAGAGCAGTTTGGGAAAATGGATCATTTATTATGTCCAATCAGAACCGAACAGTTCGGTGCAGACAACAGGCTGTACGTAGATTAATCCTTACCATTCAGTCAATGCCAGGTACAGGTAATTAGTGAAAGATGTCAGAGAGCGAAGATTTCCACTCCTGGGGCCCATGCCTGTGTCCACGTGGACTTCGTGCTCGTGAATTATACATGGCTCTCCCACGGTAGCCTTGTGATTCCCCAGGCATTGCCAAGGCTCGAGATCGTAAAGCAAAGTGGGGCCTGGCATTCGTGTTGTTTTCTCCTTCCTAATTATTATTAAGTTGTTTAAGTCATTACTTCCTCAACATTTATAACAGCAGTAATTAAACTGTAAAGCTTTTTTATTTTTTAGATGGTATTTTTTGGTTGTTCTTGCCGTTGGTTTAGAATAAGCCATATGTGCTTTTACCCAAAATCTAATCGTAGGTCATCATGTAGCATTCTTTCCTTGTAATCTCACATTTATTTTATAGGGGCCAACATTTCATAGCTAGGAATTAGCTTTCACAGTCCTATAAACACAATCAATTAAGAAGGTGTTGAAAAGAATCATTTCACATGAGCTAGCAAATTGGGTCAGAAATCTTAGGTAGGAGCCAAAATGGAGTCACTTGATGGTGAGATCACGAAAATGAAAATTTGTCATTGTGGAAGCAAAGCAGAGCCAGACCCCTCCACATCCCTCCCCCACACTTCCCTCTCGATTTTCTCATTTCATCTTGACTTTTCGATAGTGAAATTTATCACTCATGCTGCAAAATATTTCCAAACCCTTACGTATTCTCCTCCAGAGAACTAAGAGTAAGACAACAACTTTTGGATTCAAGAGAAGTGTGGAATGCTTTGTCTTTTGAGGATAGAACGGAGGCTTACCCAGACAGAATGGAAAAAGCATCAAATCTTCAAAATGCCAAAAGAAACTGTGTTTAATCTGTAATCCCAGTTCTTGGGAGATGGAGGTGAGAAGAACTGAAGTTCCGAAGCCAGCCGGGACCCCACAGCAGGCAAAAAAATAAATTAAACTGGACTGGTGGCTCATGCCTGTAACCCTATCTACTCAGGAGGTTGAGATCTAGGGATCATGGCCTTAAGCCAGCAGACTCTTAACTTGAATTCAGCAGAAAAAAAGCTGGAAGTGAAAACGTGGCTCAAATGGTAGAAAACCAGCTTTGAGTGAAAAAGCCAAAGGAGAGTACAAAGTTCAAGCCCCACTACCAGCACCAAAAAGAAAAATTCAAAAAAAAAAGCCAAAAGAAACAGCCCAGAAGTCTTCAAAACAGTGCAAGCAGGAGTTCTCAGTGGAGCAGCGAGCAGAGTGCTTCCTCACAGATCACTCCAAAGCTGGGCCGGTTTGGCCTTGGGGTTATAGCAGCACTGATTTACAGGCTCTCTGCTTGTGTTGGCCTTTCAATTTAATTTCACATTTCTTTTCCTTTTTCTTCTTTATTCCACACAGTATCAAGAGAAGCAGTACTCCCAACCTCATCCTATGATGAGTTTTACTGATATAAAAACCAGACGACAGGACAACAATAGCTGGTTGACTGTAGATCTGAGGTGCTTGGTCTTTTCATATACTGAAATGTGATTTGTTTCCAGATTTCATCAGGATTTTCATCCTGAAAGGATGCTGGATTTACCAGTGGCTTTTTATGTATTGAGATGACTCTGTGATCCTTGTCCTTGCTTCTGTCTATCTTCTGTCACGTGTGTGTTGAGCCATCCTTTTACTTTAGTCAGTATGTGTGTGTTAAGCCATCCTTGCATTCCACAAATGGAACTAATGCAATCATATTGTATGATTTCCTTAATGTTTTGTTGCCTGTATTTTAGCTAGGATTTTTTGCACTTAACATTCATCAAGGAAAATGGCCTATAGATACCTTTTGTTGTTGTTGTTGTTGTGGAATTTTTTTGTTTTGTTTTGTTTTGTTTTGGGTTCGGTCGTGGGCCTGAATTCTGGGCCTGCGTGCTGTCCCTCAGCTCTTCAGCTCAAGGCTAGCACTCTACCACTTGAGCTACAGCGCCACTTCCGGCTTTTTTCCTTTTTGCTTATGTGGTGCTAGGGAATCAAACCCAGGGCCTCATGCATGCAAGGCAAGCGCTCTACCACTGAGCCACCTTCCCAGCCCGGTTGTGGAATATTTGTAAGAATATTGCTGTTCTTTTAGTATCTCATAGAATTCAGTGGTGAATCTTGCATGCTTTTGACTGTTAAGGAGTATTTTTGAATCATTGTCATTACTGTTGTTGCTGTTATTATTACTACAGGTATAAGGCATCATTTTATTTTTAGATGCACAAAAGTTTTACCATAAAGAACCCCAAAACAAGCTTCTAAATTGCCTGCTGTTCTTAGAAGTGGTTCTGGTCCTGGCCTATGTTCTAGTTTCCAACATTGATAATGCTCTGTGCTGGATCACCTGGTCCTGCTGGGTTAGGAGAGCCTCACAAGTGATGTTTGCCTTGTTCACGCTATGGTTTTGAGTGTCCTGGGTTCAGTGGTCACTGATTGAGTAAATCAAGAATGTGATTCGGCTTTGTCTATGAGGGAGAGAATGTAGAGGAGTCTTTATCAATTAAGGACAAGAATATATGTGTGTGCACACATATACAATCCTATAAACATATTACAGTGCATACTTAGATTTGAATTCTCATGCCCATATTACAGTGCAGTGCTCTGAGCCAGGTGTCCTGTGGTCAGACAGGAGATAAACTGGCCGTGGTTATCTGTGTGAGAGCTAAGACTTTGGTTTTGTTTGATCTGATCTGAAACAAGCACCTTTTAGGAGTTGTCTGTCCCTAAGGGAGGTCTGTTATCCTAACAATCATAGGTCCAACTAGGGCCCATTGCTGTCCACTTCTTTAAAATTAATCTGTTGTATTAGATAATCTTATCTATTCTTATTAGATAATCTTATCTCTAATGTGAGTGATAAAATTTGGTATTTTAGGTTTACACAAATGCCAGCCCGCACACAGGTATATTCCAACCCACCACACCTCTGAAATTGTAGGAATAAGCAAAAGTAACACTAAAAGAGCATAATGTAGACATAATACTTTTGATTTAATTTGACTTTGACTTGTTGTATTTGAGTCTACTGTCATTTAAAAGTGTCATTTTTCTCCCTGGCAAGAATGAGTTATTCACAATATCCAGTGTCTCTTCCAGGCTGGGGAATGGCGTCGGTGTTCCTTACACTGCATGCACGTTAACTCACATCCATCACCAGAATAAATGAGAGGTGTTCTCTCGGTGGCACCCAGGCCAGAGCCACCACTGGCTCTCAGTTACAAAGCTACTGGTCCTATTACGCTTAGGCCCCCACATGCAGGTCCTGTGTGGCTTTGAGTGTTGTTGTGCATTTGTGTTCCTGAGGGATGGAAAGGTCCTTCGAGAGCCGAACACAAACTCAAGCGTTTTGCTGCACATTCCCTCCCGCTCCGTGGGATGAAGACTTCGCACAGAGCTGGAGCTCACTAGATCTTTGTCAGATGACCGCACTGGGCTCCGGCTGGGGGTGGGGGGCGTGGAGGCTTGCGTGATGCTCTGAAGTGAATCTTTCTTCTTCGCGTTGTAAATGCCTTTTCCTAGGATGGAAAGAAGAAGTTCGACAAGGAGAGTGAAAAATACTACTCTATTCTCGACAAGCATTTGAACTTGTCTGCGAAGAAAAAGGAGTCTCATCTCCAAGAGGTAGGTTCCTCCTGCGGGAGTCATAGTTTGCAAGCCTGCTTCCTTTCAGTGCAGTGACAGGAAGAATGGCTCACTTTGCTGAATTTGCTGCGGACGAGGACATTAGACACCCTCATGCCACCGGTTCTGAATCAGCATTTCCTTCAGCACCGAGACAAGACTTCCCCCCTTGCTCCCTGTTGGACGTATTAAGAGAGGCAAGAATGACCAAGTTGATGATAGGGTGGCCTGTACGTGAAATTTACCATATCCGAGGCCTTGCTTTCAAGCTTTACTTCCCCGTGCAGAAAAGATAACAGTCTCGCTTTTGGCTTTTTAAAGCAGTGATGGGTTTTGTAGCCAAAGTGGATGGGAGACGGACATCTTGCCATTCATAACTAGGCTGTGTTGGGTGCTGTGGCCCGAGCCTGTGATCTTAGCCACTTGGGAAGCAGAGATCAGCAGGATTGTGGTCTTGAGGCCAGCCTGGGCAAAAAAAAGCAAACAAACATTTGTGAGGGTCCACGTGGATCTGTATCTGGACCTGGGACCATGACCCGTCACCCCAGGCCATGGGGGGAGTCCCAGGGGGGCCCAGTGTGGCCTGGCTGCCACCAGCCATGTGGACAAGCGCGGGCGGGGCGGCCACAGTCTCTCCACTCGACCCGTGTGCTCCAGGTTCTCTTTGAGGAGGGGTTAGCGTGTGGACGTGGCTGTGGCGTGGGGTGTGGATGTGCGATGTGGGGTCATGTGACAGGAGGCGTCCAAACACATCAGAACACATCACACAAACCAAGTTATCAGAGCACAAGGGAGCTGGAGCGGCCCGGGTCCCTGGGTGGCCAGCTCCTACATGTCAGGATGCTCGCGCGTCTGGTTGAAATGAACCAGGGATCCAAGAGAGCACTGCTCAGGGTGCTGCCTGCCGGCATGTGTGTGCGTGTGTGCGCGCATGGGTGTGTGCAGTCCTCAGCTTCATACGCTCTAACCTCTTGTGATCCAGGGGGAGCGTGGGCAGTCTGCCCTGGGGTTTGTGCTCACGGGCGTTCACATCTGCGTGGACCCCTGCAGCCCCTCGGCATCTTTCATGGGCTGGTTTTCCTTTTTCAGGCAGACACACAGATTGACCGAGAACACCAAAACTTCTACGAGGCGTCCTTAGAATATGTCTTTAAGATTCAAGAAGTTCAGGAAAAGAAGAAGTTCGAGTTTGTTGAGCCGGTAAGTGTTAGTTTCCTGGGACACCAGGAGCCTTTGTGGTGGTTTTTTTCTAATGGAGATTATGATATGAGAAAACAAAAGGAGGGGTGGGGCTGGAGGGAGAGGCGGGACACCGGGGGAGACGGGCCCTGTGGTGGCCTGGCCCCAGTGTGACAGCGTGGCACCGCCGTGGAGGCTGAGTGCCGGACGTCATCAGAACCCCGTAGACCTACAACGTGGTGTTGCCTGTGGGTGCAGCTGCCACTGGGAGTCTTGAATCAGTGGCAGGAAGCTTTGGTGGGGTGGAGGCAAACGGGAAGGGAAGGGAAGGCGGGCAGGAGGACGGATAAAACACCTTGTTCCCTGTGCGTGAGGGGATACAGGTCACAGTAAGGGAGCCACAGCCCGGCCCCCGGCCCGGGGAGCTCTGCCTTCCCTTCTTCCTGACAGCCAGACCCTGCCCAGCTTTCCTGAGGAGTCATTCGTTCCCTCCCTGAGGGTGAAAAGCCACGGATTTCCTGATGGGAGCCGCATTCCAGAAGAGAGCAGGTGGCTGGACTGGAGGGGCTTACCTCATTTTCCACAGCATTCTCTGGTAGCGAGATCCATTGTTTACACATGCGTCTCCCTCCTGCGTGAGGGAGGCCCGCTTCTGATACAGACAGACGGGATTTATCCGGGCACGGGTAACGGAATATCCTGGCCATTCTGCTCCTCCTGAGTCAGTCTTGGGCATTCTGTGGGATGTCTGTTGTCCTGCGACGCCGTGGCCCCGCGTTCGTGGGTGGCGGGGAGGACATGGCTTCTGGAGGTGGTTTCCTAGGGGAGCCCACCCTGCCCTCGGGGACCGCGTCGCCGGGCGCCCGCTTCCCTCCCGCAGCCTGACTCTTGGCAGCTTTCTCAGACAGCTGCTCAGCTCGAGGATTAAGAAGCTAGAGGCCATTCTGCCAGCTTGGGGATTTAACTTCTCCCTTTTATTCGCAGTAGCAGACTTAAGTCCGTATTTGTTTGCTCAGTCGCTAAGACGGTAAACCTCTGATTGAATTAGTAGCTTAAGCAGCGGCGTTTTTGAGGGTCTGATGAAGTTTCACGGAGTCTGAGCTTCTTTGAAACCTACGGTGGGCTCAAGGACGCCGCGCCGGTCTGGGAACCCCGCTTCTTCCTCCCTGGCCAGGTGCTACCCTGGGATTCAGAATCCCATGTGGCTTGCGCGTTGTTTTTGGCTGTGTGTGTGGTATTCCTGGGGTTTGAACTCAGCTCTTCGCTCTGGCCAGTTGGGCGCTCTATCGCGTGAGCCATGTGTCCAGCCCTTTTCGCACTGGTTATTTAGAGATGGGTTTGCTTTGTCCCAGGCCTGGCCTGCATGGCAGCCGGGATGATTCACGTATCACCGTGCCTGGCTCTTGCTTGAGATGGGATCTCACAAGCTTTCTTTTGCCTGGTCTGACCTCAGTTCTTTTTTCCGGCCTGTACTATGGTTTCCGGGTCACGCTTGCTGCCAGACTCTGTCCCCACTACCGGCCTCCTCACATGCCTCCCGTGGGGCTTTTCCTGACCCCTGGCTACGGGACCGTGCGGGACTGTGCTGACCCTTTCCCCGGTGTCCCTCCTTCCGTGCCCCCGGCCGGCCGAGCCCACCTCCTGGCTGGGCACCGCCCTCTCCCCCCAGCACGTGTCTTCCTGCCCTGTCCCAGTGTGGTTCTGGCCCGTTCTGTCCACAGCCTCGGACAGGGGCCTTCTGCGAAGTGGCTGCTGCCCTCCCCACCTCGGTACCCAGCTTTCCTGCTGGGATGGCCGGCCAGGTTAGAAGCAATACTGTCCAACTGGCCTCGTGGTGTCCTGCTGGAACTGGAGACTTCCTTCCCATCATGGAACCAAGGAGAGCCGCCCGCTCCACACCCTCCCCCTCTACACCCTCCCCCTCCACATCCTCCCCCTCCATACCCTCCCGCTCCACACCCTCCCCCTCTACACCCTCCCCCTCCATACCCTCCCGCTCCATACCCTCCCCCTCCATACCCTCCCCTCTACACCCTCCCCCTCCATACCCTCCCGCTCCATACCCTCCCCCTCCACACCCTCCCCCTCCATACCCTCCCCCTCCATACCCTCCCGCTCCATACCCTCCCCCTCCACACCCTCCCCCTCCATACCCTCCCGCTCCATACCCTCCCCCTCCACACCCTCCCCCTCCATACCCTCCCCCTCCATACCCTCCTGCTCCACACCCTCCCCCTCTACACCCTCCCCCTCCATACCCTCCTGCTCCATACCCTCCCCCTCTACACCCTCCCCCTCCATACCCTCCTGCTCCATACCCTCCCCCTCTACGCCCTCCCCCTCCATACCCTCCCTCTCCACACCCTCCCCCTCCACACCCTCTCCTCTATACCCTCCCCCTCCACACCCTCCCCCTCTACACCCTCCCCCTCCACACCCTCCCGCTCCACACCCTCCCCCTCCACACCCTCCCGCTCCACACCCTCCCCTCCCTGAGGGCCTCAGCTCAGGGGAGCACTCTGCTGCTTGAGCCACAGCACCACTTCCCGTTTTCTGGTGGTTTATTGGGATAAGAGTCTCATGGACTTTCCTGCCCTGGCTGGCTTTGAACCGAGATCCTCAGATCTCAGCCTCTTCAGTAGCTAGGATGAGGGGCGTGAGCCACGGCGCCCAGCCTGTAATTCAACAGGAGCTGCTAAGACTTGGATGCTTTTTAAAGCTACTGAAGCCTCCTTTACATTTCCGGGCTCTCCGGTGCCACGTGTGCACTGTTGCGGGGGGGGGGGGGTCCGCGGCGGTTGGCATGGGAGCCGCAGGGGGCTGTGTTCACGGGGCGCGGGCTCCGCACAGAGAGGCTGCTGTGACCTCCTCTGTCCCCTCTGTGCCGCTGCCTTCCTCGAACGAGGGTCGGGTCTTGAAGGAAGGCGCTCAGATGGGGGGCTCGGCCCCCCCCCCCCACTGCGCGGCCGTGGCGTCGGTGCTGGGACAGTGCGATGCAGCGCATCCTACTGCTCTCGGGTTTTCACAGACTGACGAGTCGCGATCACCACGCGCGCGTGGGCTGGCCCGCAGGGCGGGGCCTCATTGGCGTGAGCTGCGTCCTGGCACTTTTGCTGGCGTTGGGCAGAAGCTGCGGGGGCTGCCACGCGGCCCGGTCTGTCTGCAGCCTCGCCCCCTCCACTCAGCCCTGCCTCGCTCGCTCTTTCCCGGGAACCGCGGGCCCTCACAGCCCGAAGCGCGGAAGCGTGTGGGGATGACCCAGCTGTGTCCCCCCAGCCGCGTGTCTGGGGAGTCACGGGCCAGGAAATGAGTGTGGCCTCTGCCAGCCTCTCCTGGGTCTGAAGGCTCACAGGGGCGGCGTCTACTCAGACTCCCCAGGTTCTTCGAGTTACTAACAGTAATTTCGTCTGCAAACGGGAGGCCGCCGTCTGGGGTTATTTTCACGGCGAGGTGGAGTCTGTGGGTCCCAGGGCAGATGGGCCCGGTGGTTCGAACCATCCGTGGTCGCAAAGGTCGAGCCTCCTCCGGGGAGACAGCTCAGCGCCTGCACCCGAGGCGACGTGGGACATACAGTTGTTAAAGTTTTCCAGGCTCTCCTAGTGGGAGCTTCCCTTGAGGCACAGGGACAGAGTCAAACCTCAAATCAGCTTAACTTTGCTGCCACCCTGTGGCGGTCACGCCAGCAGCACTGTCACAGCTCAAAAGCTGCCACCCAGAGACGGGGACAAAGAGAAGAGGTGGGAGGTTCTCTGACCTGACACCTGACTCTCCTGTCTGCACCTCCCGGGCGTCAGAGATCACAGGCACGGGCCACCACAGCTGGTTAGAACAATCTACGGAATACTTAGTTTCGGCAGTAATCACCAGTAGATGCAAAAACGGAGTATAAAATCAGTCCAGAGCTGGCAAATAGTACATCTTGCCATAAACTGAGGAACTGTTAGGGCAAAAATCCTGTAAGAAAATAACTTGAGCATAGTAGGTGTTTAGAAGTGAGTGTGAGAGGAGGCAACACGGAGCTGTTCACGAAAGGAAGCCCTAGGCGTGCTTTCCAGCAGCCCGTGTTTAGCTGTGGGAAGGTGAATCTGCGGATCAGTTGTCTGCCCGGACGGAGGGCGCGGCGGGATGCTGCCCGCCTACGGAAATTATTTCAACCTGCACTGCTTCCTTAGTTTAAAACAATTAAGTTGCAGACCTATCAGAGGCCTCTTTTCCAAAACATTTCCTTCATTCGCAGCGGGAAGAGATCGAGTGAGTGGCATAAAATCTCGGGGAAGTGAATGTAAACATCTTCAAACAGTTATTTTTTGGCTATGACTCACTTCACGTAAACATCCAAGTGCTGTAATTCCGTGGGAAGCCAGTCTGGCTGTCCTCACCGATCAAAACGCCAGCCAGACCTCGGCGCACACCTGTAATCCTAACTACTCGGGAGGCCGAGATTGGAGAATGACTGTCTGAAGCCAGCCCAAGCAGGAAACGTCCATGGGGTTCTTACCTCTAATGAACCTCCAAGAGCCGGTTTCTCCCGCCCTGTGGCCTCTTGTTTTCTTGGAATCTGCCGGAATGAGAGGCACACGTTAGCATGACAACTGTTAGCAGTCAGCCTAAAAAGTTTACTCACTCTCTGCCAAAAAGGAAGTCAAAATTATTCTGTCCGTAATTCTCTCTCCAGCCTCGCCAAACAAACAGGTTGAAATTGATTAGTATTAGGATGAAATATAATTCCAGGGTATTCTGCATCTGACACTCCTGTAAAAACCAGACGTCGTGCTTAAAGAATTCTCTTCTGTCTTTGCAGCTCTTGTCATTCCTGCAGGGCTTGTTCACCTTCTACCATGAGGGCTACGAGCTCGCCCAGGAATTCGCCCCGTACAAGCAGCAGCTGCAGTTCAACTTGCAGAACGTAAGAGCATGCTTGTTTTCTCTGCCCTCCGGACCGAGCGAGGCCTGTGGCCCCCGTGCGACCCTGGGGCCTTTAAACCTTGTCTGAGTGCAGCGGGCCTCAGGCATGCCCATCATCACAGAGGGCTCTGTAGCCACTCACTGCCTGCACGCCCGGAAAGGACAGACCACACTGTGGGAAAATGTGCATACAGCTGTACCTTTTATAAAAGTAAATCTTAGAGCCAGGCGCTCACTGGTGGCTCACGCCTGTAATCAAGAGGCTGAGGTGTGAGGCCGATGGAAAGTTCATGAAACTCTCATTTCCAGTTAACACCAAAACAGCTGGAAGTAAAGCTGTGGTTCAGGTGGTAGAGTGCTGGCCTTGAGCAGAAAAGCTCAGGGACAGTGCCCAGGCCCTGGCTTCAGGCCCCAGGCCCGGCACACACACAGCATAAAGTCAAGCTTAGCTCGGTGTAGACCCTGGGGATTTGGGAGCCTTTTGCACTTATTAATTTATCTGAAAGGGAGGAGGAGCGAGTTCTGGAGGCCACGTCAGTGGAGACAGCATACCTGATAGTGCTCTCTTCTATACTTGAAGTGTGCCGGTGAGAAGTAACTTCAGTGTGCTCACCCATAGGCAAGTAAAAATGGTGCCCAGGTGAGGTGAACTTGATTGTGACCTCGCAGTGTGTGCGTCCCTGAAGAGAGCACCTGCGCCTTAAATACGTACAACTTTGGTTTGTCATTTACACATCAATGCTGGAAAAAGATGCCGGCTGACCCTAAACACATTGGACGGCAGAGCGGTACACTTCCCAACCTTCAAGGGCCCCCTGGCATCACAGGACAGCAAAGCAGCAGCAAAGCCGTTGCAGCCGACCCATTTCTGCATCACCGCGACGGACCAAGCATGAGGCGCTGGTTGTACGGATGTTGCGTTAGCGCCCCCCCCCCCCGTGCCCCCTGTGTCTGCTGCAGCGACCTCAGCACTCAGTTTTTGTCTTTATAAAAAGCTTGTATTTCTTTGCTTATCTGATTTTTTTTTTTTTTTTGGTCAGTTATGGGGCCTGAACTCTGGCCTGGGCACTGTCCCTCAGCTCTTCAGCTCAAGGCCAACGCTCTACCACTTGAGCCACAGTGCCACTTCCATCTGATTCTTATTATTGCAGAGATGTTCTGTAAAACTGCAGTTTGAATGTCCCATGAGAAATACATAATTGGATTTATTCTTCTTGGGTTTTGAGTTTAGCATTTAGTTAACTTGGAGCAGAACTGATTTCACCTTTAATTCATTTCCATTGTTTTCCAACACGGAACACATTTAGGATTTTCTAGTAAATATTAAAAAGGAAAACTGTAAACGCCAAGGTATTTTATAGTTCAATTCTGTATTAAACACAATTACATTAAGATCCCTGGGATGCAGGAACAGGAAAAGAGGAAGGAATTGGGGGACCATTGAATCCTTGTGTCCATTAGAAAGAAAAATAGGAAGGGAAGAAGGTAAGGAAGGGAGGGAAGGAAGGAAGGAAAGAAGGAAGGAAGGAAAGAAGGAAGGAAGGAAGGAAGGAAGGAAGGCAGGCTCCTAACCTGCTCTTTTATTGTGGACTACAGAAAGATCTTAGAGTTATATAGTGATGATTTTTATGTTTTTAGACATGAATAAGGAAGATCATGTGGTCTGAATACAAGAGAGATTTTCATGGAGAAAAGTTTGACATTTTCTGTAACTTAGACTTGACATAAGGCAGATGAGCTGTTTCTTGCAAAAGAAGGTAGCATGTGCAAAGCTAGTGATTCTTTGGGGTTCATTTTCACACCCATACCCTAGTATAACTATGTCTCTTTGGAACACCTGGTGGCAGTGAACAAGAGAAGAGAGTTTCTTCTAGATTGACGCGGTGCCACCATGTTTGTTAAAACTACTAAGGTTGCTACTCCTCAAAAAAAAAAAAAAGGTCTGCTTTGGGAAATTCTGATGTCTGTTTAATGAGTTTGGCATATTTTAATTGGTTTCCTTTGTCTTTTTGGTCATAAAATCACAGTGTGGGGGAGGAAGGAAATCCTGGCCAGGGGTGGGGTGAGGCTGCAGGGCTCCTCTGCAGGCCCCGGGCGCTGAGCTCGGGGAAGGGACGGGCCGTGCAGAAGCTGAGCTCGGGGAACGGACGGGCCGTGTAGAAGCTGAGCTCGGGGAAGGGACGGGCCGTGCAGAAGCCCCCCCCCCTCCCCTGACCACACAGCCTGAGTGCGTTGTTTCTCTTTACTTAAGACAAGGAACAATTTCGAAAGCACGCGACAAGAGGTGGAGCGGCTGATGCAGAGGATGAAATCGGCCAACCGGGACTACAGACCGCCCAGCCCGTGGACCATGGAAGGCTACCTCTACGTCCAGGAGAAACGTGAGTCCCGCGTGTTCTCTCCCAGCGCCACAGCCGGCTGCCTCTGCTGCCGCCGGGACTTCGCAGAGGTTCTTCGTGGAGGAAGAGGGAAATGCCCTGTGGTTTATCACCCCCGTGCTCCCTCCCACCCTGGCTGCCTACAGAGAGGAGCATTTTGAGATGCTTCCCTCACGCCCCGCACCTCCTCACTGCCCGGCCCGGCCAGGCCGGACGCAGTCGCGCACTGCTGGCTCCCGCATCGCTGCGTCCGCTCATCCGTGTGTGCACCAGGCACACTGAGATGCCCAGCTCACCTCGTCAGAGGCGTGGCTCGGGGTAGAGCGCCTCCCAGGGAGCGATGAGCATCCGGTACCGAGTTCAGGTCCTGGTCCTGGACAAAAACAGGAATTGTGGTCCCCACCCGGAATCACAGCTAATAGCTGTGATCCTTCGTGAGTGTGGAGTCTACAACCACACCCCATAACTTCACAGCCTAGAGCAGCTTATTACCAAAGCAAGTTAAACTTGACAGCCCGGGCAGCAGTTAGTAAAGGGAATTGGAACGCTCGCTCCGCGCACACTGCTCTGGAGGCGCCTTCGTGATGCTTCAGCTTCTTGCTTTTAAATCACGCTGCAGAAGTCTGCGGGCACTGCTCCTGTGTGGCGTGGAGCAGGGCTGGCCCCGGGGTGGCGGCTGGCCCTGGGGTGGGGTCCTCCTGCCCCTCCCCCCCTCCCCCGTGCCCGTAGACACGCTCCGGTTGTGCCTTAATGTACAAGTGAGAGCCTGTGGTTTGCTGACCTCCAGGGGTTTGCTCCTTCCATTAGGACCGCTTGGTTTCACGTGGACCAAACATTACTGCACGTACGACAAGGGAAGCAAAACCTTCACCATGAGTGTTTCAGAAATGAAGTCCGGCGGAAAAGTGGTGAGTCTCCAGTTTCATTCCTTTTGTAAAGTAGTAACAATAGAAAGCTTGTTATTCAGGTAATGAAAATAGTCATCCATGTTTGCGCTTCTCTAATGACACGTAGACATTCCTAACAATTGAAAGCCACCGGGCGTCAGTGGCCATGTCTGTAACCCTCGCCCCTCAGAAGGTTCAGACCTAGGGTCATAACTCAGAGTCCACCACGGAGAAAAGTCTCCAGTTAATCAACAAAACGCTGGACTGAAGGGGTGGCTCAAGTGGTAGAGCACCAGCCACAAACAAGAATGCCATGTGAGCGCGTAAGGCACCAAGTTCAAACCTGGGAGCAGCAACTCAAAAAGAAGATGGAAAAGTTCAGAAACATTTTCTTGGATCTTTGTGAGCTGAATGATTTTCGTGGTCCTGGTTTTCCTTTAACTTGTCCATGAAAATGCGTCTTACACGGCTGATTTAGAAGTAGGATGGGGGAGGTCCCTGGGCAGACCCCACACAGGGCGTGTTCTTTTGACAGTTAAGATATGGACATGCATAATGAGTGAACTTGGAAATAAGATTGTCAAGCCGAGACCTCAGTGTCCGTGGGCTGGAATTTATCCTATAGCTTCCAATAGATACAGACAGAATTATCCCATAGATAATTATCCCATAGATAACTCAATCCAACTTTAACAGATCGGGACACAAAATTCCTAGAGGATGACTCAGCCAGTTTGTAGTCTAGATCATGGCCGAGTCCACAGAAATTGGTTGAAGTTAGGGACAGACCAGGTGATGCATATTGTGCTGTGCGTTCATCAGTCTTAATTCAGACTAAAAGAAAGCGTGGAGAACATACAAAAAGTATTCAGCACCACCACTGTCGCAGCTAGTTTCCACTCTGCAGAGTGGCATTTGCCAGAAATTCTGCTTTTGTGACAGCCCGAGTTAGTGATGTAAACAGTCAATAAGGCCACGAGCTCCATCACCAAAGACCTAAGTAAGCAGTGCCGGGCGAGATGGGCTGCATCTCACATGCACCGGGCAGCTCTGCTGGGCTGAGCCTAGGTTCCGTCCCATCCCACACGATGCTGCTCCAGGGGGAGGTGGACACTGGCATGACCATGGATGGCGTCCACGTCAGCAGTGCCTCACACGCCAGCGTGGCCGTCCACATCAGCACTGCCTCACACGCCAGCATGGCCGTCCACGTCAGCACTGCCTCATGCCAACATGGCCATCCACGTCAGCAGCGCAGCACATGCCAGCGTGGCCGTCCACGTCAGCACTGCCTCACACGCCAGCGTGGCCGTCCACGTCAGCAGCGCCTCACACGCCAGCATGGCCGTCCACGTCAGCAGTGCAGCACATGCCAGAGTGGCCGTCCACGTCAGCATTGCCTGACACGCCAGCGTGGCCATCCACATCAGCACTGCCTCACATGCCAGCGTGGCCGTCCACGTCAGCATTGCCTCACACGCCAGCGTGGCCGTCCACGTCAGCAGTGCAGCACACCAGCGTGGCCGTCCATGTCAGCACTGCCTCACACGCCAGCATGGCCGTCCACGTCAGCACTGCCTCACACGCCAGCATGGCCATCCACGTCAGCAGTGCAGCACACGCCAGCGTGGCCATCCACATCAGCAGCGCCTCACACGCCAGCATGGCCGTCCACGTCAGCACTGCCTCACACGCCAGCGTGGCTCCACGTCAGCAGTGCAGCACACACTAGCGTGGCTGTCCACGTCAGCAGTGCAGCACAGCCAGGATGATTAGGTCACACCACTGTCCAGCACTGGGACACACACGCTCACACCACGCTCGGCTCCCCATCCAGCGCTGGACACACACGCTCACACCACCCTCGGCTCCACGTCCAGCACTGGACAGAGACACTCACACCACGCTCAGCTCCCCGTCCAGCACTGGACAGACACACTCACACCACGCTCGGCTCCCCGTCCAGCACTGGACACACACGCTCACACCACACTCGGCTCCCCGTCCAGCGCTGGACACACACGCTCACACCACGCTCGGCTCCACGTCCAGCGCTGGACACACACGCTCACACCACGCTCGGCTCCCCGTCCAGCACTGGACACACACGCTCACACCACGCTCGGCTCCCCGTCCAGCACTGGACAGACACGCTCACACCACGCTCGGCTCCACGTCCAGCACTGGACACACACGCTCACACCACGCTCAGCTCCCCGTCCAGCGCTGGACACACACGCTCACACCACGCTCGGCTCCCCGTCCAGCACTGGACAGACACGCTCACACCACGCTCGGCTCCACGTCCAGCACTGGACACACACGCTCACACCACGCTCGGCTCCACGTCCAGCACTGGACACACACGCTCACACCACGCTCGGCTCCCCGTCCAGCGCTGGACACACACGCTCACACCACGCTCAGCTCCCCGTCCAGCGCTGGACACACACGCTCACACCACGCTCGACTCCCCGTCCAGCGCTGGACACACACGCTCACACCACGCTTGGCTCCAAGTCCAGCACTGGACAGACACGCTCACACCACGCTCAGCTCCCGTCCAGCACTGGACAGACACGCTCACACCACCCTCGGTTCCCTGTCCAGCACTGGGACAGACACGCTCACACCACGCTCTGCTCCCCGTCCAGCTGCTCCCCGTCCAGCACTGGGACAGACACGCTCACACCACACTCGGCTCCCCGTCCAGCGCTGGACACACACGCTCACACCACGCTCAGCTCCCCGTCCAGCGCTGGACACACACGCTCACACCACGCTCGGCTCCACGTCCAGCACTGGGACACACACGCTCACACTACGCTCGGCTCCCCGTTCAGCGCTGGACACACACGCTCACACCACGCTCGGCTCCACGTCCAGCACTGGACAGACACGATCACACCACGCTCGGCTCCCCGTCCAGCGCTGGACACACACGCTCACACCACGCTCGGCTTCCCGTCCAGTGCTGGACACACACGCTCACACCACGCTCGGCTCCACGTCCAGCGCTGGACACACACGCTCACACCACGCTCGGCTCCACGTCCAGCACTGGACACACACGCTCACACCACGCTCGGCTTCCCGTCCAGCGCTGGACACACACGCTCACACCACGCTCGGCTCCCCGTCCAGCACTGGACAGACACGCTCACACCACGCTCGGCTCCACGTCCAGCACTGGACAGACACGATCACACCACGCTTGGCTCCCCATCCAGCACTGGACAGAGACACGCTCACACCACGCTCGGCTCCCCGTCCAGCGCTGGACACACACGCTCACACCACGCTCAGCTCCCCGTCCAGCACTGGGACACACACGCTCACACCACGCTCGGCTCCCCGTCCAGCACTGGACAGACACGCTCACACCACGCTCGGCTCCACGTCCAGCACTGGACAGACACGATCACACCACGCTTGGCTCCCCATCCAGCACTGGACAGAGACACGCTCACACCACGCTCGGCTCCCCGTCCAGCGCTGGACACACACGCTCACACCACGCTCAGCTCCCCGTCCAGCACTGGGACACACACGCTCACACCACGCTCAGCTCCCCGTCCAGCACTGGACAGACACGCTCACACCACGCTCGGCTCCCCGTCCAGCACTGGGACACACACGCTCACACCACGCTCGGCTCCCCGTCCAGCGCTGGACACACACGCTCACACCACGCTCAGCTCCCCGTCCAGCACTGGGACACACACGCTCACACCACGCTCGGCTCCCCGTCCAGCACTGGACAGACACGCTCACACCACGCTCGGCTCCCCGTCCAGGGGTCCCAGGACTCGTCTCTGCCTTTTCACACTGGTCCTTTCTTCTTCTAGGGGACGTCGATTAGGCGCGGCAGGGCGCTCTTTCTAGCCCGTTGCAGAATTTCAGTTCCTGCAAGCTGTGCCATTTGGGACTTGTGGTCTTTGTGTTCAGTGGCGTCGTTGGCCATCTGACGGGCCGTGTGTGACCCCACCCCGGGCAGCGCATGTCGGGCCGAGGGGGGATTCGCCGGGTGTAGCTCTCGCAGCTGACGGAGCAGTCTTATGGGGCAGCAGGGCGTGTGGCTCGATCCGGTGAGCACGTGTTGGTTCACATGTGGTGTTGATGGTGCACTGTCTTTTCTATTCCAGAACGGCCTCGTGACCAGCTCCCCAGAGATGTTCAAGTTAAAGTCCTGCATCCGGCGAAAGACAGACTCGATCGACAAGCGGTTCTGCTTTGACATAGAAGTCGTGGAAAGGTCTGGACTCATCTTTTCACTTTGTGCCTTTAGATACGTTTGCCTTTCCTGGGTGTACATGTCAACATGGGAAGTGTGTGCGTGTTTTCCAGTCTGTCTGAAAGCCATGTGCCTGTTTCCCTCTTTCACATAGGAAGGCCACAAATACTTATTTAGAAAGGAAATGAATCACAGAAAATAGTTTAAAAGTAGCTCTTCTGACAGCCCTGTACCCAAAGCATTCCGTGGGTTTCCTACCCGTGGTCATCACAGTTAAAGTCACGCGTGTGTGAATGTGTGTGCTTGTCCACGCTTGTTTTCTGAGGATCTGTCTTTGTTTTCTGTGCCCTTTCTTCCCTCCCCATGTCTTTGTCCTCTGCCCTTCTTTCTGGTCACATTTTACCTTCATTGTTCTTGGGGATTGGTAAATGTGTAGTGGCGTGTCCGCTCGGTGGCCTAACGCTGGGAACGCTCTGCCCGCAGGCATGGCGTCATCACGCTGCAGGCCTTCTCTGAAGCCAACCGGAAGCTGTGGCTGGAAGCCATGGACGGGAAGGAGCCGGTGAGAGCGGCGCACGGGTGGGGGCGTGGAGCCTGGGGTTCGGTCGCTCGTGGGCCGCGCACGGTGGCCGTGTCGGGGAGGAGGGAAGGCCGCCGTGTTGGTCCCCGGCCTGGCCGGGCAGGTGGCATCCACTCCACAGCCTCGTCATTGCTCTGGCCGCGCTCGGGGTGGTTTTCTGCACTGAGCGATGGGCACATGCCGATGAACCATTCCAGGCGACACAGCCTCCAGCCCGGCTGGTTGTTAAACTGCTTTGGTAAAGCTCTTGTTGGTGGAACTCTCCGTGTGAAGCATTTTTCTCATTTTAGCTGTTATTTTAGTTGGATGTGGTGTGATAACTTACAGTGCCCCCCGAGGGTTCTGTGAGGAAGAAGGTGGGTATTAGAGTTTGAACTCAGGGCCTTGTGCTCGCTGGGCAGATACTCTCCCACTTGAGCCATGGCCCCAAGCTCTTTTTGCTTATCTTTCCAAATAAGATCTTGTATTTATTCTCAGGCCAGCCTGGACCCAGGTGCCCTTGCTTACTCTTCCCAGGTAGCCAGACCACAGGAGCCGCTGTCATGCCCAGCTTTTTATAAACTGGTTGAGATGAGAATCTTGGGAACTTTTTCCAAGTAGCTAGGGCTACAGGCATGAGGCCCTGGTGCCCATCTCTTTAACTGGGACCAGAAGGAGAGCACCACCCTGCCATTGTAGAACCTTCCAGGTTCAGGAGCTTGTGCAGAATACCCGTGTGGTGGCACAGGTACCCACGGTGCTGCTTGTGGTGGGCCTGCTGGCTCCCAGCCCTGGGTGGGGCTCCCTGGCCCTCGACGGTGCTCCCAGCCCCTGGTGGTGCTCCCTGGCCCTCAACGGTCTCCCTGGCCCTCAATGCTGCTCCCAGCCCCTGGTGATGCTCCCTGGCCCTCGACGGTGCTCCCAGCCCTGGGTGGAGCTCCCTGGCCCTCGACGGTGCTCCCAGCCCCTGGGTGGTGCTCCCAGCCCCTGGGTGGTGCTCCCAGCCCTGGGTGGAGCTCCCAGCCCTGGGTGGAGCTCCCAGCCCTGGGTGGAGCTCCCAGCCCCTGGTGATGCTCCCTGGCCCTCGACGATGCTCCCTGGCCCTCGAAGGTGCTCCCAGCCCCTGGCTGGTGCTCCCAGTCCCTGGGTGGTGCTCCCTGGCTCTCTACGGTGCTGCTTGAGTCTTAGGGAATGGTGGTTCCGAGTTCATTTGTCACTCGGAGGAGCCCTTGTATGTCTGTTGAATTTAAGGATACAAAACTTGGGCTCTGCTTTTTTTCTTTATAGTTTACTATTTCGGTTTCATTATATTTTATTTAAAAAATAGTCTGCAATTTATTGTTTTTTTTTTTAATATGAAGCCTTTTCACTTCTCCACCAATAGTCCAGAAGCCCGAGCTGGAGCCGGGTGAGGGGCGGCTGGTTAGCTCAGCAAAGTCCGGGTGAGATTAGGCACTGAGCAGGTGGCCGGAGGCAGCCACCCGGGAGGCGCCGTGAGGACTCTGGGGAGTGGTAGGCACGGTGCTGGCCGCAGGCTGGGACGCCTCTGCCGGATGGCCAGGCCCAGAGCCTTTCATGGATGGGGACCGCAGGGGAGGGAGGGGCCGGGGCAAGGGGCCTGGCCTCGGGCCACGGCAGGCGCAGGGGAGGGAGGGGCCGGGGCAAGGGGCCTGGCCTCGGGCCACGGCAGGCGCAGGGGAGGGAGGGGCCGGGGCAAGGGGCCTGGCCTCGGGCCACGGCAGGCGCAGGCCGCAGCAGCAGCGTCTGCCAACCTTCCCGGCGCACGGTAACCCAAGCCACTGATTCACATCCTCTGTTTTCAGATTTACACCCTGCCCGCCATCATTAGCAAGAAAGAAGAAAGTAAGTCATTTTCCCCCTTCACAACCTTTTATTAGTTTTACTGTAGTATATTGTTTATTTGCATTATCTTCAAACGGCTGTATGAAGGGCTCTCAAGCCACACGTCTGCAGTGAGCGTGTGGGGCACCTTCACACTCCTGCCTCCCCCTCCCCCCATCCTCACCCCACCCAGGCCCCGCCACCAGGCTCTGTTTCCACATACACACGTGGTGTGCTAACTCTGCCCACTCCTCCTCTCCCCTGCGTCTGCTCCTCTCCCTCCACCTCGCCCGGCCTCACTGAACTGTACAGCAGTTGTTCAAATGAGTTACAACCATTTGAATCCGCCCTGTGCGCACTATACGTTAGTTGGTGTATGTGTGTACACACGTGCGTGCATACAACCCTGTCTATTCTTTCACATCTTTATCTATTTTAGATCTAAATTCCACAGGAGAGAAAAACACATGCCCTTTGTCTCCCTGAGCCTGACATTTCACTTTACGTAATTTTTTTTTTACGTCCCTGAAAATGGGGCAGTATTCTTCCTGATGGATGAGTGAATTTCACAGGTGTGTGGTGTGATGCACACCTGACCCTTCATCTGTGGCGGTGTCTGGGCGTCTCTGGGGAAGGTGCAGTGATGCACGCGTGGACCCGGCTCTCGGCACAGCTAAGAGTTGAAAAGCAGAAACAGTATGGATTTGAGCTTGGCAGATAGTTCTGGCCGCTAATGAGAAACAATCCTTTTCTTTCTACCTTGGCCAACCTTGCAGTAAGCCAGAAAAGAGAAACCGCAGTTAGGCGCCTTGACAGTTAGACGAGAAAAGAGCAGAAGGCGCGTCCGAATCGTGCGGCTGAAGAAGGGCGAGGGCTCGGCTTCTCCCCAGCGCGGGAAGGGAGCGGACGTCCTGTTAGCGGAGGGGGAGCCGCCAGCCCTTCCGAGCCACTCAGGAGCCACTCAGGCCGGGAAATCTCTCCTCTGCCTGTGAGCGCGAGGCCCTGGGACTCTGGGGGAGGGGAAGCCAGCAGCGGCCCTCCCCTCGCTACTCCAGCACAACCTGACCTTCAGCCATCTGTCCACCAGCAGCCGCTGTGGGCTCGGGGAAGGGGATCGAAGGCTGCCTTCCCAGTATGCGCCCAGAGAATCACTCCAACCACCATTGACGTTGTATTAGTTATTTTATCACTGAGGTTATTTGTGATAAGTTAACAAACCTTCCATCTGATAGAATTGAAAACATGAAATCTTGAATCAAAGAAATAGTTCATAATCAAACCATTTCTCTATCACTTACATCAGATTTCATTTTCATTCCTTGGGCTTTTATTTGCTTCTTGATACGCCCTGTCTTGTGTCTGGCTGGCTCTCTGAGGCAGCTGATGGTTGGTTGTTTTTTTGGGGGGTGGGGTGGTGGTTTGGTGTTTTTGGTTTTTTTTTTTTTGCAGTACTCCCCAAGAAATGGCCAGTTGCAGGATATTCTGTCCACAAATACCTTTCTGATTGTGAGCTAGGCCGTTAATGGCTTTTTTGTAGAATCCTAAGACTTTGGAAGTGGATTCATTTTGAGGGAGGTAAGATTTACTGTCAGTATTAAACAGGTGCCAACTGAGGTTCACATTAAACTACCCTCGAGCTGTGCCACTGAGGTATTTTTATTAAAAACTACATCACCCAGGTTCCTCGGGATTCTGCCATTTGAACTCACCTTGCCAGGAAACAGATCCTCTTTCTGCATGGCCCTTTCCTGTCTCAGATACGTATCCTGGGCCTGGCGGTTTGCAAGGGAAAACGCAGTTTCTCTCTCTCCTGTTTTCTTTGTTTAGTATTCTCTGTTGGTGGCCTGAGCCTTGTCTCCGATCATGCGTGGCTTTTGTGTGGTGGCTTTTCAGCTTGTCCTTCACCCTGGACAATGTGTGGAGTGTGAGGAAGAGGCACTTAGAACTCCTCCCAGCCGGCACTCCTCCCAGCCCCCCCCCCCCCCCGCGCTGTTCCCGGGACGGAGTCCCCTCCCGTGTGCCAGGGCCGAGTTCTCTCCAGCACCACGGGGCCCAGGGCCGTGTCCAACCAGACATCAACTGAACAGTGAGCTGCTTCCACTTCCATGCAAATCCGGCTGCCACACGTGCCCTTGAGCGGCACAGCATTCAGTTCCCAGACATCTTGGGTCACGTCCTTCCCTCCGCCCTTCCCACAGCTCGACTCCAGTGTGACTGATTCTGTCCAAGGTCAGAGCCCCGGAGCCACTCACGGGCTGAGCAGGACGGGGGTCACGGGCAGTGCTGCAGTGTCCGCTCTTGATCCTCGAGGCCTGTGGCTGCGGTGCAGACCACAGTGCTCACTTCTGTGGGCCGCTGTCTCCCTGTGCTCTGGAGCCCAGCAGGAGATGCCTGTGTCTTTTCATCTGAAAAGCCAAGGCAGGGGGTGAAGGAGACGCGGTTAAGGCGGGCGTCTCCACGCTGGCCGCTGGGGAAGCCGCTGTGCGGCCGCGCGCGGTGCGTGTGCTGCGTGCGGTGCATCCGGGGTCAGGTCAGGTCTGGATGACGAGGAAGCGCGGCACAAGGACTCTGGTTTTTGAGCACTGTGGAAGGGCACGCGGTTTCCTCTCCTTGCGGCTCTTCAAATTCTGCCACGATGAATAGCTTTTGTGCTGCTACGCTGCCTATGGAAACGTCATTTGGGTTTCAGTAAAAGCTGTAGCCCTGAACGGGTAACGTCTGACTGAATCAAGGAGGTTTATTAGGTCTGTCCTCCGCTTTACCCCGGAGGCCAAAGCACCGTGGGTGTTGCTCGGTTTCAGTTCCTGGGAACCGCGCGTAGTTGGGTTCTGATTCCCTCCGGCCGCCTCTGAGGAGGGAGAGCGAGCTGAGGCCAGGCTCTGCACACCCGCAGGAACCTGTCAGAGGAGGAACTGGAGCAAGCTTGGTGCAAAGGAATAACCCGTCAGTGAGCACTTGGCGTTGCCTGTTCTAGAGCAGTCTGGAACCCTGTTCTAGAGCAGTCTGGAACCCTGTTCTAGAGCAGTCTGGAACCCTGTTCTAGAGCAGTCTGGAACCCTGTTCTAGACTAGTCTGAACCCTGGTGGGGCAGTCTGTGTTTAGATGTTGTTGGATGTCAGGCGAGGGGCGGCGCGTGCCTCACCCTCTTCTGAGTGACGCAGCTTCTTTGCTTCTAACGTTTCCGTTGTCCTATCGTCTGGCCAGGAAGTGGTAACCGTTTTTCTTTTCGTGGAGTGAAGCCGTTGGCTCCCGACCTCTGATAACCGCGCGTCCCTGTCACACGCTGGCCACAGTCGCGTCCCGTCAGGGAGGCAGCGCGTCTGGGAGGGGACCAGCTAGGGGCCCCACTCCCTGCGGGCGCCCAGCTCACGGTCACCCCCTCTTCCAGTGTACCTGAACGAAGCCGGCTTCAACTTCGTGAGGAAATGCATCCAAGCCGTGGAGACGCGAGGTGAGTGAGCGGGGAAAGCCGGGTCCTTTCCCCACCTGTAAACATGCGTGTGGAGCACACAGGCATCCCCGACTCCGAAGACCGGGGACGAGGAGTACCCTCGCCCTCCCTTCCCGATGCCGTTTATGTAGAGTAGCAGCTGCGGGCGGGGGAGGGGGCTTCCCTCGACTCCCGGAGGGTCTCCGAGGCTCTCGGGCCGCCGTGCGGGGTCAGCTCTGGGAAGCGCGTGTGCAGGGCCGTCTCGGGCCGGCTGGACCCGCCATACCGCGGACCCGCCAGGCTGCTCTTGCGCCGCGTGGCGCGTGGCGGGCGTCTGCCGAGCCGCGCACCTCCCGCCCGGCGGCGTGGGGCTCACGCCATGCGCACGCTTTTCCCTCCCCTCAGGCATCACCGTCCTCGGCCTGTACCGCATCGGAGGAGTCAACTCCAAAGTCCAGAAGCTCCTGAGCACCACCTTCTGTAAGTGGCGCCCCAGCACACGTGGCCCCGGAACACAGGCTTCTCGTGCACACATGGCTGCGGCCCTCTGTGTATTTTAAATTCATAGTTAATCTTAACTCCGTGTGTTTATTGGACGAGACCGACGGGGCTTCACAGATGGGCTCGTGTACAGCACTGAGCCCTCTGCGGTGTTCAGCTGTCATAGGGGAACGATAAGAGCGCGAGGGGCATCCTGGCACTGCTGGGTTTGGCTTCCAGGCTGGCTTTGGTCACCCGTGGCGAGGTAACGCCCGATGCCCGCACATCACATCCCGGCTCAGCCTGGACACGCTCAACTTCCCCACATCTCAGCCGCCTCCTCTGTTACGGGAGGGGGGAGGGGGGGGTGAGCTTTCCCCGTGTCTTGAGACTTCTGAGGATTGACTGTTTTAATCCATGCAGAGCCCTGCGACCCCCCCGGTGCATGCCGGACACTTCGCCGGGATGCAGTGAGCACACGCGGCCGGGCGGCTGCGGCGTCCTGCGCAGTGACCGACCCCCGACCTTGGGTGTCGGGGGTCACATTCTGAATTACACAGCTGAAATACTTTTATTCTTTCCAGCTCCCAAATCCCCTCCAGATATTGACATTGACGTTGAACTGTGGGACAACAAGACGATCACCAGTGGGCTAAAAAACTACCTCAGGTGTGTACCCGGGGCTGTGTGCACTGGGGGGAGGCCGGGCACAGGGAGGCTATGTGCATGGAGGCTGTGTGCACACAGGCAGGCCGGGCACAGGGAGGCTCTGTGTATGGAGGCTGTGTGCACACAGGCAGGCCGGGCACAGGGAGGCTGTGTGCACACGTGGGGGCTGTGTGCACACAGGCGGGCTGGACACACAGTCCTGCTGCGCTCATTTTGCGTTCTGGAACTGGTCAAGGTTTTTTTTCAGTGGCACCTTCCAAGGCGGCCGCGTCTTGTGAGCACTGAGCTCATGTGTTCAGAAGAACACGGTGCTGGAGTGTGAATCAGGGCCTGCGCGTGGAGGCTGCTCTCCCGCAGCCGTTTTGGGGTTGGTTCTTGTGAGACTGCGTCTGTCTCTCCACCGCGGTGGTTTCTGGCACATGGCCGCCTCATGCAGGCTTCCTGCTGTAGCGTGGCTGGTGACGCGCCTGCAGCACCCGGCTGCGTGTCCAGAAGGCTCTCGACCTTCCCTGAGCAGCATGGCCTCTATGTCCTGGCCTCTACATCCTGGCCTCTACCTGGGATGGGTCTCCACCGTTGCTGGGGTTACAGGAATAAGCCACCAGCACCCAGCTCTGAAGGATCATTTTTTGTTTCATATTAACCTGTGAGGATATTTAATGTATGTTTTAAACAAATTGAAATACATTTTTTTGCTTTTTGAACTATGTGAGGTTGGCTTTGGTCCTGAATGAAGTAATCCCTAGCCTCTCCTCCTGAGAGAGCCAGCCGTGCGGGGCCCGGGGTCTGTGGAGTCTGCGCTCAGCGCTGTAACCGTCCTTCCTTGTCCCGCCCCGTGTCCCGCTGACACTAGTTGAGCAGAGAGAATCTCTGAGTTCCTAAAGAGGCTCTGGAACTGGCGGGGCGGGCTGGAGAGGACGCCTCCATCAGCACGCCGCCTTCCGTCTCTGCTGCAGGTGCCTGGCTGAGCCGCTGATGACGTACAAGCTGCACCAGGACTTCATCCTGGCCGTCAGTGAGTACCACGCGCCGTGGGCCGCTGTGGGTGGGCTGGGGTGTGCGTGAACGCCGTGGGCCGCTGTGGATGGGCTGGGGTATGCGTGAACACCGTGGACCGCTGTGGATGGGCTGGGGTGTGCGTGAACACCGTGGGCCGCTGTGGATGGGCTGGGGTGTGCGTGAACACCGTGGACCGCTGTGGATGGGCTGGGGTGTGCGTGAACACCGTGGGCCGCTGTGGATGGGCTGGGGTGTGCGTGAATGCCGTGGACCGCTGTGGATGGGCTGGGGTGTGCGTGAATGCCGTGGACTGCCATGGGTGGGCTGGGGTGTGCGTGAATGCCATGGGCTGCTGTGGATGGGCTGGGGTGTGCGTGAATGCCGTGGACTGCCATGGGTGGGCTGGGGTGTGCGTGAATGCCGTGGGCTGCTGTGGATGGGCTGGGGTGTGCGTGAACGCCGTGGGCTGTTGTGGGTGGGCTGGGGTGTGCGTGAATGCCGTGGGCTGCTGTGGATGGGCTGGGGTGTGCGTGAACGCCGTGGGCTGTTGTGGGTGGGCTGGGGTGTGCGTGAATGCCGTGGACTGTTGTGAATGGGCTGGGGTGTGCGTGAATGCCGTGGACCACTGTGGATGGGCTGGGGTGTGCGTGAATGCCGTGGGCTGCTGTGGATGGGCTGGGGTATGCGTGAATGCCGTGGACCACTGTGGATGGGCTGGGGTGTGCGTGAATGCCGTGGACTGTTGTGAATGGGCTGGGGTGTGCGTGAATGCCGTGGACCACTGTGGATGGGCTGGGGTGTGCGTGAATGCCGTGGACTGCCATGGGTGGGCTGGGGTGTGCGTGAATGCCGTGGGCTGCTGTGGATGGGCTGGGGTGTGCGTGAACGCCGTGGGCTGTTGTGGGTGGGCTGGGGTGTGCGTGAATGCTGTGGGCTGCTGTGGATGGGCTGGGGTGTGCGTGGACACTGCTTGGTGCTGTGGATGGGCTGTGGACCGCCATGGGCAGGCTGTGGTGCCCGTGGACACTGTGTGCTGGCGTGGATGCTCCACCTGTTGCTCAAACACCATTGTCTGTGTTGTCGCAGCCCGCAGCAGGGCTTCTTAGCCAATACGGATCGTAGAGTAAACTAAATGTTTTTGTCACTTAGGAAGACAGAATCTGATGAAAACCAGACTGTCGGTTGACAGTCTGGTGCGATGAGAAAGAAGAGTGAAAATTCCAGTGTTGTTTGCTGTCGTGACTGATACCCGCTTCCTAGGGTTTTGTTGTTGTTTGTTTTTTTTACTTCACTTCCCAACTCTAAGCCCAGATCCCTTTATGCAGAGTTTGCTTTATAACAAGTGGGATTTTTCAATGCGAACTTTGGTTCTTCAGTTGTTCCGATGCAAATGGCAATCCCATTATTCATTACAGTGATATTTAGAATACATTGTCTGTCCAGGAATTCACCTGTTATATGACTCAAGGGGGAACTATGCCAAACTAGGTTCCTCAATGAAATTCAGTTCTTCTTTTTGTTTTTGGTTTTGTTTTTAAATACATCTCAGTGTAAAAGAAGACATTTGAAGACCTAGAAGTGTCACAATTCCTTGGCAGGGACGGACCCACAGCTGGGTCCCCGGACTCAAAGTTGGGAAGTGGTGTGTGTGTGTGTGTGTGTGTGTGTGTGTGTGTGTGTGTGTGTGCGTGTGTGTGTGTGTGTGTGTGTGTGTGTGTGTGTGTGTGTGTGTGTGTGTGTGTGTGTGTGTGTGTGTGTGTATCTTGTCTTCCATTCCCAGTTAGGTTTTCTTGGGGACATCTGGGTACCTCAGCCCTGACTTCACACAGTCTGGCCTTTTCCACACCCAGCAGATGAGGGAGCGCTCTGGTGTCTCGGGGAATGAAGACAGCCGCTCCGTGACGCGAGGCTTTGCGGGCTGAGGGACGCAGGCGAGGTTATGATGCCTGCAGTTAAAACAGCGTCTGCGACCTTTCTTCCCCACAGAGTCGGACGACCAGAACTACAGGGTGGAGGCCGTGCACGCCTTGGTACACAAACTGCCCGAGAAGAACAGAGAGATGCTGGACATCTTAATCAAGCACCTGGTCAAGTAATTCTCTGGCTTAGCTTGCTTACCTCTCCACGTGTTCACTCGCTAAGAGCTGCTGGTGTCTTCTTAAAACACGTGAAGCTGTCTAGAATACATCTTTGGGTGTTTGTGTGTAGCTTTACCGGCTTCTATTATGTGAATAGTCATACCCTTTGCAGTTGTTAAATAATGGTGAGATGGATAGCCATCGGGAAATGTGTGAGGAATCAGGGCTTCTTCACGCGTGTTGTGACGTGAGCGGTGTGTCTCCCCGCTTCGGTGAACAGGGAATGTCTTCTGTGCTGAAGTGTTCTCTCACTGTGCTCGCTTGTGGCTGTGGAGTAGTTAGTGATGTCCTTTGGGCAGGAGTGTAACCTTGTGCTCTGTGTGTGTGTGCAACTGCATGCTGCTTCCTCAGACATTACCTTCCAGCAGGCTAACGGATGTCAGTGGTTAGACAGAGATGTCCCAGCGAGGTACGTGCTTGATACCGTGTCCCATCTCCAGCCCCCTGAGCAGCTGAGCTGGCCGGCGGAGCCGCGGCGCCTGTCTCCGTGTGTTTTCAAGGCAGCCATCATGGCGGCTTCCGTGTGCTTGTGCAGCCTGGGGAGCTGCCGGGGACGTTTTAGAAGGAAGAGAGGCAGGAGGAGGAGGCTGGACGCCCCTCTGCCGGGCAGAGATGGGTTTGGTGGGCTCAGGGAAACCCTGGACTTGCATTTGGGAGACACCTCTCTGCCTGATGTGCATGACCTCGAGAGCTTCATAGGAGCTTTCTACATTCTTAACGTTATTGCTCCCCAGGCCATCCCTGAGGAGCGGAATTGGCCTCAGAACGTGAGTCCACGGAGCGTGTGCAGTGTGTTGGCGCTGTGCGGCCGCGCGCTGGCACGGAGCCCTGCCCTCAGCCCGGCGCCCCGCTGAGCCTGTCGCCTGTCCTCTCCCCCTAGGGTGTCGCTGCACAGCCAGCAGAACCTCATGACCGTCTCCAACCTGGGCGTCATATTCGGCCCCACCCTGATGAGAGCCCAGGAGGAGACAGTGGCCGCCATGATGAGCATCAAGTTCCAGAACATCGTGGTGGAGATCCTCATCGAGCACTACGAGAAGGTAGGCTGGGTTTCACGCCTCCGTTCACAGTGGGAGCCCTGCTTGAGCCCACCTCGGAGGAGGGCGGAGGGGCGCCCTGCAGACGGGGCGGGTCCTGACCCAGAACCCCAGTCCTGCGTGCGGGTGCTTAAAGCTATCGGTTCACCTGACTCGCACTCCTGGGACGTATGGAGCTATGGAAAAGAAAGCCTGTGAAGGAAGCGTCCTGTCACCCAAGGACTGTGTGTGTGTGTGTGTGTGTGTGTGTGTGTGCTCGTGCGTGTGCGTGTGTCAGCCAGCACTGTGGTTCTGAGGTTTCCGCGGTGTGGCTCTCGTGCTGACATTGTGTGTGTATGTGCATGCGCACATGCATGGTGTGTGCGTGCATGGTGTGTGCGTGTGTGTGCTTGTGTACTCGTGCATGTGCGTGTGTCAGCCAGCACTGTGGTTCTGAGGTCTCCGCGGTGTGGCTCTTGTGCTGACATTGTGTGTGTGTGTGCGCGCATGCGCATGCATGGTGTGTGTGTGCATGGCGTGTGCATGGTGTGTGTGTACATGGCGTGTGCGTGTGTGTGCTTGTGTACTCGTGCGTGTGCGTGTGTCAGCCAGCACTGTGGTTCTGAGGTCTCCGCGGTGTGGCTCTCCTGCTGACATTGCCATCGTCCCTGAGTCTGGCCCCGTCTCTCTTGTACAGATCTTCCACTCGGCCCCAGACCCGAACGTGCCTCTCCCCCAGCCCCAGCCTCGCTCCGGGTCCCGCAGGGCGCGCGCCATCTGCCTGTCCACTGGCCCTCGGAAGCCCCGGGGGCGGTACACGCCGTGCCTGGCCGAGCCCGACAGTAAGTGCAGCCACACCCCTCCCCCCCCCCGGGTTCCCTGGACCGCAAATCCACTGTTGCCACCAAGGGGGAGGAAGACGGGTCCCGGCGCCATTCAGCGCGGTAGGAATGGCCAGGTTTGGTCCTGTCGTCCAAGTGGTTCATAAGAAAACAGGAGAAAGTCAGTGAAAGTAGCCGTGGTCTCGCTTGCTGGCTCTCACGCTGAGTTCTCAGAGCCTGGCCTCGGGGTGTCGGGGAGGAAGGAAGGAAGGAGGTCCCCACCACGCATTCTCACGCGGGCAGCTCGCACCACGCCGTCTGCACACCGCGGCCTCCGCCCGCGCCTCCCTGCAGTCCTCACTTAACAAAACAGTCTGAGTGTGCGCGGGTGTGTGTGGCGGTGCTCCACGTCTGTCTCTGGCTCCTTGATGCAATTAAGAGTAGGAAGAAAATAAGCTTCACCAGACAGCCGGCCTCTTGTAGCTAGCTGTGCCCCTGTGGTGCCTGCGTGGAGGGGCGTGGAGGGGCGTGTGCGTGGAGGGGCGTGTGCGTGGAGGGGTGCGCGTGTGCGTGGAGGGGTGCGCGTGTGCGTGGAGGGGCGTGTGCGTGGAGGGGAGTGTGCGTGGAGGGGCGTGTGCGTGGAGGGGCGTGTGCGTGGAGGGGAGTGTGCGTGGAGGGGCGTGTGCGTGGAGGGGCGTGTGCGTGGAGGGGCGTGTGCATGTGCATGGAGGGGCGTGTGCGTGGAAGGGCGTGTGCGTGGAGGGGCGTGTGCATGGATCCAGGGGCGTGTGCGTGGAGGGGCGTGTGCGTGGAGGGGCGTGTGCGTGCAGGGGCGTGTGCGTGCAGGGGCGTGTGCGTGTGCGTGGAGGGGTGCGCGTGTGCATGGATCCAGAGGCGTGTGCGTGGAGGGGCGTGTGCGTGGAGGGGCGTGTGCGTGGAGGGGCGTGTGCGTGTGCGTGGAGGGGCGTGTGCGTGGAGGGGCGTGTGCGTGGAGGGGCGTGTGCGTGGAGGGGCGTGTGCGTGGAGGGGCGTGTGCGTGTGCATGGAGGGGTGTGTGCGTGTGCGTGGAGGGGTGCGCGTGTGCATGGATCCAGAGGCGTGTGCGTGGAGGGGCGTGTGCATGGAGGGGTGCGTGTGTGCATGGAGGGGTGCGTGTGTGCGTGGAGGGGCGTGTGCGTGGAGGGGCATGTGCGTGGAGGGGTGCGCGTGTGCGTGGAGGGGTGTGTGCGTGGAGGGGCGTGTGCGTGGAGGGGCGTGTGCATGGAGGGGTGCGCGTGTGCGTGGAGGGGCGTGTGCGTGGAGGGGCGTGTGCAAGGATCCAGGGGCGTGTGCAAGGATCCAGGGGCGTGTGCGTGGAGGGGCGTGTGCGTGGAGGGGTGCGCGTGTGCGTGGAGGGGCGTGTGCGTGGAGGGGCGTGTGCGTGGAGGGGCGTGTGCAAGGATCCAGGGGCGTGTGCGTGGAGGGGCGTGTGCGTGGAGGGGTGCGCGTGTGCATGGATCCAGGGGCGTGTGCGTGGAGGGGCGTGTGCGTGCATGGATCCAGAGGCGTGTGCGTGGAGGGGCGTGTGCGTGGAGGGGCGTGTGCATGGATCCAGGGGCGTGTGCATGGATCCAGGGGCGTGTGCGTGGAGGGGCGTGTGCATGGATCCAGGGGCGTGTGCGTGGAGGGGTGCGCGTGTGCATGGATCCAGGGGCGTGTGCGTGGAGGGGTGCGCGTGTGCATGGATCCAGGGGCGTGCGCGTGTGCATGGATCCAGGGGCGTGTGCGTGGAGGGGCGTGTGCGTGGAGGGGTGCGCGTGTGCATGGATCCAGGGGCGTGTGCGTGGAGGGCGTCTGTGAGGAGGGGCTGGTGTGCGTGGACCGCCTCCGTCTCTGGGGATGGGAAGGTGAAGGTGGGTGCCGGCCTCCGGTCCACCGAGTCCCGCGCCGTCCCCAGTGGGAGCCGCGTTTCCACCTCCGCACTGCTCGAGACACGCGGTCTCACCGGGGTCAGTGTGTGAACACCAGGCAGCGGTTCCGAGCTCTGGACAGAATCCTGCTTGAGCTCCCGTGCCTGTCTGCGGGCGTTCCGCAGGCCAGCCCTGGGCCACGCAGACCCGCGGGGTCCAGTTGGGTGTGGGGGAGGGGGGTTGGGGGGGAGATACAGGTGCAGGGAAGGCTGCGGCCAGCGTTCAGCGTTGTCTGTCTGCGTCCCGCCGCTCAGGTGACTCGTACAGCAGCAGCCCGGACAGCACGCCCATGGGCAGCATCGAGTCCCTGTCCTCCCACTCCTCCGAACAGAACAGCACGAGCAAGCCAGCCCCCTGCCCGCCCCGGGAGAAGCCCGGAGGGGTCCCCTGGATCGCCACCCCGTCGCCCTCCAGTGGGCAGAAGAGTCTGGGTCTCTGGACCACCAGCCCCGAATCGAGCTCTCGCGAAGACGCCGCCAAAACAGACGCCGAGTCGGACAGTCAGAGCGTGGCCTCGGTGGCCAGCCCGGGGGACGGCTCCCCACCCGTGGACTCCGTCAAGAAGGGCCCCTACGGGCTTCCGGGGCTCCGGAGAACCCCGGGCTGCTCTCTCCGGTCCGTCTCTGCAGCTGAGGGTAAGCAGCGCGGGCCCGGGCGGTGACCACCTGGGCGCCCGCCACGCCGCAGCAAGGCGAACGGCTGAAACGAAGGACATACGCTCTTCTGCTTGGCGCCTGAGCCTAGATCCTCCCGATCCTGTCACCCTCTGCCCGCCTCTGCCTCCCTGGAGGCGATGTCTTTGTAATTACTGTAGATTTAGATCTGCTGAGTGAGGGACGGCTGCACCCAAAGAACATTCTGTGCCTTCCCATTCAGCCCTGGAGGAAAATGCTTCCTTTGTGGTGCATGCGTACAGCGTTAGTGCTATTATTTTGTCTGTTCTCCTGGGCTTGCTTTTTAGGAAACAAGAGCTACAGCGGATCCGTTCAAAGCTTAACTTCTCTAGGCTCCAAGGAGTCACCCAAAGCCACACCAAACCCAGAGCTGCCCCCCAAAATGTTCAGGAGGCTAAGGCCAGACACGGCGTCCAGCAATGGCTACCAGAGGCCTGGCTCAGTGTAAGTGAGGACAGGTTTGCATTGCCCGTGTCCCCCGGGGGGACAGAGCGCCGTGCACCGACTCTGCAGACCACCGCACCCGTTCAGGGCGCCACGCACCGACTCTGCAGACCACCGCACCCGTTCAGGGCGCCGTGCACCGACTCTGCAGACCACCGCACCCGTTCAGGGCGCCGTGCACCGACTCTGCAGACCACCGCACCCGTTCAGGGCGCCACGCACCGACTCTGCAGACCACCGCACCCGTTCAGGGCTCGGCTTCTCAGGGGACAGGAGACGCGTAGGGCACCCGCAGTCAGGGGGACCTAGCCGCCCGCCCCTGTCACACTGACTCCATTCTCCCATTCTTCCCTCGCCTCCAGCTGGAAGCAGAGTGGGAAGAAAACCTTCCCCTCTGTTTCCTTGTTTTCTGAAGCAGAAAAGGGGTTCGAGGTATAAGGTCCTCAGGAAAGGACCCCGCAGCTCAAATCCCTCTCAACTGAAGTTTAAGGCACAGCTGGGCGGGGGGGGGGTCAGAAGGGGTACACCGGCTCCCTGCTCATCCTGTTTGGTTTGAATGTTCACGCTGAGGCGGTTGATTTTCTGGCCGACTTCATTTTTTTTAAATGAAGGTCATCTTTCTCAAACGTGGAAGCACGAAGATAACACGGAGTCATTCATAAAACCGCATTTCAATGCATTCACTTACTTTTCAGAGTGGCAGCAAAGGCGCAGCTGTTTGAGAACGCCGGCTCCGTGAGGGCGGCTTCCTCCGGGCGGTGAGTTCCCAGCAACCTTTACGCACAGCTGAGAAAGAAATGGCGACACGCCGCTGCATGCTGCCACTGGCCAGACACGTCCACCGGCCCCTGCCAGACGGCGTCCGGTCACAGGGCCCCCCCTCCCCCTCCCCCCTCCCCCTCCCCTCCCCCCTCCCCCTCCCCTCCCCCTCCCCCCCTCCCCTCCCCCCCCCCCCCCCCGCAGAGGAGGGGGAATGCAGCTTTCCTAAGAGGCAGACACCGCCAGCCCCTGCTGGCTTCAATGACAATGTTTGGGTTACAATTTTCAAAAGTAGGGTTTTTTGAACTTATAAAAGTTACATAAGTTTTTCTGGCATAGTCCTCAGGGATACGCATTCTTGAGAATGACTGCAGCATTGTAGAGATAGCTAATTTCCCCAGCCTGGGCGCTGGCGTTTCCTGGGGCGTCGGGCCCTGCGTGGAGGGTGGAATGGCAGGCTGCATCCTGTGCCGCTGCATTGAGCCTCTGCTTTAGCTCCCCCTGTCCCGCTGTCCCCCCGTCCCACTGTCCCCCTGTCCCCCCGTCCCCCTGTCCCCCTGTCCTGCTGTCCCACTGTCCCCGTCCCCCCGTCCCCCTGTCCCGCTGTCCCCCCGTCCCGCTGTGCCCCCGTCCCGCTGTCCCCCTGTCCAGTTCCCGGCCAATTCTTCCCATCTGCAGTGGGCCGTCGCTGTGCATTTGAGTAGGAGAAGGTCACAAAGGCTGACGTTTTCTAGCACTTGCTTTCTAGAGGAGGTACTGGAGTATTTGTTGTCAGAATGGCATGCGAGATACGAGAGAAGTTGAAGAATAAGCCTTGACTTTTTCCTTTTTTCTTCCTTTGGCTCCACTGGGGCATTTTTGAGCTTTGCCTGTCGGGCTAATTCAGTCCATGAAGAGAAGGAATTAGAGAAAAATTTAGGAATTGCTGTGTTTCTTACAGAAGTTATCCAACCAAAGAATTTTATCAACCTTGTAAAAGTATGCCACACTTTGTTAAATACTTACACAGTAAAACACATGTGCTGTTTGTTAAATACGTACCCATTACAACACACGTGCCGTTTGTTAAATACGTACATAATACGACACGTGTGCTGTTGGTTGAATACGTACCCATTACAGCACGTGTGCTGTTGGTTGAATACGTACCCATTACAGCACGTGTGCCGTTCATGGGAGGTAATGCTGGCCTGCGGCCCAAGCTCGGCTCCGCGCCTCACCATGCATCTGGGGCTTGTGCCTGGGTCGGTTGGTTTCTGCTTGTTGGCACTCCACAACGCCATCACTTTAACATCTGACCAAGGTGAAGACAGCCTTGCCGGTCCCACAGTGCCGGCTCCTTCTCATCTTCATCAGCTTCCTTTCTCTCGGGGCACAATGGAGCCCGAGCCCTGGCCAGCCAGAGCTCACTGCGATCTGAGAGTTAACCTTTCCCTCCGTCGGGCTCCACTAGATGGAGCCCTTCCATTAGGAAGCTCCACACGGTCTTGGGGAAAGTCTCAAGAGCATCCTTCCTGTGCTGATGGGAAATGGATTCCAGCACCACACACACACACGTGCGTGCCAAAATCTGAAGCCTGCCCAGTCCCTTCCGTGACCCGTGCACACCTTCCCACATGCCCCCTTGTCATCCTTGGGTCATGGATGCTTTGCGTCAGAGCGACAGCAGGAAATGAAGGCGCATTTTTTTCTGAATGTTTCAGTGTGATTGGTTGAGTCGGTGGGTGAGGAGCAAGGGGTCCGACAGGACTGCAATAAGAAAGACATTCCCAGAGCCTTAAGAAAACTGGCAGTGAATAAATTAGACGCTGGCATATAACGGACGTCGTAGGCTCAGCCACCCGCGGGCAGGCTCCCGTGCTGGCTCGGTCTAAATGCTCTGAGCTACCTGCTGGTGCGAGTGAGCTCCGCGTTCTGTGCTCAGGGTCCGGTTCTCCTTCAGCAGCTGAGCCACGGCGCTTGTGGACTGGCTCATGGCTTTTCAGAAGCTGCACACACACGGAGAGCGTGAACGCACGTGCGGTCAGGCGGGCCTGCTCGGGACCTGGCCTCAGTCACGGCTCAGAGTCACACCTTGGAGGTCTGTGTGCTCAGCACGTGGACAAGCATGTGTGTTCACTGTCTTGCCTGAGCGCGTGGGTGATGGAATCCACGGGCCTCGCCTCCCCCGCTCTTCTCCTTGGTCTTGGGGGCACGGCCGTGTGTCATGTTAGCTTGCCCTGTCCCCTGGCCGTTCACCCCTGCGTCCAGCCGGGATCAGCCAGTGTCTGTTGAAAACAGCCAGATCTATAAGAAAGTGTGGCTGATCCGCAGCACACACAGTGCTGTTAGGAAACGGTCGCCAGCCATTGAGGAGTCGGGCTGAGGACAAGCCTGCAGGACGCTGCTGTGGTTGGTCCACGGTGCCTGCGTGCCCTCCCACCTGCCCTCCTCCCGCCTGCCCCGCCTGCCCTCCTCCCGCCTGCCCTCCTCCCCCTGCCCTCCTCCCCCTGCCCTCCTCCCGCCTGCCCCGCCTGCCCTCCTCCCCCTGCCCTCCTCCCACCTGCCCTCCCGCGTGCCCTGCCTGCCCTCCTCCCGCCTGCCCTGCCTGCCCTCCTCCCACCTGCCCTGCCTGCCCTCCTCCCACCTGCCCTGCCTGCCCTCCTCCCGCCTGCCCTGCCTGCCCTCCTCCCGCCTGCCCTCCTCCCGCCTGTCCTCCTCCTGCCTGCCCTCCTCCCACATGCCCTGCCTGCCCTCCTCCCCCTGCCCTCCTCCCGCCTGCCCTGCCTGCCCTCCTCCCGCCTGTCCTCCTCCTGCCTGCCCTCCTCCCGCATGCCCTCCTTCCTCCTGCGTGCCCTCCTCCCACGTGCCCTCCCCCCGCCTGCCCTCCCCCGCCTGCCTCCTCCTTCCTCCTGCCCTCCTCCCACGTGCCCTCCCCCGCCTGCCCTCCCCCCGCCTGCCCTCCCCCGCCTGCCCCCCTCCTTCCTCCTGCCCTCCTCCCACGTGCCCTCCCCCCGCCTACCCTCTCCCCGCCTGCCCTCCTCCCCCTTCCTTCCCCCTGTGTGCCCTCCTTCCTCCCGCGTGCCCCCCTCCCGAGTGCCCTCCTCCTTCCCCCCGGGTGCCCTCCCGCATGCCCTCCTCCCGCATGCCCTCCTCCTTCCTCCCGCGTGTCCCCCTCCCGCGTGCCCTCCTCCCGCATGCCCTCCTCCCTCCCCCGCGTGCCCTCCCCCCGCGTGCCCTCCCCCCGCCTTCCCTCCCCCCGCATGCCCTCCTCCCACCTGCCCCCCTCCCACCTGCCCCCCTCCCACGTGCTCTCCGGCAGCCGGCTCTGTGGTCGCCGCCCGGCACGGAATCTCATGCTGTCCGGATCTGTGTGTTAGATATGACGATGGACATTTCCATCTTGGTTGGTAGCGTTCAAGGTGTAGAACTGTGTCTCAGCCCTCCCTCACCTGCCCCCTCTCCACGCTGTGGGGCCCTTTTATGCCTCATGTTTTCGATCAGATTGGCAGGTCTCCCACTCTGGCCTTCTCAGGCCTCGCATCTCCTGGCCGGGTCACGCGGCCGGGTCTAGGCGGAGTCGGCTCGGCTGCGAGCAGATCATTTCCCTAATGATGATGGGAGCAATGGCTCTGAGGATTGAGTGTCATTACCTCATTCTCCACGCGGCCAGAGGCAAGCTCTTCAAAACCCTTTTCAAGAGGCATTAGAGTCTTCTGATGAGAGACAATAGCTGACAGGTTATTTTCACCTGCTCTTCAGTCCGCGCCACAGGCAAAGAGGAGGCATTAGCACCTGGAGAGGAGGCTCGGCGTGGCCCAGAGCTGCATTAACTCATCCGGCCACGCGGCGCAGACACCGCACCGCGCACAGCTCTGTCAGGTCACGGGAACCGGTCGCCACAAACGGGGCAGCGCGGCCTGCTCTGTTGGGGCCGTGTGCAGCTGTGTCAGCTCTGTAGGGGTGCCCTCCCCCCGAAACGCCACCAGGAGCAGGCTTTCTGCCCAAACAGTATCCACTTGGGTTGCGTTTAAAGCATTGTGGCATAGAGTCTTGTAAGCAGTGCTACGGCGTTGGAAGTTGTTTCATTGTAGGTTGTTTCATTGTGTGTCTTAGTGACTCAGAGAAATGCGGTGCTGTTACTGGAGGAAGTTTTGAGGGTAGAAAATTCGGAAGTTTGAAAATATTTACATATTTTGAAAGAAACGGCTTTACCATCCTCGCTTAAAGTAAATGGTTGTATGTGGCTAGATTTCTGTCAAAACTCCCGTGATTTGGTGTTCAGGGGAAGTTGGGATCTGGTAGTGACCCAGAGGTCACACCGCTCCTGCCCGCCTGCCCGGCGCCCCCCCCGTCCCCCCTCCCCCCCCCCCCGCCGCCCCCGCCGCCCGCTGTCAGTCCTGTTTCTCTGACGCATACTGGGCCCTAGGCTGCCTCTAGAATCTCTAGAAGCTGAACACACGGGATGCCTCCGCCCACCCGAAGCGTGTCGGCCCACACCTGACCTCCCAGCTACTTAGGAGGCAGAGATCAGGAGGTTTGTAGTTCAAGACTGAGCCCGCAAGGTCAGTGTGGTGTTCAGGAAGCATGGGGGGGAGGGCTTGTGGGAGACCGGCCTGTGCGGCCAGTCTCAGCCGCCCACACTTCCTCCACGCGTGTGACACGCCAGCTGCCCCGCCACCACGACTGTTCTGTGTGGATGCGGCCGGGCCGGGCCGTGGTGTTTATCATGTCCCTGCTCTTTCAGGCAAGCCAGAGCCATGTACTCCTGCAAGGCCGAACACAGCCACGAGCTCTCCTTCCCTCAGGGGGCGCTCTTCTCCAACGGTGAGTGAAGCGCCACCCCCAGGGCGCGCCGGGCGGGCGGAGGGCCTGGAGGAGAAGCAGGGAGCCCAGGTCCTGCTCCTCACCCTGCGGCCTAAGCAAACCCATGGAATCCTCGCAGACGCCCTCCTCCCCCGCTGTGTGGTTGGTGTGTGTGTCTGTGTGTGTGTGCGTGTGTGTGTGTGTCTGTGTGTGTGTGCGTGTGTGTATGTCTGTGTCTGCGTGTGTGTGTGTGTGTGTCTGCGTGTGTGTGTCTGTGTGTGTGTCTGTGTGTGTCTGTGTGTGTGTGCGTGTCTGTGTGTGTCTGTGTGTGTGTGTGCGTGTGTGTGTGTGCGTGTGTGTGTCTGTGTGTCTGTCTATGTCTGTGTGTGTCTGTGTGTGTGTCTGTGTGTGTCTGTGTGTGTGTGTGTGTGTGTGTGTGTGTGTGTGTGGTCCCTGCCTCTCACCTGTGTGTGATGAATGTAAGCACAGCGCCTGCAGCAGCGCACACCGTGTGTGTGTGTGTTGCGTGGACATCGTGTGAGGATGTCTGTGTGCGCATTCCGGCCCCTCTGGCTTCCCAGCCCAGTTGGCAGCTGGCCCTCGCTGACGCCTCTCCTGCCTCTGCTTTGCCAGTGTACCCCTCCGTGGAACCCGGGTGGTTGAAAGCTACCTACGAAGGCAAGACGGGACTCGTCCCCGAGAACTACGTTGTCTTCCTCTAGTGCTGTCGCCGGTGCCGGCCGCATCTTCATGGTATCCATGGTAACGAGTAATAAGCGCGATGATTTCATCTGACACAGATAGGAGGACCGGCCCACGAAATGTAAACAGTCAATTTCTATCAAGTTCCACACCAGCAGACTGTGTAGCTCCGTTAATGGAAAAAGGAAAAAACAATATGTTTAGATCACAGCCATTCTTTTATGGCTTGTTCTCTGTCTTGTTTTTAATAACCTGCTTCTTTTTGATAATAAGTAATTCTCTCTGATGTTCCCTCCGTGACGCTTGTGCTCTCGGTTACTGCACCCATGTTCATCGTTACGTCCCCTAAAATCCGGAAGCCAGAACTCCGCTGCGTGGATTTTGAGCTCGGAACTCCCCGGCCTGGTAGTCTCTGGGGAAACTTGGAATCAGGACTTTAAAGAGTAATTTAAATCGTTCATTTCTTATTTGTCTGTAAAGAAGTACACTCCTTTTGTATGTGGTTGTTCTGCTGGTCCTGAACATTTCAAGGTGAGAGAAGTCTGTGTTCTGATGTGAGGTGTTCTGTTTGTTTCCAAGTCGACGGCGGGGGCCGCAGGTGGGCACCTGTGGCGTCGGAGAGCCAGGTGCTGGCGGCATGCTGGAAGCCGCAGGCCGGCCTCGCACAGCTGCTCTGGCTGGGCGGCGGCGGCTCCGCGGTCAGTGCCGAGACTGACGCCCTCCTCCAGAGTTCCCGTGAAACCATCTTCCTAACTGTGGGATTTCATACGGTTTCATGTTAAAACAGACATGCTGACGAGTCCTCCGTACACATCTGCCGGTAACGCCACGGTGACATCGCACGCGTGGACGCGGCGCGTGGGCGGGCGCTCAGCACGGAGTGCAGGGGCGCATCCTGGCTAACGGAGACACCCTTCCACACTCGTGACAGAGGCCGTTCGAAGGCAAGCCGGCCGTGTAGATCAGCCCTCGGTTAAGACGGAAAAAGCAATACGAAAGTGCAGGACGCTTGTATTTGTACCACAGAGTTGGACGTTGTGCTGTCCCCTCAGGAGTGACATCCAGACACGATTGTCTGTCTGCCATTCAGGTTCTTTCTTTCCTAGGAATTCACTGACTTTCTGAGGCGTGGAGTGGAGATGCATTTGCTACCCGTTGTACCTTGGGGACTGCTCACCCGCAGCCCTCCGTGTCAGTAATTCTAATATATGATTTCTGTAAGTCTGTGTGTGTGTGTCCTGGCCTTTGTCTTTCTCCAGAGCTTTCTCTCCTCCCCGGATGCTCGGGTAGCTGCTGTGGAAAACTCTCTATGTCTTTGAGTGTCTGCAATCCCAGTTCCTCCTATTTGGACTATTTCTAGATTGAGCACACACACCACTGTGGCCTAAGAGTTCTCGTGACTTAAATTTGAAAAATGTGTCAGGGTGAACTAGTCAAGTGTAATAGTGACAGACACGTCAGGAGGGCGGTCAGTGAATGAGTGAATGAGTGAACACATGAATGGAAATGTGAAATAATGTGAATGGAAATGTGGTGGTGGAGGTGTAAGTTAGGAAGGTCCTGGGAAGTGCTGATGCAAGTCTGTCCTTCCTCCTCCCTCCCGCGGTCAGCGTTTCCCTCTCATTTCAGTTCCACCTTAAGGCAGAGGTCGCTGTGTAGTTCACCTCTGCTTCTCCGGCATTTTCCAAAATCAAAACACTGTCAGTGAGGTCAATTGCCTCCGAGGAGTCTGCCCCGGCCCATCTAGTGTGGGTCGCGGGCTCAGTCCCAGGGACTTAGCAGCGAGACTCTGTTTCCCAGGACCACAGCACCTAGCCATCGTCAGCGTGGTCTTCCTCGGGTACGTGGCCTGGCCTTGGAGAGCGTGGGGCCTGGACAGGAGTGTCCGGTCTCACAGGACGCTGGCTGCGTGCTGGGCACGTGCTGCTGGCAGTCCAGGGGTCCCTTTCCTCATCAGTTCTGGAACAAGGCCACGATGGCGGGCCCCCGTGTCCTGAGCTCTGCGGGGAAATGGACGTCCTGAGGAGCAGAGCCCATGTTGATGGCTGAGGAGCAGAGCCCTGCCCCCGCCCAGCACTGCGGCACCGTGGGGCGGAAGGAGGCGGGAGGACTTCCAGCAGATGGCCGTGCCCTGCGGCGTCTCGGCACCCCCGGCAGACATCGATGAACCGACCGACCTTGTTCCCCAAGCCCCAGGATGCCAGCCGCGGCCCTGCAGCGGAGAGCTGCCGAAAGCTGAAGGCCGCAATCCCGGTGTCCTCCAACTCGGAGGCGAGCCTTTTACACGCAGGGAGTTTGGCAGGGAGGATGCCGGGGTTTAATTCAGAACCCTATTTATGCGCGGTTCAGGTACTGTAGTTCCTCTGTGAAACACGGCTTCTTTACAGGCAGCAACATGCCAGATTAATAAACATGGACACGGTTGTCACTAAGTTATTATAAGGGACTCTGTTTATTTTGTAATATGTGTGTTTATCTGTTCTCGTGTGTGTGTGTGTGTGTGTGTGTGTGTGTGTGTGTGTGTGTGTGTGTGCGTGTGCGCATTCACCAACGTGGGAAAAGCTCCTATCACTCAACGTGTATTGCTATGTTATCCCTGTTTGTTTACACTGTTATGAATTACTTTAAAAATAAATTTACGACACGCACACGTTAGTTGCGCGGCCTGTTGCGTTTCTGTGGTTGGGTCCCCGTATCTTGCGCCGCCTGTTGCGTTTCTGTGGTTGGGTCCCCGCCTCGCTTGCAGGCTGTGCAGCTCCAGCCGAGGCAGCGCTCTGGTCTGTCCTGGGCGCGGGGTCCGGTCACCCGGCTTGTGGCGAGCCTGGGGGAGCTGGGAGGCATGGGGGTGACCTCAGCAGGCACCACCACCCCTGCGCCCTGGCCATGCGGGACCCCCAGCCCGCGGCTCCCCGACAAGCCCCAGGGGCCAGGCCCGGCCGCGCGGGACCCCCAGCCCGCGGCTCCCCGACAAGCCCCAGGGGCCGGCCCCGGGCAGCACTGATTCGTGCGGCTGGACAGGGGGTGGACGCCTGGGGTCCCGAGGAGGGGCGGCCCGTGAGCCCCGCCACGTCCGTGGCAGCTCCAGCGACACCCCCCAAACCGAGGGGGGCTGCGGCACGGCCAGGCCCTGTGGAGACCTGCAGCATGGAATTGTGGGAGGAGACCCGAGGCAGCGTTAGCCACGGCGGCGTGGAGAGCGGGATGCGCGGAAGAATGCGCGGATGCAGAGGGAGGAGCTTTCCTCTCTTCACGACCCGGATCCTCGTCCTCGCGGTGCCTGCGGGGCCCCGGGTGAGTCACAGACCCCTCCCCGGCGTGCCGCTGTCACGTGATGAGCGGTGGCAGGCCGTGGAGGTGGCGCCGCCCACAGCTGGCCCCTCAGATGCACAGGGCCAGGGCGCCCGTCACCAATGCTGTGCTGCCGGCTCTGGCGCGTGTGTACCGTGGCCTCCGTGTTGGATGATGATGACGACGACGACGATGTGCAGTTACATAAGTCAGGTAAGGAGGACTTCTCTCCCCTTGCTCTCTCCCAGCGTTTCCCTCCCGTTCCTGCCCACCAGTTGTATAGTTCGTTTTCCACACAGTGTCCGGTGAGGACGCTGCAGCATTTGTCCACCTGGGTCCCCCCGTTGCTGCCGTCTTATTGCTTTACTAAGTGTATAACCATTTTAAATTTTGTCCTACTGTGTGCCTTTTTCTAAGCTTATTTGATTTTTTTTCTTTTTTTTTTTTTTTTTTTTTTTTGTCCTGGGGCTTGAACTCTGGGCCTGGGCGCTGTCCCCTCAGCTCTTCAGCTCAAGGCTGGTGCTCTACCGCTTGAGCTACAGCGCCACTTCTGGTTTTCTAGCGGGTTTATTGGAGATAAGAGTCTCACGAACTTTCCTGCCCAGGCTGGCTTTGAACCAGGATCCTCAGATCTCAGCCTCCTGAGTAGCTAGGATTACAGGCGTGAGCCACCGACGCCTAGCTTTTCTAAGCTTATTTGAATATTTGTGGGGGGTAACATTTCTATAAACATGGATTTGAGGAGTATACTTCAAATAAAGGATTCAGAGTGGGTGTGACTGCCCAGATGGAAGGTTTTCATTGAATTCTAGGTTGTTTTCCACTTGTAACAGTCCATCCTTACTGTACTGGAAAACAGCTCTGATGAATGAACTTTGGTGCTATGAAGTTTCTCATGGCCTCATACTGTTGTTATTTCTCCTGTATATTTGTATAAGATTGTGAACGTCCTTCGTACCCTTCATCGCTTGTCTACCGGGGAAAAGGCCACTTGGTTGGGCCACGCAGGAAGGCAGGGCCGACCAGATGAGGTTCTGCCCTACGTGATCTTATTCGTGAGTCTGCGACAGAGACACTGTTGCTGTACCCGTTTTGCAGATGAGAAAGCCAAGGCAGAGATGAAGTTGTGCTAGCCAGGAATAAATGGAATCACTTTCGCTGTAGAAACTTGTCAGTCAGATGGGCCAGTAAAATGGTCTCCTTGGCCAATCTGCAGTTGATTGGAAAGAAATAAGAAATTTGTATTTCACACAGGAGTTGTTGGCATCTGATTAGCGGGACTTGGAGAAGGAACTTGTCCCTGCTCATCCTTTGCCTCCAAGACTCCGTGTGACCCTCACACGCTATTTTATCTGCCTGTTGAATTCCTGCAATGAAACCAGTGCAGGCTCATCTGACACGGTGTTAACCGCTGTGCTCCGTCCGTCCTTCTTTAATGTTAAACAGTTGCCTCAGTCACTTCCAGGGCAGGAAACTGAGGCGCACACAGTGGGAAGGGGCCTGCGACCTCTTCCAGAAGACTCCTGAGTTCCCACAGCGTGTCTCTGAGCATCCGCATTGAGGTCACCGTCTTTGTGCGCTTCTTTCCGGCACTTGGCCATTTTCCGGGCCGGTGGGAGCGAGCCGAGGCGCTCTTGAGAACAAGAACGGGGTCCTTGCGTCCGTGCTCAGCGTGGGACTTAAGTTTGTCTTTGAGAACCAGCAGCCAGGCAGGGCTGAGGAGCCGGCCTTCCTAGAGGAACAGCCACGGCTGTGTCCTTGCTGGGCCCTGCAGCGGGGCTGAGCTCCGTGGAGACCCAGACTCTTCCCGGCCTCACACTGACGGAGGCGGGAGGTGGAGGGCTCCGGGTTTGGGGAAACGAGGGTGCGATGGCACGGTCCCGCTTCCATCTGCCCTGAGGTGAGAGGAGGGGCGGGCGGCGGGCATTTACACCCGCTGAGGCGTGTCCATAGCACACATCAGAGATGCCCGGGTCCCCCATGGTGTCCTGCTCGGGACTCTGCCCACGTGGGAACCACAGCTCCTGGGAAGGGACCAGGTGACCCTGAGAAAACACCTCGTCCCCAGTTGTTGGGCCTGCCGGGACGGGATGGCAAGTGTCAAGTCACCAAAGTCACCGTGCCCACAGCGCCAGGGCAGAGAGGGACTCGGGGGCCACAGGCATGCGTGAGCAGGCCTGTGTGTGAACAGGCGCACGCGTGTGTGTGTGCGTGCGTAAGCAAGCTGCAGCGCTAGGCTGGGGCCAGATAACCGGCAGCCCTGGCGCGGCCCAGGAGAGGAGACGGAAGGCCGCGCTGCCCTCCCCCAGCGCCGCCCGGCCGGTGGAGGCGGGAGAGGACGCTGCGTGGAAGTGGAATGGAGGGGCGGCACCCGACCCCGTGGACAGGGAGGGGCGGATGGCCTGTCCTCAGACAGACAGATGGTTCCCCACGTTTCAGCCGCTGGCTCTTCCTTCTCGACTCCCCGCTCCTTTGAGGGCTCATGAACTCCACATCCGCGGTGGAAATGGAACCGGTTGGGGTTTTTGTTGTTGTTATGTGAATGTTTCTTGGAAGATGGCGTCTGGGAAGGCTGTGGGGAAGCTGGGCTTGCTCCTTTAGTCTCGGCGCCTGCTGTCGGCCGTGGTGGCCTGGAGCGGTGGGACTGTGGAAGTTGGTGAGGTTTCGTATTTTCCTGATGAGGCGTTTGCAGTCTCTGCACAGAAGCAGCGTCGTTGGAGGTCTGGTCCTGCTTGGGCCCGGGCTCCGCTGTGAGTCTGCTCTTGTTCTGTCAGTGCTGCTAAGTGGCGCGTTCTGGAACATCGAGGGGTCATGATCACCCAGCGCCCCCTGTGGATTGCAACACCCTGAAAAATGTTCTCCTGTCTCCAAGATTACCTGTCTCCTACTCCATTCTCCGTGCTTCTGTGAGAGAATTTTCTAGCATGCCCATGTGAATTAGGTCGTGTTCTTAGGATAAAGAGCCGCGTGCCAGTGCTTAGCTCACTGATGGCCCTCGCCGCCCTGGCGTTCTGGACTGGGACTCGCGCTTGGACTGCGCCCAGCGCTCTGCCCGTCTGCCCGGTGTCTGCGTCCGCTTTGTGCACGTGGGATTCATTTGTCTGGAACACTCTCCACTTTCTGCCTCAGACAACACCAACCTTGTCTGCGTGCCCAGCGGGTCCTCGGCTTCCCTCAGACCCGTGCTTACCTCTGGGTCGCTGTGATCTGTGGGTTTCCCGGGATGCCTTTGGCTAGTCTTGGCTTTGGGGGTTTGTTTCCGTACATCGTCACGGCGCAGCTTCTGTCTGCATTCACCACGCACAAGGTGCAGAAGAGGGACCACGTCCCTTTGTTCCTTGTCTCCAGTCCCCCAGGAGCCAGGGCGTCACACGCAGGCTCTGACAGAGACCGTGGATCTTTTTCTGAAACCACACGGTGTTGGATTAGGACACGCCATTCGCAGGAGCCGTGCGCGAGCGTGTCTGAGCAGGTGTCTGTCTGTGGCTCGGGTCGGGCTGGCTACATCCCTAGTGCAGAGCGTGGGATCCCAGTGAAGGATTGTTCTGGCATGACTGTTGCTCGGTTTTGGAGAGAACACACCGGTTATGATGAAGGAGAGTCCTTCCAAAATACAGAAGGCTTTTATGTGCTTCGGTTCCGTTTGGTTTTTTTCAGACATCAGTGAAAAACATGTCTGGTTTTTTTCATTTTCTTTTTAAAAATGAAAATCTCTGTTCTTATTTTTTTTCTGTTGCCATGCACATCTCAAAAATGTTAAAATGCAGACTACTGAGGTCTAAGGGAGATAGGTTTTTTTTTAAACAAAAGTCATATGTTTTCATGTGAAGCTCTTTTTACCCTGGCTGTACCACGCTTAACACTGAAGACAATTCTGGGCAGGATTTTTACCCTATATTTGAGCAGCAGGGACCTACTCCTGGTTTAACAAGAACATGGCACATTTGTATTCATTCTTTTTCGTTTTTATTGTGAATTGGAAAGCCTTTAGAACAATAATAATAATGGTATTCATTATACCCTCAAATCTCTTGTTAAGAGCATCATTTAGGAAAGCTATGATAGGATCCCATTGATTATTTTGCTATAAAAATTAAATTTTGAATTTACCAAGATGAGCTGCAAAAAATATCAAATCAACTTCTAATAATTTATATGTCTTAATAATAGAACAAGAAAACAAAACATCTACAATTTAAAAGAAAAGCCTGGTAAATAGATAATTTAAAATGCAAACTTCTCTGGGGGGAAAAAGCATTTTCTATGGCAGAAAGCTTAAAGCCTGGCTTCAAAAGCGATAGACAAATCAGCACCTCTGGGCCCAAGTGTCTGTGTAACTGACATGAGAGAAACATATTTAAGTGGGTTTTATTTAAAATAATTTGTTTGGCAAGTTGGATACATCTGGAGTTGATCTATAAAGAGCAATTTCAAAGACAATAAAAAATAAGCTACAGTACATGTCCTGGAAGTTATTTATGGTGCTCGTTCACTGCGCGTCCCGCTCTGTGGCTGGGCGCGGTCACACTGCCTCCGGGGTCCGGGCAGCCTGGCGATACCTGCTCAGCTGCCTCAGCCGTTTCTCAGGAGTCCTTTGTCCCTGGCGGCTTTGCAGCAGCTTGGCAGGAAGGCCGCCCCCTGGTCTCCAGGAGAGGAAAAGCAAACAAACCTGTGCTTAACAATAAGGTCAGCGTGACACACAGCCCCAGAGCCAGTAAATCCAAACGAGGTTGACATTCTGGGACTCCTCCAGCTGCTCTGCAAGTTTCCAGGCTCCACAGCTGCTGGAAGCGTGGCCAGGCCTGGGCGCAGCCTCCCGCCGGCGCCCGAGCTCTGCCCCGCGGTGCTCTCCCCTCCCGGGCTGGGGGAGAGGGCCGAGGACTCCCTGCGCCAGCCAAGCAACTGCAGCTGCAACCCGCTGCCATTGTTTACCTTAGGCCCGTGCCCTGCACTTTGCATATCTGCAGGAGCAGAGCAGAGCAGAGATAAACCACTGACAGGAGCGACTCTCGGCTTGTTACTGCAGTCGAAGCCGCTCTACCTACCATCTGCTGCCTCGGCCTCCCCAGTGCTGGAACTACAGGTGTGAACTACTACGTTCAGCACTCAGGGCGTTCTGTTGTCCAGGTCACGTGTGGTGTCGGGGGGCTTCCTACTGAGTGAGAATACGGGGTGTGATCCGACCCACGCTCAGCTCTCTAGTCCCAGTTCCGTGGGGACACGCACTACGTGTGAACACTAGTCCTTGTTCCTTGGGGACACACACTAGGTGTGAACGCTAGTCCCAGTTCAGAGGGGACACACACTAGGTGTGAACGCTAGTCCCTGTTCCTTGGGGACATGCACTAGGTGTGAATGCTAGTCTGCCGCATGGGTGAAGAGTCCATTGCTTTGTTGCTTTTATTCCATTTTGGATTTAAGGTCCAGCAAACATGACACTAAATACATGGCAGCTGCTAGGGAGGGAGGGTGCTGACTGAGAAGCATTTCCCCATCCCTGACTGGAGGAGATGGGGACGGCTACAGGCCTGGGTGAGACACGTTTGGTTCGTTGAAGTCACTTAGGACCTGGTCCAGCAAGGGCCCAGAGTGTAGGATTTGGTGACTTTCACTCAAGCACCTCGGTATAGATTTTATTTAAAACCTAATAGCTGTGAGTACCCATACGTGTAGACACACACTTCGAGGATAACAAAGGTCTGCTTGCCGGGCTCTGGTATCAAACATCTACAATCCCAGCTACTCAGGAGGCTGAGATCTGAGGATCCCAGTTCAAAGCCAGCCAGGGCAGAAAAAGTCTGACTCTTATCTCCAATAAACTACTCAGAGAAAGCTGGAAGTGGTGCTGTGGCTCAAGTAGTAGAGTGCTAGCCTTGAGCACAAAGAAGCTCAGGGTCAGTGCCCAGGCCCTGAGTTCAAGCCCCAGGACCAGCAAAGAGAGAAAGACTGCTTCCTGAGCCCCGTGACCATTTCATTTCTCCAGGGGAATGTGGCTGTTGAATTACTGATACAAAAAATGAGATGTCTCTAAGTGTGAAAAACATTTTTTCAAGTTTTTAGTGCTTCTATGACTATAAGGTTTCGATGGTATTTAGTATTTCAAAGCTTCATGTTCTGTCTTGAAATCTGTGTAAAGGGTGAGCGGATCGGCTTTTCTCGGGCATACAGAGCAAATGCTGAGCGGATCGGCTTTTCTCAGGCAAATGCTGAGTGGATCGGCTTTTCTTGGGCATACAGAGCAATTGCTCCCAACCAGACTTGACCTCAGCCGACAGGCTGAGAAGTTATGGCAACAGGCCAACGCTCTGGTGACAGACCAGATCAATGCATGGCGAGATTTTATGATAGCCATCCTTGGGGTAGATGGGAAGATGAGTCTTGGGTTGATGGCTTTGTCATTACATGTGACCCTACTGTACTGTCTGCAGAGTTACTCCGCTATGAACATAATTTACGCCTGTAGTGTGTATGTAGCATGGCTTTCTAGAGGGGCTAAAGCTTAGTCTCCCATTCAAGATATCACAGAGATACTTGAAAAATGTCAAGATCAGTACTGCTGTTAGATATTCATAATGGAAGGATGACATTAGGCTCTTGAGAATTCTCATGAAACATGTCTCAAGCTCAACAGATTTGGGTCTTAGAGGAAATTAATCAAATACTTCTGTTCTTCCTTTTAAATCAGTCAACCAGATCAGAGCATTTAGTAATAGAAGAAAAGGAACTGGGTTCTCTAGATTCCTAGTTTCCCTGGAGCGTATGGCTCAGCAGTTTGATCAGATGATAGCTAGAACTTTGGCTTAAGGTAAGAGATCATTATGGTAGTTACTGTTTCAGGGTATCTGTAGCCTTGCTTTGTCTCCTTTCCTGTTGCTTGTGAGAGAGTTGGGCGAGGCTTAGTGAAGAGATTACAGGACTTTCTCCGTGTCGAGCCAGCAGGTCAGCAGCGGAGTCCAGTCCCGGTCAGCGCCTCCTTCAGTACCTCACTGTAGTGCTGAGTCCCTGAGCGGTTTCAGGGGATTGAAGAGGAATGTTTAAAGAAGAGATATACAATGGCACAGTTTTGTCCAATTAAAAAGCACCTTGCCTTGGAATAGTAAGAACCCAACTCATCTGGTACCTGACACGGAAGGCATAATTGCTTTGGGCTCAGCGCTGTTCAAACATTTGTAAGGAATAGACGATCCCATTCACTCAAGAGTGCATTTCAGTCACCACCAAGTATTTCCCGACACACAACTCACCTCCTTCTGTGACTTTAGAGAAACCCAGGCGGTGAGCGGCACAGGAGGAGGCCGGTGCTCACGCTCGCCCGGAGATGGAGCGAGAGGGCTAGAAGTCGGGGAAGGAGATGTAGAGAACAGGTACCTTAATTTCTTCATGTCATGTTCTTGGGGGATCGTTTTTTTTCTTCTTTAAACTTAGCCTTCAATATTAAGCCCTGGCGTGGAGACTGGAGACATCTACCTGAGGGACCAGGTAGACCCTCGAGAATCTGGAACATTCTTTTTTTGGGGGGGGGGGTCCCATTGTGGGGCCTGAACTCTGGGCCTGGGCGCTGTCCCTCAGCTCTTCAGCTCAAGGCTAGCGCTCTACCACTTGAGCCACTATGAGGTCACGAAGCCACAGGCTTATCCTGTGATGGCACATCCCAGTCCCTCAGAAGGAAGTGAGTCGGGAAAGTTATTTCTCACAGAACGCTGTGCTGATGAGAAGGAGTTCTACTATTAAATTACTGTTTAATTCAGGGTAATGAGAGCCGGGTCACGCCGGGATGAGATTTCCTTGTCTTCCCTGGAAGATGCTCGGCTGGGCTGGGAAGGGCCGAGGACCCTGGCTTGTGTCGCACGCCACGTGACCCGCCCTTCCCACTGACGGAAAATCCCCTTAACACTTGATTAGAGGACACTTTAAAAACTCTTTTATTAGGATAACATTTGTGGGCAAGAAAGGATAATTCACACCTTTTTAAATTAACAAAGATACACATCAGTATGATTCAAATGAATTACTGATATTTGACTGAAGACAATATTAATTTTAAAGTAGTATCCTTACACTGCAGCTCATCTATGTCAGTACGGTTATATGCAAGTGATCAAACCAGATGAAAATTCATAGACTCAACATTGATTGTCAGTACTTAACAAATATTGTGCGCTCTAACTTTCTTGAGTTTTGCCTTTCTTCAGCTCTAAATAATCAAAAGCTTATGTTTCTTTGTCCACAGTAGGTACTCCGTGTTTGCTGGATGAAAACAAGCAAGGAACATTTTTACATTGAGGTTTGCAACACAAAACGACTTTGGAGTATTTCAGTATAAGAACTGTATTTTTGGAGTTTTTCATGAGGAAAAAAATAATATTCCATTAGCCAGTTTTAAAATTTGGAACAGAAAACAGATTATTGTTCTTAAGGTATAAAACCTGTATTTCCCGTGTTCCGGCCACTGGAAAGCGACAGCTCAAGCACAGGAAGAAGATGGAGAATTGTAGGGCTGGGGTAAAGCTCGGCGGCAAAGTGCTTGCCTAGCAAGTGCAGCGTCCTGGATTTGATCCCCAGGGCCAACAAAGAGAAGACAAAAAACACAGTTAAAAAAATGAGAAGATGGGAAATGTGAAAGCGCTGAAGAGAAATGAAGACGGAGCTGCGGAGATGAGAGCCAAGACCGGAGACGCACGGCCTGAACACAGAGCTGCTGAGCGAAGGCAGCGAGCATGGCGGAGCCCTGCGCCCCAGCACGGGGCGGGCTGCCCGGGTGTCAGTCAACAAGCACAGCGCCCACCGCCCCACGAGGTGCCCCGCCCCGCAGCCGCGTGTGCACACACACTAGATGACCCCTGGGGGAAGAAGCCACTGGAAGGTGCGAGAAGGCTACAGAAAAGATGCACGGCCGAGACTTGAAGTCGGCTGCGCGGTGTGTGGAAATGGTGTCCGAAGGGGGGAAATTCTGGCAGACAGTCGATGGCGGGAGTTTGGCATGGCTGGATAGGAGTATATTAAGTTGAATAAATTAAAATACAATTTTGGAGGATGGAGCCAGGATAGGGCCCCATTTTTTTAAGGCAATGATACTTTTTTTAAGTTCACTCAAACATCAGGTAGCTGTGAGTGCTCGTACTGAAGCGGGCTTGTGGGTGAGGAAGCGGCGTGCTTTGATTCTCTTAGGAAGGGTGAAGCGAGGATGTGAACGTCCTTTGGCCCTGAAGAGGCCAACACCAGTGAAGGTGCGGCGTGCGAGCGGCATCTCCGGGCCGGCGGCGCTGCCCGGTCAGGAGGGGCGGCCTCCGTTCCGGCCAGCGGCCTCAGCACGGGCGCACCGCGGCCGGCGCTACAACCCAGGCGCGCGAGACGCTGGTTCCCCAGTGTATCTGCCACACAGGCCAGATAAAGCCAAGCCTGGAGCCCTGTTAACCGTAGTCTTGGAAGCCTTACAAGAACACAGTGTGGGGAACACCAGAGTTAACTCTTTTTTAAACTGAAGGACTTAACGTTCGCTTTTGCAGAGCGCCCTCACGTCACAGCACCTAGCAAGCTGCAGGTAATTTGCTGGCTGAGATTCGAGATTCATTAAGAAATTGGAAACTTTCATGGAAATTTTTTCTCTATGTTTTCAAAGTTTAATTTCCTCTTTAGCATCTACTAATCTGCACAAGGATATACATTTGTGAGATAACAAGGGTACATTTCTTTTAAAAACGGCATCTAATATTTTCTTTGAATTAAAAAAAATTAAGATGGGGCTGGGAAGGTGGCTCAGTGGTAGAGTGCTTGCCTTGCATGCATGAGGCCCTGAGTTCAATTCCTCAGCATCACATTAAGCAGAAAAAGCTGGAAGTGGTGCTGTGGCTCAAGTGGTAGAGCGCTAGCCTTGAGCTGAAGAGCTGAGGGACAGCGCCCAGGCCCAGACCAACAAAAAATAATAATAATATGTATCCATACCTAAGATGGATATAAACCATTTTAGGTATTCACTTGATATATATGTATTATGATGTAGGCATTGTTACACACAGATATGTGTGTATGGTGGCCATTTTAGATAAGGGCTGTCCAGTAACTTGCTGTAGAAAATTATGTCTATCTTCAGTTCAAATGGTGAAGTGAAATGTGTTTTATTTATGCCACTGTAATTGACTGTATTAAGCCACGGTCTGGAATTCCCTGAAGCAACTCTCTTAGACTTGGGTAATAGGCACTCAAGACATTTGAACCTGAGATTCACCTGTTGGAGAAAGAAAAGAGCATTTCCCTCCCTCCTTCCCTCCCTCCCTCCCTCTCCCTCCCTCCCTCCTTCGGCCTCCCTTGTCCCCCTTCTCTTCTTTGCTTTGGGAAGATGTTATTAATAGCTCTGACCAAAAGCATCCTCTAGGGGGAAGGCCATATCACACTAGTTTTAAAGAGGAGAGAATCAGGACGGGGTAAGTTTTCCACATGCCACAGGCAGTCAGGGGTTGCCTCTGCCATAGAACTGTAGACACCGTTTTCTATTCACATCATATTTGAGGATAATCCCTTCCCAAAAAAAGTTTAAAAACAAAACAAAAAACCTAGCAAGTCCCCAGGTGCATTGTCTCAATGATCTGCCCACATCCTTGGACCTCTGACCATGACAAATGAGCTGTGCGGGGAGCTAGCTCTGGTTTGGGAAACATCAGTTTCTATGATATTTTTTTAAGTCTGTCTACATTTTTTTTTGCATTAAAACTGCTGTAGAAAATCTAGTTAAAACATTAGATGTTCTAACTCTTGCTCATTCTTCCAAGTTCCAATTTGGAAATATAACCAGGGAGACAAAGGGATCGATGTGGAAGTAACGTATAATAACATTTTATTTAAAATGTAAAGGCTTTCTCCCCCTCTAACGGAGATCTGTTAGAAGCAAAAGTTAAAAATCTCCACCTAAACGATATATATGCATAATATATAGTTTGCTTCAACCATCAACTTTAGAATTTTATCAATCTTGTAAACTCTAAAAGAAAATATAGGTACACAAATACACTTTAAAAGTCCTAACTTTCCTTTACAAAAGAAAATTCGAATCTCACATTTTTTCCTCATAAATGTACACAGTATGATATGTTAGAAATGTAAGGCTTTCAGAAGGTTTCACAAAACCTCGGGACCATCCTCACCCTCGCCGCAGTGAAAGGACATGCCGCAGAATTTTCATTTCTTTTCCTTGGGAGGGAAAACGTGGCGGTCACTTTTTGTGAAAGAGGAGCGGCTTCACCATTCCCGCCAGGATCTTCGGTAACTGTGCCGCAATCACCTCTGACATCATCTCCGGGAACTCCACCGCCAGCGCCCGGGACTGGATAAACGTGTTTAGGCAGTACAGATGAAGCTGCTTGACCAGCTGCCGTTGGCAAGCGGGGAAAACACGGGAAGGAAAACAGTGAGTTCATGCGCTCTCCAGGCATAGCCTCTTTTTCTAACATTAGAATTAACTGGTCAAGAGGTTTCTTCCTCTACCAAATGAAAACTCTCCCACTGCCCTCCCACCAGAGAAACCTAGAACGATGATCTACACGCAGTGAAACAGCCCAGCAATACGAAAGATGTAAAGCAATGAACGTTGCCTGTATTTCCACAGGGTAGCCAAGTTGAATATTTTGGTGCATTTTTCAAGTTTTTTTTTAAAGATGTGTGGGCATGCACAAACACACAAACTACTGCACACATACATTCAAAACGCAGTTATTTCAGAAATTCTATTCGTTCATCACTTTTCATTCATATAACAATAGATTGACTATTATGTCCGTAACCCAACAGAATGAATCGCAATCTATTATTTTTGTCAAAGGAGTCCAACGTACTTAATTTCACAAGTCACACGGCACAGCCAGAACACCAAAAGAAGCGGCAGCAGAAACACCCACAGCTCTGTTCTCATCCCGGCTTCCCACACACAGCTACTCTGAATGATTTGGGGGTGTGGGCAGTGTTTTTGACACATATCTCTATCTCGAATGAATTTTTTGCCATACAGTTTTAGTATTGATACTACACGTTTATGTTAGGTTTGTCTTGTCCTTGATTCCCACTTCCTTTCTTATATGGCTTTATTTTGCAAGAGCTCTCTTACATGTTTTGTTTCCTCCACATTTATTGCCGTCATCGATAAATTCTGACAGCAATGCAAAAGTATCATCTATGTGTGTGAGTGTGTGTGTGTGTCTGCATACATACACACACATGTGTGCAATCCTGTTTGAACTTGGCCTGGGCACTGTTCTTGAGCTTCTTTTGCTCCATGTTACCACTCTACCACCTGAACCACACCGCCACTTCCAGCTTTTTTGGTAGTTTACATGGACCTCGTTGCCTGGGCTAACTTCTAACCAGGATCCCCAGATCTCAGCCTCCTGAGTAGCTAGGGTTACAGGCATGGGCCCCTGGCACCTGGCTCAAAGGTATCATCTTAACACAGTTACACTCACTGACATCTACCAGTTCCATTTCCCCCTTGATATATTTTATAGCTCCAATCTAGACTCAGGACAGTTTTGCCTGGCTCTTGTGCCAAAATATGATTTTGATTCTTCTTCCTCTAATTACTTCATTGTAACATCCTAAGGTAATTCTTGAAAAAGCCTGCATCTAAGAAAAGACTCTCAGGAGACTGCAAATAGGAAAACAGCGTTGCCATTATACTTGTGTGATGGTTTGGCTGAAGATTTTCTTTGCCATCACATTCTGTAGGCCTTGTCCCACTGTCTTCCAGCTTCCATTGTTGCTACTCAGAAGTCAAAAAGGATCTCCAAGTGCTAATAATTTGCATATGCTTTGTGCATGGTATATTCAAGGTATTCTTCTCACTCCTAGGATGCTGATGCATTGTAATAATGTTCTTTGGTTCAGTGGTGTGGTGCCTACAGCCCCAGTCCTTCCTCCACAATGGCTTTTTATTCTTTGGCATTGCTGGGATTTGAATTAAGGAACTTATACTGGTCAGGCTGAGCCACTGCCTCTGTCCCATGTTTTTACTTTAACTACTTTTGAGTATGGCTTCACATTTAGTTAGCCTCACGTGGTGATAAAATCAAGCATGGCTGGGGCTCTCTCTGTGTGCACCCAGCCCCCAACACCTTTTATTATTATATAGTTTCCTCGATTTTCTGCTGTTCTCTCTGCTGGAATTTTATTATTCATAGGACCATAGGACTCCAAGATTAATCCTCTAGACTTTGTATCTCTTTCTGATCTTCCGTGATTTGATCTTAAAATTATTTTCACTTCCTTTACATTTTGTACATCTTAATTATTTAAGTGTCTCTTCTGTATTTAATTGTGCCATTACTCTCTCTTTTTTTTTTTGAGTGTTTTTCTATTTTCCTTTCTTGGATACCATGCTATTCTTTACTTTTCTGAAGATCTTACAGATCTTATTCTGTTCTCTACTGGTGCTTTATCCTTCAAGTCACTTTTTATCCTTCTTATTTTTCTCTCTGCTTTTCATCTTAGAGGCTTTACTCAAATAGCTTGTAATCTTGACAGTCTGCTCATAATTCAAGCGTTAGGCCCTCGGAATTTGACCTGGTGAGTAGATAGCTTTTTATGTCTTGACTGTCATTTTAATGTGATTTCTGAACCCAACGGTAATAAAAGTCTGTATTCAATATGTCTTGACTAGCCACATATCTAACCACACATCTTCTTTTATTAATATAGTTAAGGTGTTGGGCACCTCTGGAGCTTTGCCATAGCAAAGGGGAAAGAAACCAAAAACAACCCAGAAGGAACTTAAAGAATTCAAATTCTTGCCTAGTTATTTCTTCAAGATAAAGCCTAAAAACAAATTTGGAAAGCATGCAGATTTTAGCTCTTGATACGTAGTTTCTGACTGCCTGTCGGCAGTTATTTGTCATTCCATCCATACTTTTGCTGTTAGTGTATATTCATGAACTTGTGTAATTTTAAATTTTTATTTTTTGCCAGTCTTGGGGCTTGAAATCAGGGCCTGGGCACTGTTCTGAGCTTTTGTGCTCAAGGCTAGAGCTCTACCTCTTGAGCCACAGCTCCACTTCAGTTTTGTTTTTTGTTTTTTGTTTTGAGTGGTTAATAGGGGTAAGAGTCTTACAGACTTTCCTGACCAGGGTTGGCTTCAAACCGAGATCTCAGATCTCAGCCTCCTAAATAGCTAGGTACCTGCCACCAGCGCCTGGCTATTTTTCTGATTTTGAAGCAGAAACACTTTGGACCATACTGTAGAAACTGTGCCCCAATTCCTGTGGATATTGCTCCTCAGCTGTACAGATACCAGGCAACAGGAGCATGTTTGGGCCCATCGAGCTGTGCGGTGCAAACACACTTAGAGCACGGGACTTGAAGAATACCGACCGAGCAGGTTTCACGTTGAACATGTGAAAGTGAGGGAAGGGCCGATGGTGTCCGGCACGGGGGTACTTACGTCGTGCAAGTTATCCAGGAGTTTTGTGAGCTGGTAGAAGCGCTGGGAGCTGGGCACCATGCCTTTCTGCCTCAAGCCGATGGCCTTGATCAGCTCCCGGATGTAGCTGGACCTCATTTCTTCAAACTGGCTCTGACTCCTCAGGCCTTCCAAAGGAACTGCAGCAAGGCAATTGCGAGTCACAGTGGTGTTAGACGTTTACCACACAGCAGGCTCAGCTAGATCTTGGGTTTCTCTGGGACATTTTACCCTTGTCCTGCGAAGCTCAGTGACTGGGCATTAGATGATTATCCCCAGAAGTTTATCACTTTTTTTGTGTGGATGCATTCTAAGTTTCTTCATCCCATTTTGTGATGCCTTCTTGCTAATATGGAAAGAAAGCTATGGGCTATTTAAATATCTCATATCCACCCACTTAGGTTTTTAAAAAAAATACTTGTTTTTAATCTGAGCAAAGACCTTTGTGTTTCTGATATATGAAAATGCCACTTTCAAAACTTTTCACTTCCAATCCTTGTGGTTCTCATTTCTGAATCACAATTTACGGATGCGCTCAACAGCTCCTGACATGAGAGGGTACCGGTGGTGGCGGGTACTCATGGTTGGTTTTCATGAGGATGTTGCTGAGCCAGATTAGGGGGTGAGTGAATGGCTTAGATTCTCTCCTCTAAAATCTCCGTGCTGCTCCTCAGATCTTAGGCACAACTCCTCACCCTGGGATCTTCACCACAGAATCCCTTCCACCTTTGTTTTTCTCCCAAACCTTCTAGTTCCTTCTGTTGTTCCCTTCTCCTTTTCTCCAGTAACTTTACTGCCCCATCCCTGACTTCCTTGCTGCACTTCTTAATTCGCTGCACTTAAAAAACAGAAAAGCAAAAAACCTGCAACCTTATGTGAACTTCCTCTGCAGTGATAACCAGCTGGTGGACAGCAAAGTCACACAGCTGCTGGATTTAAGACCTTGACCCTTAGCAGTATTTCTGTAATGAAGTGCACTTAGTTTAAAGGCAACAATATGTGCTTAGCAAAGAGAAATACACTAAAAAAAATTTTAAGCCTATGTATTATATGCACCCTAATGCATCCTTGAATTCCACTCTTCTTGCTAAGAAAGGCTACTCATACACATGAAGGAAAACCTAAGCTTTGGGCTTTGAATTTTTAATTGCTGAGGTCCGGAATGGAAGGGGCTCTCTGGAGGAAAGTACGGCAACAGGAAATGTTTGCTCATTTTAAAAGATAATTCCAGGTGTGGTGGCACACACCTTTAATCTTATCCCTCAAGAGGCTGAAGCAGTAGGATCACAAGGTTCAGGTCTGCCTGGGCTACAGAGTGATACCCTGTCTTTAAAGCAAAAAAGCATGATTTCCCTGTCTGTACGTCTACACGTATGTGCATGTACCTCTGATCTCTTCCCTCAATTATCTCTTCAAAACGTGGACACCTCTTTTAGGTTTCCAAACAATGCCCACATTTCCCTCACTGATAAACATGAACAATAACTTTTCCCTGAATTATTTTTCTTAACACTTTCTTAATCAAAGCCTTGCCCAAGGTTTTGGTGTCACTTTGGAGGGATTAGCGGTAAGAAGCCACCTCTTCCTGGAGCTCTGTGTGATCGTTCTTATTGACAAATAGGGAGCTGAACTTGGTAGTTATCTATTTCTCCTTTGCCAGCTTCCCGCTGTACATACACTTACTTACCCTTTGGGATGGGGAAAGAATCTGTTTCTCCGTGACTCACAGGGATTTGCGGGAAGGGCTGCTGGATCTCATGTGTATGCCCCGCCTCCTCCTGTGTGTGCTCCCCGCGTGGCGGGGGTGACAGTTGTGTGTCACCATGCGCAGCCTGGGGTTGGCGGGGATGGGGTCTGGAGAGCTGGCTTTGGTGCTAGCTTTGAGTGGCCTTCCTCACCATCTCCCCTCCCGCCCAGCGTCTAGAGCGGGACCCCCATCCCCTCCCGCCCAGCGTCTAGAGCGGGTCCCCCATCCCCTCCCGCCCAGCGTCGAGGTCGTGTCCGTTTCCGCGTCACGCGTGCTCGCTCACTTGTGTTCAGCAGCAGCAGCACTTTCATGCAGAGGAACTCCTCGTGGCTGACCTGCAGCTTGACGAACTCCTGGGGGATCTGCCACATGGTGAGGCACAGGGAATAGAGCGACGACTCCTTCATGCGCTGCCTTGCCGCGCGAGCACGCGGGGGAGAAAGCCACAGGAAACCACGTCTCAGCCAGCGGAGAGACTTTGCTCAGCACTGCTCGGGGGCTGAGGGGTCTGCTGTCACTAGGAAGCAAGCTCGGCATTCGGAATTTCGGGTATCTTTCATGTATTCCACTGTGTGGCACTAATGATGGAGGCCACGGATTGTGAAAGTTGGAGCAGAGGCGCAGGAGGTGACAGTGAAGAGGAAGATAGAGGTGCAGGAGGTGAGTGGAGATGAAGATGGCGGCAGAGTTGCAGAGGTGACAGTGGAGAGGAAGGACGTACTTATTCACTCATGTGTCCCTGGCAACACACGTGCACGGATGTGTGTAACTGTGTGTGCACGCATCTGCACAGGCCCGTGGGTGAACGGCTTCCGGTGCCCTGCACAGGGAGGGGGTTCCGGCGGCATGCAAGAGCACAGAGGACAAGCAAGCCCCAAGTGACCAGCAAGGCTCTGGCGCCGGAGGAGCGTGGCCTCGGGGTGGTGGCCTTGGGGTGGCGGCCTCGGGGTGGCGGCCTCCGGGCAGCTAGGATTCTTGAAACATTTTGGAAGTAAGCCGCCGGTCTGGTTTCCTGCAGGAGGGCATTCAGTGCTTTTGCTTTTTGAAGGTAAGTCAATACTTCAAGCAAAGCCATCTCTAATTTATTTCATTATTTCATTAATACCAACGCCTAAAACTAAACTTGGTAAAGAAAGCATTTAATGTTGTGCTCAGGGTATTGAGACATTTTTTTTTTCTGTGCCAAACCTGGGGCTTGACCTCTCAGGACCAGAGCTTGAACTCTGTCCCGGAGCTTTTTTGGCTCAAAGCTAGTGCTCTACCAGTTGAGCCACAGCTCTACTTTTTGGCTTATTTTTGATGATTAATTAGAGATCAGAGCCTCAGACTTTCCTGCGCAGGCTTTAAACTGTGCTGCTCAGATCTCAGCCTCCTGAGCAGCTGGGATGACAGGCGTGAGCCACCAGCACGCGCTTTCAGTGTATATCTTGCTATGTTTTTGAAGAATGAGAGATCTCAGACCACTTCCGACCACAGTGCACATTGGAAGGAGAGGAACAGCTATGGTCGCAGATTCCTGGGGAGGCTCTGGGTGGAGCGTGAGGTGCGTGAAGATGGCAGGTCATACTGAGGGGCCTTTGGAAAGTTCCACCACTAAGGATGCCCAGCGTGCGAGTGCTGACCACCGACTGGAGGGAGCCCTGGCACGCCCCGGCACGCCCCCCATGCTGCTAGTGAGCCCCAGCATGCCCCCCATGCTGCTAGTGAGCCCCGGCACACCCCAGTACTGCCAGCGTGAGCCCCGGCACGCCCCCGTGCTGCCAGCGTGGGCCCGGCACGCCCCAGTACTGCCAGCGTGAGCCCCGGCACGCCCCCGTGCTGCCAGCGTGGGCCCGGCACGCCCCAGTACTGCCAGCGTGAGCCCCGGCACGCCCCCGTGCTGCCAGCGTGGGCCCGGAGCCCACAAGGCACTACTCACTCATTCAGGATCAGGTCCGGCGCGAAGTAGAGCATCTGCCCGCTGACGTGCTTGTAGGACCGCCAGCCCAGCCCAAACACCATGAGGCTCATCCACGAGTACTGGATCAGCGTGATCTGGTCGTCGATGTGCAAGTTCCGGAAACCTGCGGGATCACTGAAGGATTAATTCAGGCCATGCACCCATCAGTCCCTTGTTCGCCCACACGGCTGGGACTCGGTGGTGGCAGCTGTAAGAAAGGCCGTGTTTGCTCTCCCCAGAATCAGGAGACGTTCATCAGCAGGGCGGCCCGAACGCGGAGCCCAGCGGCACCTGGGAATCTGTTTGGTGATTCCGCCGCCCCTCCCCCCTCCCTCATGCAACACCCCTTCACCGAGACCTGCGCGTGTGCACTGGGGGTAGGAAGATGACACACACGAAACCAATCCGCGGAAGAGACGCACGCACAATGACTAGAAGGCACAATGACTAGAAGACGGGGCACGGGCGCTGGAAGGTAACCGCTTTTTAGCCGTCGTTGTTCAGCTAGGTTTCAGTGCTGCTGCCCAACAGTGGCCTCAGGCCGCCGCAGGCTCCACTGGGATGTCGGGCAGGCACCTCCGTCCTGGCCTTGCTGTGGGGTCTGTTAACTTTTTGCCTGTGGTGACCTTGAACTGCAATCCTCCTAATCTTGGCCTCCCAAGTAGCTGGGATTACAAGCATGAGCTACTGTACCAGGCCTACTTTCGCTCACTCTTATGTCCTTCAAAAGAAAGTACTTTACAGTATTTAAGTGTCTGACACAATTTATTCAGTGTTTTTTTCACGCTGCCTTTTAATCTCTTACTAGTTTGAAATTTTTAATTTAATTGTTCTTTATTTGAAAATAGACTGTTTATATTTACATTCACTTTGTACTCTGTCTTTTTTCTTTTCCGGTTTTTGTTTGTTTTGTCAGGCCCAGGGTTTAATCTCAGGGCCTGGGTGCTGTCCCTGAACTTCTTTTGCTCAAGGTTAGAACTCTACCACTTGAGCCACAGTGCCACATCTAGCATTTCCTGAGTAGTTTATTGGAGATAAGAAGCTCATGGATTTTTCTGTCCAGGTTGGCTTTGAGTCATGATCCTCAGATCTCAGCCTCCTGACTCCCTAGGAGTGCGGCCATGAGTCACCAGTGCTTTTCTGTTTTCGCATTCTAGGACTGTTAATGACATGAAACAGAGGAATGCTTGTAACATAAAGGACAATTTTTAACATATAAAAAACAGTTACCAATATTGCTAACAAGAAGTATATTTCTAGGCTGGGAAGGTGGCTTAGTGGTAGAGTGCTTGCCTGGCATGCATGAAGCCCTGGGTTCGATTCCTCAGTACCAAATACACAGACAAAAAACAGTAGTACCACTGTGGCTCAAGTGGTAGAGCTGTAGCCTTGAGCAAAAGAAACTCAGGGACAGTGCCCAGGCCCTGAGTGCAAGCCCTAGGACTGAGGACTGGCAACACACGCACACGCACACGTGCACGTGCATACACACACACAGAAGTCTGTTTCCATCTGACAGACAAAACTCAGAAAATCCCTCTCCTTAGCTCCTAGCAGCCTTCCCTGTGATAAACAGCTGTACGGTGTCCCGGGGCTTCCACACCTGTGCTGAAGTGCAGTGTCCGCACGCACTGTGATCGCATCCCGTTATTTTATACTTAACGAAGGAACACTGAGGACAGATTCCCATGGTGATAATCAGGAAAATTCAGAGGATGTGAGAAGAAAATGGAGCACCTTCACACAGAGATGCAGCAGATGACCATGAATTGTACTTAGTGACTAGTATGAAAAATACCCTTATATCTGAAGTGATTTGACCTGATAATTCCAGAAAGAAAACTTTGGTAAGAAGCTGCCTGGTTCTCAATGCTTTTAAAAAGTGTAAAGAACATACAGGAGAGGAGATTCACCGTGAGCTGCGCTTGCTTCAGGGGTGGGGATAAAGAATGCAGGATGGGGCCCTGCAGGTGGTCACGCCTGTCATCCCAGCTACTCAGGAGGCTGAGATCTGAGGATTGCAGTTCAAAGCCAGCCCAGGCAGGAAAGTCCAGGAGACTCTTATCTCCAACTAACCACCAGAAAACCAGAAGTGGCACTTTGGCTCAAGGGGTAGAGAGCTAGCCTAGAACAAAAAAACTCAGGGACAGTGTCCAGGCCTTGAGTTCAAGCCTCATGACAGACCAAAAGAAAAAAAAAAAAAATATATATATATATATATACATACTCATACATGCTCCCCCAAAAGCAAAATGTCAGAGAGTGTAAACAAGGACAGAGCGTCATATATAACACTGTTTATATGTATTATATAACTAGATGATATATGAAATCAGCAGCTTCTGACACATAATGTGGGATCTCATACAAGCATGGATCTTGAAGGCTGTAGAAAGTTCTGATACCCGGCTGGGAAGGTGGCTCAGTGGTAGAGTGCTTGTCTTGCATGCATGAGGCCCTGGGTTCAATTCCTCAGTGCCACATAACCAGAAAAAGCCACAAGTGGCGCTGTGGCTCAAGTGGTAGAGTGCTAGCCTTGAGCTGAAGAGCTGAGGGACAGCGCCCAGGCCCCACGACCGGACCCAAAAAAAAAAAAAAAAAGAAAAGTTCTGATACCATTCTGTGGTCTCCAACGTACGTTTACTAACAGGGATAGGATGCTTTAATGACCTAAGGCAACAGCCCTTACAATAGAAACTTCCCTATCAGTCCTGTACTTAAAAGTTGCTTGTTTTTTGTCTTTTGGACAGGTCTCATTATGTAGCCCAGGCTGGCCTTGAACCCATGAGCCTCCTGCCTCCATCTTCTCCAGCGCGCTGGGAGTCCAAGCGTCCACTACCCTGCCTGTGCTGAGCCGCCCCTCAGCACCCAGTGACGGGCGTGACGCCGGGCGCACAGATAACAGAGACGCCCGTGGCCGCGAGGTGGACAGAAAGCAGAGCACAGCACGACCAGTCCGGCTGACAAGTGCAGCAGAGACGTGGAAGGACCAGGGAAGGTTCTGGAAGACCATCCAGAGTGAGTAGGGGAAGACGCTGGGAATGAGGGGGCTCCGGCAGGGGAAGCAGCGTGGGGGGAGGCGCGTGGGGGGAGCTGTGGAGGCCCCACAGAGGTGGGGGGAGGGCGCGGGGGCACACACAGAGGCGTGGGGGGAGGGCGCGGGGGGTCCACAGAGGCGTGGGGGGAGGGCGCGGGGGGCACACAGAGGCGTGGGGGGAGGGCACGGGGGCACACAGAGGCGTGGGGGGAGGGCGTGGGGGGGCACACAGAGGCGTGGGGGGAGGGCGCGGGGGGCACACAGAGGCGTGGGGGGAGGGCGCGGGGGGCACACAGAGGCGTGGGGGGAGGGCACGGGGGGGCCCACAGAGGCGTGGGGGGAGGGCACGGGGGGCACACAGAGGCGTGGGGGGAGGGCACGGGGGGCACACAGAGGTGTGGGGGGAGCTGTGGAGGCCCCACAGAGGTGGGGGGAGGGCGCGGGGGGACACACAGAGGCGTGGGGGGAGGGCACGGGGGGGGCACAGAGGCGTGGCGGGAGGGAGTGGGGGGGCACACAGAGGTGGGAGGAGGGAGTGGGGGGGGGCACAGAGGCGTGGGGGGAGGGCGCGGGGGGGGCACACAGAGGTGGGAGGAGGGAGTGGGGGGGGGCACAGAGGCGTGGGGGGAGGGCGTGGGGGGAGGGCGTGGGGGGTCCACAGAGGCATGTGGGGAGGGCGTGGGGGGGCACAGAGGCGTGGGGGGAGGGCGCGGGGGGGGGCACACAGGCGTGGGGGGAGGGCGCGGGGGGGCCCACAGAGGCGTGGGGGGAGGGCGGGGGGGGGCACAGGGCATCCTGCACAGGCAGCCCCTGGGCGCTGCACTCGGAGGCGCAGAGGCAGAGACCCAGCTCTCACCCCGAGCAGCCTCACCTGACGTCATCAGCGAACGCCAGAACAGTTCTCTGTGTGCAAACACGATTCCCAGATGCCAGACACACTGCGTCTGACACGTCCACGCCAGGAGCCCGGCCTCGCGGCTGACACGTCCACGCCAGGAGCCCGGCCTCACGGCTGACACGTCCACACCAGGACCCCCGGCCTCGGGGCTGACATGTCCACGCCATGAGCCCCGGCCTCGCGGCTGGCACATCCACACCAGGACCCCCGGCCTCGCAGCTGACACGTCCACACCAGGACCCCCGGCCTCGCGGCTGGCACATCCACACCAGGACCCCCGGCCTCGCAGCTGACACGTCCACACCAGGACCCCCGGCCTCGCGGCTGACACGTCCACGCCAGGAGCCCCGGCCTTGCGGCTGACACGTCCACACCAGGACCCCCGGCCTCGCGGCTGACACGTCCACGCCAGGAGCCCAGCCTCGGGCGTGGCACTCTCCCCGCATGGTGCAATGGTTAGGTCTTGCACACTGCTGGCGTCTAATAGCGGGTGGCTGGCTGGCTCAGGGAGCAGGAACTGTGGCTTTGGTTCACGTCAGCCGACAGGATTTTGGGATAGCTAATGACACGTGTTCCTCCCGGGCCTTTCTCAGAGGCCAAAATTGTCACTGGAGCTCAGGGACCATTGCGTCAATGACTCATGCAGTCTGAGGAAGAAGCATGGCTCCACAGGAGCTCAGGCCACACCGCCCATGGTGATGCCACGGGAGCTCAGGCCACGCCGCCCGTGGTGACGCCACAGGAGCTCAGGCCACACCACCTGTGGGCAATGCCAAGCTTCCCTGTTCTACTGAATGGATGCGCCCCGTGTGCACCCATGTTGTTCTGTAAGGATACACATAAATTACATTTTGCAACATAAAAAAAAGCTGCCACCCAAATTCAATGTAAAAATTTTCTTTCTTTCTTAAGGTTACATGAGAGTCAAAAAAAATCTGAACTTATAACTGTGTTTAAAAGCTGAGCTTGGATGCACAGTGAATAAAATACCTTCTTAATTGCATATTGTCTACTCTTAAGCAAGAAAGAACCTCCAAAATGCAAACAAAAGGGATGTGACCAAAATCAACAAAGAAATCACTATTTCTAAATAAGAGAAAGCCTAGAAAATTAAAAACACATTTTTTAAAATAGCATAATTTATCAATGCTGTTATGACATTTTGCTTAGTAAAGGTCTATCAAATTTAATAACCCCTCACAGCAAGTTTTAAATATTCAGAACTTCTCTAATAGAAAGAAAATTACCTGTCTAAGGTCTTTTAACTAGAATAAAGATGATAAGGACTGGGCATTTTGGATTTTTCTGTAAAATTACTTCATCTCCATTAGAATACTGGATTTCATTAACTTGGCGCAATGCTTATTTTTTAAAAAAGATTCAATAAACAGGAATCTATTTTTCTGTTTTGTATAACCTTGAATGTTCAATTAAATTATAATTCATCTATTATATTCCAAACCTTTCAAGGAAAACGAATAATAACCAAGAAATGTATTAAGGCAAATTGGACAGGAATTCTTTTTATAAAAAAAAAAATCATTGAATTTACTTGGTGACCAAAAAGACATAATACATTTAATTCTTGATCAGATATTAGAAAAATAAATTGGTCTCCAGAAAGTATAAGGATATTACGGATGCAAAGAGAATGTGATTTTTTTGGAGAAAATACAAGGGGGGAGGGTTGTATTTCTAAGTACCAGCTCAATGCCCCTCCCTCACCTCACTGTCCTGAGATGTGACCAGGAGTGTCATCCTGTAACTCCTCAACCACCTCACTCCCGGAGAGCCGCGCCCAGGGAAGCCAGCGCAGCACACCCCCCAAGACGAGGGAAGTGCGCCCCTGGCAATCACAGGCCAAATCCCCGTTGCTGGGAGTAAATCATAGGAAATAATGAACCAGAGGTTCACTTGGCCACCTCCAGATGACTGACTTAGGCTTAGGGATTCTGGTTCTTCACTGACCTTGGAAGCCTCACTGTGCTCTGAGTGCAGTTAGGGTCTGTCAGGTGAGTGGGTTTTATTTCACACCGCATGGGACCACCACCACGGGAGGGCACTCTCAATCACAGTCTGTCCACCTCCGGGCTCATTACCTGGCAGGGACTTGGACCACTTGACCACGGACAGCAGCTGCCTCTCGCCCAGCTGGTTCAGGCTGGTCAGCAGGGAGCTGGAGGTATCCGGCTTTGTGTTGTCGTGTCCCGCATAGACCACCTCGGGCTCGATGCTCATGAGCAGGTTGATGAGGGACGGCATCAGCTGGACCTCCTGGCTTGGTGAGAAGGTGATCCTCTGGCCCAGCGCCGGGCCTTCGCTCGGGAGGCCCACGGACTGAGGAAGCGCCACGCCGTCCAGGGCACGGACCACCCGGACCTTATTGAACTTTTTGAACTTACGACCTAGAGAAGAAAAGGGGAGAGAAAGAACACGGAGGCCAGGTGAGCGCCGAACACCTCCCCGAGTGCCGTTTTTGTTAAGCCTCAAGATCATAGCAGTATAGATCATCACACCAAGGACATGAGATAAATCCCGCATGGTAGCCTTGGGCTTGGATGAGAAGTAACAGTGCTGGGCGTGAGCGGGGTCAGGAGGCTCTGCGGGAAGAGACAGCGCCCGAAGCCAGAGCTCCGCACCCACCACACAGACAAGATCGCCTCCCAGAGCTGACGCGGTGGCCTCCCCGAGACAATTGCGGAGTCCTCAATTACGCTGCATTAAGAATACGCATAGATATGAAACCGTATAACATCTTTTTTTTTTTACAGTCTCGCAAGTTCCTAGATTCCGTGAAACCGGTCTTTGAATCACAATAAGGACAAAAGCAAGGAGTCGTCTTGCGGTGGGGGAGAGGCTGCAGCCCGTGGTCCGTGCTGGGGGATGTTTGTATTCCTAGACATTTCTGGGATTTCTCGTCCCATGAATTCTCGCGTTAGGAAGGAAATGGCTGGAGCCGCTGAGTGGAATTTGCCTTTTGAGGATGGAGGCAGGAGACCAGGGCTCTCCCCAAGAGCGCTCCTCACAGCCGCTGTTCACAGGGTGCACAGCCCGGCAGGAAGGTCACCTGGGTTTCAGTCGCGTGGTGGTGCGTCAGGAATGAGCGGTTGGTCCACTGGAAGGAGGCCTGCTCACGCTGACCGTGGTCTCGCCGAGGAGGTCACCTGACCACGTGAGGCCCCATCTGGCTGGCAGCTTCCAGTGCACTCCACACGAGCGTTCGTGAAAACACCGCTGAGCTTGTTTCACCTCTGAGCTTGTTAGATGGTTGGCAGCAGAGCATGGATCCTGGGCCTTTAGAGGAGACGTGGACTGTCCACTTTGCTCGGTTACCAGCAAAGACTGGCAGAAGGCCAGCGGGCACAAGTCTTGCTGCTCCTCCCCGTTCATTTACCTGCTGTGTCTGTGATCACTGCGATTTCCGAGCTCGGGCAGTGCTGTGCCGCTGCAGGGTCGCGCCTGCTGCGCAGTCAGACACATGGAGACCACACCCGTGCTATACTGACGCAGAGCAGATCCAGAACTCAGAGCAAAGGGGACAGCTTCAGGTAGATAAAAGAAGAGGACACAGACTCCGGTGCGGAGATCAAATGGGCTCCGGGGGAAGGGATGGGAAGAAGAGCGACGAACGTGCGAGGATGCGCTGCTGTGCTCCGGAGGCTGCGCGCGCGCACAGGACCGCCCGTCAGCCTCGTCCGAGCCGTGACGGCCATCCGCTCCCGCGTGGGAGAGGGGATGAGCAGTGAGGAGCCGCCCCACCCTGGGACGGCTGGAGGCTGAGTTTGTGGGCTCGAGGCCTGGCCTGCCTTCCCACTCAGACGTCCCCAGCGGAGGCTAAGGCAGGAGCTGCGCTGTCATTCAGCGCCCCAAAGGCTGCCTCCAACCTTGTCCCCATCACCAAGGTGACGTGAGCCTTCGCTGGGCTCTGACCCTTACGCTCCTAAGCACCCAATTTCCTGCCGCCTTCTGCCCCTGTCAGGTCTGCTCATAAGCCTAGGCTTCCTGAGTCTCTGGGGAAAAGAGGGAGACACATGGCAAAAGCAAAACCAAAGCGGGAAGCCATTTGGAACCAGGTCTCGTAGGTCTTATTTTACCAAAGCAACCCTTGGAAAGGAACCTTCGCATCTCATCGGGAAGGGGAGGTCTGGGGGGTCCTGGCCGCGCCCGGGCTCCCACGGTGAGTGGGTGTGGGGTGCGGAGATCGGTCCGTGCTACATTTACTCCCATCGCTCAATCCTTCTTCACGCCCCAGCCACTCACTCCCCAGAGCCCAGCGTGGCCAGCAGCCTGCTGCCCGCAGAGCGCGGCCTCCCTGAGGGCTGCTGGGATGGAAGAGGGAGACGCTCTTCCTGAGAGGGCTCACCCCAGACCACGGAAGTGGGAGGGACTGAAGGAACGCGGGGGGGGGGGACGCGGGGGGGGGGGACGCTGCCCTGTCCAGCGGCTGGCATTTTGAACTCTAAAGACTACTTCCTCTTTGGGATCCAATCAGGCAATGTCTCATCAGAGGACAAGTCTGTTAAGAATTTTGAAAAAAAAAATGCATAGTATTTAAAAGATTCTTTCCTGAAAGGGCTAAAGGATGATAGTGTTGCCAAGGCCGCAATCCACTGCCTACTGTGACCGTTAGTTTTGTTCTTAAAAAAAAATCAGCCTCTCTGTGGGAGGTGCGGGGCGTCTTCAGCCTCTCTGTGGGAGGTGCGGGGCGTCTTCAGCCTCTCTGTGGGAGGTGCGGGGCGTCTTCAGCCTCTCTGTTGCAGGTGCGGGGCGTCTTCCTCCCGTCGGCGCTCAGAGGAGGCCACCCCCTTTTCACCCATTGACTACCTCCCCAAATTAAAATTTGGGGATGCATTTCTTTAGACTGATTTTATCCGGTGGTATTTGCTTTGGAGATCAAGCCTACGATTTATTACTCCATTATCTAGCATCGGGTCACAATTTTTTTCTCTTAGCGTTTTAAACAAAACGGTAAGTCATTTGACTGTGGTGTTATTATTAGTCAGCCATAACAGTCTCTGTGCCTCCTCCGTCCTTACATTCTGGAGCTTGGACTCGGGGCCTTGTACTCGCACTGGACTTTCACTCTAGGTTGTGCTCTGTCACTGGAGCCACACCTCCACTTCCAGCTTTTTAATGGTTAATTGGAGACAAGAATCTCTTTTCTGCTTGGTCTGCCATTGAATCCTGATCCTCAGATCTCAGGGTCCTGAGTCACTAGATTCACAAGCCTGAGTGACTAGTGCTCAGCCATATTCCGTATCCTACTTAACATCCTATGAAATATGAACCGCAAAGACCCACGTATCTTCAGTTGTGTCTGATCACAGTTCGAGTACGGGGAGGATTGTTTTCTGATGTGTCTGACACCTCATGCAATGTTCAGCTAAGGTCCGGGTTAGTAACGAGGCACACGGATGTAACCTCCGCGGGGTCTGTGGGATGGAGGCTTGAGGAAAGTGCGAGGCGTCTCCGTGTCACTGGGCGGGCGGTGAGGCTCGATCCCCGTGGCCCTGCTGTGCTGACTCTGTCGTGGAGATGGCTCTGCTGGCTCAGCACCAAAGCCTGACGTCCTGCATGCCGCGACTCTCCTCAGAACCCGTCTACGCTCCCACCACTGCCCCCAGCCGCCATCCCAGCAAGCGCCAGCGAACGCCCGCCAGAGCGCGCGTGCTCTCCACCCATGCTGCGGCGAGGCCCGGCAGGCCCCTCCCTGTCCCCACCGCGGGCCGAGAGCCGCTGGGTCAGTTCTCAGTGCCCCAGCCCGGCGGCCGCCCTCCCGTGACCCCACACGCTCCCACGCCTCTGCCCCCCCGTGGCCACTCGGCCTCCGTGTCTGCTCTTTATCGTCACCGTCACACGGAGTGCCCAGATTCGGCCGGGGACCACACAGCCCCTCTGTGGCCCAATCTAGCTTGTCTCCCCCTCTGGGATGACCACCATTCACAGCTCCAGCCCGCCGTCCAGACCTCCAGACCTGTGATGGCGGCTCGGCCTCCCACGGGCCATGGGCCACGGGCCACCTGACCGACCAGAGCGCGGCGCGGAGCGGCGGCCCAGCGGCGGCCTCCCGCGTGGCATCCGACCCCGTCCGGCAGCGCCCGTGCGCGCCGTCCTCTCTCTCGGACGGTTCTGTCTCCGCAGCAAAGCGAGCCTGGGCAAGCCTCCTCCTCAGCGCGTCCAGGACCACTGAGCTCAGGATGAACTCCAGGCTCTATGAGATCATCTGGGCCGTCCCCCCGCGGTCCCCCACAACCTCCTTGCTGTCCCCCACTGCACCCGCACAGACGCACCACTGTGCTCAGCCTGGCAGCGCCCCGCCAAGTGACATTACTTCACAAGTTCACCTCTCCCTGCTCGGCCCTCAGCAAACCGTACGTAAAGCAGAATCTCCTGCATCATGGACAGCGCCAGACCTCCTTCTCATACTCAAGGTGTGGAGCAAAGCAGTTCTCCTACACGGAACTGTGTCCTTGAAGGCTGCAAAGAAACCCACAGGAGGTCTTGGGGGAGATGCGGTCTGAGGGGGGAGTCAGTCTGAGGGGGTAGACAATCTGAGGGGGGAGGTACAGTCTGGGGGGAGGTACAGTCTGGGGGGAGGTGCAGTCTGGGGGGGGAGGTGCAGTCTGGGGGGAGGTGCAGTCTGAGGGGGGAGGTGCAGTCTGGGGGGGGAGGTGCAGTCTGGGGGGAGGTGCAGTCTGGGGGGAGGTGCAGTCTGGGGGGAGGCGCAGTCTGGGGGCAGGTGCAGTCTGAGGGGGGAGGTGCAGTCTGAGGGGGGAGGTGCAGTCTGGGGGCAGGTGCAGTCTGGGGGGGAGGTGCAGTCTGGGGGCAGGTGCAGTCTGGGGGGGAGGTGCAGTCTGGGGGGAGGTGCAGTCTGGGGGGAGGTGCAGTCTGAGGGGGGAGGTGCAGTCTGGGGGGAGGTGCAGTCTGGGGGGAGGTGCAGTCTGAGGGGGGAGGTGCAGTCTGGGGGGAGGTGCAGTCTGGGGGCAGGTGCAGTCTGAGGGGGGAGGTGCAGTCTGGGGGGAGGTACAGTCTGGGGGCAGGTGCAGTCTGGGGGGGGAGGTGCAGTCTGGGGGCAGGTGCAGTCTGAGGGCAGGTGCAGTCTGGGGGGAGGTGCAGTCTGGGGGGAGGTGCAGTCTGGGGGGAGGTGCAGTCTGAGGGGGGAGGTGCAGTCTGGGGGCAGGTGCAGTCTGGGGGGAGGTGCAGTCTGGGGGGAGGTGCAGTCTGGGGGGAGGTGCAGTCTGGGGGCAGGTGCAGTCTGGGGGGAGGCGCAGTCTGGGGGGAGGCGCAGTCTGGGCGGGCAGCACAGCACAGTACAGGCTGGTGGTGTGGCCAGACCCAGACCTGGGCCACACACACTTGTCCACAGTAGCCGCCCCAGCGTCTGTGTCCAGCCAGATACCCGGCGTTTCAATCTTGTAGTCAGATTGTGAGGGTATCATCAAAGCAATGCTTGGGCAAACGAAAGGAAGCCAAAGAAAGCCAGTCGGCAATAACAGCTAATAGGAGGTTAAGGCAGAATGACCCAGGTTCAGATGGGTATAAGTAACAGAACTGAAGTACGAGTGTTCATAGAACTAAGACAATGTAAAAGCCAGATGAACAGTTCAAGCTGAAAGGAAGAAAAAGTAAACCACAAAAATAATCTATATTTTCAAAAAAATGTCTCCACGCACACCTCCAGCTATCCATTGAATCATTCCGTGATGTGCTTATCTTTGAAAGAACTAATTACCTCAGTAATAGTTTAGCGTTCTTGCCATAAATGCAAAATACAGACAGAGCTGCATTCATTTTGGAATTTTTTTTGTGAGTCATCGAGCAGGAATGTTTTCTAAAGGAAAGAAGTTAAAGCAGAGAACCTAAATGAGAAGATATATTACCATCGTTCGGGTGTGGAGCCTGCTTCCCACAGAGCGATGCACAGCAAAGAACTCAGCGCAGGAGTTCACCGTGACCTACTCAAGGAAGGGAAGTGATTCAGTAAAGCAAGACTCGTGTGCACCAGAAGACGAAAGAGCCCAGACATAATTCTTATAATGAGAACTTAGTCACTGGCACAAACAGGAAGAAACTGCCCGTGAACAAGATCTGTGAAGTGACATGTCAGAACCACGTTTCTGACTTGGGATTTTATGGAGTCCTTCACAAAGTTCTTTAGTGTTCTTCTATGTGTCATGTTGAGCAAATGGTTTGGTTCATATATCAGAAACGAGAAACCTCAACAAGGAGCAAGAAACAGAAGTGAATAAAGAAGGGAGGGAGAGAGAAGGGACAGGAAAGAAAGGAAAAGGGAACATGGGCCTTGAACTGTGATCTTCCTGATCCCCAACTCCATTGTAGAGGGGGTTACAGACATCAGCAACCACTAGGGCCCATAAGAGCTTAGTAAACCAGAAAATCTCTTTATTGGTACATGATCTAGAACACTCCTAACACACAGGCACACGCATCCATGGTCAAGAATATCTACTGCAGGAGAACTGACAATTATGGAAAATTATAAACGAATACCCATTAACGTAAGAACAGAGAAAAGCAATGTGGGATGTTCATAAAATGAAGTACCACAAAGTAGTTAAACATGAAATCCTATGGTCACATATAAATATGAACAAATCTCATCAACCCAGCACTATGGGGAGAAGAAAGCTTAAGAAGTAGGTGCATGTGTAGCGTGATGGCCAGTTCCGAGGGTGGTAAGTTAGTTCAGGATTCCTGCCTGAACTACGAGCCTGCTGATGTCAAGCAGTGATTCAGCATGGCGAGGGAGAGAGCTGCATAGTCCAAGTTATTTCAAAACTCTGCAATGTCTTACTCCTTAAAGACAGTAAAAACGAACATCTGAAACACCTCTGAGAAGTGTATGTATGGCAGTGTGAAAAACTACTTTAAGTAATACTTTTGCAGACTTGATATATATTCCATAACAAAATAATATGGCAAGTTGTTAAATAATCAGGAATCGTAACAAACTTACCCTTCACAGTCAACTATTAAAACGATGACGCAAATAGGCACTTTGGGCGATGCTGACCCATTTCCAGTTACAGCGCTATACATGGCTTACGAAGGTGATGCCTAGCAAATGCTTTCGATCATCGATGATGAGCTTTTGAAAGTAACAGCTGACTTCAGAACCAGCTCTGGTGAAGCCAGAACTCTGTCACCAAAGATGCATGGAATGAATGTGAATAAAATGGCTGAGGGCCACACTGGTGGGTCACACTTGTAGCCTTAGCTACTTGGGAGGCTGAGTTTGGGAGACTCGTGGTTCAAGGCCAGCTCAGGCAGAAAAGTCCATAGGACATCTCAGTAGAGAGCTGGGAGCAACGTTACCCTAGCCAAAACAGGAAGTCTAAGGGGAGGCCATGCCCAACTGCTTGCATGGAATGAGACTTGGTCTCAAACATAAGGAAAACAAATCCCAGGGCTGGAGGCCTGGCTCCGTGGTAAGGGCCAGCCTACCAGCGCCGGGGCTTTGAGGTCAAACTCTTACACACACACCAGCAAAATGTTTGTGAAATGCAGAATTCGTAAGGTTGTACTTCTAATCAGTACGTTTTTGTATTCCATTTAAATACTTGTATTTACTTGAATTATGGGAATGTGTGACTATTTTCTCAATAAACCCTGCAGATTCTGTCTGTAGTTGGGCCATTTTGCGTCTTTCCCCAAAGGCCGGCTAGCCCGAAAGGCTACATCTGTTGCCCGTTCAGCAGGCATCGGTGCTGGGTGCAGGCGGGCGGCCGGCACGCAGGGGGCGGCGCAGGGCTGCAGGAGAAGTGCTTGGTAAAGGGGGGGACGGCTCCGTCTGCATGCTGCCCTGGGTCATTGGTTTGGAAAGGTCATGACTCCACCATGTGCCAGAACCCCAGAAGCTGCAGAACCCCAGAAGCTGCAGATCCCCAGAAGCTGCATGGCCCAGAAGCTGCATGGCCCAGGCTGCCTTTGGCGCTCCCTTCCTTCTGGTTCCTGCCAACTGACTGACTTTCTAGAAAAACCACAGGGTGCTGTGCTTTCTCACACACAGACTTTGTCTGTCCACCTGTAGTCCGTCTGTCTACCCTTGAGAGGCTCCTCTCGAAGCCTTTGCCAACGCTCCCACAAGTGCTTTCCTTTCCTCCCCTTGCCCCAGGCCACTGGCTCTGGCATCCTATGGTCATGTGACAGGCGGTCACCGCGTCTCCTCTTCGCCAGCCTCAGCTGGATGTCTGTAAACCTGATGTGATATCCTGTGGATGGCGTCATTCATCTACCAGTCACCAAGACAGAAAAACAAAACCAAGCCAAAGCACCAGGAAACAAGGGCAGGTAAGACCACCGGGACTTTCGGGCCCTGGGGGTTCGGGGACCCAGAGCCCGCGGGGAGGGACGGGCGGCGCTCACCTCCCAGCACCATGCCGGCCTGGCAGCACTTTCTAAGGCGGCAGGCCGGGCAGTTCTTCCTGCGGATCTTATCCACAATGCAGTCATTTCGCCCAGCGCATAAGTAGTTATGTTGCCCTGAAAAGCAGACAGAAAGTCAGAATTATTCACGGCCTTTGCAGTGCAGGTGAGTGGATGGCGGGTGGACACGGTTGGGGAGCCGGTGACCCCCCAGCCGGGCTGACCGCCCCTCACCCAGGCTTCGAGGCCAGAGGGAGGCGGTCAGTACCACGTCATTTAAACGTGCGGCTAAGTGTGCAACCAAATAAAACACAGTGTGTGTCCATCTTAAAGACTAAGGAGCTTAGCAGCTCAGCATGGAACGTTCCAGTGGGGGAGGAGGGGTTCTAGGGTGACGTCACAGCCTCGAAGGGAGACCTGGCCCGCCAAGCGGAGCCTGGAGCCCAGTCTATTCTCCACCATGGCCATCGCCGACAGTCAGAGTCAGGAGAAGCATCGTTGTGCAAGCAGAGTGCAGGGGCTCTGGGGGGGGCGGGGCGGTGGTTAGTTCCTGGAGAAACGATGGATCAAGGACTGGGCAGGAAATGTAGGACTGGAGCTTGGGCTGCTTGGTTGTGGAAAGCATTTGATTTCATCGAGGGCTGATGGCCATGTGTCCACGGGCTGGGGTGGGCCCTGGACCAGGAGGGGCCGAGGATGGCTCTGCCCCTGGGGGAGGTGTTCCATGTGACTGGGTGATGGCACAGTGGGCCTGTGGTCAAAGCCTCGCTGTGGGGCGCTCCGAGCCGGACGGGCTCGCCCCACCAGCCCACCACTGGAGCCGCCCCAGGACGGAGCCCCCACACCTCTCTTCTCTGTCATTCACCCAGCCCAGGGAACATTGTGGTCAGCCACAGAAAGTGGACCGAGGCTGGGCGGAGAGGGGACCATGGGAGGAACGTCAGGGACGGAGCCCGGGGAGTGTCCGACTGGCAGGAGTGCGCACGGCGCGGCGCGGCGGAAGGGAGGATGCCGGAGACTGCGCAGCACACACCCGCTACTTCGAAAATTGATCATTAGAGGTAACTCGTTAAGCGTTTTAGGCTGGTGTCATAAATTATATTTTCGGGTTACACAATCGCCTCGGGGAGTTGGGACAGCACTATAAAAAGAAAGTTTTAGAGCTGATAAAAATCAGGATGGGTAATAAAAGTTAAAACGGCATCCTCTGCCGTCCTGATGAGCTGACAAGCGCTGTGCAGTCCACAGGGACGCAGGCAGGCCTGGGCTTTACCACACGCATCCCTCCCTCCGTGGGGGTGCGCAGCCTCTGCTGCCCGGCCTGCATGTGGGGGGCACGGGAGGGGGCAGGGGTGCAAACAGGAGAGCCAGAGGCCTCTGCCAGAGCGACCCCAAGACCGTGACACAAGCCATTTCCCCTTTTTGCTGATAATGGGAGCACATGTTATCTTTCTTTTAGAATAACCAGGAAGGCTTCAACATGTATCTTGTCAGAGATTCAGAGCCTGTGCAGGACCATTGCATTAATAATTGTGGGCAGCGGCGATCGCAACTTCTCTGGAGGTTACTATTCTTCTAATGCTGTTATTTGGTTTGAGAAGTTAACACCTAATGAGTCTGCTGGTTTTTTTATATATATACATATAAAGAAATCAAAGTTTCAGAGAATAGTCATCTCAAAAACAATCTGATCTACCCTAAGGTTAAGCTGGCGGTGTCTTCTAACTTTTTTCCCAGGCTGGCCTCAAACTGTGATCCTGACTGATCTCTGCCTTCCCAGAAGCCAGGACTGTAAGTGTGAGCTGCCACACCTGGCCCCTGACATTTATTGTCTGTAAGGACTGAGTATTCTCACTGGATTTGATTTTGTTTTCGTTTATTTTTTAGAAGCACTATAAATGGATTATTGAGCTGCTCTGTGGTCATCCTACATGTTATCAAACACCAAGTATTCACACCGAACACTCCCAACAAAGTATTCACACTGTATACACCTGTTGTAGTACTCACACCATATACACTGAAAAGTATTCACACCAGATACACCCAGCAAAGTATTCACATTGTATACAACAGGCAAAGTAGTCACACCATATACACCCAACAAAGTATTCACACTGTATACAACAGGCAAAGTAGTCACACCATATACACCCAACAAAGTATTCATACCGTATACACCTGGCACCAAGGCAGCATCCACCAGTCCCTACATCATGAGAAAGTGATCTCATCAGCATCCCACCTGTAATGCAGAGACAAAGACCGGCTTCCTGTGGGTCTGCTGTGCTGGACACACAAGCTAAATCAGGGAAAGTGACCCCAGTAACTGGTACCCAGGAAAAGTAACGGCAGACCTCAAGATTCCCGCGGCCCGCCCCTTCCGTCGCTGTGAGGGAACCTCTCCAGCGGGCGCTGCATGCCTCCCGCCGAGCGGGAATCGAGAGGGATCTGATACGGATGCTGACGCCATTATTGCAGCTCGGCTCTATTACCCGACAGGCACACCTGTCAGACTGAAAGGCACCAGTGGGTCCAACACCTGGGCCTGAAAATCACCCGTCGGGAGGCGGGAGCAAGACAGAGTCAGAACTGGAATTCGAATTACGATTGAGAAAGAAATGGAGAAGACTCAAAAGAACTGTGCTGGGAAAGAAAAAACACAGGAATTCAGCAGGAAGATCTGGGTTGTGTTTTAGTTAAAGATGGACAAACAGCAGAATGTGTGAAGAGGAGCGGGCAGAAGGCAGAGGGGAAGCAGGCGTGGCTCTGCACGGCAGGCTGGCCTGTGTCCCGTGCCAGCCAGGAGCGCTGGCATGAGAAGCCTGCCCCGCTCAGCCTGGCACAGGTGGACGGTGAGAGCACGCCACACGGGCTGACAGCTCATGAAGCTGGCTCCCAGCTGGGAAGTGTGGGCGCCACTGGCTCACACCTGTAACCCTCGCTACTCAGGAGGCTGAGATCCGAGCATGGAAGCCAACCCAGGCGGGAACGTCTGTGAGACTCTTCTCTCCAATTAATCACCAAAAAAGCAGAAGTGGAGCTGTGGCTCAAGTGGTAGAGCACTAGTCTTGAGTGGAAAAGCTCAGGGAGCCCCTAGGCCCTGAGTTCAAGTCTAACACACACACACACACACACACACACACACACACACACACACACACACACACACACACACAATTGGAAAGCAGGCTCATCAGCTGAAATGAGGGCAGAACATGTTGGAAGGTGGAGAAGAGAGGAAGTGAAGCCCGCCTGCTCCCTCCCCCACAGGACACCTTGTGGAAGGAGTGGGCAGACTGGCACAGACGCCTTTGTCATGAGACTCCTTTTCTATCGTAATGATGCCTCTCCCCACCCCCAGAAATCCATCTAGCAAACTTCTGCTTCCCCTGATACAATGAGGGTCTTTTGTTTGGCAAATACTTAGTACAGAGGGACACTAGCAAACAGGCAAGGGGGCAGGCTCAGCTCCCTTTGATCCATACAGATACCACAGGACCTTACAGCCTGCCAGCTCACACGAGTTCATCTCTTTACGCTTTGTGGGAGCCATCCAGCACGGTGTGAGCACCTCATAAAAACTGTTACAAAACATGCTCTGAACCTCACTGGAGAAATTCCTGGAAAGATGAACAATTCAGAAAACCCTGCTTGCAAGTGTTTAAGGACATAGCTGTGAGACTCTGACCTCTCATAATACTTTTATAACAATAGAATCATCACTCCAACACTAGTTTTAAAATATTCTGTACATAACAAAGATGGCTTTCTGTTTAACTTGAAGAGATGTCATTCTGTCTGCTGAATGTCTTCTAAGCCCTATACTATTGAGACACTTGTCATCAGAGAAGAGGCGATTCAGAAAACATGTCCTTCTGCAAAATAAAACCACAGCCCATCTTTACATCTAAAGACTCCTTGCAAGTACTAGGCAGAGAAAACCAGCAACAACGGCGTGTGAGCAAAGAGACTGCCACTGTCCAGCCAAGTGCAGTGGCTCATGGGTCATAGTTTAAAGACAGGCCGGACAAAAAAAGTTAGCAAGATCTCACATCAGTAAATAAGCTGGGTACGGTTGCGTATGCCTGCAAATTCCAGTTACTTAGAGGGCTTGGAGGTGTAGGATCAGAGGCTCAGTCAGGTTCTAAGCTAAAGCAGAACAGGAGTGTGGTTCAAGAGGCAGAGCACTTACCTTGCAAGTCAGAGACCTTGATTTCAGACTTCAGTACAGAAGAGAGGGGGTGGGGAGGGAGGGAGAGAGAAAGAGGACAGAGGAACAATTTTCTTTATAGCACAGGAAACAGGTGCCTTCAAGAATATGTCTTTTCTATACATCTTAACTTTATTGACTCATTGAAAAGTGTTTTTTATATTTTCGTGATTCAAACAAAACCTAGCAACCATCAAAGCTTAGCCACAAAGCATCTAATGATAGTGTTAGCTCACTTAAAATATAATTCTCTTCCCCGCCCCCCCTCCCCCTGCTAGCTCCTAGCTCACAAGCAGAGAGGGGTGGGCGAGAAGCCGATCAGAGAAAGTGGGGAACCCCAGGAGGCTTAGCCCGTGCCAGGCTCCAGGTGGGCGTGCAGAGTGGGAGCAAGCGAGAGACGGTGCCCAGGAGGTCCAGAATGCTCACTGATGCTCACGCGTGGTGTGGAGCCACTGCCACCGGATGGACTTCCAAGCCAGAGCCTCAGCACCAGGGCTGCGCGGTGCGGCAGCCTGCGTCTCACCGACGGCCCCAGCAGTACTTCATGCCGTGCAAACCAACACACCGGCAACTGCTCCTTCACACTTCCCAGCGGTTATTTACTGCATCTCCGGCAGTTTTCCAGTTGTGTGTTGTTGCCTACCAACGTGTTCTGCATGTGGTATGTGTTATTTGATGGTAGAAAGAGCAGTAAGCTGGATACATGGATTTTTTTTACCCACCATTATTATAGTCAGGGACCTGCAAAAGAGGATCCCTGGGTGGACAGAAATGTGTGCATGACCCCAGCGCCTACCATGTGACTTTACAACAAACCATGTGACCTTATAGAAAACCTGTACCTGACCCCAGCATGTGACCTTACAACAACCAGGGGCTGACCACCACATGAACCATGTGACCTTACAGACAACCTGTGCCTGACCACAGCGTGAACCACGTGACCTTACAGACAATCTGTGCCTGACCACAGCATGAACCACGTGACCTTACAGACAACCTGCACCTGACCACAGCATGAACCACGTGACCTTACAACCTGTGCCTGACCACAGCGTGAACCACATGACCTTACAACCTGTGCCTGACCACAGCGTGAACCACGTGACCTTACAACCTGTGCCTGACCACAGCGTGTACCACGTGACCTTACAACCTGTGCCTGACCACAGCGTGAACCACGTGACCTTACAGATAATGTGTGCCTGACCACAGCGTGTACCACGTGACCTTACAGACAATCTGTGCCTGACCTCAGCGTGAACCACGTGACCTTACAACCTGTGCCTGACTACAGCGTGAACCATGTGACCTTACAGACAACCTGCACATGACCACAGCGTGAACCACATGACCTTACAACCTGCACCTGATCACAGCGTGTACCACGTTACCTTACAACCTGTGCCTGACCACAGCGTGAACCACATGACCTTACAGACAACCTGTGCCTGACCACAGCGTGTACCACATGACCTTACAACCTGTGCCTGACCACAGCGTGAACCACATGACCTTACAGACAACCTGTGCCTGACCACAGCGTGTACCACATGACCTTACAACCTGTGCCTAACCACAGCGTGTACCATGTGACCTTACAACCTGTGCCTGACCACAGCGTGAACCATGTGACCTTACAGACAACCTGTGCCTGACCACAGCATGAACCACATGACCTTACAACCTGCGCCTGACCACAGCGTGAACCACATGACCTTACAACCTGTGCCTGACCACAGCGTGAACCATGTGACCTTACAGACAACCTGTGCCTGACCACAGCGTGTACCACGTGACCTTACAACCTGTGCCTGACCACAGCGTGAACCACGTGACCTTACAACCTGTACCTGATCACAGCGTGTACCACGTGACCTTACAACCTGTGCCTGACCACAGCGTGAACCACATGACCTTACAGACAACCTGTGCCTGACCACAGCGTGTACCACATGACCTTACAACCTGTGCCTAACCACAGCGTGTACCATGTGACCTTACAACCTGTGCCTGACCACAGCGTGTACCATGTGACCTTACAGACAACCTGTGCCTGACCACAGCATGAACCACATGACCTTACAACCTGCGCCTGACCACAGCGTGAACCACATGACCTTACAACCTGTGCCTGACCACAGCGTGAACCATGTGACCTTACAGACAACCTGTGCCTGACCACAGCATGAACCACATGACCTTACAACCTGCGCCTGACCACAGCGTGAGCCACATGACCTTACAACCTGTGCCTGACCACAGCGTGAACCATGTGACCTTACAGACAGCCTGTGCCTGACCACAGCGTGAACCATGTGACCTTACAGACAACCTGTGCCTGACCACAGCGTGAACCATGTGACCTTACAGACAACCTGTGCCTGACCACAGCGTGTACCATGTGACCTTACAACCTGTGCCTGACCACAGCGTGAACCACGTGACCTTACAGACAACCTGTGCCTGACCACAGCGTGTACCACGTGACCTTACAACCTGTGCCTGACCACAGCGTGAACCATGTGACCTTACAACCTCTGCCTGACCACAGCATGAGCCACGTGACCTTACAGACAACCTGTGCCTGACCACAGCGTGAACCACGTGACCTTACAGACAATGTGTGCCTGACCACAGCGTGAACCACGTGACCTTACAGACAACGTGTGCCTGACCACAGCATGAACCACGTGACCTTACAACCTGTGCCTGACCACAGCGTGAACCATGTGACCTTACAGACAACCTGCACCTGACCACAGCGTGTACCACATGACCTTACAACCTGTGCCTGACCACAGCGTGAACCACGTGACCTTACAGACAACCTGTGCCTGACCACAGCGTGTACCACATGACTTTACAACCTGTGCCTGACCACAGCGTGAACCACGTGACCTTACAACCTGTGCCTGACCACAGCGTGAACCATGTGACCTTACAATCTGTGCCTAACCTCAGCGTGAACCACATGACCTTACAACCTGTGCCTGACCACAGCATGAACCACGTGACCTTACAACCTGTGCCTGACCTCAGCGTGTACCACATGACCTTACAACCTGTGCCTGACCACAGCGTGAACCACATGACCTTACAACCTGTGCCTGACCACAGCGTGAACCATGTGACCTTACAGACAATGTGTGCCTGACCACAGCATGAACCACGTGACCTTACAACCTGTACCTGATCACAGCGTGTACCACGTGACCTTACAACCTGTGCCTGACCACAGCGTGAACCACGTGACCTTACAGACAACCTGTGCCTGACCACAGCGTGTACCACGTGACCTTACAACCTGTGCCTGACCACAGCATGAACCACGTGACCTTACAGACACCCTGTGCCTGACCTCAGTGTGTACCACATGACCTTACAACCTGTGCCTGACCACAGCGTGAACCATGTGACCTTACAGACAATGTGTGCCTGACCACAGCATGAACCACGTGACCTTACAACCTGTGCCTGACCTCAGCGTGAACCACGTGGCCTCACTGTTTGTCCTCGGGTTCTGAGTACTCAGCTGTCTTAGTCCACTGGGGTCATGGGGACAGAATTCCGTGAGCCGCCTGGCTTACACGGGTACAAATCCTTGCCGTATTCTTCTGCAGGCTGGGAAGTACGTGAGCCAGGCTCTAGCTCTTTCTGATGGGGGCCTGTGTCCTTCTCCCTACATAGAAGCTTCTGGTACTTGCACAAGGCTGAGCTACCTCTCCTCAGAGTCTAAGAGACTCTTTTCTGCAAGGTGACTTGTCCTGTTGATGAGTCTCATAAAAACAAGGCCCAATCACCTCCCTTTTGGGGCAAGTTGTGTTTAAAAATTAAGAACCACTGGTACTTTAGAAAGATGATAGGACAGCGCCCAGGCCCAGAGTTCAGGCCCCACAACCAGACCAAAAAAAAAAAAAAAGATGATAGAAAACAACTCATTACAAGGAAACATTTTTATGCAGAAAAATATACAGACATTCCTGGGGACTACAAAATACCCAAACGTGAGTTCAGATTGAATCAAGCCAGTCAGGTGCTGTGGACCAGTGTCTAGAACAGAACCCAGTGACTGTGGGAGGGGTTGTAGGCCGGGCTGTGCTTGCCTCTGTATTCACAGATTCCTTAATTCATGATGCATGCATGAATACAAACATGCTTAGGGATCCATGAAAAAGCAGGGCAACACATACACTGCACGTGGTATTGGTTATAGAGTAACAGATCCTAAGCATGCATGATATACACACAGGTAAAAATTGAGGTGCAGATACAGGAGACTCACAAAGGAAGGAAAAGATGAGCACTATCGGATCAGGCATGGTGTTGCATGCCTTTAATCCCAGCTACATGGGACCTGGAGACAGCAGGGCCAGGGCCCCAGGCTGGTGTAAGAAAAGCACAAAATCCTATCTGAAAAAAAGTCCACGGCTGGAGTCACGGCTCAGGCGGTAGAACACTTCCTAGCAGTAGATCCTTCTCTACCACACCACACACACACACACACACACACACACACACACACACACACACACACACACACACACACACACACACACACACACGGCTCAGGCGGTAGAACACTTTCTTAGCAGCCCTCCTCTACCACACACACACACACACAATTTCATTATTGATCAAATAGGACCTATACCTTATTGGCAGTGTCTCTGTCCTCCCCCCTTTCTTTTCTTTTTTTCTTTTTTGACAGTCATGGGGCTTGAACTGGGGCTTGGGAACTGTCCCTGAGTCTCTTTATGCGTAAGGCTGGCACTCTGCCCCCTACGCCACAGCATCACTTCCGGCTTTTTCTGAGTAACTTACTGGAGATAAGAATCTCCCAGACTTTCTTGCCTTGGCTGGCCTTGAACTGCGATCCTCAGCTCTCAGCCTCCTGAATAGCTAGGTTGACAGGCCTGAGCCACCAGCACCTGGCTAGTGTTTCTGTTTTTTTTAAGGAGAGTGTATCACTTGAGTCACTAGAAGTACAAGGACTCAAGCCAGAGCAAGAGCAGAAGGCTGAATTCATGACACCAAATGCCATCTGTCACTATGTAGTTTTCAGTATAGCAGAGGGTGGCTTCGACAGGTCACCGTGCCATGGCTCCTTCACGCTCAGTAGTAAACTGAGAAGAAACCTGGGTATGGAGCTTGACGTGAAAGCTAGTCAGTATCTACGTGTTTACATTTAGGATCATGGGAAAACTGCCAAAGGGTAGACTGTGTCGGAAAGTAAATTAAATGGGATGATTGGTAAAATGCCTTCTCAAAGACCCAACCACTCATCAAATAAATGATAGTGGAGGGATTACTGGATGATTTTGTGGACTGTGAGAGATAGAAAAGGCAAACAACTCACACTGCTGTGATGACGAGCTGAATGTTTGTCTGACTCTGATGCCCTGTGAAGGGACCTGTGCCACTGCCCGTTTCCCATTGATCTGTGGCACCCGGAAGAAATACTTCATTCACAAGAGTTTTCCTTTCTGCCTGGCGCCCACCATGGCCTGTGGATGGCCTGAGTATGTCTCGCTGACTCTGTGCACATCGCTTCCCACATGAAGCCCAGCTCTGTCCACGCACTGCAGCAACCAATGACCTGCCACCTCTGTGGTCAGCGACATGCATGGAATTAGCTAGAAAGTTCCGCTCTCCCCTTCCTCCTCATTGCTCTTACCCCTTACCGCTCAGTGTTTGGACATGGCGGCAGACGATGAATGAAGGGATGCATGCACTAACGTAATGAGGGCCTTAATCGTGAGTAAGTAGTAGGAACATGGATGATATTCCAACACAATTAAAAAACCTGCCAGTGCCTCTCTCCGGTCTCGTGTCCTGTGAATAACTTAACTACATTACGCTTACTCAACCAGGTTGCATCAACTTTGACTACTGGAAATGCCACCCAGAGCCGTGTCCCAAGAGGAAGAGCGGGGCATTACCAATGGGGGTGACAGGTGCTGGCTGAGCACAGCTGTGCCCAGTCAGTGCCTGCTGCTTTCCTAGCACAGGAGTGCTCCCAGGAAACAGAGCTAGGCCAGGGGAGGAGACACCCTGCCTCTGTACCTGCCGGCCACTACCACTTCATCTCCTAGAGGAGAAAATCCCCGTCCTGGGGAACGTGTGACTATTTTATCAATAAACCCTGCAGATTCTGTCCAAAGATTGGCCAGGCGCAGGTGTTTGATTTATAATGCATTGTGAGCAAGTGCATGGTAATGGTATTGCTACAGGTCCATCCTGTCCTTGAAGCTGTATAGAACCCCCTATAGAACCACCTATAGACTACGGGATGGTCTCTGGGGAGAGCTCCAGCCACAGAGCCTGGGGGAAGCTACCTTCCATGGGGGGCCTCCCTAGCCTCCATGACTCTGGGGGGGCACTCTACCTTCCGTGGCGCACGGGGGAGCACCCCACCCTCCATGACGCACGGGGGAGCACCCCACCCTCCATGACGCACGGGGGGCACCCTACACTCCATGACGCACGGGGGGCACCCTACACTCCATGACGCACGGGGGGCACCCTACACTCCATGACGCACGGGGGATACCCTACCTTCCATGGCCCTCTTGAAGAACACCTTGCAGCTCCCGCAGGTGAGGACGCCGTAGTGGCAGCCGGACGCCTCGTCCCCGCAGATCAGGCAGATCTTCTGAGGGAAGGACTCCAGGCTGAACTGCGGGCTGGGGCCGGCCTCCGAGTCCGTCCTGGAAGGGCGACACCAGGCTCGTGAACGGCGCCGGCCCTGGGGCCTTGCCCGCAGAGCGCTTCCCGCGGAGGCGGCCGGGCCGGAGCGCGGCGGGGACGCGGGGCCGGGGCCGAGCAGGCCGGGGGGGGGGGGCGCGGGGCCGGGGCCGAGCAGGCCGGGGGCCGGGGGGGAGGCGCGGGGCCGGGGCCGAGCAGGCCGGGGGGGGGGGGACGCGGGGCCGGGGCCGAGCAGGCCGGGGGGGGGGGCGCGGGGCCGGGGCCGAGCAGGCCGGGGGGGGGGCGCGGGGCCGGGGCCCAGCAGGCCGGGGGCCGGGGGTGGAGGGGGGCGCGGCTGGCCCCGCCGGCTCGGCTCGCGCACGGACCCCCCCCCCCCCGCCCTTGGTGACTCGGCAGCATTCAGAAGTCCTCGGGAGCGCGCGGGCGAGCCGGGGTCAGAGCGGGGTCAGAGCGGGCGCGCGCGCGACGCTCCACTTCCACGCCCGCCCGCGCGCGCGCGACGCCTGCCGCGAACGCCTGGGTGGCCCGGCCCGGCCCGGCCCGGCCCCGCCGCACCGACACCAGGTAATCCCGAAGCTTCGCGCCTCGTGAAGCGACCCTGCGCCCCGCCGGGAGGAGGGCCCCGGAGGGCCCGGGCGGCGCGAGGGGCCCGCGGGCCTCACCTCAGGTAGTTGAGATAGGGCGGGTAGAGCTGCGGGCGGCCGTCCGTGAGCGCCGCGGCCGGGTAGCCGAGCGCCGGGGCGAGGCCGAGCGGCGGGTAGAGCGCGGGCGCGGGCGCGGGCGCGGCGGCGGCGGAGGTGGCGGCCAGGCCGTCCCGGGGCAGCAGGCAGGCGGCGACGCCGGCCCCGACGCCGGGCCCCGCGGGCCTGCAGGGCGCGGGCGCGAAGGGGCCCGGCGGGGCGGCGGCGCCCGGCGCTTTGTAGACGAGGCACTCCAGGGCGGGCGCGGGCGACAGCGAGGCGGCGGCGGGGCCGGGCGCCGCGCCGTCCCCGGGCCGGCAGGAGGGCGCCCGCGGCGGCGGCGCGAAGTCCGCGAAGGCGGCGGCCCCGGGCGCGGGGTACGGGCGCGGGGAGCGCGCCGCCGCGTCCGCGCCGCCCTCCTCCTCCTCCTTGATCTTGAGCGCCGCGGCCTGGAAGTCGCCGAAGCCCGGGAACGCGTCGTCCTTGGGGTCGGGGTCGGCGTCGGGCGGGTAGGCGCAGGCCGGGAAGTCGCCGGGGCCGTCCAGCGCCTCCCCCTCCAGCAGCTGCCGCGTGCGCGCCGCCAGGAGCGCGTGGCCGAGCGGCAGCACGGGCAGCGGGACGGGGACCAGGTCCAGCACCGCGGCGCCCGGCGGGCCGCGCCCGGGCTGCGGGGCCGCGTCCTGCTCCGCCGCGGGGCCGCCCCGGGGCCCCGGCACTCGGGCCCGGGACAGTGGCCCCCCGGGGCCGTCGGGTCCGGCGTCCTCCTCGTCCCCCTCGGCGGCGGGTGGCTTGGGGGGCGCGCCGGGCCACGGCGGGGTCCCCGGCGCGGGGAGCAGCAGCGCCCGCGCCGACGGGGCCGGGCCCCGGGGCGGCCCCTTGCCCGCGGCGCCCGCCCGGGTCTCGGGCCGGCTGGCGAGCAGCGCCGGGGCCCCCTTGGTGGCCGGAACGCGGGGGTCGTCGGGGAGCTCGGCGCCCCCCGGGCCGAAGAGGCACCAGGCGCCGGCGGCGGCGCAGGCGGGCGGGCTGGCGCGCGCGCCCGGCGGCTCCAGGAGCGAGTCGAGCACGCTGTCCAGCAGCCGGCCGTCCTTCTCCGGGCCCGCCGCGTCCGCGCCCGGCAGCTTCGCGTCCGCGGGGCCCCGGCCCGCGCACGGCCCGGGGAAGAGCAGCCCGTCCAGGGAGGCGTCCGACGGCTGGGGCCCCGCGAAGACCGCGCGGTCCCCGCCACCCAGCAGCGGCGCCCCGACCTCGGCCGGGGCCAGCGCGCCGTCCCCCGCGCACGGGGCGCGGGCGTCCTTGGGCTTGGGCTCGGTCATGACCGCGGCGCCCCTTCCCTCCCGGCTCCAGGGAGCAGGGGAAGGGGGCGCGGGCGGGGAGCCGCTGATATAGGGGCCGACGGAGGGGCAGGAGGGCTGAGTGCGGGACCCGGGGTCTCCGCCTCCGAGGGGGCGCGGCGCCGGCCAGCCCGGGCGCGCGCGGCCCCGCCTGCGGGAAGGGTGGCGGGGGTGCGCCCGCCGACAGCGGAGGAGAAGGTGGCGCCCGTCCCCAGCCCGCACGGGCGGCGGCGGCCGGGGAGAGGAGCCGGGGAGGCGCAGGAACCGCGGTGCCCTCCGACGCTCCCTTCCGCCGCGCGCCCCCGCGGCCGCGCTGCTTCCCCCGATCCCCGCCGCCGCGGGGCGGCCCGCAGCTCCGGCTCCTGGCTCCGGACGCACGCGCGCCGCCGGGACTCGCGGCGGCTCCGGCCCCGGCGCTCTCTACCCGCCGCCGCCGCCGCACTTCCTACCCGATTACCGACCAGCGAGCCAAGTCCCCGGCCGACTCCCACCCCCTCGTCGGCTCGGCCCCGGGGGCCGCGCGCGCCGCCGTGGCGCAGTCTCGCGTGCACGTGACTGCTCCCCACACTGGGAGACCCTTGACGGCGGCTGCCCTGCTAGAATGAACGGATCCCAGATGGCCCTGGACTGCAGGCTCTGCCGCGAGCCCACACGCCAGTGGGTGGGGCTGTCTCACACCACCTCCCCGCGGACACCTGCCCGGGACAGGTTTCTTTGGCCCTGGTGCATGCCCGCACTTCATCACAAAACCCCGTAGCGATGTTGAACACTTCCTCCTCCCGGCAATGTTCTCACCCTGAAGTAGTGAGCGTTGTGTCTTTACAAGTCGCCCCTGGACCCTACTGCATTGTTGGTGGGAGTGCAAACTTGTTTAACCACTCTAGAGAGCAGTATGGAAGTCCCTCAAAAGACTCCACGTAGAGCTCCCCTATGACCCAGCAATCCCACTTTTGGGCATTTACCCAAATCATCACAAACAAGACCACACTAAAGCTACCAGCACAACCATGTTTATTGCAGCATTATTTACCATAGCTAAGATATGGAACCAACCCAGATGCCCCTCAGTAGATGAATGGATCAAGAAAATGTGGTACATATATACACAATGGAATTCTATGCCTCCATCAGAAAGATTGACATTGCCCCATTTGTCAGGAAATGGAAAGGCTTGGAAAAAATTATATGAAGTGAAGTAAGCCAGGCCCAAAGAAACTTAGGTCCCATGGTTTCCCTTATTTGCAATAACTAGTATATGTTTAGGACAAGCAAAAGAGGACAAAAGCTATGTACATATGACCAGATAAGATGATACTAAGTGAAATAACCCCAATAGGGGTTCTTGCTATGGTTTTCAAGGTATTTATAATGTACTATGTGGGTTTTTTTTGTTTGTTTCTTTGTATGTTCTTCCCCCTATGGTATAACCCCTGTATTTGATCCTGGTGTCCTGCATCTTGTATATACGTTTTTCTAATTTGGGGAAGGGAAGGGAAATAAAATGCTGAAATAAGGATACAGGTTGATCCATTGTAACAATGAGATGTACAAGACACTATGTTGAAAACGAATTACAACTTGGGGGAGGAGGAGTTGGGGAGGTGGGGAAGGAAGGGATGGTAGGGGAAAAACAAAGGAGGAGGTAACAATGCTCAATAGGAAATGTGCTCATTACTCATGTAACTGAAACTCCTCTGTACAGTACCTTTACAGTAAAAAATATATCTTTAAAAAGTCACCTCTGAATAGAGGAACATTGCAGGACAGATTTCAGGAGCAGTCACTAACAATCTGCCCTTAGGCCCTTGGGCCTCCAGCATCATCTCAAACATCCCGTTTCAGACATCTGTCTGCGGATGCTCCAAGTCTCCCCCACCGCAGGGGAGGGGACAGAAGGGAAGTCCCCCCACCCCCCACTCTAGCCTGGACAAAGACACTAGAGAGAAAGAGTGTGAAACCTGGAGCCAGAGGCTTGAGAGATGAGTAGCTTTGGAGCCAAACTTACCAAACTCAGGACGTCTTACAAATTGAATTTTGGACGCTAGGTAGTTGACCTGGTTGTTGACTTGGCCTCATTTGACATCTAACAAATTACATTTGGCTACTTTTGGTTGGTTGTCCATCCCCTCAAGACGCGCTACCTCGCAAGGCCATTTCCATAAGGTTAGAAAGGAGAAGAACAGAAGCAGGGTGTCCTGGTAACACCTAAGCTGGGTGATCGGCATCTCCGAGACTCAAGCGAACATTATTTTTTGAGCCAGGGTCTCACTTTGCAGCCCAGGCTGGTCTCAATCTGACAGTGCTCAGTGCTCCTTGCCCACCCCCAAGGCTGGAGTTACAGCACAAACCAACACCTCCGGCTTGAATCTCTGACTAAAACAGAATTCACTGGCTAAAGTAAGATGTGGTGGCGCTAACTCCAAATATTCATAAAAGCCGTTTTTAGAGAAGAAAACTTAAACTTAGCACTTTCTTCCTCTCAGTTTCGGGGGGGGGCAGGATGGGAGGAGCAAGCTTTATCGGGGCACGATTGTCACACAGTAAGCTGTCTGTTTACACTGTATGATGTGTCACCAAACCACATGTTTTATTCCAATGCCGGGCTTTGAATTCAGGGCTGCAGGCTCACACTGGGCAGGCAGGCCCACAACCAAGCCATGTCCCCAGCCCAAGATGCATAGACGAAAACATACACAACAATTTGTTGTCATGTGTGTCTTCAACCTGTGTATGCCATCACCCAAACAACGTGACACACATTTCCTTCTGCATAAGAGTCATCGTGCAGATGTTTAATGCCCTCACCACACTCTCTCTCCCCTGCATTGCTCTCTGCTTTCTTTCACTGTAGATTAGTTTTAAAATATTCACATTGGCTAAACACTTAAAATGATGTATTCTACATGTATTGAAGATCTCAGTGGGTTTTTTCCTTGATTAGTTTTTTGGTAGACATGTGTGTGTGTATGTATGTATGTGTGTGCATGCATACACACACACACCAGCCAGCCAGCCAGCCAGCCAGCCAGTCCTGGGGCTTGAACTCAGGGCCTGGGCACTGTCCTCAAGGTTCTTTTGCTTAATGCTAGTGTTCTACCACTTGAGCCACAGCTCCACTTCCAGCTTTTCCTTTCTCTTTTTTCTTTTTTGGTGGTTTAATGAAGATAAGAGTCTCACAGGCTTTCCTGCCCAAACTGGCTTCGAACTGTGATCCTCAGATCTCAGCCTCCTGAGTCGCTAGGATTATAGGTGTGAGCCACCGGTGCCCAGCTACTTTGTAGAATAGTCTACAAAGTTTCCCTCTTAGCACCTTATATTAAGAGCCTAGTTTTGTAACGATTGAGGAACACCCATAACCTATGCTGATACTCAGTTTTTGCTTAATGTCTATTTTCCTCTCTGGTATCCCAGCCAAGACACCATATTTTATTGTGGTCTACTTAGTTGTTGGTGGGAATAATTTCTCAGACTTGTATTTCACAACTTTGTCTTTTATGACCTTGACAGAGCTGAGAAGTATTGTAGGCTGCCACTCCATGAGTTGAATGCTTTGTTGGTTTGGGGGAGGAAAATCAAAGGTCCAGAGTCTGTATTCACTCCCTCACTGCAGAGTTACACACCACAGACACATGTTGGTGTGTAGTGGAGTAGGAATTAGGCTCCTTTTGGGGGAAGGGTGTAGGGCATACACACACACACACACACACACACACACACACACACACACACACACAGAGTGTTGCTAAGGCCTTGCGTTTGCTAGCTGTGGGTGCTATCCTCTTCAGTCACCCCTTCAGCTCTTTTGGCTCTGGTTGTTTTTGAGATGGGGTTTGCTTCCCCCCACCAACCTGGGCCATATGGAATGTGGTTCTTACATCGTAATTCTTTCAGCACAGTAACTTTGGGGGTGCATCAGTAGTCCCCACTTTGATTGCAGAGTAGATATTCTGAGTAGAAATTCATTCCAAGGTCCTGGTGCAGGCTATAGTTTGAATGTTTATACTCTCCACAAAAATGGTACATTGAAACCTGGCAGGCAGGGTGTTGGGGCTGAGCTGGTGAGGTCCTTGGGAAAGAGGCCTGCCTGCTTCTCACACCCGGCGACCTTGAGCAGGTGCAGTCTAGGAAGGGGAGCGCGGGCGGGGTGGGGGGCGGGGCGGAGCGGACCTCCCTCCCCAGGGACTAGACTCCACCGCCCTGTGTGTGGGGTAAATTCCTGCTGTACCTCAGCTTTGCCGTTCACAGTCTCACCGCAACCCTGATGGACTAAGCTGGTAGGTGTGCATTTGATTGACCATTTTCTAAACTAGTTGCCTTGCGTTGCAATTCCTCCACATCCTGGACGGTAGGATCGTGGCCGTTAACTCCAGCCATTGTAATGGAAGTGCAGGGATCTCACTGTGGCTTGGCTTTGCATTTCCCCCGACGCTGGTGGAACTAAGCAGAGCTGTCTTTCTTCCCGTCCACACGGCTTCCTCACAGATCTCTGGCAGGGCTTCAGAGCCTTTGTTTGCTTAAAAAAAAAGTTGTTTGCTGATCATTGAAACTTGCTTCGGAATTCTCATTTGTCTTTGTGTTCTCAATGGTGTCTTTGGAAGAGCAGACGTTGCTAATGACTGAGACATAAATGATCCATTGACAACTTTTATGCATTGTGCCCTGTGTGATAACTACAACAACAACAAAACACCTCTGACAGGGTCTCCAGTTTTCTACTGTGTTTCTCCCACTTTTCTAGTGTTCGTGGGCGTCCTCAGCCTGGTGGCTCACACCTGTGTGGCTCCTCACGCCAGGGCGCTCCACAGGGCGCCACAGACACCTGCCGGACGCCCACTGTCATCTAGAGAGCGCGCAGCAGCCCCGTAGCTCATGGCTCCTGCCTGTTCCCAAGGCCAGCTCGCCTCAGTCAGCTTCCTTGTTCCCTGCTGTCCAAAGATGACCACCACCAAAGCCCAGACATCAAAGCATCGCGCGGGTGCATCCAGAATTAGGAGTAAGAGTTTCACACGGATGCATCCAGAATTAGGAATAAGAGTTCCTCTTGGCATGTCTTTTTTTTTTTTCAATCAAGAAAGAAATGTACCTAAAAGCCTACTTCTCCAACATCCTATCCAAACATCGGCCAGAACTGAGTCATCCGCTCACTATAACCCAGTTACTCAAGGGAGAATTTGATTTCTCCACCCATGACTCATCTCCTACAGCCAATTCCGCTCCAGAGGGCACTTTGCTACCAATATGTGAACAAAATCGGGGTTCAGTTAGAAAGGATGGGAAGTGGGGAGATGGAGGATGAGGAGTCTCATTCTCTTCTGAATCCTCAATGATGCTTCATCTTCCTGAAGAAGAACTTCACGGTCTCTGTTGTTGTGAACACATTATTTTCATACATTTTTCCTGGTTATTTTGATACATATATAAACACATATGTGACTATTGGGAGTTTCACTCTCACGATCATTTGCAATGTCTGAAATGTACGAATGTCCCTTTGTGTCGTTGGTGTTCTCCATTGCTGGTGGCTGAGGCATGTTCTCTGGTCCTGTGGTTCTTCGTCAGCTGGATGTACGTGTCTGTTGTTTTGTGGTGCCGTGGTTTGGTTCTGTGGTTCGGCACTCACACATGGCCACTCTTGTTACATTCTGCGTCTCCGGGCTACATAGACATGGAGATCTATGCTGCAGGATTTGATGACATAGGCTAGCGTTTTGCTCTCTAATGTCATATGGCTTTTAGAGAACTTTCCAAATTACTGCTGAAAGCTCATACCTACACAGACTACTTTAGCAGGAGGAAAGACTGAGTACAAGCACTAAAAATAGAGGTTTGTCATAGTGAACACACACTGGGCACACTGAGTAGGAGTCATCAGACTATGTGTTATTAAGAGTAAAGGCGTAGTGGGCCTGGCGGTGTCCTGCTGTAATCAAGGAATTTGGAAGGCTGAGGTGGGAGATCACGGCTTCAGACTGCTATAGTGAAGAGTGGGAGGCAAGGAGCAGGAGGGGGAGAGGGAGGGAGGGAGGGAGGGAGAGAGGGAGGGAGGGAGGGAGAGAGAGGGAGGGAGGGAGGGAGAGATTGCTAGAATCCAGGGAGGGTACGGAAGAGACACACATGCAGAGAAGTTGACCAGTGAGTTGTAAGAAGTTCTTGTGTATGGTTTTGCACAGTAGAATAGGTGTAGATAACAGTTATATAATGCATTTTTTAAAAGTGAAGAGAAATTATTCTGGATATTTTTACCATATGAAAATGATATACAAAGGTAGGTATGTTTAATCGTATTTAAACATCGCCTAGTATCTGTGGGTATCAAATCATTACATGGTACTAGTATCTGTAAGTTTTACATTTTTGTGCATTGGTTAATAACTTTAATAATGGAGTCAAACAATACATGTTCATGCCTTCTACCTCTTTTATAACTGAGTTTTAATCATATCACCTTTTTGAATATTTCCCCTGGTACATTAGATTAAATGTATCTGTTTTCTACTCTATCGTATTCTTCCATGTATGCAAATAAGCCATTCACAGAACATTTTCTATCTTTCACATTCACTTCTCCTTTATAAATGCAGCATTTTATCCTTTGTAATCTTTCTCCCGATGTTTGTTTTAATGGTAAATGTTCATTGGTTGAGGATATTTCCTGGCCATCTTCTGCTGTCTGCAGTAGTTCCTAGTACTGAGGTCTTGAGGACGTTGTGTTAGCAATTGTCTAAAAGCACTATGCTGCTTTGTCCAAGTTTTTAAGTGTATGCTCTAGAGATTGGTTTTAAAAGCTTCTCAGTCTACTTAGACTCCATGTTGTGCTGCTGCAAGTAGAATACAGACAGTTAGTTCACCGCTGCCCAAGGCCTCTCCTTCCCGCCTTCACCTGTGACGTGTCCATTAGAAATCCCACCACACTGTGTGTGTGGTGAGGGCAGTCTTCTGTTTTCAATCATCACACCTGTTTGGGAGCCCCAGGGCCATGAAGACAGCCTACCCATTCTGGCGGGGCAGATGGAGGCGCTTTCTCCGTGTCCCGTGGTGGGGTCTCCCCTGCTCTCGCCCTGCAGCTCCTCCGGCCGTCCTCCGCCACACACACCTAAGACCGCCTTCCTGAGGGCCCTGCACGGTCGCGGTCAGTTCCCAAACTAGTTTGTTTCACTAAAGATTTTACTTTAAATTACTGGTGCCAGTGGCATGGGTAATTATAGGTGATGCCAGGGATGAGCTGTAAGATCTTGTAGAAGTCCGTAGGGAAAACGCAGCTGGCTGGGGTTGAGTGAGGGACGCCTGGCTTGGGATGAGGCGGCCAGTGATGCGTCGAAGGTTTCCTGTGGTTTCCACGTAGTTCCGCAGCTAACGCTTTGTGCTGCTACTTGGGTCTGTCTGCGGTGTGGCTGGTGTGGGCTGAGGAGGGGCCGGTCCCTGAGTTCTCTCCTGGCGCTTTGGTGTCGTGCGTGGTATCGCCTTTGTTGAGTCATCTCCAGGGAGCTCAGGAGCCGCACACAGCGCTGCCAAGCCCTTTTCCTGGGTCCGACCTCTCCCGGCCGTCTCCTCCCTCCAGGGCGTTGTCTGTCCCTGTGTGGGGGGCGGTCCTGGCTCCCCTCAGCCCCCTGCGTGGTGCGTCTGTTGAGAGCCCTGCGCATCAGACATCACTGGGCACAAAGAACACATTTCAGAAGGGACCCAAAAGAGGGTTTTCCCTTCCCCGGCCGCCAACGGCTGCCACCTCCCAGACTCCGGATATTAAATTCTTCTGCTCTCCTGCACAAAGAACATTCTCACTAGACAGCTGTTTTCCCAGACTATCAAATTTTGGCCCAAAAGTGGATCGCTGCTAAAAGCAGAGCAAGGCATTATTCCACACCAATCTTACCCCATTCCGTGTGTGGCTCCGCCCTGGGCTGGAAGCTCACCATTTGCAGACATTTTCATGGTGAGGGTCTGATAGGTATTGATGTGACGAACCACACCACCTTTTTTCAGTGTCAAGTAAAAAGCCAACTGCAAAGTTTTGAGTCATGATACAGCGCAAGCTGGACTCAAAGTTAGGATCCTCTTCAGAGCTAGTATTACAGGCATCTGCTACCACATCCAGCTAAACTTTTAAGATACTCCAATGTCACACAGATAGTCTCACTTTCTCTGAAAGGCCTACATGGACCACTGAAATTAGGCTTTGAGAGAAGAAAACACTTCCTAATGTAAGTTATCGCCAGGGAAATTCTGTCTCCTCCTGGAAGGCCATCTCTGCAGTGGTGGCGTGGAAGGAGCTGCTTCCTTGGACCATCTGAACAGCTGGCCCAGGCTGCCTCACCGGCAGTTCTTTATAACACATTGCCGTGCTATGTGTTAATGTCATAGTGTGCTGTGTCTTTCTGTTCCTGTTTTACTTTTAGTAGGATATGCCTGATTTGGGATAACCTATGACCTTTTGAAAGATAGTAATCGACATGGTGAAGACAGTGGCACTTTCTGAACTCAGCTATTCTCATTTTTTCAATGTGAATTAGTTTTGTCAAAAGCATGTAAAACGTCTTTTAAAAGCTGGGTTTGGCAATGGCATTGGGAGGTTTGGCAATTCATCAGAGTTGACGGTCTTTTATTACAAATTTCTATACTCATTTTATCTTATAATTTGTTGCTAGCTGGGCACTTATTTTTCAATAGTAATAGTTATGATATGTAGAAATGTATTACATAGTGATATGGAGAGAATTCTGTGAACACACTCACGCCTCGGAGTAAGATGCTTCTCATAGTGACTCACGGACGTGGTATGGATTCGTTATCGGGAGTCTCTGTGTGCATTCTTCATCCTGGATCTCAGGGCAATGATGCTCCGAAAATTAGTTTTGCCAGATTGACCCCCGTTACCCTGCTTGAAGTCCTTTATTAACCTTGGTCCACTTCAGGACAGCCTTGATTCATTTAAAGTATCTTTCTTTGCCTCTTTCAAACTTAGACAGGAGTCATTCTTATTTAGAGATAGGACTTTTATGTTTCCTGTGGAGGTCTTATTCTTTTCTGCTGCGATTCTTTATATATAAGATTCCACTGATGAAGATCCCCCCTCCCTGTACACTCATCCCGTGGCTTTCCACAGCCTGCCAGATTTACCCACCGCAAGCCCAGAGCCGGTGCTGTGGCCGGCATTCATGACGTGAGTGGCACATCGTCCGGCTCCGTCCTCTGCTTTGACCTCTGGATGGAGACTTTCCATGCACAGGCCTGCGGATGGGGCTTGTCTTTGGCTCTCTGTCCCATCACCTGCACACAGCTCCAGGAGAGCAGGGGAAGAGTGGCAGAGGTCATTGCCCAGGAAGAGGAGCTGGTAGCTTTAGTGAACAGCTTGAAATTTTGTCACATCATTCCTTCCTCTGTTAGTTCTGTTGCTGCCGCTGCCCCTCCTCCTCCTCTACTTCCTCCTCCTCTTCTTTCTCTTTCTCTACTTCCTCTCCTCCCTCTCTCTTCCTTCTCTTTCTCCTCCTCCACCTCCTCCTCTTCCTCCTCCTTCTCTTTCTCCTCTTTCTTTCTCCCTCTCCTCCCCCTCTTCATTCTCCTCCTTCATCTCTCCTCCTCCTCCCTCTTCCCTCTTTCTCCTTTTCTGTCTTCTTCCCTCCTTCTTCCTCCCTCTTCCTCCCTCCTCCTTTTGCGTCAGTATCAGAGCTTGAACTCAGACGCTCTTGTTCTTGCTTAGCTTTTAAGCTCAAGGCTAGATGACAAACAGAATATGATAAAGGTAGGAATTGAGTTTCAACATAGTACAATAATTTTTCATTGTATTTTCTTGAAAAATTAGAAATTAAAATTGCATTAACATATCACAAAAGCCACTCCATTATTAAAACGGCTGTTATTTCAGTTGGAAATTGTACCCAAAGAATGGCAAAATTACTTGTGCCTTCAGCCTCTGTGTGTTTTCAACTGTAAGCCGTTCTTGTTCATGGATGCGTTGCCTCTGAGCTTCTTTCCGCGGCCCTCTCTTCTCAGCCAGTGCGCCAGGGACCGTCTCTCCGTTCCCTAAAGCCTTTCCTCGTCTCTGTCCTCAAAGCCCTGTGGCACTCCCAGTCCCTCCGGGAAATCTGAGCCTCCTGCTTCAGGTGCGTCTCCTGTCTCAGCTCCCTGGCCGCCCGTGTGTGGCTCTCGTGTGAATGACCATGGCATTGTCAGCAGCTCGCGTGGGCGTCCAGCTCCTGCCTGCAGCTCCGGCTCAGCAGCCAGCGTTGGCTAGAGTATGGGGAGTGGATTTCTCAAGGTCGTCTCTGCTAACAACTCTTCACGATCCACCGGTCTACTCCCCAGTCCTGTGACTAGCCATAAAATGAGCTGGGGACTTCACGGAAGACAGATCTCCAGACGGCTTATTCCAGACTTCCTGAAGCCAGGACAGAGCCAAGCAGTCTAACCTCTGAGCATCTCTCCCAATGAGTTCAGTCTCCCCGGCCATTTAGGAGCTACGGCTCAGCCCACCAACAGAGCTTGATAATGCCAACCACATTAGTGCTGTCTTGGATTTCTGTGACACACTCATTAGATCTTCATTCAAGAATTTGGAGGAAATTATTTCAGACCTAACACCGGGCACTCTGTAGGTCGTCCTAGGCCCTAGAGACTTTTTGTTTTGTTTTGTTTTACAACATGAATCTAAACTACTTAATTCTTTTCATTTTTAAGAGAGTTGCACATCACACTATGCTTGGGTTACTGAGTGACAGCTACATAAATGTATCTGAGGTAATATATACATATATATATGTATTTCTGCTTTGTGGTGAAACAATACAGTTTTGTTTCATCATACTACTATTTTAGAAAATACCTTTAAAAGCATGTTTATCTTGACATCTGTTGTATGCTTTATAAACTTGGCCAACACTAACTCCACTTGAGCAAAGGCCAGCACAACTGTTTCTCTTCTGCCTTTGTGTTTTAACAGCACAGCTAATGTCAACATGGCTGTATTTGCTCATATCCCAAAAGAGCTGACCAAAAACGATGTAGGAACCTAATAAATTGTCTACTTTTTTTTCCCCTGTGCCATTAATAAAGTGTTGGCACTTTTGAAAGGAAGGTATTTTTCAGGCTACAGTAATTCTGACATCAAACACCTAAATCTTATCCAAGTTGAGAGGTGACATTTTTCTCAAGGGTTGTGTCCCACATCACTATTGTCTTTCAAAAACACCCCAAAAAAACCTTTGGCCTGAGTTCATCTCATAAACTTCAGGGTCTTGATGTCTGTAGAAGTCTGTGTGTGTGTGTGTGTGTGTGTGTGTGTGTGTGTGTGTGTGTGTGTGTGTGTGTGTGTGTGTGTGTGTGTGTGTGTGTGTGTGTGTGTGTGTGTGTGTGTGTGTGTGCGTGTGTGAAGATCCCCATTTCCTCTGCTAGTAACCTGAAAAACCTAGAGTTTCTGGATGTAATCTATGTCTCTGCGTTGATAGCATGTTCATAGTTGTGAGCTGATTCCTGGACACTTGGGCTGGCATGATGTCATGTCAGCTGGCCGCGTGGAGTCTTGTATGCTTGTGGAGATGTGTCTCGCGTCCTTCCTTCTGCTTGTGTGCGGCTTCCCAGGGCTGAGGTAGCCATCGCAGGTCCGGTCATCTCCACGTTGCCAGACTTGGCCGGGGATCTCCTCTTTGTAGAGGGGTGCCTTCGGGAGCGATGTCATCTGCCCTCACACGAGCCTCCTAATGTGCGGGCGCACCTGGGGATGGCGTTCCTTCCATCCGCGCATGCCTGGGGCGTTTCCTGGGCAGAATGCTCTGAACGCGCTCCCCCCGGTGCCTGTGCAGGGCTCCTGCTCAGCCCTCCACCCTCTTCACACCGCCTGGCATCGCGCAAGCGCCACGCGCAGGCCATTGCTCGACAGCCACGTCTTTATATCAGATCAGACTTTCTCAGGCTCTGGTTTTCAGCCTTTCTTCACCGCCTGTTGAGATCACACTATTCCATCATTTGTTGTTACTCCAAATGAGCGGCTTGTTCCTAGCCATTCCATTCTTTAGGTTTCTGGACTTGTTCCCACTGGCCGTACCTCTATTCGTGCTTGTCCTGCGCTCCCTGCAGTTATATTTAGCAGTTGCCCAGGGAGAGTTGACTTTATGAAAATATTTGTGACTTTCTAAAATTAGCAAAGCAGATCACATTTTGGGTTCACTAGAGGGAGCTCAATAATTAAAATAACCTTCCTAGAAATTACTCTGTTTAAGAAACCAGGGCTGAGGATGTAGCTTGGACAGAGTGCTTGCCTAGAATGTGTGAGACTTGGTATAAGCACCAAATTGCAAGCACACCAACACACATAACACACACACTACACTGCACACCAACACATACCTCACACCATACAGCACACACCCTACACCAACACCCACAACAGCACATACCAACACATGCACACACCACACACATGTGCCCCATACCACACATTCTGAGAGATCAAAAAGTCTTTACAAAGAGTCACAAGTTATCTAGGTTTTTTGGGGTTTTTTTGTTTTGTTTTGTTTTTGGTCCAGGCCTGAACTCTGGGCCTGGGCGCTGTCCCTCAGCTCTTCAGCTTGACTAGTGCTCTAGCACTTGAGTCACAGCGCCACTTCTGGCTTTTTCTACTTATGTGGTAGTGAGGAATTGAACCCAGCGCCTCATGCATGCAAGGCAAGCACTCTACCACTGAGCCACCTTCCCAGCCCCTGTTTTGTCTTTTACTGTGAAGATCCTCCTGTGTAGTAGATTTGTTTGAGGAAGCCATGTGGTCTTAACTAGTCATTTAAAAAAAACAAAGTTTTGTCATTACGGTCTGCCTTGTATATGTTTGTGTGTTGCCTTGAGCTGGCTGTGCACGTTTGTGCCCACTTTGGTTGTGTTGAGAACTCAGTGATGGTAGCAGGGTGTGGGCCGAGATGTGAGGCAGAGGCTGCTGCTGCTCACGGTCAGTGTCCGTGTGCGTGCGTGTGTCTGTGCGTGCGTGCGTGTGTGTGCGTGTGTCTGTGCGTGCGTGCGCCTGTGCATGTGTGCGTGCGTGCATCTTGCGTGCGTGCGTCTGTGCGTGCGTGTGCGTGTGCGTGCGCGCACGTGTGCGTGCGTGTGTGCGTGCGCGTGTGTGGAGGGCTCAGCCCCTGGCTCCCTGCACGCTCTGTAAGGACACCCTCTCACCGGGCAGCTTTCAGCATGGTAAGCGCCTTTCCGTTGTTTATGAGCTACTGAGTATACCATAACTTATTACTGCAGCGGGAGCGGGCATGGACGCCTTGTCATGTCTTGTCTGCTCTTTCTGTATTTTCTTTTCTTTATTTTTCTCTTTTCTTTCCTTACTTCTTTTCCTCCCTTTCCTCCCCTTCTCTCCCTTTCTCTTCCCCCCTTTCTCCCCCCCCTCCCCTCCCTTCCTCCCCCTCCCTTCCTCTCTGTTGTAGGGCTGGTCCTCAGGGCCCCAGAGCTGTCCCTGAGCTCTTTTTGCTCAAGCCTGGCGCTCTACCACTTTGAGCCACTGCTCCACTTCCGGTTTTCTGGTGGTGCATTGAACTTCCTGCCTGGGCTGGCTTCAAACCAGTATCATCAGCCTCCTGAGTAGCTAGGATTACAGGCGTGAGCCAGGGGCACCTGGCCTGTATTTTCTGTCTTACCCTTTCTTAGCGGTGTGACCGTCCTTCAGTGGACCGGGCCATGACTGGAGACGCCATCCAGGCCTCCTTCCTTCGCTCAATCCAACATGGTGCTCTCTTCGGCAAGGCCACTGCCCTCTTGTGGTCAATGGTGCTTGGTCGCCATTCAACCCCGACTACCTAGCCAAGCACTTAGGGTATGGCTGGTGGTCAACCAGTACTTGAACTCACGGTGCCGGTGCCCCATCTCACCTCGGTACAGAGCCGTCAGCAAGGACTTCTGAGTTGAAGCATTTGTTCTTGTTTGCTCTTCTCACCCTGGTTCTGTCCAGGCTCTTACTATCTCTGTTGAAGTAGCATTTATCCAAGTCCTGCCCTTCCCCCTCTGCCGCTGCCCCCGGCGGCCATTTGGGGAGCACTCGCCACGCCTCTCGCCACCCACAGCCACCTTCTCCTCCGTAGCACTGGGACAGGCTCCCCGTGACCCGCTTCCGTAGGCTCCCAGGTCCCCGCTGGCCAGTCTCTAACTCTTCTTTCAGGTATCATCGGACTGGTCTTCTGTTTGTGTTGCAGATCCTCTCTGGGTCTGGTGTGGCGCGGGAGTTAGAAGGGTTCCTGGGAGGGCAGAGACAGTGCAGCGTCTAGAAATGCTAGTGAGAAGGCAGGGCTCGGGGAGGCGCATGGCCTCTTGGCTCCGCTCGAAGCTTCGTTGGTTACTCACACCCGAGTCCTGAGATGCTCAGAGGCGGCGTCGGCTGTAGGCAGAACACATGTTCATCCAACAGTTGTTCATGGAGTCCTTTCCATGTGCCAGCCTGTCTACGCCCGCAAGCTCAGGTGGGCCCGCAGGCTCGCTCTGACCCGTGGGATAATGGCTCCCAGATCTGCAGTCAGGCTGGAAGATCTTGAGAGTGTTTGAAGCTCAAGCCATTATCATCACAGCTCTTTTTTAGATGCAATCGATGTTTACTCAGCCCCGGAGGCAATTTTTCCAGCGCTGTGAGAGGCCTAACGCATCCTTAGCAACCACCTTATACCCGTGGAGCTCTGCCAGAGGCGTGCGTTCAGGATGACCTGACTCAGTCCTGAGAGGTCCTTTGAGGTGGATGGAGACACAAAACCAGTGCCGTACATCTCGGCTGATGATGCATCCAGGAGATTTGGAATACAGATGCACAGTGGTCCTAGTAATTCAGATGCATGGTAGTACTGGGAGCCCAGGGCAGAGTGGTGCTGGGAACACAGTGCACAGTACTGCTGGGAACACAGCACACGGTACTGCTGGGAGCACAGTGCACAGTACTGCTGGGAGCACAGTGCACGGTACTGCTGGGAGCACAGTGGTCCCCCCTTATCCAGGGTTGTACTTTCTGTGGTTTCTGCCACCTGCAATCAGCCATGATCTAAACAGAGAAAACCAAAAGAAGCTGGGAGCCCCAGGGGTGAGGCAGTCAGGGTTAGAATTGCCCTCGGTCCTGTAGCTCTGCCCCTCAGAGCAGGAACGGCCCCTGCAGCAAGGCTTCTCTGTGCGCGCTGCCCAGCGGGTGGCCCCTTGGTCCTCCTCTGGAGCATCCAGCGCATCTTCTGTCTTGTTCCCAGTGCGCTTATGTTCTCGTGGTCCTAGTTTTACCATAGAGAAGAGGGGACTGCTGTACTTGAAGCTTTCTTGTGTGGTTTATCACTTAATATGGATTTTAACTGATTTAAAGAATCCATCTCCCTCTTCTGGGAATATCTGATGTGATCGCTTTACCTTGTTTCCATATTTGCAGCACTCAAAAGAGAATTTTCTCACCAAGGTCTTTGATCATTTTTATATCTATTTAATGAATGTTGACCTACACTTTTCATTTGTTCCTGTATTAAATATGCTCGGTCTTTTCATCCTTTGTAACCATTTTCTTGATGGGCACGAGACCTACGTGGTAGCCACATTACTACATAACACGTGAAGGCATGCAGATACAGGGAGTAAGAGTGTGGTAGGATGGCAGCAGGAAGGGAAACACGAGACAGAAGTGACAGGCATCGGACAGCACTCCTGGGCTGGGAGACAGAGCGACTGCCTATGGGAGCGAGGTCTAAAAGGAGATGAAAGCATGGGGCGCAACTGTGGTGTCTGAATGTGCTCACTGCTAACCAGGCTCAGGAGAACCTGTCACCAGAGAATTGAGCAGTAAAAATAATAATAATAGGACAGGGAAGGTAGCTCAGTGGTAGAGTGCTTGTCTAGCATGCATGAAGCCCTGGGTTCGATTCCTCAGTACCATATAAGCAGAAAAAGCCAGTAGTAGTGCTGTGGCTCAAGTGGTAGAGTGCTAGCCTTGAGCAAAAGAAGCTCAGGGACAGCGCCCAGGCCCTGAGTTCAAGCCCCAGAACAGGCGAAATAAATAAAGTAAAATTACTATCCTTGATCAAAGAATGATGCCATTCCTGTTCAGAAGATAAAACAAATTGCTGGAGAACCAAGCCCACGGCCATCACAAGTGCTCAGCCCCTTTCTCCAGGTGGGATATCTTCCGTGAACGCGGCACTGTGGTGAAGCCGTTGCGTTAGCCTGCCTTGTGTGTTCGCAGCAGGTAGCAGACCGCAGCCCTTGCACCGTCAACCAGTAAAGGTGTCTCATATTTACGTGAAATGAACATCTTAACACTTCTGATGGTACCGGGATCTGCACTGGGGCCTCGTGCTGGCGGGAGCTTGCACGTCACCGCCAGCCTTCCTGGCGTGCTTATTTTTCGTGTGAGTTTGCATTCCCCCTCGGCCCAGGCCACCTGGGCCGCAAGGTGCTACTCACAGACATAAGCCACCATGCAGGGCGCTCCTGTTCAGACTCCCGTGAGGTGGTACTCTTCTATGTAACTGGTCAGGACAGGATAGCATCCCCTGGACGTTGAAAGGTTTCAGCAGGTATTAAGGGAACATGAGTGCTGGGACACGGGTGAGAGAGGAGAGAGTGAAGAAGGGAAGGAAGCGTGGCAGGAATGATGGCCGGGAAGAAAAGCTCAGCGCTGGGTCGCACATGGTGACGGGAGATCTGAGCCATTTGAAAATGGCTAAAGGACAGGAGGGCAAAGGGACCCTGGGTTCAATCCCAACACCCCAGATAAACCAGGTAAACTGGGAAACAACGGGATCATTTCCTCAAGCACCTACACGTCACCTACCTCATTAAAGGCTGTGACCACGCAGAGTGGGAAAGGGCCGCACGTTCACGCGAACGAGGGAGAAATGACTTTGAGAACTCAGGAGGATGCTCAGTCTCACCCACGAGAGACATGTCGAGGGAAGTCACGCCAGAAACCCCATTTCCTTATTAGTTTGATCATGGAGGTAAAGATATGAAAAAGCAAACTTTCACTGGCGGAAGTATCCACATCACCCCCGTAGCGTCACCCCTGAGTCTTCCAGGTACTCATCCTGAGACTACAATTGCACTGGTTCAAATGACACACGAAAATCCTCCTCCAAATATCTAAATAAGATCAATGTTGCCGATGCAAGTTTGGTGAGTAAAAGCGGAAGTGAGCATGTGAGGGCGTGCACGCCTCAGGTCAGAAGAGGAAGCTTCCAGAATGCTCAGGGGCCTCACATTAGGGGCCACTCTTACCCAAGGAGGTGTCCTCAGGGCCCAGGGTGGATGGAGACACACCGGGGGGAGAGGCTGTCACCACTTCAAATCCTGTAGCAAAACCCTGGAGCTTAGTGCTTGCGTGGGCGTGGGGTCATCCTGATAACGGAATGGCTGTGACACCTTCCACGCAAACGCTGGCAGGAAGATAACCAGTGGCAGCACCACACACAACACATTTGCTGACATAGATCAGCCCAAAACAGCGTTTGGAAACAACAATGGAATGGTTCAATGTGTGTCGTGTGTTTCCTTGGCTTGTTTTTAGACAAGCAAGGTCAGTACACATGTAATTAGATTAACTCCAACTTACTTATCTCACTAACACAAAATATAGATCAAGGAAAGTCAGCCGCTCTTATTCTTTCCATGTCAAGTCCACTTGTGTAAATTTCGTGGGTATCCCTCAAAACAAAGGGAAAATTCTTAAAATACATGGGATATGGCAAACAATCATAACATTTGGTTTATGATGACATAATTTCCAAATTACCCTATTTGATATGTATTTTTTAGTTCATTATAACACAAGTAGATATATTGGCCTAAAATATATGTCAATTGAAATCTACAATTATTCATTTGTTTGAATCTTTTTTAAAGCAAAGTTTAGTACTATTCCTCATTATGTACTTACTAAGTAACTAAAAAAGAATAAATTTAAAATGACAGTGTATTTTTAAACAAAATAGTGAATAACTAGTTAATAACTACTTGTAAGAAAATTTTGGTAGTTTTTTCTGAGGTGTGTGTGTGTGTGTGTGTGTGTGTGTGTGTGTGTTTACAAATCTGATTTAAATGTTCTATAGAAGAAAAATTTTCCATGTTAGTAAGTGAATCATTGCATAGTTCTAGCTTACGGTGAATGAAAAATTATCCTGTTACCAGCATACACAGTATAGAAAGCAAGACTCAATAGTAGCAACAGAACTACTTTTCTAATGTTTAGGAAACCTGGGTAATATGACATTGCGGATGAATGCTGGTGGGAATCTTTGACAATTATACAATTTCTTGGTGCACTGTCTTGAGCTGCCAGCGGATTCTTGTCTGTCCTTGATTTAATTGTCAGCAGTAACCATACTTGGATCATAAATATGAATCAATGAAGACTACCACATTTGGCCTTGTCCTAATGACAAGGCTTGAGGTCTTCCGGATTTCTTATTGAATGTGTTACGTTTGCAGATAGCATAGCTATCTTCATCTATGCAAAAAGAAAACAAATGAACAACAAATTTTATCAAAACAAACACTTGAATCATCTTTTGGAGTTTAATGGCCTTAAGAATGAATTAAATACAGATAATGTAACTAAGTCGTGCTGATATTAAGAGAAAATTTATGGTGCAGATTTAACTACAGTCTGTTACAAATTGTGCCTGGAGAGTTTTATAGCTTTGTTTTCAAGGAGGCAGGAGAGGAATTGCATCAGGAAGGCCAGGCATAAAGAAGTTCAGGAATTCAAACTGCTCTTATGACTGGTATTTAGCAATGACCAGATATTCAAAGAAAGACCTCCATTAAACAGGAACTATAAAATGTAGTTAATAGAACTTCGTGTGAACTGACAGTATATAAAGGCCTTTCGAGAGATGCCAAGCCACACTTCAGTTTTACATTGGAAAAAGACAGGAATTCCATGGAAGAAAAGTGAGAAAATATGGGTAATGCAGTTCTGGAAGGGTGATTCTGTGGGCCGTGTGTGCAAATCACCTTGTGCAGTTCTTACCCAACCAGAGTGAGCCACAGAAAGAGGCTGGATATGCCAGCAAACAGACCTTTCATTGAATTTGGTGCTAAATCTTTTGAAATTAGTGGACACATGCTTAGAAAACATTTACAGCTCCAAAATATACCTCCAGAAATCTATTCAACCTACAATTGTGTGTATTAAGTCTCTGGTATTTAGACGTAAAACCGATGGCTCTGTGACTAGGGTGCAATTTATTTTTTTAGAAAGGCGTAGTTGAGCAAGTATTATTAGGCAGTGGCCTTGCTGATAGCCTAGCATGCCATCATGTGTTGGGGTATTATTGTGTATGGAACAAAGCTTCGTAGTTCCCACAGTAATGACTATTTTCTGATAGAGTCTGCAGCTTTAATATATTTATTAAATATGTTTTATGACTTTTAAAACTCTTATTAAGAAACTCAGGCCTGGGTGCTGTCCCTGAGCTTTTGCACTCAAGGCTAGCACTCGACCACTTTGAGCTACAGTGCCACTTCTCATTTTCTGGTGGTTAATTGGAGAAGAGTCTCACAGACTTACCTGCCCAGGCTGGCTTTGAACCAGGATCCTCAGATCTCAGCCTCCTTAGTAGCTAGGATAACAGGCGTGAGCCACCGGCTCCCAGTCATACAATGTTCTTTCACTTTTTTGAAGATGAAACTGAAGAGCAGAAATCCTCTGCTAAGCAGTACAGTAGTTACTTAATATAGATTTTCTAATTATTATAAGAGTCTAGGGAGTTCTTGGACATTTTTTTAGCTTTTCACTCAATGAAAGTACTAATCAAAATGTATTATTATTTTCTTCTTAGGTGATAGGAAAGTCTGTCTTTTGAGAACTTACTAACATATGGAGACCACTTGGCATTCTTGTGTACTAATTACTATTTCACTTTTTCATGTAAGAGTTTAATATACCATGAACTCTATAGTTAAAGAGTGAGACAAGAAAATACAAAGTAAAATATGATTTTTCTGGCTAGCTCGAGGGCTTGAACCAGGGCCGTGCTGGGCCTGGGCTTGCCAGGAAAGCTCTCTGCAGTCGCTTTTCTACCAGATACTTAGGAGGCAGGTTTTAAAGCTGTTCCGTCGCACATATGACTCAGATCTGTTACTTGGTTTCTTTGGAATGGCTCTTTAGTTTAATTGCCGCCAAGCTATTTTGGCTTCTTAAGATTGTTTTGCCCTCACCATTGCAGGAAAGGTGGCAAATAGCTATGTTAATTTTGAAAGTCATTACACCAATTGGAAACTGTAGTTCAGAGAAGGTGTGTGCTGCCAGATGAGAATGTAGTCATCACCTAACAGTGCCAACACCACTCTTCCTCAAGATGTGTGCGTGAAACTCCAGGTCGGCAAAACGCACGAAGATTCTCAGCTCTCCTCGAGTCTGTTAGAGAGAACATGAAAGGGGGGGAGCGAGGCTTCAGAAAACCCCACTCCGCTGGACGTTTGGAAAACGGTGCTGAGCACCCTTTAGAAAGCAGAAGCAGAAGCAACACACCATAACCTCCCCCAGATAACTTTTTGGTAGCTGTGATGATTGGATTAAGAGAAATACTCATTATATAATTGTGAAAAATTATATTATTATAAATAGATTACTTTAAAGAAAATATAATCCCAGAAGAGAGGAACGAAACCTGGGAAGGTTGCCAGCAGCCGTGTCTCCTGTTCCTGCCCACACCCACGGTGGGCTACCCTGGACGCACCCATGGAGGGCAGAAGGTTCTGGAGGGTTCTGGAGTGCGAGCTAAGATCAGCCCTGGTCAAGTGGCCAGAACTATTCAAATCCCTAAACTTCCACTTCTAGGAAAAAGCAAATTCTGGCTCTTTTGCCACAAGTCAAGTAGATCCCAAATAAAATATACTCACCTCGCTCATCACTGGACTCAAGAGTGATCGATAAAATATACTCACCTTGCTCGCTCATCGCCAGACTCAAGAATGATCGAAGGCCAGCAGGAGTGGGAGAAATGAGAGAGAGCCCAGGAAGAGGACGAGGAGGAGGAAGTATTAGCATAGGTGATGCCTAAGAGGAAAGGCACAAACCCCTCCTTGCCCTCCTTGCACTGCCCTTTCCTGCCTCCTTCCTTCCCTCACTTCCTCCTCCACTTCCTCCCTCACCTCCTCCCTCCCTCCCTCCTTCCCTCTCTCCTTCCTTCCTTCCTTCCTTCCTTCCTTCCTTCCTTCCTTCCTTCCTTCCTTCCTTCCTTCCCTCCTTCCCTGGTTCCTTCCTTCTTTCACTTCCTCCCTCCCTCCTCCCTCCCTACCTCCTCCCTCCCTCCCTCCCTTCTTCCCTCCTTCCCTCTCTCCTTCCTTCCTTCCTTCCTTCCTTCTTTCCTTCCTGTATGTTTCTTCCTTCCTTCCTTTCCCATGTGTTGCTGGGTTAGTTTGGAAGAGGTGATTGAGGTTTCTTTACCCTGTTCATATTTATAATGTCCTTCATCCAAAGAGCACCAGAAGAGGCTTGAGTCAGCCCCATCACCTAGGCCTCTCCTGTGGCAGTGGGGAGCAGCCCTCAGCTGGGCCGCGGTGTGCTGCACACGGCCCCCTGAGGTCTGGAGGACGGATCTTGCATGGTGACAGAGGCACGGGCATTCTGTATGATCACAATGAGCCATCTGCGGCTGTGACCTTGGCACTTCACCTGGAACCTCTCTTCCATGTGAGCGTGCACCCAATGGGCTGGCTCATGGCACAGATATCAGCGCTCCTCAGCGCTCTCTCCAACCCCTGGGCGAGGCCTCCAAACCAGCGGGCCCCCACCAGAGTTGTTCATCGGAGCCTGACATTCTCACATGGCTTGTTGCACTCAGGACACAATTCATCCTGAAGCACAGATGTGTCTGGGATGTGACGCACAGCTGTACTCCTGTCCCTAAATACCAAATTTAACTTGCAGTGGAAAGTGACACTTGAACGTTTGTACTCCGTGTAGTACAAAGTGACTACACAAAGTCATATGTCACCAGCAATGGAAGAGAAAACCTGTCTGCAGTGTAGAGCTAGCCGCTATGTCCGTTCTCTCCCTCCAGAAGAACTCCAAGCCTATCTCCTGGCCTGCGTCTTCATAGCCTTTTCCTGAGCTGTTGTGGACACAGTCTGCTCTTTCCAGCATCTGCTGAGATGGCCGGTGTGTGGCATGGCCAGACTGGACACAAGTCAAGGTCAGATGAGGTCCACCCTCTGTCCATGAGCTCAACGGCAGTTGGTGGAGGGCGTCTGTGATGCATTGTAAACGAGCTCTTTGGAAAGGCTGGTGGTGATAACACAGACCTTATTGGAAGGCTGGATTTCTAGAGTCTCTTCATGGATTGGATAGCTGGATTCTAGAGTCCTTACATTGATTGGATAGTGAGATTCTAGAGTCTTTACATTGATTGGATAGTGAGATTCTAGAGTCTCTTCATGGATTGGATAAGCTGGATTCTAGAGTCTTTTCATGTGTGAAGGCTTAAGTGACTGGATCATTTCTATATATTTTTAAATTATATTTTTATTGCTTTTAGTTGAAAAGAGTCTCAATCTGAGCTTTTGAAGGAATTGTTCATGTGTGTGGTATGCACATGTGCGCATCTGTGTGTCTGTATGCGTCTGTCTGTGCGTGCTTTGCTTTACTTTTCTCTGCCATCTGAACTGACAGCAATGTGTGGCCAGCCATACCCATTCTCTGACTTTGAGAGTTTAAATCGTTAAAGGGTTTGATGACCTGGAACAAGTAGTTCATCTGGTCAAGGATTGGGAGGAAATATGCTGATGTGAACAGCCCCTCCCTCCAAAAAAAGATTCTTCCATCCTGGGATGTGTGGGGAGCAGACATTTTTAAGCTACAATTTAGACCCCTTTTGATTTCGGCACATAATATTCTACTAAAACTCATTTGAATCTTCTTCTAACCTATTTTACAATCTTTTTTCCTTTGTGTTACTTATTTGGATGAAGTAAGGTTGGAGGAGCATCAGCCTCAAACAAGCTGGTGATTTAAAAAAAAAAAAAAACCAGAAATTGCCTAAAGTATTTCTGTCTCTCAACGCCCTGGGTCACAGTGTCCTACTGAAGAGTCCTGGCATGCTACCAGCAAGTCCCAAATTGTTTTCTTTCCTTTTTACAGACCCAGACTTTTTAGAAGAAATCTTTTTCAGTCTTTAGTTTTACATACAGCCTGTGTTTAAAGCCTAATGCTAACAATAAAGATGACATACCCTAGATCACGTGGGAACTTGGGGGGAGATACGTGACCCATGCTAGTAGCATAGAAGAGCATGCGTGGATGTGCCTAAATCATAGTCCTCAGTAATGTTTCATTTTTCCCCTAGTTATTTTAAGAACTTTGAAGGACTTTGTAGATGAAAAAATTGTTTCCCAGACTATTTTCTGTAGCTACATTAGCAATGTGATGTCTCTATTCTGGGTGCAGGTACTGGGACTGGAAGGGGTACGCAGACTTGTCTATTGTTGTATGACATATTGCTACCGACTTTTATACGTTGCTATACATTGTCCAGAGAGCAATATATAACAATCATTGGGGAAAGTATTCACCAGTGAAAACAACACTTAAAGTTTACAAGGCAACTCGGGAGAAATTGTTCTACGAAGTGTGGAAGGGGGAGGGGAGGGAAGATGGAGGGGGTGAGTTTGAGCAAAGGACATTGCCAGCATGGATGGAAACAGTACATTGAAATTCCCTCCTACAACCAATATATGCTAACAGAAAAGTGAAAAGACCAGTTCTGTTCAGTGTGCATCCCGTCATCGGCCAGAGGCTAGCCCAACCAAAGTATGTGTGTGTTTAAAAAAAAGAGAAGAAGAAGATAGGTGTACCTGGCTCATATCATTACCCCATTCTTGTTAATCAAGTTCTTCCAGTTTTCCCTTTCTCTGCCAAGCTTCTTGGGTATACCTGCCGTCGCTGAACTCTGGGGACCTGCAGGGACTGGAGTTTTAGGTGAGCACATGGCTGACGAATGTGCTGGAAGTCGGGATTTACCATAAAAGTTATTTGCTAAAAAAGATTGTTAATCTCTTCATCGCCTTCAAGTTCAGCTTAGAAACTCACTCGCGTTTGTCCTGGGAGCACTGCCAATATGCATGGCGCTCCATGCAAGTGCCTGGCATTAGCTGCTCACAAAGGGCCTCCTCCTGCTTACTTCATGCAGCACTCGGTCACCGATGCTGTGTCTCACTCAGGTAGCATTCTGTAATTCTATTTGAGACGTTAATTCGGGGGCAGGAAAAGTGACTTTGCTGTTGAAGTCCGAGGTGAAAGGACTGCCCAAAATTTGAGAAAGTCTGGGTACTGTGACACTGGAGGGGTGGCAGCACACATTGCCCATGGGCCATTGCTTAACTGTTTTCACCCATTACGGCAGAGACCACCTCCTCACGCCTGCTGTTTAATTTTCCTTACACATGGGAGAAGGTGCCAATAGTCGTACTGCCCTCAATTTCAGGAAACTAAAATGGAGATGCAAGTTGCTTAACTTCCCACAATCAGTAGATGTCCCTCCCTAGATTCTGATCCAACCGTTTGGCTCCAGGATTCTGGCTTTTCCACACAGCACATTGAGCTTGAACTGCGTTCCCTATTGTACATTGTGAATGTACTTGTATACAGTGCTCAAATATTTAGTGAAATATGATTCGTGGTGATAAACATCGCTGATCTCATTTAGAATCTTAAATTCTAGAGCTGCTTTCTCTCTCCAAGATCTTATTAAATAATAACAAAGGGCTAGTGCCCAGGTGAAATAGTTGTCAAAGATAACTATTTCAGCTGGATTGGAGGAATGGGTAAAATGTTACCAGGTGGGGCAAAAAGGGGCGAGCTAGCCAGTGCAGGAGGAGATGACACAAAGGAATAGAAACATACCTGATGTTCAGACACAAGAATATAACTGTGGGGCTGGGAAGGTGGCTCAGTGGTAGAGCGCTTGCCTTGCATGCCTGAGGCCCTGGGTTCGATTCCTCAGCACCACATAAGCAAAAAGAAAAAAAAAGCCGGAAGTGGCTCTGTGGCTCAAGTGGTAGAGCGCTAGCCTTGAGCTGAAGAGCTGAGGGACAGCGCCATGCCCAGAGTTCAGGCCCCACGACCGGACCCAAAAAAAAAAAAAAAAAAAAAAGAATATAACTGTGAGTTGCTTCAAAGCATTTCTAAGATTTTCTGACACAAATTTTTAAAATAAGTAGAAAGAAAAGTCAAGAAAATTGGCTTATCAGGGACTCCAACATCTTAGTTAATGCTTAAGTAGATGCCCATGCTCCTTCACTTTGGAAGTTTAAATTACCACCATGATTCAGGCTCTAGGATTCTAGCACAGCTGAATGTAGCTATACTGTGACTAGCAAATGACTGTCCCTTAGAATTAGTATTTCGTTGGGTAGAGGAGGCCAGAAAAATCTAAGAACTTTTCCATTTTTGTCATGGTGTGGCCAGGGTGGCCAGAAGTCACTAAGCCATCCAGAGGGGGCTCTTCCCACTGTCCCTCCAGTCTTTGTGGAAATCTGGACAGACGCAAAACTGACGGGAGGAGCTGGTGCTCAGAAGCTTTGTGATTTTCCTCAGATCCCTACAGAGGTGAGAGCTTTGTGTCTGGTCGTATTATCTGACTGCAGCATCTGAGTGTAGATTCACATCATACCATTTGACTTCATGTATAGAATATTTACAAATTCTGAGCGTAGATTCACATCGTACCATTTGACTTCATGTGTAGAATATTTACAAATTCCACATAATGCACTTTTTCCCCTATCACAGTGAATCAGTTCTAGTTATGGTTTCCCATATGATCCTTTTAAGTGAACATGTGTTCTTCCCTTCCTTATAATTTAAGATCTCTAAGTTATTATATTTAGAGCCCCCCTCCCTTTTTTGTCAATCATGAGGCTTGAACTCTGGGTGTGGGCACTGTCCCTGGGTTCTTCAGCTCAAGGCAAGTGCTCTACTACGTGAGCCATAGCACCACTTCTGGTTTTCTGGTGGTTAATTGGAGATAAGTCTCATAGACTTACTGCCTGAGCTGGCTCTGAACTGTGATCCTCAGATTTCAGCCTCCTGAGTAGCTAGGATGACAGGTGTGAGCCACTAGTGCCCAGCTTAGAGCCATTTTAAATTATAATTCTGCATTAATGAAGTTGTGTTCTTACTATCTTGGCCATCTTTCCCATCTGAAGTTTAGAAATGGTGGGAAAATAGGGGCACAATATGATCCAAGAGTTTTGAATGTACACTAGCATATGCTAATGATGCATATAGCAATAGATACTAATGTATAATATATAATAATATGATGCATATACTAATAATGCATCTCTCCAACCACTGAATAGGAAAAGGTCATTTTTCTGGCTCAGGATTTATACTTTCAGTAAAGGTCAAAGTCCTTCAAATGGCCCGCAGTGGCCCATTCCTCATCATCCCCTCGTTAGTACTCTGACCTTTCTTTTTCATCTTGCCGGAGAGTGGTGGCTTGGACACACTTGCCCTGCTGGTGTGAGCTGTCCTTTGCTGTGAAAAAGTACAGTACATGGGCAAGGCAACTCCAAATGAGGGAAGGCTCAGTCCACCTCCTAGCCTTGTCTCCTGCCTCTGTGTCCTCCTGCTACTTGTTCAACTTACTCATAGTTTAATCAACATTGTTTTCCTTTTCCCTAAAATATATTTCACAGATCAGCAAAAGAAAGGATGAGCTGCCACTTTAGAAATTAGTCCAGTGTATTCTGGATTTTGTTTCATGGCTAGACTCTTTCAAGTCGTGCTTGAAGTAATTCTTTACTCCCCATGTGATGTTTGAGTGCTGACAATTGCCTGTCAGAGAATCTCAGGAGGCTTTTTGTTGACCTTTTTTCTTCTCACACTCTTAAGATAATTCCAAAGGTATGTTACATGTTCCTTACCCAACAAACGTCTGGCTAGTTTCATCTCCAAAAATTCCTTATCCTTACATAGATATTTTTAGTGATTTTTAAATGATTTAAATTTTTAAATGATTCTGGGCGCTGGGAAGGTGGCTTGGTGGTAGAGCGCTTGCCTTGCATGCATGAGGTTTGATTCCTCAGCACCACACAAGCAGAAAAAGCCGGAAGTGGCGCTGTGGCTCAAGTGGTAGAGCGCTTGCCTTGAGCTGAAGAGCTGAGGGGCAGCGCCCAGGCCCAGAGTTCAGTCCCTACAACCGGAAAAACAAACAAACAAACAAAAGATGACATTTTAGATTTCTTGATGCTAAGGGAGAACACAAAACTCAAATAGGTTTTGACAAACATTCTGAGATCATATCCTGGGGGAACAGGAAGTTACAAATGGCTGAAGCTGTGGGAGCGTTTCTCCCAACATGAACTTGCCATTTGTCATCTACACAGGCTTCCTAGATTTCTGGTAGTCATGAAGAAACTGAACTGTACTATTAAGTATAGTGACAGTGAGCTTACTGTCTGTAATATTATCTATCATACGTGATTGCATTTTCTGATGAGTGCTGAATCTGTCAGGGAATGGTTAGGAAAGTTTCAATTGCTCCGTGATGGTTAACATAAAAAGGGAATGGCAAGGGTCTAAAAGAGGGTGAGAATGAAAAAAAGCAATTTATATTTTTAATCAGTTTAATTGCTGTGATTTGGTGTGTACAATGGCCCAGAAACAAAGAGTATTCTTCTTAATCTTTGATCCATGACTTCTTTCTTTTTAAAAACTTTGTCCACAGTACGCATTTTCATTGATTCTTATCTTCTCCCTGTTGAAGCTGAAGTTTTAAAAATAATCACTCTGATAGACATTTTTCAAGTCTTATTTTTAAAATCTAGAGTGAATTTAAAGATTTCTGATTGACTGAATTACTTCTAGATCTTTTCAGGGATCTGGGAAGCTGGTATTTCTGATTTACCAGAAATATTTGTAAGATTCCATAAAGCCCGAAATTACACTGACTTTTCTTACAACCCAAGTTAGCTGGTTAGACCCAAGATCTTGATATGAAATGCCATAATGTTTCTCAATAAACTCCTCTAGTTCATGGTGGATTTATGGCTCTGCTGATGGGATCACAGTAAAAAACTACATACAGAAGGCAGCAAACAATGCATAGGAGTTCTACCATGGAAATGGGGAATCAGTTGTCAGTTCAACGTTTGAGATTTAGAAATAGATAACTGAAATTAAAAAAATGAATATTCTGAAAGTAAAGTAAATGTGTTTGCTCTTGCGAAACTCAGCATGTGGTTAGGTTTACGATGCCTTATTTAGACAAAGCCATTCTTCACTGTGGAGGCTGGTGAACCAGCTCCTAGATGTCCATGTCATTATTCTTGTTTATTATTAGTGTTGGCTGTGTACTGGCCGTGGCTCTGGTCCATTCTGCTTCTCCTCCTTTAGAACCTATACTCTGCTTGACTCACTTGGCTTTACTGGACGTAAGGACAGCTGGCCTTCAAAATACCACAGAGCGGCCTGATGATGAGGCTGTCAAACATGCAGAGGAAGCCAGAATCATGTTTTTGGGGTTTTTTGTCGGTCGTGGGGCCTGAACTCTGGGCCTGGGCGCTGTCCCTCAGCTCTTCAGCCTGAACTCTGGGCCTGGGTACTGTCCCTCAGCTCTTCAGCCCAAGGCAAGCGCTCTACCACTAGAGCCACACAGCACCACTTCTGGCTTTTTCTGCTTGTGTGGTGCTGAGGAATCAAACCCAGGGCCTTGTGCATGCAAGGCAAGCGCTCTACCACTGAGCCACCTTCCCAGCCCCCAGAATGTCACCTTGAGCTGCCTAATCTCTCCCGAACATGATTGTTTCCTTAGTCTCTCTCTCTCTATCTATCTCCCCCCCTCTCTCTCTTCAGTCGCAGGGCTTGAACTCTCGCCCTGGGTTAGCTCTTCAGTTCAAGACAAGCACTCTACCCCTTGAGCCACACTGCTACTGCTGGTTTTCTGGTGCTTTATTGGAGATAAGAATCTCACAGTCTCCTGCACAGGCTGGCTTTGAACCGCAATCCTCAGATCTCAGCCTCTTGAGTAGGATTACAGGCGTAAGCCACTGGTGCCTGGCCCGTTTTCTCTTTTTACAGTTGTTTACTAGTATAAAGTGGAAATCACTGAAAAACAACCAAATACCCTGAGTTTCTGCCTAGTTTGATCGTGCTGGTGAACGTCCATCTTGGGCGTTCCTGTGGTGGACTGACCAGCTGCGGTCCATGGCATGGCACACCGTCCCACAGGCTCCCGCCACATACAAGCAGAGCACCACACCAGCTTGATCCCCGTAGTCCTCCTTCGAAGACGAAGACGCAAGCACTCGCTTTGCGTGTGTGCGAGCCTCTGTCATCTTGGGGAGGGCTTGCAGCCCCTCCAGGACAGGCCTCCTTTGTGCAGGCTACATTTGTGCTGCATGATCTGTAGACTCCCCCGGCCCCACTCGTAAGTGGGGCTCCTCTAAAGCTTTGGAAAACCAAAACTCTGCCTATCACGGATTTTGGGATATAAAAAAGAAGTATAACCTGTCAAGAAGCATATTCTTAAAGATATGCATATGACACCACATGACCCGGGAACTGGGACATGGCCTTGAGCAATAGTGGAAGAAGCTGGATATGGAACGGAATCAGCCGTAGATAACCAAATAGAAAATCCAACTTATGTCTAGATAAAATCTACAAAGACATTTTCATTGGACTTTCACTGCCTAAGGTGTTTCCTTGCTTGTTTGTTGCGAAGCTGACTGTGTAGCTGCATGCTGTTTTCTTATCAAAGAAAGGTGCTTATTGCTGAGAGTATTTCTGTGAGCCGGGGAGTGGAGTTCAGAGGGCTTGATCTAGACTGGGGTGGGTGTTTTGGAAGCTGATTCTAGAAAAGCATGGGCTGCACTTTGGGAACTTAATTCCAGTGCATACACACAGTTGTGGGTTAGAGTGTGATTTGATCCTAGGTATTGTTTTCAATCTAATTATCTTTGTACAGAGACAAATTAATATCAAAAGCTAGAGATGTCTTAGATTTTGTTGGAAAACTAATGTCAGATGGAAAGAGAGGGGGAAAGTGAGAAAGTCAGGACTTTAGAATTAAATTGGAATGTGGGAAATGTTTTAAATAATCAAATAAGGCTTGTAATCAAGTTTGCTGGATGGAGCATCCTACCCATCCATCCCTGACGGCCAGTCTCGAGAATGAGAGGAGCAGGTCTCGTCCAGAGGGCTTTCACCCATTCGTGACCAAACTGAGCTGTTTGTATCACCATCACCCAGGCCACCCCTGTCATTTTTCTCAATGGGCATTCAATGTCTTCGTCCACACCGAAGGTCAAGTTCAATATCCTCGGCCTTACGAGACTGCCACCAGACCGCTCACACAGAGTCTGGAAGGCATCGTAACTTTACAAAAAGCTGTGAGACTTGTCACACAGACACAAAGCCAAGAAAACAGATGGAAAGAAGAAGAAAAGAAACCTTAATCTCTTTTGTATCCATTTCTAGGAACTGGAACAAGGTGGGTTAGTTCCCTCTTGTTTCACTGCAAATTTCCCCACAGTCTGGTACAGCCGGGCGCATGCACTGCAGCAGAATTCATCTTAATGCCGGGCTGCCACTGCTACCATGGCAGCGAGCACCATCTTCACCAGCTCATGCGCTACCAAACAACTCTGCTTACACGAATGCCAGGGATGAGAGATATAAGCATCACTCATCTTCACCAGGGATTCTTAACCTCTGAGCCGTCACAGAGGGCCTAGAACTCCACAGTCACTCGAAAAATGTGTTTCTTCTTCATTCTGGGGGAGGATCGATGGTTTTCATGAAATTTGCCAGGAAACTCATAGACCGAGGAAGCAGCTGCCTGCTCAGGCCCATGTCTCCTCTTCAGACCCACGGCCGGCACACGGCCTCCTGCCGCCGCCTCCCCGCTTCAGGTTGGCCTGCGAATGGTCACAGTCCATGTGCTGTGGCCCACTGTGACTGGAGGGATGAGATCTGGTGTCCAGATCGTGAAACTCTGTGCCCAGAGACCTTTCAGTTTAGATTTGTTATTCTGGCTATGGAAACTTGCAGAGGTTTCTGATTGGAGACTTGTCTCCCAGCTCTAAACCTGTTGTAGCCAACTTCCATATCTGTGCTTGGTTGTCACACAGACGTTTCAAACATAGCATCTCTAAAATGAACCCTAGTATTGTCTCTACTACTTCACCTCTGCCTGCCATGGAGGAGCATGACATTGCCAACCAGCTGGATATAACTGGTTTGTTGTTGATGTTGTTGTTGGTTGGTTGTGGGCTCGAACTCAGGGCCTGGGCGCTGTCCCTGGGCTCTTCAGCTCAAGGCTAGCGCTCTACTACTTTGAGCCACAGCGCCACTGTTGGTTTTCTGGTGGTTAATTGGAGATAAGATGGACTTTCCCTCCTAGGCTGGCCTTGAACCATGATCCTCAGATCTCAGCCTCTCCATAGCTAGGATTACAGGCCACTGACACCCACTATAACTCTTATTTCATTATCTCTTTTCTAATTACTATTGCCTCTGAGTTTTTGTTTGTTTGCATGTCTGTTCTCCAGTTAGACTGCAAAGTCCCTGCAGGTCCTCACTGTTACTTCCACACTTTCTGAAACTGTGTGCGAAACACGAGTCTGGCTCAAAAGCTTGGTATTTAATGACTGGATAGATGAGCAAGCTCATCAGAAGCCCAGGGTTTCTAGAGGGAGAAAAGTAACTTCGCATTGGACAGAGACGTAATGCGGGTTTAACCAAGATTAGATACAAAAGGAACTGGCCACCCTTTAAAACGTTCCTGGGGAGGACCGTGTCGCCACCCCCTTGGCTGCGTCAGTGTGTGCTTTGGGGAAGAGCATATGTTTGGAGTCAGAGTTGTCTGTGTGTGGCACTAAATGTGGTCTGTCCCGCACTAAATGTGTGAGCTGGGACTAGTGGCAAAACACTGCGGGAGAACACAGTCTTCTCAGAGCCCACTCATGGCTTGAATCCAAAGAGGACCGCCCTGCAGCGCCCTGCAAGCGAGTGTGGGCATCGGTGGCCAGCGGGCAGAAGCCACTGGCATGAGGGGCTCGTACAACTAACAGGGGCACTTAAACTAAGGTTTCCATTTTCTCCTACGTGACCGACGCTGAGAAAGTGGGCGCGGTCAGGCATCTGTCCATCATCGCCGCTCACGGTACTGGCTTAATCAGTGTGGGGCAGACTTGAGGTGCAGGTTTATAAATCACAGCCATCAGACACCAGACACATGAGACACCCACCCCCAATTTAAAAAGAGCTGGAGGCATGGTTCACATGGTAGAGCACTTGCCTAGCAAGCAGGGGTCCCTGAGTTCAAACCCAGTACCATGAAGAAAAGAGGGAGGAGAAGAAGAAGAGAGGGAGGAGAGAGAAGAAAATGCCTGATTCTGCAGCACTATATGATCATGTGGCCAAAATTGCTGATTATTAGACGCGTTTCACTGGTGTTCAGGTGCATGAGTCACCTGGGCTGGCACAGCCAGTGCCTCCGAGGAATGAGACGGCAGATCCAATCATGAGCCTGGGCAGATGAGAAGCCAGATGAAGCTTCCAGTGCCGGCCATGGGGCGCTGCCCTCCCCCGCTCCTCCCCCCTGCCCAGCCTCCCCCTCCCCCCCCTCCCGCCCGGAGCCCCTCCTGCTGCAGCTGCAGCCCGGTGGTGGACGCCCAGTACAACCTGCTGTGGAGGAAGGAAAAAAAACCTCCTGCCTGGCAGAGAAATGGGTCAGCCTGACACGATGGCACTGCAGAAAACGGGCTGGCCGCTCTGCCTCAGCCTCAGACAGGGAGACAAAGTCCTTCCTTCCCCACGCACAGAGCAGAGACCTTCCCGGGCTCGCTCTGAGAGGGACGGGGTTCAGGTGGCTCCCTGTAGCTCCCAGGCCCCAAGCCGAGCCCCCTGGCTGCTACAGTGGAAGGTGCAAATAAGACTAAGCTGAGCTCCTACATGCGTGTAAGACAGGACCGTGAAGAGGAACAGTAGAAAGCTCTGTGCTGCGCAGGCACACGTACGTGCTGTAGGATTCCTACACCTGTAATCTTATCCTCCAACCCTGTCCCCGGAAGCTGGCACTGCCTCCCATCTGCCCCTGCACCCCGAAAACCTCACGCCCAGCATCCTGCCATCTCCACATGTGATATTTTTCCCATAGTCTTCAGGCCTTTCGCCAGGTACATGGAGGCTTTGGTCACTAAAGAGAGGGCTGCTAATTAGACCCTGTCCTTCCCAGGCACGGGTTAGGTGATGGGCTGCGGGCCTCCCGTTCTCCGCTTGGTTTACATTCTCTCTCAGGCTGATCTTTCTCAGCCGGGAGCAGGCACAGCGGTGGCTCATGGCACTTTCTCAGAGCTCAGAGTGGCTGAGCAGCGTGTACCTCGTGGGCCAGTGCATGACCCACCGCGGCAGGGATTTGTTTGTGTATTGGCTGAGCATCAGTGCTCTTCGGTCCCACGCTGGGGAGTCCTGTCTCCACTGCCTGGGGATGGGGTCCACCGCCGCAGGAAGCTGGCACGGACGCAGGCCTGTGTGAAACCCAGGCCATCTGTCCAGCCAAAGCAGCAGAGGAGGAGGAACAAGGGCTAAGCTAGACAAATCTAAGCAGAATACTTCACAGTTTATAAAAAAAATAAAAAGGGAAAGATTGGGCTTGCTGCTGTTACACGGGTCACTTCAGCATCTTATCTGCACCATGCGACGGACAGTATTTATTGCAAGACCAAACACTTGGAACACAAATGAGATCATTGAGCCACCACAGCGCTCTCCATATATGCATCGCCAATTACAACAAAGGGGGTTGCACTGAAGAAAATACCAGGAATCAGGTCTGTCCTGAAAGCTGACCAAAGGTTACCCATATGGTGAGCACCTCACAATTCACACAACGCTCAGGATAGAAGTGCTGTTAGTGTGTGGATTCTGTAGATGAGGAAACAGGCACAGGGGCTTTCCTGGCATTCCCTTACAAAGTAGGCCCGATCTAAACCACAGTGCTCTGCCTCTGAGCCATGTGCTGTCACACGCCAAGCCCCACGGTCTTCTTCCATGCGAGGAGCTGGAAGTTCATTATCTCAGTGCCTTCATCCTGGGGAATGACTTTGTTATTTTTAATCTTAAACATCCAGTAGAAATTTTCCTTTGAGCTCTGATGGATTCGTGAGCTCCTGAGACCTGTGGATGGTTTCTCGTGGGGCCCCTTTTGCTAAATCACTTAATAGCACTGAGTTTCTCCAGCTATAAATAGGGGTGATTGCTACATTGCCTTGTTGCAAGGTAGAAATGAGGAGATGATAGATAGATAGAAGGAAAAGCCCCTTGCCTAAGAAATAAGTGGCAGTTGCCTCTAGGAAATGAGCATAATTATACATCATGTGAAGGACGCGCGCTTGGAATGAGAATTTACAAAGATTGTCTCATCATTCTGTACCTGGAAAGTGCAGAAAATTATTGGATGGTGCTATACGTAGCACACTGTCAGTGAAAATGTTGTTAATATCTACATTTCTAGGATCATTTTATGTGGGTGAAAACAAGGACTGGTGCCATGCAGTGATGCTTCTTTCTTTCTTTATCTTCTAGGAAGTTTCACGAGAGAACGAGAAGCAACAGGTGTCCAATTTCCTGAAGGGTGTTGTGACGCCGTTTCCCGGGTGACGCTCGAGGATGCATCGCCTCTGTGTGTCTCGTGTTCTTTGGGGCTGAGAAGAAATGGAGAAGATGTGAAAGGTAAGGCTTCTGAAAAGAAACTTGCACCATTAACACCTTGACCAAGAAAGCCAAAAGGCATATTCATCCTCGGGGATTAGTCATGGTCTGTGTCGTGTTGTAACAAGGTGCGGATGGAAGTAGATCTGGAAATGTAAGGTCGGTGTATATCAGTTCCCATAATAAAGCAGGCATGTTGTATCCTTCCTTGATGAAGTTAGTCACATATTGCTAGCCAGGAGAAGCTTATAGATGGGAGTCGTCAGTGTGGGCAAAATAGTCAGTAAATCTGCAGGAATGAGGACCAAGCAAGGACCAGGAGAGCAGAATGCTTGGGAGAGCCCACGAACACTTGATGTGGCAGGACGTGACGGCTGGACAGGCAGAGTCCAGTCCCCGAGCAGGGGCCTGAGCAGACCTGAGGACCAGGAAATGCAGGCTGAGCACAGTGGTTCCACCTTCCAACACTGTCCCCAAGGGGGCCCGCCTGGGGAGGGGGAGAGAGGACCAAATTCTACTTTGGGAGAACTATGGTGGTTCCTTTCTCATTCTCATTTAATCTACTCTCCACCATTGCAACACGCTCGCCTTGAAATCCATTCATCACCTCTGTGGCCTGTTTGGTTGGTTTTTATAGTTTTTTTTTTTTTTGCGTCTCGCTGGTGCTTTTCCTTAAATCATATTTTTGTTTTCTTTGCAGTTGCACTCGCTGGCTAATTCTTGTTGGTGGAGGAGTTGTCCAGTGCTTGGCTTCCTTACATTATCCCTTCCTGTCTCATGGCTTTGAATTCATCTGTCCTTACATATTTAAATGTTTGGCTCTAGCAGACCCTCATTCCTGAATTCAGCCTTCCCTACTCAGCTGTGACGTGGTAAAATCTGACACTTACAGAGGTCTGGAACTGACCATTGGCAATATGAAATCTGTCATTGCTGCCCTGCAAACCTGTTACAGCTGAAATCCTTATCATCTGAGAATATAATTCAGCCATCTAGCCACATGGCCTCTTACACCAAAGACCTGTCCCTGCCTCTGCCTGGGTAAAGGCAGTAGTGGGACTGAAATGTGCGACAGTAAAATTCCCAGAGTGTTTAGAAAGTAAGTTGCTTTCAAAATGAAAGGAAAACAATAAACTGTGTGTATATATATACATATATATATACACACAGTTTATTGTATATATATGTATATATATATGTGTGTGTATATATATGTATATGTGTGTGTATATATTTATATGTGTGTATATATATATATATATATATATATTGGAGGAGGCATGTTCTCCAAGATTAAATTTTAAGCTGGCATTTCAAGAGCTTAACAGCAAAAAATGTATGCATTTCTCAATGTTAAATAGTGGGCCCGATGTCCTGAAAGTTCTAGCTTCGGATAAGCAACGTTAAAGTTGTGGGAAATGATGGGAGCTACTAGCGTGTGTTTTGAATGTGCTTTGTCTTGACAAATCGCTACATTTCAAAGTCCTGTGGTGATGTTGCTTTAGTCATATGCTCCATGAGGGAGAGGCGTTCTGTCTACACAAAGGAAACGGATCAGATGTAAGGAGGTAAGTGATGTCACAAGCCAGCAACGTTAGGGCTCTGTTTTATAGGTTCAAACGAGAAGAAATGAGGCTCTATGTCTAATGACAACCTAGAGAGAAGAGATATGAAAAGTGCGGAGAGGAAAATGCAGCCCAACAGGTGTGCAAACGAGCCCCGCTGGAGGTTTCTTGTCCTGGCTGTTTGCTGGAGGCCGACTTTGCTGGGATGACCGATGGCTTGTCCTCCACCTGTGTCTTTGCTGGGTGAGTTACAGTGTGTGGCATCAAGGCAGATAAACAAAGTCTCTGTTCTCTGGAAGCTTACTCTCTGCTGGAGATTTCCAGGCAATCTCCAAAGCTTTTCGGCTGGAACCTGATGCAGTGTAAGGGGAGTGAGGCTGGACAGACTCTTCGTGTGTATCGGGATAGCTATCGCACTACTTCAGGCGTGCACACCGACTTCGGTGACTTCCCCGCATCCCTCCCAGGTGATCACTGTCTGGAAAGAAAGGCTGGGGTGGTAGTGAGCGAGGAACGAGAGCAGGAGTGATGGCTGAAAGCTCAGCGCTGGTGGAGAGACCGTGGGAGGGAGGAGAGGTGCCAGGAGAGCGAGGGGGTGTGGTGAGCTGGGGCTTGCGCTCCCCAGAGCCGGCTGGCTTGCAGCACGGCCGGTTCACCCGCCGCGCACGCCGGCTGGGTCACCGTGACACTCACCTGTGGGCATTCTCCAGCGCCGTCTGCCCAGCCCGGCGCTTCAGTGCCTCAGGAGAAATACTCAAAATTCCTAACGCTGGCTAGAAAATGACACCTGGCCACTCCAACCTAACTACTTCTTCCTAGAGACTTTCACAGACGCTCCCATGCCAGGGAGTCTAGAAGGGGTGCTGCCCCTGAGACCCTTCACACGGTCTAAGTACACTAAAAGTAGTGCTAGAATCTGATATAAGAGGAAGGCCAAAGAAAGGTTTTCTGCTTGAACCGGCTCCCTGGGGTTGGATGTAGGGTTGAATAGAGGGTCAAGACCTGCTTTGGTTACCACAATTCAGGTCAAGATGTATAAACGTGAGTGAATCAGAAAGCCAGCCTGCCCTGGGAAGTGTCTGGACAGTCTCCTCATACACCAGTGAGTTCAAACTCTTGTGCCATGAAGTCATGGCTTTCTTCACTTACTGGTTTGAAGCACACGTACAATTTGGCCAAGTTAAGGATTTTGACATTTAATGTCAAGCCCAAGAAAATGGAGGGGATGTGTTGTTCTGTGGTTTCCAAATGGAAACTTCAAGTTTTGTTTAAATATTTTTCAAGCTGTGTCTACCCAGTTGGCATCAGATACAGAAAGAAATTAACAGCAGTAATAAAACAGAACCATCAGAACAATACACCGCCATCCAAGTTCTGTGTCTCAAAATACCTTGTTGGGTGGAAGGAGGTCCTTCGTTTTGTGGTGTCGGATGCTGGGGCACCAGAAGGCGGGAGCTTGGGCCCCACACACTCGCTGCTGCAGGATGCTGGCTGAGGCCGCCGTTAGGCAGCTGACATACAGCACGGATGCTGTAGGTGAAGAAATGATTCACATCCGACGTGAGCCTAGGTTTCAGCCCACTACCCCAAACAACATGATGCTACACTTAGGAATTGTTTCTTTCTAGAATGTTCCATGTAACAATTCTGAACCCAGGCTGACTGCAGAAAATTCAAACAATAGAAAGACAAAGCTGGGCTTAAGGGGAACTGGCATGAGTGGCAGCTGGCTGCTGTGGCATGCGGGCTCTGTCTTTCATCTTTGCCGTTTCAGGAACATTTGAGAGCATCTAGAAACTAGCTGTAGTTTCACAGACTTCAGATCTTCAGCCCACAGGCCTCACTGTTTCCCATGGTTGTAATGAGAATGTCATTCTAATGGAACCTGTAATTTTCAATTAACAATCGCTACCATGAAATATTCTTAAGCGTTCCATAAAACTAGCTTGTCACGATTACATAACATTCCTAAAGTCTTAGGCCAAGACCCAGTGGCATCCCAAAACACAGGCGCAAAACCCTCGCATCTAAGTCCAGCAGGACATGCACTCTACCTGCAGAGGCAATGCGGGTACATGCGTGGGGGGGGGAGGGACGCACTGCAGGGGAGGGGAGGGGGCTGATCTTCTCCACAGGAAATGAGCAGAGCATCAGCATGGGCCCTGAAGCCTTTGTCTGTCTGGACATGCATTGTAGAATTTCACACGTGTACTGGCATGATTGACCAGCTCATCTCCCGCTCTTAGACTTCACGCCCCGCCCAGAGGTCTAGGATGTACACCCCAGGGATGAGGCCCAGCACCCAGGGTCTGGAAGCAGCTTTCTGAACCTGGGTGGTTCGGGGCTGCACTTGTGGAAAAATTAACAGCATTACAGTTCTTTGGTTTGAGAACTAGAAATAGGTAATGCAAGTCAATAGCCTCTAGAATCACTACAACCTCCTACTGTGCCTTTTTAGTGTAAGCAAGATTAGTACTTGTATTTATCTTCAAATTCCCTTCAGAATTCCAAGCTAAAAAACAGGCATTTTCTTTGTATTAGCTAGCAGGACAGGAAGCAGATTAGTACATCTTTCATTCAGCAGCCCGCGGCCTGGTCAGCCGTATGCTGTCCGTCCACAAGAAGGGCTCTGGTGAAGCCAGGCTTAGCTCTGCAAAGAGCGGACCTCTCCAGTCTTACACAAAAGCTAAAAGGTCACCTGCCAAAGGCAGGGCATGTTCTCTTGGAAATTACTTTGGAAAGGGTTTGGATTTGAAGGGTAGAGTCCAAAGCGCTTGTGGCCACACTGAAAAGATAACTAAGATGGCCAAGAAGTTGAGAAGGGGAAGAAAGACTCTACCAGAACTTAAATTCAGAGTAGCCTAATCCTTGCTTTGCTGAGAAGTTAATTTATATTTAAAAAATGGTGTTTGGACATGCATGAGAAAGCAATACAGCTGCTGGTTTGCAAAGAGACTCTATGAAACACTGAGCGAGGATGATAGAACTCACTCTTGAATTTTTTTCAGCAGGAAGAGCAGCATGACAGTGTTCCAAGGAAAAGCAGGGAGACCTCGAGAGTGCGCGCGCGCACTGGTGCCCCCGCTGTGCGCGGGCAGGAGGCTGGGGATCGCCGGAGGACACCCCGAGACGGGAGGCGGCCCGCAGGCCCAGCCAGGTAGGACCTGGTGTCTGCGGCTCTCAGCCTTGAATTGAGAGCTGCGCCACGCGCAGATGTATTGAGTGAAAACGGTGACAAGGCACAGACTTTTTTAAGCCACATCTGATGACACATTTAACAAGCTGTTTTTATTAGAGAGATGAAATTTTTATGATATTGGACGAACGGCTCTGTGGGTCTCATGGCGGGAGCTCAGTCCTCTGACTTCCAGCCAGACACAAGCTGTGAAGTCATTCTGAACTTGAAAGGCAGAATGAGAGGTCATTCTACGCGTTTGTAATTTTTAGCACATGGCGTTGGGTACGTTGAAAAAAGCCCCAATCCACAATTGGCATGAAAGCACAGACAGAGAATACAGCAAGTAACTTCTAGAAATTTCTATATGGCAAGTTGCTACTAGCCAACATGAGAAGAACAAGATAAATGAAAGACTGGACTGTCCACGAAAACTTACTTTGGATAGGAGTATTCTAGACTTTTGGAAAATACTAGTTGCCAATACAAAGCAACAGAGTAGCACTGTTTCCTTACTGTTTTGTTTATTTGTTTTTATGCCAGCAACTGGGGCTTGAATTCAGGGCCTCGGCGCTGTCCTTTAGCTTTTTGCTCAAGTCTGGTACTCTCCCACCTGAGCCACGCCACCACTTCTGCCCTTAGAGCGGCGGCCGTGGCCTTGGGGGAGGAGGAGCCCCTCGCTGGCCGTGTTCCCCCTGCCCTCAGGCGGAGACACCCCCCCCTCCTCTCCACCCATGACGTGGAACAAGTGACTGTCACATGGCTGCACACGGGGACTGCAGCGTCCGGGGGACGGGGCATCGTCCTTGTATTGTCCGGGGTTGTCTTTGTATTCTCAGGGCTGAAACCTAGGGTGCAGGGGGGCGGGGGGGTGGAGGGCGCGGGGTGTGTGTGGAGGGTGCGGGGAGGGGGTGTGTGTGGAGGGCGTGGGGTGTGTGTGGAGGGTAGGGGTGTATGTGGAGGGCGTGGGGTGTGTGTGGAGGGTAGGGGTGTATGTGGAGGGTGTGGGGTGTGTGTGGAGGGCGCGGGGTGTGTGTGGAGGGTAGGGGTGTATGTGGAGGGTGTGGGGTTGTGTGGAGGGTAGGGGTGTATGTGGAGGGTAGGGGTGTATGTGGAGGGCATGGGGGGGTGCATGGAGGGTAGGGGTGTATGTGGAGGGCGTGGGGTGTGTGTGGAGGGTAGGGGTGTATGTGGAGGGTAGGGGTGTGTGTGGAGGGTAGGGGTGTGTGTGGAGGGCATGGGGTGTGTGTGGAGGGTAGGGGTGTGAGTGGAGGGCTTGGGGTGTGTGTGGAGGGCATGGGGGTGCATGGAGGGTAGGGGTGTATGTGGAGGGTAGGGGTGTGTGTGGAGGGTAGGGGTGTATGTGGAGGGCATGGGGGTGCATGGAGGGTAGGGGTGTATGTGGAGGGCATGGGGGTGCATGGAGGGTAGGGGTGTATGTGGAGGGCGCGGGGGTGTGTGGAGGGCACAGGGGGGTGTGGAGGGTAGGGGTGTGTGTGGAGGGTGGGGTGTGTGTGGAGGGTAGGGGTGTGTGTGGAGGGTGGGGTGTATGTGGAGGGTGGGGTGTGTGTGGAGGGTAGGGGTGTGTGTGGAGGGCATCTGCAGGCTTCTGTGTGCTGTGGCTTTTGTTCATTCCTGGTGTAAAATGATGCCGTGGGGGTTGTGGAAGGGACCCGCACCAGCGCCCGTGCTTGGCGTCAGGCGGCCCCGGCCAGCGCCGTGCTTGGTTTCAGGTGGCCCTGGCCAGTGCCCTGCTTGGCCAGCTGGCACCTTCTCTCCGTCCGACCCCTCTTCTGCACTCCCTGTGTCACGCCTTGGTCCCTGAGGTGGGGCTCCCCAGCATTCCCCGCGACCCGGGTTGAGAGCCACACGGGCGAGCGCATGGCCAGGGTCCGCGGCGGCGGCATGAGGAGCTGGGGGCTCTGTGCTCCGCTCTGGGATGAGACCCCGACCCTCCGCCCCAGCCAGAGAGCGCGGAGCCCCTTCCCAGCGCGGAGCCGGCCAGACTGCTCACACTTCCGTCAGCCTGTCTGCCACACTCCATGTGTTGGATTATTTTCTCTCTCTCTCTGGCCAACACTTTTTTCCAGGTTTGGAAAATATGGCCTCGTGTGTCTTACAGTTGATGTGTATGCGCTTCATTGGCCATTAACAAATGAGACTCGAGTAGGTAATGCTCTATTTCTGTACCTTAAAACTGTGTTTTCACCTTATTTTATTTTTTATAATTTTGACTAGCAGTGGATCATTTGAAGTATTTTTGAGGCATACAGTGTGATCCTTTGATACCTGTGCACAATGAATGCCTAATAATCAAATCAGAGCAATAATTAGCATGCCCAAGCGTGACCTTGCGTTTCTTTTTCTCCTTGGCCTTGGCTGGTCTTCTGACAAAGAGACCATGTCAAGACTGGGCTAGATGGCCAAGGGGCGCTGTGGGGCCCGTTAGCGGTTGCCCTGCAGCTTCTCCGCCCCACCCCCAGCCTGGCTTGCCAGTTGCACCTACTGCTGTGTCTGGATTCTCAGATCCTCCAGGAAGGGCTTCGCGCTGCTCACAGGGGCCACTCCTTCAGTGCAGCTGTGAGAGCCTTTTGGCCGTGGATGATCTGAACTGTGATCCTCCTGATCTCAGACTCTCTACAACCTAGGATGGCATGTCTACAGAAGTCTACCAGGCTGTGCCCAGGGGCGGGCCTGCCGCCTGCCTGCCTGTCCGTCTCTTGCATCCTAGAAATTAAATGCAGGCAGTCAACTTTAGGCTCATCTCGTGTCCCCACTGTCTGGTGTTCCTCACCTAATAGTCCTGTTCCGTGTTTTCTCCAGAGATCCTGGGCCGGGAGGTGTTCTTCCAAAAGATTAAGATAGATATAGTTTAGAAGCATTCCACCTTTTAAATGCCACATTTGTGACTTTTTCAATGCCAGTTTCCCACGTCTGCCAACTCAAGCCTTGTTGAAAACTAAATAAAGCTCAGGGCAAACTCATATTAGGAAATTAATAAGTGTCCCTGTGAAGCCTTGTGGTCTATGCTTTATTTCTCTCAATTAATATAGTAGCATTCCCAGAAAATGAAATACAACAAACCACAAACATCCCGGCCTTTTTGAAGTTAATTCTTCCATGAAAACCATGATGCGTCAGGACAGCCTTGTGTATTTTTATACCTGCCCATCTTGATCCGTGTCTAATGTTTGCTCCTGCCTGTAATTCTGTAAACATTTGCTTCTTTTCCATGTCATAGGCCTGTGCCGCACCTGTGTCTCTCATGACACAACCGGTCCCATGAGCCCCTAGTGCATGGGCTCAAGTGTGACGGTGGGTCTCTGAGGACGTGGCTTGCTGTCCCCGGCGTACAGCAGGGACGTGTGCAACCTCTTGTCGGGAGGAGGGATAGAGCCATCTCTCAGTGGCCCCTGGGGTCAGCCCCAAGACTTCCAGAATGCAGCTGTGCCAGTTGTTGTAAGAGACCCCATCTCTACTTGGTCCAGGCTGTTTGAAGCTGGCTGTACATGAGGGGATGAACCTGTGTGTGTGTGTGTGTGTGTGTGTGTGTGTGTGTGTGTGTGTGTGTGTGTGTGTGTGTGTGTGTGTGTGTGTGTGTGTGTGTGTGTGTGTGTGTGTGTGTGTGTGTGTGTCTCAAGGCTGTGCTCAGCCTGGAAATGCACTGTTTCCTGTAGACGTGGACACGCCCATGCCTGAGCCACGCGGACCCAGGGGTAACAGAGCCAGAATGGTGGGGCCACCGCTTTCAGCAAAGCCAGACTCGCTCTGTCCCGTGCTCTCTAGCATGCAGAAAGGGAGAGAAAGAGCATCGAAATGAATGCTAGAAGGCAGCCGGCCCATGGCCCTGGCAAAGAGAGAGAATGCCACGTCAGGATGGCATTTCAGAACGGGAGGGGAAAGCAATTTGCTTGTCTAGGTGAGTGCTTTGTCCTCCGGCGTGTGGAGCCTGAGAAGGTAAATGACTTTTTCCTGGTACCATTCGGTATCCACGAGGACGTAATTTACCTCCTAATGTCAAGGCACCCTGCACACCCTCTCCACGGAAGAGATCATACCCATCCCTGCTGGCTGAATGCAGGGGGGAGGCTGAGAGGTCCCACCCCTCCCTGCTGGCTGCATGCAGGGGGAGGCTGAGAGGCCGCACCCCTCCCTACTGCAGGGGGGAGGCTGAGAGGCCGCACCCCTCCCTGCTGGCTGCATGGAGGGAGGAGTCTGAGAGGTCACACCCCTCCCTGTTGGCTGCATGGGGGAGTCTGAGAGGTCCCACCCCTCCCTGCTGGCTGCAGGGGGGAGGCTGAGAGGTCGCACCCCTCCCGGCTGGCTGCGTGCAGGGGGAGGCTGGCTTGCAGATCAGTGGAAGGCTGAGAGGTTTCAGAACAGATAGGCGAGTGGGCAGATGAATAGGCGCCTTTACTCTTCTGCTAGGGGCTGGCTAGAAGGTGCTCTCTTGCTCTGTGTTAGCTGCGCGGTTCCCTTGGAAACGGAGTTGATTCTGTAAAAGTCAGAAATCGTGCAAGAACATAAAGCCCCGGCCCATCCAGACGCTGGTGGGGGCAGACATGCGTGAGGAGCCTGGGGTGGCCTCCTCCCTCTGTGCTGGAAAAGGGGCGCCCCTGTAACCCCGCTCCTCGGCTGGGAGCTTCCCGGTGCTTGGGAGGACAGCAGGGAGGGAGCCTGGTCAGCTTTGTAGGCCTTGTCCTCTGTGACCCGAGAGCCATGGCTGACCTGGGGCCACGCCCTGTCTCATCTCCAGAGATAGAACTGAGAGGTGGACTGAGGTGGCTCTGACTAAGGTAGCCACGGCCCAGAGCCTCCCCCCACCCCGCCCCGCCCCGGCCCTGCCAGCCTTGCCACCTTTTGTTGTGTGTGTGGGTACCAGGATTGAACTCAGAGCTCCACACTGGTCAGACAGGCGCTCTACTGCTTCAGCCATACCCACCGAGTCTTGTCTATCACAGAGCTTCAAGGCCCTTTTGCTCCTGGGTGGGAGTCTCTGAAGCCCAAGGAGAATTCATGTGTGCACGTGCTGGAAGCATGTGGCCCTTGCCCATCCAGTCACTTGTTGGTCCACTGACTAAATATTTATTAGAAATGCACCAGGGGCTGGTGTGGTACGCTCCACGACAAAGAACGTGGGTACCACCCTTGGGCCGGCACACGAGCACTCTAACAGGAAGTCACCTGCTTTATTAGAGCTGTGGAAAGGAGGGAACATGGGTCCAGGAGACTCGATGCCATCACACACCCAGGACATGACTGAGGGGCTGAACAAGCAGAGCGTGGACCTGGGACACGTGTGGCCGGGGAAGAAAGGAAGAGCAGGGGTGATGTTAAGGGATACAGAGTTAACAAAGGGCCCTTTCCCAGTCTGAGAAGCACAGGAAAAGAAACAGATTTGCACAGCTGGGGTGTGCGAGGAACCGTGGATAGCAGCCTCACCGGAGTGCACTTGGTGTGTCAGGAGGTGTTCATGTCGGGATGGGGGGGAATGTCTACATTCAGAAGAGTGAAATCAGGAACATCTCTGAGAGAAGAGATGTGCGTGTAGAACCTAGTTATTAAACTTTGACTTGCTCAGCTCTTGGACCATTACATAGACACAAAGACAAGCAAGACGATGTGAAAGAGGAGATGTGGTACAGTGGACGGACTTGGGGACCGGGCAGGCCTGGTCTCGCGGGCCGTGTGGGGCTGAAAGGGGGCTGGTTCCTGGGCCTCACACGTGACCGTGTCCTGGCTGGTTCCTGGGCCTCACACGTGACCGTGTCCCGGCTGGGTTTGTCCTCAGGCCTCATGCTCACTAGACCAGCCTTGTGCCACACCCTTTTGTACTCCCCTAGTTTTTCAGGTAGATTCCCGCGCTTTCCGCTCAGGCCGGCCAGGATGACACCGGACGTTCTGTTCACGTGATGTCTAGCTAACTTTTGATCAGGGCTAGCCTTGAACCAAGATCCTCCGAGTCTCTGCCTCCAAACAGCTGGGATTACAGACGCCAGCACTGTGCCTGCTCCCTCCAGTTGTGGTCTTTTAGTGGCAGAAAGATTAGTAGCTCATCACCCAAGTCTCCGAGCATCTTAACAGGTGTTAAGAAAGCCTTACAGTGAAGCCGTGGAGAACCTAGTTGTTCAACTAACTCTAACACCCTTCCCCAAGCCCCAGTCCTCCTCTCAAACATCAAGATCTAGAGAGGACAGTGCGCGATTCCCCTCCCACACCTCAGAAGGCCTTTGACGGGGGGACGGGGACGGGGCGGGGCGGGAGTCCAGAGCAGAGCGGCTGTCAGGCAATTGGTTGCCTAGAAAAAGTAATTCCATCTAAATCAGCTTTGTGATAAAGCTGCTTTCTTACAATTTGTGGCATCTAATAGGATTCTCTGGGCAAAAAATGAAAGGATAAGCGCTGGACCCCATTGCCCGGCTCAGCTGCTTGTTTCCTGACCTACAACCATCTCACCTCATTCCACTGTCCGCCCAACTACCTGCCTGATGACCTGTGACCTTCTCTGTTTATTCCTGCTTTTCTATTCCAGCCAATAATTTTGGCTTCTCCTAAATCTTGCCTCAAGCCTTTTTCATTCTCTCCTCTTAGTTCATTAAGGGACATAGGACATTTGATTGACATTGAAGCTAAAGAAATCTATGAAAAAATGTGTGTGCATGTGTACATGTAGTTATACATGCATGTGTGTACGTGTGTGTAAACATGTGTATACAGATGTGCTTGTGTGTGTGTGTGTACACGTATTTGCTTATAAAAAGCCATAGTGAATTCATCAACTCAATTTAGCCACGGCACAATACAGAAAGATCTTCAAAGCATGGTGCCCAAGTCAACAGTTACCATAAACTCTCCTGCGCCCGTATATTCCCCTGTATCCATCTTCTTTACGGTTGAATAACCTGGGGTGTGTGTGTGTGTGTGTGTGTGTGTGTGTGTGTGGTGTGTGTGTGTGTGTGTGTGTGTGTGTGTGTGTGTGTTCTGGTCACACATACACTCCACATGCATAAAGGGAGACGAAGCCTAAGCAGACCAGATGAAAGCTGGCCTGTGATACGGTCTTGCTGCTCAGCTACAAAGTACAACGTACATAGTTATATTGATTTCCTTTTGCTTTTTTCTATATTGTTGGTCCCCAAAGTATTTGGCTTGTGTCTCCAGAATTTATAGTCATCAAAGGAGTACAATAGGAAAAAACCATCCGTCACAGGACCTGCGTCAGGCCTACATGGCAGGGCTGTGCGAGCAGGCCGTGTGCTGAGGTGAGCTCCGTGGCACTGCGAGGCCGGGGACTGATCTCGCACGCAGAGCAGGAGAGACAGGCACAGATCCATGATCTAGTCACAAGGCGGTGAGCTGTGCTCACGAGCGAGCGGGCGGGCGGGGAAATGACCCAGCAGCAAGGCGTGGGCAAATGCGGGCTGAGCCTGAAGAGAACAGGAGCACGCGCCCTGAGCGTGGCCTGAGCAGCCCATCCCTCTCCTCGCTCTGACAGGCCATTGGAGCGGAGGAGAGGCAGGCAGTAGCCATGGGCTGGGAGGAAGGGCCAGGGACAAGGAGGACCGGGCTTCCCTGAGCCCTGCAGCATGGAGTCCAGCTGCCACTAGGGAAGTGATGTTCTCCCCTTTGCTCCTGGAGGGCCAGTTCACCTTGGACTCCCAAGAGCCATACCGTGGGGAGAGAAGTATTTATTACAGCAGCCCAGGCAGACATGACACTAACTAGTGCAGCAGAGACAAAACCCACAAGAATCCTCTGAGGCAGGATTCCGAAGGTGCTCCACGGGGAGGCCTCCGCCCAGGCTGCCTCCGGTACCGGCAGGTTGGCTACTCGGTTGTCCTTGTCTGGGATCCCGAGCATGAATCACCACATCTGGATATTGGATTGGGATGACGTCTGGCTAACATATGGTGTAAGGGAAGCTGGCCTTGAATGGTGATCCTCCTGATTCTCACCTCCTCAGTAGCTGGGATTAGAGGCGTGAGCCACTGTGCCCGGCAGGATGTGAATTCTCTGCAGTAGAGGGTGAGATGTGGCCCCTGGCTGGCTCCCGGGGGAGGCCTGAAGAGATGCCCTGGGCCGCCACTGTCCTTTTCTAATAAGTAGCACATTTTAGCAGGACACAAGTCCTCATGGTTTCTAAGTGGGAAGCCATGTCCCGTTGTGGTCACAGCTTAGGGAAGACAATGGCTGTGGCCGTGAATGCTAAGCGCACATTACCCTTCCACTAAGCGCACATTACCTTTCCACTAAGCGCACGTTACCCTTCCACTAAGCGCACGTTACCCTTCCACTCTGGGGCTGTTTGTGAAGGTGCCTTCGCTGCCCGCCAGCAGCCCCAGGTCCCAGCTGCAGGGAATGACGCAAGGCTTTGATCGATGCATTGATGTATTGATTGATGTATTGATTGATTTTTGGTTCCATCCCTCTTTGGGATAGGGACTGATTAAAAAGTTCCAGGGACCATGTTGGATGTCGGTTATGCTCGGGGCACTGGGTCTTTTATCTGTGAGCGTTCCCAGTGCGGGAGCAGGGCTGACCCCGCCCTGTGGTTTTGCAGTTTTATGAAATCCTTGGAGAAGAATGTCAACAAGAGCCGGGGAGTCTGGGAAAGCCGGAGCCAGTCGGCCTAGAGCTCTGGCAGACACCGGGGCCCAGAGCAGGTAGCCGCTGTGGGTAAGGGCCTGCGGGTGGAGGAGAGGCCGCGGCGGGGCGGCCAGGGGGGCCGGGCGCCCACGTGTCCCTCGATAATTTACGCTGCGGTAGGGCTGAGCTCCAAAGCATCCTCCCTGCCTCATTTCTGGAGCATCTCTGGGCTGCAAGCCCTGGGCTGGGGTTCTGGAATAAAGGCAGGAATTAAAATCGGCAAACAGTGTAGTGGTCATAACGCAAGGTCTTCCCAGACGCAACACATGTGGGTTTGGGGAAGATAAGCGCACCGAGGGATCGGGAGTGGGGGTGAGCGGTCACCCAGATTTTAAGAGACGTGACCCCTTGCCTTGTGTCACACCCGCCCCTCCTAGGTGTCACGTGATACACAGCCACACCCACTATATTTCCCGTTTTGCTGCCATTCACACATTCACTTTGTTTTTTTTTTAAATTTAAAATCATACTTACGTTGTGTGTCAGATATGACAGTCAATTTGGGGCATTTAGAAAGGACTAGAGTAGATGGATCCCACAGCCCCGGTGGGCTTTTAGTGTATGGCAGCTAGAGACTGTGCAGAGGTTTGCAGAATCCTTGGGGGACGGGGCAGGGGAGTCTCACAGAGACTCCGAGACACCAAGACCAAGATCAGATTTAGGAGTGAGGGCAGGAGGACCTGGGCGATCTCAGAAGAATCCGAGCTGTGACCCATATGGGCTGCTTGACACAGAGCGCGGAGCATGGCTGGACGCAGGCCCTGGAGGGGGGAGGAGGGAGGCCGGGGGGGGCATGAGGGAGGCCGGGGGGGCATGAGGGAGGCCGGGGGGGGAATGAGGGAGGCCGGGGGGGGTGAGGGAGGCCCGGGGGGGTGAGGGAGGCCCGGGGGGGCGTGAGGGAGGCCCAGGGGGGTGAGGGAGGCCGGGGGGGGTGAGGGAGGCCCAGGGGGGTGAGGGAGACGGTGGGAGGGGGAAGGAAGGGGCTCAGAGGGTCTTTGCGATGGGGTAAGCTGGCCTTTCCAGGTAGAGACATATTCCAAAGAGACAAAGAAGGACTGACGCCTGAAAGGCTTGCGTCATAGCCTCCCCCGAGGCCTGGAATTCCCAGCATCCTTCCTACAGCCCAAATCCAATGGGGCTCCTCGGGAGCAGAGCAGGGCCTGGGGTGCAGGGGGCAGCCCAGAGACAGAACAGGGTCCCACAGGGCAGGTGACGATGGTAAAACTCAGCCCTGGCCTCTCCCCTGGGGACGGCTCTGCGGCCATCCCGGGCCAGTGCAGCTCCTGTCCGGGGACACGGCTGCAGGCGGGACGGGTCCCGCACCCCTCAGTCCTCCATCCTCCCTCCCATGTCCTGCACCGAAAACCGACAGGTGCGAACTCCAAAGGAGGCTGGGGGGGAAGTTGGCACCAACACGGCTGGGGTAAAGTCTGTGTGCGTGTGTGTGTGTGTGCGCGTGTGCGTGTGTGTGCGTGTGTGTGAGTGTGTGGCACAGGGCTGGGGCCGGTTCTCCGCGGGGGTCACACGCAGTCGGTCCCTCCGGCGGAGGTCTGCGCTCAGGGCTGCTCTGCTTCGAGGCGGCTCACAGGGCTGCGTTGGCCACTCATGCATCCGGAGTGAATCACGGATTCCTGAAAGAACCATAAAGTTGGCTGGCAGGCATCTGAGGTCGCGGGAGAGGGTTTCTCTGTCTTGTGACTGGGGTTGGAATGACATACTCCTGCAGGGATGTTACAGGGCCATAAAACAGAGAAAGCGGCTGGAGCCGAGGGCCGTGCGAGCCTCCTGCGCACCCCATCCCTGCCAGCGCCGTCGGCAGGGAGAAGTCACTGCACTTCTGAGTTCGGGGTTGGAATTTCCAGATGCATTTCCTAAACTTACCCATTTCATACCCTCTCTGTTGTTTAGGACTTTATGCAATGTAAGTCTGTTATTTTATTTTTACTCTAGAGTTGTCATCCGTTTTATGATCACTGTTAATTAATGAGATATCTTTTATGGATAGTACATAGAGAACCTAATTATATTGTTTACACAACCAGCTCTTAAAAACAGATTGTGATTTATGAAGTCTCCTGATTTTTGGAGCATTGGGTCAGATAGTATATGTTTATAAACCATGTTTTTTCTTCCAATACTGTTCTTGGATATAACAATGGGAAAGTAGAAATGAGTCCTACAGGATATCAAGGGATTGGAAAGACAGAGAAGAAAAACAAATTAACATCCCACATTCAAAACCGAAGCCTCAAAATTTGCAGGAGGCCATGTGCAAGCGTGACTCTCCAGATGCCTTCATGCTGTGCGGGCAAACTTAGTGTCTCATCGTCCCCAAACTAAATGTGCACGTGTACATGTATGACACGTGTGTGTGTGTGTGTGTGTGTGTGTGTGTCATGAACAGCACATACACTTGATTTCCTACGGTGTTGCCTCTCGAGTTCTGACAGTGAGTGAGCACTCAATATCCAAGCCCAGGAAGTGCGGGGGTGCTGGGGGTGAAGAGCGGGGGCGGGGCTGTCACACACGGAGAGCTGACAGGTGTCTGTGTGGGGTGCACTTGGGTTTTTAAGTCCAAGGATGGTGTTTTCAGAAAACCAGACAGAGGTTTCCGGCGCTCAGCCAGGACCTGGGCCTGGGCCTTGGGGACTGAGGCGTGGAGCGGGCCACGTTCCCGGCCACGCTTCTGGCCTGACGCCCACTGTAGATTTGGGGACAAACCCCTCTGTGCCGGGCACCCCATCCTGTGCTCCCAGCCATCGTTCTCTGTGAGCAGAGAGACTTCGTCACCAAGTCACCCTCCAAAGCGCTTCGAATCCACACTCCGATGGCTCGCCAGTGCATGCCTCCCAGGCTCCTCTGGTGCCCTGAAGGAAAGTCCCCCCCCAGCCGAGGCCCGCTCCCCCAGCACCCAGCCCAGGGCCACCCACACTCAGCCGGCGGCCACCGCGTTCCCAGCCCAGGGCTGCGGCGGATAAAGGAGGCTGCATCCAACAGGCCTTGGGCAGCTGCTGCCTTTCCTGAAGCTCCTGGGGCCGGGCGGGAAGCCGGGCTCCTGGAGAGGGAGGGCCAGGAACCCACGAGAACAGAGACATCTGGAATGAGTCTGGAGGAAGTCAAAGCGACCTCTCCAGAAAGGAGTCTTTTCATTACAAGACACCTGAGAAATTTCTCTTCACAAGAGCAAGTTAAAATTAAAAAAAAAACTGAATGGAATTCTTGTAGAAAAAAAATTTGAAGAAAATATTTGCAGTATAAAAATGAAAGAATGACTGTCTACCACACGGAAGTCTGTCCGTCTGTGTGTCCCCAGCGGAGGAGGAGGGCGGGGCCGGGGCCGGGGCCGGAGGGGCGGCAGCCGCTGTGCACTGCGCAGGACTCTGCGGGGAGCACGGGGACTGCACCACTTGCTCCCCGCTGGCTCTCCTGCCCCCTCTCGTGGACGCCTTCTGCCGTGATGCTCAGCAATGGCACCACCCCCACGTTCTTCTGTTCCTGACAGTGGCCCGCAGCGTTTCGGAGCACCTGACATACATGTTCATTTATTAGCGGGTGATCTGTTCCCTTGAGACTGCTTGTATGTGTGCGTGTGTGTGTGCACGTGCGTGTGTGTGTGGTGTGTGTGCATGTGTATGTGTGTGTCTAAGTCTCGGGAGCAGGACCTGTGGCTCTGCCTCCACTCATACTTTTACCTCCAGCAGGGGTGTTGAACTAGCGAATGAAATTTGCCCCACAAACTAACATTATAGTGACATTTAAATCACAGCGTATCTTCCCCTCCCAGACTGGCAGTTTTCTAAGGATTAGTACTATCTAGGAGCTGGGTACAGTAGCTTATGCCTGTAATCCTAGTGACTCAGGAGGCAGAGATTGGGAGGACCGTGGTTTGAGGCCAGCCTAGGCAGCAGGCCAGTGCGACTCAGTTAGACTCAGTCAGTCGATGTGCTAATTGTGGTAGTCAAAACCTGTTACCCCAGCCACTTAGGAGATGGGGGTCGGAGGCGGTGGTTTGAGATAAAAAGTTATTTAGACGCTATTCCAACAAAGTAGGGATGGTGGTCGGCATCTAGCATACCTGAAATGTGGAAGGCATAAATAAGAGGATCGTGGTCTGAGACTGATACAGGCCAAAAGCATAAAGCAATGTCTGAAAAAGGACGGGAGGGATGGCTCAGGTGTCCTCATGGTAAACCCCCGTTCCTTGGGGGGTTGGGAGTCAGGGCAGGACGTGGCACTGGATAGGGAGTAGGTACTTACAGATGCTGCCAATTTCCTCTCCAAAAAGCCACATGCTCTTCAATACAGCGATGATTAGGGTACCCGCCGCTGTGCCAAAACCAGGAAGCACCACGCACGCCACCAGCAGAAGACAGTGTGCTTACTGCACCATCGGCTGGCTCGGCAGGAAGCTAAGAAACAAGTGGCAAATCTACTACTCATGATAGAAATCCCCAAAAATCCATGAAGAAATCCAGAAGAATGGTTTTATTTCTGAACATCTCGTTTGTTTGAGCATACCACGTACACAAATGAACACAAAAATGAGAGCCAGGTGCCTGGCGATTTACTGCCATTCTCTGTGGCGAGGAGATGGGCATGCGTGGAAACCTCTGGAACTGTTGGGCCTGCAGAGAGGAAAGTGCACTACTTAGCCAGGATGGGGGTAGAGGGGACCTTAGCTCAAACTAGTGGACACAAAATCATCTACGAATCACGGTTGCCTTCTCCAGCGTTTACCACCACACCTCTAGATGTAAAACAAAAGCCAACAAGAAAAAAAAATGGAACTGCCCGTTCCACGACATCAAAGCAGGGTTACAAGATGCAGGACCATGGTGCACGCAGGGGAAATGGCTCTCTCCACTTTGATGTTTTGTGAGACTCGCCTGACCTTGCAGGACTCTCTGGGTCACGATGCTCCTCTCCCTTCCCACCACCCCACCATCGGTCACTTTAGCAGGGCTGTGAGTCAGATTTTAATGACAAGGAATTTATTTTCTGCCAGATAAAAGATTCTTCGAGATAACTCCAGTCATATGAGGGTAATATTAGTAGATATTTGCAAAGAGGCTGGAAAAACAATCTCTTTCTGAGAGCGTTTCAGTTAGCGTCTAGAAGAAATATCAGGAGAAAGATACTTAAATTGACCGGGGACCCAGCAGAACGTCACGTACAAATTCTCAGGAGACAGTTCACAAACTGACCGGCCACAGTAGAAGAACCAGCTCTCCATTTGCCTGGGTCATTGGAGGGGGGAGGGGTTCACGGAAAGAAAGTTACTGAAAAATTAGGATAAGTTGTTTAACTTACAAGGAACGAAGAACATGAGAATTTAATAAAACAAATGTGCATTAAATGCCAGATACATGCACTACATGCTTAGAACCACAAGCCAGATGGACACAGATCTGACTCCTGCCAAAAGAGCTGAGAGGCTTGAAGGAATAAAAATCACTCTTTCCAAAAAAGAAAAGGAAGGAGATGATGAAGGGAGGGAGAGAGGGAGGGAGGGAAGGAGGGAAAAAGGGAAGGAAGGAGGGAAAGGAAAGGAAGGGAAGGAGGGAGAGAAGGAGGGAAGAGAAGAAAAGGGGAAAAGGGTATAAGTCCAACATACATTTTGTGGGTGTCCCATGCATGTAAGTGTTTGGTTATGCATTTGGGGCACTCAAGTTGGAGGATCAACAGTCTCAGCGAAAGAATTTTTTAAACTAGGAGAAAACTAAGCCACATCTCAAAAGGCTCCAGGCCTCCATCTGCTCAGTGCCTTCCGATGGAAGACCTAACAGATTGCTGGCCGAGCCAAACTGACCTGAATGGCAGAGCTCACTGGATTAGAACCTAACATTAAGAAAGGGGGGGGGGGGAGGTGGAAGAAACCCTGTATGGGAGGTCTGGCTCTGTCTGGGGAAAATGCGCACATGTTACTGTAGTTACATACTCTGAAGTTTTGCCCTCTGATTCTCCAAGTTTGAGAAGCAGGACTCGCGTCCATTCCCGCAGGGACAGTGGCCCCTGGGGAATGGTGCACAGTGACCGCCTTGTAGGTCTAGGCTCTCCGTCAGTTCACTATTTAAGCACAAACCTCGCGGTGTGCCTCTCTGCAGTGAAAGGGGCTGTTGCAAGTGATGAATAACCAAACAGCCGCAGAAGGGAGAAAGATGCACCAGTGCTCCAGTGCTGACGGCTCCTTCTTTGCGCTGCTTGCTTGCCGGAATGCCAGGCCGAGCGCCTGTGGCTTGCCGCTGTCCGGGCTCCGCGCCGTGGTGCTGTGTAAGGAGCGCAGTGTGGAGACTCGGGGGTGGGGGCCGGGCGCTGCCCAGCATCTCCACCGCCTGGCCTGTGACTTGTGACTTGGTGGAGCTCACTCAGCTCCTTGGCTAATGACTTCTGGGCACATTATGAGCAGTTTGAATGGGGCCATCGTAGGACAGCACCACCATCGGTGGTCTGGAATTTTTCCGTCATCAGTTCCTACCGGCCCAGGTCTGGCGCATCTCATGACCCGCCGAGCAGGAACGAAGCCGGCTCTGCTTTGTGATGGCCGCACATGGAGGTGACAGGCTTCTCCCCACGATTAGACCATGTGCTCTTAAAAGGTGGTCTTTAAGAAGCCAGGTAGTCTGATCGTCGTATTACCCCACAGCCAGAAGGGAGAATGAGGATGGATCCCAAGCGCTCTTTCTGGGAAGGCTTCTCCACCCTGCGCTGTACCCCAGGGCGTGAGGTTTTCCGGTGAGAGCCCGGTCCACCCTGTGTGCTGGCATTCAGATTCATCGTCCTGTTCCAGCAACAAGGCCGAGTTTTCAACTGCAACACTGCCGGGGCGGCGGGGGCGGGAGGTGAGGGGATTCTTATAGGCTCGTTGGGTTTCACTTTCTTCTATGTAAGTAAATAGAGGCTCAGAGAAGTGTGCAGACTTGGTAATGAACTTTGGGCAGTAAATGTTTTGTTCGTTTGTGTTGACTGGGTCCTTGAAAGACGGGGAGAGGCGGGCGTGGGCCGGGTGTGCATGCTCTTCTTGTGCGGTGTCTCATCCACACTACCGCGGCGCGACTCCCTGCCCTGAGATCTCATAGCAGCTGCAGGCTCTATTCCCGTTGTAGTGAAAGATTAAACTCTATTTCCATTTTATTGAAAGGGCCAGTAGGTGCAATTTAAAAAGACAGAGAGAGAGAGAGAGAGAGAGAGAGAGGGGAAGAAAGCTTGCCCTCTTGAATGCAAGTGGTTGTTAGGAATGAAGAGAACTTGGGGAATGTTTGTTTCGTAATCCGCATCCCATAATATAACCTTTCAAAAGTGCTTCAAGAGCCCATTTTTTTCAATATGTAGAAAAAGGAGACATGTTCTCCCACCCCTAGAAGGAGCTGTGAGCATGGCGGCTTCTGCCCACAGACCCCTCGGAGGACGGACGCATAGTCCCTGGGATGTCAAGTGGCCCTGGCGCTCCGGAGCAGGGGCGGGATCACGGATCCAGCCCTCCCTTTGTTCCGAGGCTCTGAGCCATCTTCCCACGTTCTCTTCTGCCCGTCTATGAGGTAAGACACAAAGAGACTTACAAACAGCTCGCACTGTGACTCGACACAAAGCCTTCAAGAGACGTTTAGCTTCTCACTCGTTCTGGTGGTAATTCTTTGCAAGTACTTTTAAGAAGTAGTTGATGCCAAGTTTGGGATTTTGTTCGTGTAAGTGTATAACGTAATAGGTCTCATGATGGTCATTTCAGACCCATCTGTTGCCACTACCAAGATCCCATGTTGATGAGAACAGTGAATGTCCACTGCCCCTTCCTCCTCGGCACCAAGACCACTTAGGGTTGGGATCATGCCAGCGGTCAGTGGACCTTGGTTTTACAATTTTACCACAACACTTTGGGTTGGCAAAGGTTCAAATAAGGATTGCAGAGCCCATAGAAGGACCACGGTTGTGCAGCACCTGCATAGGGCTACGTGGCCAGCATTAGCCAAAAATGAACGAGTCCCATCTTGAGCCAGTGCAGAGTGATGACTGTCCAGTCAGTGCTGTGGTCCCAGAGGACGAAGCCCAACAGAAGATGAGCTGACCCTAACACATCAGCACTCCAGAGTCGGCACCGTCAACAAGCAGTTATATACTTAGACACTGCAGTACTTCAGACATTAGCACGTTCGGGCTCCAGGTGGACCGTGAGCAGTCGCGGCAGCTTTCAGGAGGGCCGTGTATGTGGCTTAGTGATAGAGTGGTTGCTTGTACCCATGAAGCACTCAATGACTGGCATATTGATTAATCTGCAACAGAGGCTCTGAGCCAGGCGGGGAGCCTGCTCTTTCCTCTTAGTGGAGGTGGTGCTGGATTGCAAGCTTGTGCAATTAGATAGGTAAAAAGGGAGATGGGTGGAACATTCAAATTTTGCATGTTATGCAATGTTATATGACTAATCCTGAAGAAAAAAATTATTTGAGAGAATAATTGAATTCAGCAAAGTGGTTAAGATTCAAAAAAATCATTTGTGCTTTAGGTAATAAGTTACCTCAAAATGAAATAAAGGGAACAATTCTATTTATGGATGCATCAAAAGAATAAAATATTTCAGAATGCATTTAACAGAAACAATTTCTGGGCTTCTCCACCAAAAACTTCAGAACATTGTTTTTGAAAAATGAAGGATCTACATGAATGCAAAGATATCCCATGTTCATGGACTGGGTGACTGAATAAAGCTGGAACTATTTTACAAACTGGCATATAAGTTCTGTTAAATCCCCATCAAAATTCTGCTTTTTTCCCTTCATCCACGGACAGGCTGGTCCTAAAATTCATGTGATGTTACAAAGGAAACTGCAACCAAAAACCAGTGTCAGAGTTGGAAACTTGATAAATCCTCATTGATTTCAAAACTCACTGGCAAGGTACAGTGATCAGGGCAATGAGCACAGCGTCATGAAGAGAGACAAAGGAGCAGAATCGAAGACTCACAGTATTACCTGTAATCATGGCTTCAGCGACTCTATGTGATCTGATCGGTCTAATGTCCCCTTTCCACCGATGGGCTGTGAATACTTAACAAATGAGTTAATGACCATGATTATTGAATTCAGACTGCACCATTCTACTGAAAAAATATATATATATATGACAAAAAGCAATAGCAAATGTATAAATCAATACGGTCTAGACCCCAAAACAGATAGCACAGGTTGGCCAGCATCCTGCATAGCAGGTGGTCTGTAGAGAGACTCGGGCTTTGGAGAATCCAGCCAACGGCCCGCGGGCTTCCTTGCCAAAGCTGGCGTGTGAGGTGGAGCAGCCATCACAAACGAAAAAGAAACCACAAGGAAGGGGATCCAAGGAGCCCTTTAACGGCGCCCACCCCCACCCCCAGTAACCTGAGGACCTCTGGACAACCACAGGTTGTGCCGCCAATGACAGCACCCTGGGGCTCAGGCTGCCGCCACCCCAGCGGCCTGGGAACGCGGGTGCGGGGCCAGTGTGCACCTCGTTCTAGCGTTCTAGCCGGCAGCCAGCTTTCCCCCCACATCCCCACCGCGCTCCCCTCTTCTTCATAGATGGCCAGTGGTGAGGCATAGCCCTGGGGCCAGGGCTCGGGCCCCACTTCCTGCTGCTGTAACTGTTGCGTGAAGGGCGTCTTGCTGGTTTCCCGCAGGCGCCGCCGTGCGGTCGTGGCGCGCTGGCGCAGTCGCCGCCTGAGTGCCGAGGCCTCCCGCTGGGGCGCACCGCCTTGGGCTCCACCAGGAAGGAGCAGCCATGCATGCAAGGCATTCCTCTACCGCGGGCACCACATGGCAGCAGGCAATTTTGCTGTCTAAAACTGACACGGCACAATAATGCGCCGGGGCTGACTTATTTTTCCATTGTGTGGGATTAGGCAGGCGTGGAGAGGCCCAGGGCGCACTAAGCAGTGATTCATGTAAAGCGTCCATCTAGAGGAAATCCCCCTGCACAACTCCCGTGTGACTCTTCTTTACCACTGAAGGGTAAAGTCGATGAAGATTATCCAACCCATGTTTGCTCCACACAAGAGTTCTCCCTGATCCAAGGATTCCTAGCCGGAGGGGCTGCCGGGGGAGGGAGGGGAGCTGGGAGGACTTAAAAGGACAGTAAGGGTTTGATTAATTGTTGTTTTTTTGGTCACTTGTGGGGCTTGAACTCTGGGCCTGGGCGCTGTCCCTCAGCTCTTCAGCTCAAGGCTAGCGCTCTACCACTTGAGCCACAGCGCCACTTCCTGATTAAAATTTTTTGACTTCCATAAAGTTGTAATCTATTCTGCAAGTGACTCAAAAAATGCCAAGTGGGTCACGTTGAAACAGGAGTTTGTAGGTTGCAAAGAACAGTCTCTCTCGAGTTCCCCCTTTTTACCTGCACTACAGTAGTCTTTGTTTGGCAAAGAAGTATAACTCTGTTTCATGGGAAACAGAGTGAATCATAAGAGGAAATGATACAGATAAAGTTGAACAACATATTGGTGAAGTTTCTCTTCTGAATAAATCTCATTTGGTATTTGGCTTTTTTTTTTTTTTTGATAGTTGGGGCATACTTATTTTACCCAGATTTTTTTCCAGGTGTCTTTCTGATAACCCAAATATAACATATTTGAAACAAAACCTGAAAAGAATCGGAACTTTTGAATGCAAGACCTAGGTTGGAATCTCTGTTCCTAGGTAAAGCACAGGACTTTGTGCTAGCTGATCCATGTAAGGCCTTAGCTCAGATGAGAATATTCATCTGTAAGCTCAAGGAGCCCTCGTAAGACCTGGTAAAACCCCCCTTCACAGAACAACACGGTGCTGACTACTCAAGAGACAATACGGAGGGAGGAAAGGCAAGCAAACTAGCTAACTGAAGAGTCTCACATAGAGCCTCCCAGGAACAGGGACCTCGTGGCCTGGGTGGTTTGCCTTGACTGTAAATTTGACCAAATCAGCGCTGCCTGAGATGGATAGAGTCCATCCCTCAGTGCTGTTTCCCGAGACAGATCACGAGGTGCTGCCTAATTAATGGTTTAATCCATGGCTATGGGGCTGGGGGCGGGCGGGGGGGGGGGCTGTGGCAGGCAGGTCCGGCGGGAGAGTCCCTGGCTGCTATGCACCACGCTCTCGACTCCTCCCGTTGCTTCTCTCTGTTTCTTGGCCATCATGAAGTGCACGGTGTTTCTTTCCACATGCTGCCGGCCCCTTACCCGAGGCCTGCACCAAGGGGGCAAGCCGACCATGGGCTAGACCCCCAAAGTGTAAGACAGAACGATGCTTCCCTCCCTTTGGGGCCCTCTGCATTCTGTCAAGTGGCGACACCAGGTTTCAGACGGGTCCCGTTAGATCCTTAGCATTCCAACCCCGGGCTGGCGGCTCACGGCCTTCTCAAATTCACCCCCTCACGTGGGCCCCAGGCGCTCCGTAAGGTTTGCTTTATGCTTTATCACTGACACGCCACGTGGTACTGCGTGTTATTTTGCCTTACATGTACATTAGCTCATCAACGAATTAGGGAATTTGGCACGCACATCATCTTCAACGTTTATCATCTCTTTATGGAGAGTGCTTTCACGACCCAAGTGCCTACAGATGGCTTTGTGTTCATCCAACTTGACAATTGTTCAACGGTCCTTCAATCTGTGAGACTAGTGAATTCGCTAGATTTGGAAATCTCTCCACAATTACTGCTTCACATGCTACCTCTAATCCAGCCCGTTTTCTGGACTTAGACTCTCTTACTCAGTCCTCCTTGCAGTAACCTTTCCTATGTTCCTACTTTCTCTCCATTGTGGATTTATTTCTTTTTCTGATATAACTTCCAGTTCACAGATCCTTTAGTTCTGACTAAGCTGTTATTAACACCATCCAGTCATTATTTAAAATACTGATTATTGATATTCTTCTTGATTTTTCATCCAATCCCTTAACTTTTTCTAGGGAATTTTAGCTGTCCATTTGTAACTTAATTCTGTTACTTTGAATAGAATAAATATAGCTGATATGTGTATGTACATATGTTTGTGTATGTGTGTGCATTCTTTGTGGGTGTTTCTCCTGCTTGTTTCCAGTGGTTTTAAATCCTGTGTTGATGTAGCTGTGTGTATGTGTGTGTGTGGGGGGGGGTATCTGCGTGAGCACAGGGTACCTGTGTGTGTGTATGTGTGTGTATGTGTGTGTGAGCGTGTGGGGTGTATCTGTGTGAGCACAGGGTACCTCTGTGTGTGTGTGTGTATGTGTGTGTGAGCGTGTGGGGTGTATCTGTGTGAGCACAGGGTACCTCTGTGTGTGTGTGTGTGTATGTGTGTGTGAGCGTGTGGGGTGTATCTGTGTGAGCACAGGGTACCTCTGTGTGTGTGTGTGTATGTGTGTGTGAGCGTGTGGGGTGTATCTGCGTGAGCAAAGGGTACCTCTGTGTGTGTGTGTGAGCGTGTGTGGGTGTATCTGCGTGAGCACAGGGTACCTGTGTGTGTGTGTGTATGTGTATGTGTGTGTGAGCGTGTGGGGTGTATCTGTGTGAGCACAGGGTACCTCTGTGTGTGTGTGTGTGTGTGTGTGTGTGAGCGTGTGTGGGTGTATCTGCGTGAGCACAGGGTACCTGTGTGTGTGTGTGTGAGCGTGTGTGTGTGAGTGTGAGTGTGTGTGTCTGTGTGAGCACAGGGTACCTCTGTGTGTGTGTGTGTGAGCGTGTGTGTGTGAGTGTGAGTGTGTGTGTCTGTGTGAGCACAGGGTTTCACCATACAGCCCAGGCCTCAACTTGTGGTCCTCCTGCCTCACTCTCTAGCACAGAGATCACAGACATGCACCTCCACACCCACCCTGGCACCTTACTTTTGTTTATTATGTTTACTACAATAGCTTGTCCTTGTAGGGTGATGTGTGGCAATGTGTTGATGTACAGGATAAAGCCATCTCTTCTCTATGTAGACTCACTCACGTCACTTCTCTGGAACCTGGAGGCGCTTACCACGAGGCCTGGGAGACTTGAAGTCAGCAGGTGTGCGGCCTTACCTGGCCATGTGCCTGCCACGTGCGTGCCGTGTGCCCCGCTGCATGCCATGTGCCTGCCACATACCCCATTGTGTGCCTGCCACACGCCCCGCCGTGTGCCTGCCGCGTGCCTGCCCTGCGCCCCGCCGCCTACCCCGCCATGTACCCGCCGTGTGCCCGCCGTGTTCCCGGCCACACGCCCCGCCGCGTGCCCCACATGTGCGTCTGAGCGGCAGATCTGTGCTGGGCCCCCTCTGTTCCCTCCTCGGCATCGTCGCTGCCACGGGGAGCGTTCCTTGGCAGTGAGGGAAGGTGGTGGTGGTTTGCATGAGGAGGACGGTGGGCCTGCCTTGTGAACTCAGGGTCCGCTCTCACTCCCGCACTTTGGCTGCTCAGTGTGACTCATTTTCCCTTAAACCAAGGTTACAAAAAAAATAAAAGAAAAGCAAGTTTAGCTGAACTCAGGCCAAAAGTTGGTTTCTGTGCTACGTGTATCAGTCCGAGTTCCTGACTTCACAGAGTTTTGATGTCAACCTTCCACCTGTCCCTTCATTTTATTCGTATTTTATCTAGCATCTTGGTTGTTTTCAGGGAAGTTTGATGTCCTTACTAGGTGTGCTGACAAGCATATCAGCTGTTTTGCTTTTGTTTTCATTTGCCTTTCACACCAGAGCTGAAAACTTTGAACAGATTTGTTTCTCTGAGGATGGAGTTAAAACATCGTCTTGGTTTACAAGGGCCCATGGGCTCATGTTTCCTCATGCCCCGTGCTTGCTGTCTCCTGATGCCCCATGTCTGTCCGCTCCTCTCCTGATGCCCCGTGTCTGTCCGCTCCTCTCTTGATGCCCCGTGTCTGTCTGCTCCTCTCCTGATGCCCCGTGTCTGTCTGCTCCTCTCCTGATGCCCCGTGTCTGTCTGCTCCTCTCCTGATACCCCGTGTCTGTCTGCTCCTCTCCTGATGCCCCATGTCTGCTCACACTGCATCATTGCCCGACCTTCTGCACTTAGGTCAAATTACTCTCCTCACAGTTCCGTGAATGCCTCATTCAAATGATGGTTCATCGTCACTGGGAACTCCTTTCTGACTTTAAGAGTCTCTGTTCACTCTCCATGGGGGCTGACTATGTGATTGTGGTGAGGGGTGAGGTCATGTTCCTCATGCTGACTTCATGTGTGTGGTCTTTCACTCTCCAAGCTATCTCCAACTGCCTTTGACAACCACCCCTACCCAGAACCCATGCGCAGCTAGAACCAAGCAGTAAAGGCAGGTGCTCTTTGCTCAGCGCAAGGAAAGAAGGACAAGTGGCCAACTGGTCTACCTATGCTAAAAACAGGGAGGTTGACAATTTCTTTTCATTCTACTATATCTGTTGGTTGTGTTGTCAAGAAGAAAGTAGATGCAAGAAAAACCACACACTCACTCTTTTTCCCCACGTATGTTGGCCCATGATTCAATATTTTCTCAGTAAACATGAATTCTTTCACTTTCATAGAAAGAATTGCTCAAATACCATCTGTGACTGTTTTTTATGTGTCATGTTGGCTAGGTCAGAGTGCCCAGATGGTTGGTCAGACATTCTAGATGTTTCTTCCAAATCATTTTTTAAGATGAGATTAACATTTAAATTAGTAAATTTGGTATAAAGAAGGGAATGTGGGAGAGTATCATGCAGCCAACTGAAGGTCTTCTTAGGGCTCCCCAAAGAAGAGGAAGCGCTACCTCAGGTTGTACTACACCCGGAACTTCAGTATCCCCCTCTTCCGTGCCCAGCTGTCGGTCCTCTCATCAGACTGGGATTTGCCCTCTGCCCAAAGCCATCGCTCTCCTCATTGGTAGTTTTGATTTGCATTTCTGCTATGGCTAACCGTTCTGCACATTTTAAAGTGTATTTATTAACCGTCTGTACTTCTTCATTTGAAAAGTATCTGCTCTGATCACTTGACCGTTGATTGTATGGGCTATTTTCTCTTTTGTTGGTTGCTTTTCTTTCTGTTTACAGTGCCCTGGGTTGATCACATGGACTTGTGCATGCCTGGCTGGTGCTTAATTACTGAGGTCTTTATGCATTCTGGATAGTAATAGTGTCAGCGGAATAACTGACAAATATTTTCTCCTGTTCGATGGGCTGTCTCCTCATTGCGCTGATTCTTTTTTGTACAGAAGAGTTCAGTTTTTAATTTTTGCTATTATTTAGTGAGTTATTGGAAGTCATTCAAGTCTTTGCCTAGATCTAGATCTTGAAAGGTATATCCTTTATATTTTCTCTAATAGTTACATAATTTTAGGTCTTACATTAAAGTCTTGGATACATTTTTCATACAGACTGGGGAAGAAGGTTTGTTTCTAGTTTTTCCAATACCCATTTGATAAAGAGGCTGTTTTCTTTTTGTTGTTGTTTGTTTCCCCAACGTACATTGTGGTCGCCTTTGTTGAGAAACAGATGGTTGAAACCTCTAGGCTTTTTGCTGGGCCCTTCATTCCGTTCTGTTGTCCTCTGCATCCTTTGACTGCGTCATGCTCTCACTTACTTTGATTCTAGCACATACCCGGGTCAGCTACTATCACACCTTCGGCATTGCTCCCTTTTGCTTAGAATTGTGTTGGTTATATGGGATCTTTTATGTTTCTATATGAATTTTTGGATATATTTCAGTCTCAAATTGTGGGAAGGCCTGGCAAAGCACCACACACACCCCCAATCCCTGGCGCTCTTTTGCATTTCTGTGTCTGAAACAAAATGTGCCTGGCATCAGCGAGAGGCAGGTACTTTAGAGAGTCAAGGTGAAGGCAACAGAGACAGCTGGGAGCAGAGAAGAATTCCAGAAATAATGACTTTAGATTTGTAGAAGAAATAGCACATCTTAATGTTGCATGCCAGGAAAAAGAGTAGGGAAAGGGAGAGTTTCCTCAATGCGGCTTCAAGCCAGAGAGAAAAGGAAAGTTCTAGGAAGATCAGTAGCTACACGATCTGCTGCTACGTAAAAACACAGCGTATAATGGAGATCTGTGGTTCAGGCCTCAAGCCTTTCTATAGAGACTCAGTATGAAATGAACAGCACAGGTTTTAGACTGCCCTGAACTTAAATTGTGACAGATAAGACCTGAATGGAATTTCATCAAATTACTATACTGGTGATTATTATTACCATATATTGTTAGTATGAAATTACTATACTGTATAGAAGAGTTCAGTTCTCTTGGCATGGCACAAGAAACCACTATGTTGAGACAGGAAAGATGGCTCATGTCCTGGCGGGTCTGGTGTTTGGAGTGAGAAGCAACCTTGGCTTTTATTTTTAAGCCCATGATTCAAAATGTGGCTGTATGTGAGTCACCAGAGGGAGCTTTAGAAAAATTCCATATTACATTTCCAAAGACCTTCCTTTGGTGTCTGTGAAATGGCATGGGCAGGGGTATTATGGTTCGGTTTGGTTTTTATGCTGTTTTGGGAGCCAGACTTGAGAACCACCGAGTAGAAATGGGTTAGTGGATGAATGGTATGAAAATACACTGATTATCCTAGCCACCGACTTGAAGAGAGAATTTGAAGTCAGAGATCCCATCTGGAAATAAGGGAAAGCAAATCTATAGCAGATGCATTCCATGCTGATTGACTGATCATTGGGCAGTACTGAGCTGGAACTTGGTCATTGGGCAGTACTGAGCTGGAACTTGGTCATTGGGCAGTACTGAGCTGGAACTTGGTCATTGGGCAGTACTGAGCTGGAACTTGGTCATTGGGCAGTACTGAGCTGGAACTTGGTCATTGGGCAGTACTGAGCTGGAACTTGGTCATTGGGCAGTACTGAGCTGGAACTTGGTCTTTGGGCAGTACTGAGCTGGAACTTGGTCATTGGGCAGTACTGAGCTGGAACTTGGTCATTGGGCAGTACTGAGCTGGAACTTGGTCATTGGGCAGTACTGAGCTGGAACTTGGTCATTGGGCAGTACTGAGCTGGAACTTGGTCATTGGGCAGTACTGAGCTGGAACTTGGTCTTTGGGCAGTACTGAGCTGGAACTTGGTTGTTGGGCAGTACTCATCCAGAACTTAGTCGTTGGGCAGTACTGATCTGTAACTTGATCACTGGGCAGTCCTGAGTTGGAATTCAGGGCCTGAGCTTGCCAGGAGGTACTCAATCACTTGAGAGATATCTCCAGCCCTTTTTGCTTTAGTTTACTTTTGAGATAAGGCTCTTGTGGTTTTTTCCTAGGGCTAACCTTGGATTATGATCTTCCTAATTTTGCCTCCCACATAGCTTGGATTCAGCCACCAGGCTCGCTTGTGTTTTTAAGATAGGATCTTGCTACCCTTTTTTCAGGCTAACTTCAAATGAACTGCAATCCTCCTCCTCAGCATTCCATGTAGCTGAGATTGCTGGGACATCATGGGGCACTGGTTACCCCTGGGGAGGCTGTGAAATTTGTGTAACTCTGGGTCACTGGAAACTTTAGGGCTTAGCTTTGCTGTCACCCTGTGCATCTCTGAATTATTCTCCTCTGGGGAGATTGTGACATCATGCGACGTTCAAGCTCCAGAGACTGATTCACTTGATTCCATGGCTTTCTATCAGTATAGCCTCTGGCAGGTGATCAGCTGTGACTGTTTATTAGGATGTCATAAAGTGTTGAGTACAACACACAGTAAATGATCGTCATCACCATCACAGCATTGGTGGCAGTGCCTCTTCAAGCGCTCCAGTGGAATGACAGAAGCCGTGTTTGGTAGCAGGGCCTCACCAGGATTATTGCAGATTGAACTCCATACTTAGAATTGTGGAAATAGACAAACCCCCAGGGGAGAAAAGTGGGTAGAAAGGATTTGCGGTCTTTCTTTGAAAACAGTAAGTCATTTAGACATTGGAATCTCTTTTTATTCAGTGCAGAATTTCCATACACAGTGTGGACATTCCACTGTTTCTAAAACAAAACAAAACAAAAATCCAAAATTTGATGCAAACTAAAAATTCATAAATGATGGTCTTTACAATTGGTTTTTGGCCAGTTACACAAGCCGTCTGGATTTCAGGAATGAGTTATCTGCTCGCTACAGACCTCCCACATAAGAAAGAGAGGCTTGGGGGCTGGGAAGGTGGCTCAGTGGTAGAGTGCTTGCCTTGCATGCATGAGGCCCTGGCCTTGCATGCACGAGGCCCTGGGTTCAATTCCTCAGCACCACATAAGCAGAAAAGGCTTGAATTGGCGCTGTGGCTCAAGTGGTAGAGTGCTAGCCTTGAGCTGAAGAGCTGAGGGACAGCACCCAGGCCCACGACCAACAAAAACAAAAAACAAAAAGAAAGAGAGGCTCAGACACTGAGCATCGAAGAGAGAGGTAAGATTTCTCTGGGAAAATAGAATGCACTTTCCTTTAGAATAAAATGGAAACTATGTATGATTTTAAGGGCCGTGAAAGGAATATAAAGTAAGACTGTTTTCTGGGACGACTAAAGATGCTTAGACCCCCAGTATAGCCACTTGAGAATTTAGGCTGATTTTCTTTCAAGAATGACTAATTTAAGTTAGGAAAGGAGAGACCTTTCCTAAACAGACAAGCCACAAATGAAGGTGGTGGATGGGTTGGGCAAGAAAAATGTGAAATTAGAATCGTAAGAAACAAGCCTTCTCCTCTCAGACTCTCTCCCACTCCTTTTACCGCTGTTATCAGAAGGCTGATCTGCTCACAACCCTGGCTTACCCTAATTCCTGGGCCATTGTGCTCAACAACTCCATAAAAACCCTCCAGGGAGTTTCCTCTGAGCCCGGCATTCCCTGCCGTGGCACACACCGCCCCTTCTCCAGGATTTGTAACTGTCCTCCATCTACGCATGAAGAACAGCATACATGGTTAAAAAAAAGGGAGACACTGATCTGCTGTTTTGTTTCTCACACAGAAAGAAAAGACAAAGTATAGCAACTAGAAGATACATTTTTGGCAAACAACTGCTAGTGTTATCTCTTCAGAATATTCTCTTCCTGGTCGTTCTTTAGAAATGGTAGCATTTCCGGTTGTGCATTGGAAACCTATTAGGGTTAGCTCCAGTGTCTGTTGAATGGAACTGTATCAACAAAAGTCTATTTTCCTTAGTAGTGCGTTTTGTTTTACTCATGTATTTCATGCATTCATAAGCAGACCCCGATGTTGTATAGCCATCATTTTACTCATGAGGGAGATGTCCAGAGAATAAGAGATGGCTTGAACCCATGGCCCCATCTTCCACTGACTAAATACCTTCCAAAATGACACGGTGGCCGGCCATCCAACCTCCTGCTGCTTTCCTAGAAGACAGCTAAGCAGTGGCAGCCTAAGTGTCAACGTGGCTCCATTAACTCCTTTTGTGTCACAGCTGAGTGGGAGGGCAGCCCAGAGGTGAGAGGCCATCCGTGGGAGGAGCCTGCACCTGTGAGGAGCCTGTGAGGATCCCGCACCTGTGAGGATCCCGCACCTGTGAGGATCCCGCACCTGTGAGGGGCCTGTGAGGATCCCGCACCTGTGAGGATCCCGCACCTGTGAGGGGCCTGTGAGGATCCCGCACCTGTGAGGAGCCCACACCTGTGTGCCCACAACACAGGGAAACCTAAGGAGTGGATTTTGATCGGGTGATTCAAATTAAAATCATGGTATAAAGACTTACATAAAAGTCGGGCGCTGGTGGCTCACGCCTGTCATCCTAGCTACTCAGGAGGCTGAGATCTGAGGATCACAGTTCAAAGCCAGGAAAGACTCTGAGACTCCTATCTCCAATAAACCACCAGAAAACCGGAAGTGGTGCTGTAGCTCAAGTGGTAGAGCGCTTGCCTTGAGCTGAAGAGCTGAGGGACAGCGCCCAAACCCAGAGTTCAAGCCCCACGACCGACCAAAAAAAAAAGACTTACATAAAATCCTATCCGAGTTCTCACCTGCAAGTTACTGGACACAGGCCTACCTTGTTTAGAGGTCTCTTGCCAGGGAGCTGTAATTTTATGTAGTATTGGATGTTGCTCCAAGTACGACAAAGTCTTTGGCTGTTGAGCCGTAGCAGTTATGTACATCTGAAGGCAGTCCATCTTTACCAGCCCTCGCCTCCCTCTCCCGCCCCCAGCAACCATCTACTAAGAAGCTTTTTTTCTTTTCGCGTGTGGGAAGAGGTAGAAGAGTATAGCACCTGTGAGGAGACTGAAACATGCCCTGGCGTGCGGATTCGAGATGGCAGCAGAACGCAGTCAGCCAGAGAGTAAATGGAGGAAGCCGGAAGCCGGTGTGCGAGAAAAGGAAGAGCACAGGAGACTGAAGAAGACGAGACGGCACAGCTTGGTCTCCTGGACGACTTTGAAAAGGCGGTCCTTGATCCCCCCCAACGACTCAGAGCCAGCTATTTTCTTTCTCTGAAGCTAGAAGTTTTTGTAAAACCTATAATCTGTGCTTGTGACAGAGAGGGTCACAGTTACAGAAGTCAGGAGCAAATTCACTTCTTTTTGAACCACGCCACCCCTTCCCTCCGCTCTCTAGTTTTCCCCGTCCCAACCCCACTTACAAGTTACATAGTTTGTTTTCCACACAGTGTCTAGAGAGTACCGTGGCCGCACTTGTTCACCCCTTGTCCCTCCATTTCTTACCCTCCCCCAGACAGATAAACTAACAAAAGGAAAAAAAAACACAAACAACAACAACTTAGAGTTCATTTTGAAAAATATTATTTTATATTGAGCCTTTGTGATCCACTCCTATGAATATCCTTCTTTGGACTCACAGTACCCCAGTGTGTGTGTACATATATGTATTTATTTAATATATACATACATATGTATTTTATTTAGTATGTTGTCGCATGTGTATTGTGCATATATACACACATAGTTACCAGCATGCTCCCTTGTGGATTTACAGGCACACTCTGGTCCCCACAGCGAGGGAGGACATGCAGCCTGATTCTTTGGGTCTGGCTAACTTCGTTCAATATAATTTTTTCCAAAGAAGCAACATTTTTTGTTAGCCACACTGAGAAGGGTTGCCCAACACTAATACAATCTAGTAGCACCAGCCATTTCCCTGGGCTGTGAAGACATGAGCGGCGTGGTGGGTGGAGAGGATGAGGAGGGGGGAGGAGGGGGGGAAAGGAGGAAGAGGGAGAGAGGAGGAGGAGGGGGAGAGGATGAGGAGGAGGAGGAGGGGGAGAGGAGGAAGGGGAGAGGAGGAGGGGAGAGGATGAGGAGGGGGAGAGGAGGAGGAAGAAGAGGAGGGGGAGAGGAGGAAGAGGGGGAGAGGAGGAGGAGGAGGAGGAGGAGGGGGAGAGGAGGAGGGGGGAGAGGAGGAGGGGAGAGGAGGAGGGGGAGAGGAGGGGGGGAGAGGAGGGGGGAGAGGATGAGGAGGGGGAGGAGAGGGGGGAGAGTAGGAGGAGAGGGAGAGGAGGAGGAGGGGGAGAGGAGGAGGAGGGGAGAGGAGGAGCAGGGAGAGGGCGAGGAGGGGGAGAGGAGGAGGAGGGGGAGAGGAGGAGGAAGAAGAGGAGGGGGAGGGGAGGAAGGGGAGAGGAGGAGGGGAGAGGAGGGGGAGAGGAGGAAGAGGGGGAGAGGAGGAGGAGGAGGAGGAGGGGGAGAGGAGGAGGGGAGAGGATGAGGAGGGGGAGAGCAGAGGGGGGAGAGGAGGAGGGGGAGAGGAGGAGGGGGAGAGGATGAGGAGGGAGGAGGAGAGGGGGGAGAAGAGGAGGAGGGGGAGAGGAGGAGGAGGGGGGAGGAGAGGGGGGAGAGGAGGAGGAGGGGGAGAGGAGGAGGAGCAGGGAGAGGGCGAGGAGAGGAGGCAGCAGCAGCACTTACACGATCTTCCATGAGCACCAATGTTTTTGCAGTGGCTGATTTTCCTATCCTATTTCCTTGGAGTTGGCAGTCGCCGGGTTTTGCAAAACCATTGTAGCATTCACAAAGCATCCGTATCCAATTTCTTGAAGGTGATGAAGCAGCATTAGTCGGCCTGTTTCTGCAAGAACAAACCTTGACTGCAGCCCGGGTTTGTTCCCGCCGTATAACCACCCATGTCAGTCCAACCTCGCGGGCTCCAGGGAGGACTGGCGTGACGGAGCACCTGCGGCCCAGGCTGCCCCAGCCCCGGTCAAGATGTTTTGTTTGAAACTCAACTCCATTACTCGATCATACGTAGCTCACATTGTGCTTCTAACAAGCTCAGAAACAGAGATGAAGCTGCGTGCTTCTAAACGTGGCCTGAAGAGCATCTGGAAGCCAGCCCTGGAGGGCCGCAAACGCTGCCCTGCAGAGCCCGCGGCTCCGATCCAGATGCTTCGCCTCCATAGCTTCTCTCTCCCCTGCATCCGTCCTCAAAAGGGGCGTGCCCATAGTTTCACCTAAATGTTTCTCCGTGTGTATTGAAGCACACTGTAATTGGCAAATGAGCATTGTGCACCGTCCAAGTGTATGATGTAGTGATTTGATATAGATTTGATATACAAGTGTATGATGTAGTGATTTGGTATAGATTTGATATACAAGTGTATGATGTAGTGATTTGGTATAGATTTGATATACAAGTGTATGATGTAGTGATTTGGTATAGATTTGATATACAAGTGTATGATGTAGTGATTTGATATAGATTTGATATACAAGTGTATGATGTAGTGATTTGGTATAGATTTGATATACACATATACATATATATATATGATGAAATGATTACAACAGTTAAATTAGCCCATCCTTCACCAACCAATTACCAGTTTTCCTGTTGTTATGTTCATATGTGTGTGCACGTGTGTGCCCGTGTGTGTGCACATGTGCGTGTGGTGAGGGCATTTGAGATACTCACTCTCTTAGCAAACCTCACACACTATGACTGAAATAACCAAGCCTCAGCCGGTGTGGGGCCAGCGGGCGGCGGGTGGCAGGCCGTGTGTGGGGCCAGCAGGCGGCGGGTGGCGGGTGGCGGGCCGTGTGTGGGGCCAGCGGGCGGCGGGTGGCGGGCTGTGTGTGGGGCCAGCGGGTGGCGGGTGGCAGGCCGTGTGTGGGGCCAGCGGGCGGCATGGCGGTGGGTGGCGGGCCGTGTGTGGGGCCAGCGGGCGGCGGGCGGTGGGTGGCAGGCCGGTGTGTGGCAGCGCGGGTCCGGGGCGGGCAGGTCTGTGGAAGATCTGCAGATGGTGAGGAGGAAGGAGCAGGCCCCTTTTTCAACGCCCCTGTGCTCACCTCGGGGGCAGGGACCAGGCCAGGGAGCTGGCTGGAGGGAGGGCTGAGGGCTGGGGAGTGTCTTGGTCCGTGCAGAAGGCGGGAGTCAGGTACACCTGGGTGCTGACTCAGTTTCCTCGGGGTTCTGGAGGCTGGCTCTCCAGGGAGCCAGGCTCTCAGGGGCTGTCTGGTGAAGGCGGCTTTCCCGCGGCCAGAGGCGAGCTCTCTGCAGCCTCTTGTATAAAGGCACAGGTCCCACTGACAAAGCCACCAGCCCCGTGAGAGAGTCCTGCCACTGGCCGTGCGGGCTGGGGGCGAGGGGCCAGCGGCTGTGACTGAGAGGACAGGCCACGGCCCGGGTGACAGCCGGACATACATCGAGAACCACCGTGCAGCCTGGGAGGCTCCTGTAGCTGGTGTACGACTCTTCTCATACCACCAAAGCCCGACGGAGCGAGGAGGGGATGGTAAAGCTTCCCTGGGGGGGCTGCTGGGGGATGCACCCCCACGCTCCACCCAGCAGGCAAGCCCTCAGGGCCGTCTCCCTCGCTGGAAAGCTAACTCACGGCCACGGACACAGAGACCCCGTCTGTAGGGTGCACTGACCACTCAGTTCCCGTCTGGGCAGAGAACAGGGCCGAATCTCCCACTTGGCTTCTTAACTATAGTTTGTGACATGGTCTTGTACGCAGGTTTTGAGCACACGCCATGTTGCGCACTTGTGTGGATTTCCTCACGTTGTATTGAAGAGTTGACCCACACAGACACTCGGCTATGAGGGGAAAACAGCTGTGCCGATGAGCTGTGAAGAAGACGCTTGTTTGTGTGATACTTGGATACCATTTTCAGTGATTTGCCAACAGAGATGGGTAGAATCTGATTTAATTTCTCTCCCTAATTCCAGGTTGTTTTTTAATCAAATCAGAACTAAAGGTTGGTCAGGCATTCCAGAAGACACCATTGGTTTAGGTTCATGTCATGGTTTTAATTTTTTGGTCAAATGTTGACTTTGGTGTCATTGACAACCCTCTTTGGTGAATTTTTAAAGGACGACACTAAAAACCTGAGCAAAGGGAACAGATCAATGAAGAATAAGGAAGGTGACATTGATTCTTGGGAGCATCAGCACAGTCAGTATAAGGAAGTGCAGGGACTTGGGGCCACAGCTGCCCTTCTCTGGGTCGTGAGTTAGATGAACCTTAGTTCGAACCATTGCTTGTCCGTCTTCTGTCCTGGGCCGGCGTGGAGGGACGGGGTGCGTGTCCTGTTTGTCTCCAGTTCTTGGGGCCTAATGCAGTGTCAGGTACCTAGTAGGAACTCCAGCGAGCCACCTGCAGCCAGAAGTCTGCTAATTCCAGCCGTGTGTGCGCCGACACACAGGCCGCGCCCGTGCTCCAACCGCTCCACCAGCGGGCTCTGCCCGGTGCTCACAGCGGGAACCAGCCGGGCTGTGCGCCACCAGCCCCCGGCCGCTCCCCGAGACAGGAACACAGACGCTGACCTACGCTGTCACAAATCCCACGCTCATGCCACCAAGAATGGAACAAGCTGTTCTCGCCTCGGTCAATCAAGCTGGATGCGGGGGAGCCATTAGGACTGGCTCGCTCGCCTCCCCCCTGCCCCACCTCCCCGTGGCGCGGAGGTCCCCGGGCCGCACCGGCTCCTTTTCTAAGTTAATTACGACAGAGGACAGGCGCTGCTGCTGCTGCTGCTGCTGCTGGCCAGTAGTAACACGTGCAGATCTGAGCGCGATCCAGCGCCCCTCCGACTCTCCCACACTGAGCGCTCCATCCAGCCCCAGTCAGGGCCGGCTCCTACCTCCCCTCCAGCCATCCGGTGGCTGCAAAGCCTCTACCCCAAGGCAGAGCTGCGTGTGCACCAAGCGGGAAAAGGTCCCCCCGACAGAGGCCCCACCAGCTCCCCCTTTCATTCTCGCCTCCCCCGGCTGGGCAGGCAGGGTGGGGCATCCTGACTGCCGAGCAGCTCCTCCCGGGAGGAAAAGGTGAACCAAGCGCCTGTTTTCCCTCCTGCGTCTCATTTACACATTTAAAGAAAAGCACTTTGGGGGCGTGTTTTATACAGACCTTTCTGAGACAGCCTCTTAACTGAGAGCCTTGTTGCTCTTAGAGCTTTCCTGCCTGCCTCCCGCATGTTCTAGAAAGCCGGCCGACTGTGGGGCCCTGGGGAGCATCCCGAGTTCCGTGGCCTCCGTAGGGAGGAGAATGGCGCCCTCTGGTGCTGGCTTTTGTCAAGACGCCGTTCGCCCCCGTCCTTTCCTGGTAAATGGAAAGACAATTTGTTCTGACTTGGCTGCAGACAGGAGCAACTTGACCCGAGTTTGAGGATGACTTCAACACTCTTGCTTCTGGAGAGCCTCTTCTTCCCCATTACCTGCTTGCGGGAGCAAACTGCCCGCCTTGGCCCTGCGAGAGACGGCGCTTCAATTCTGGCGTGGCACAAAAACAATGGCTGGCATCTTTGTGACAAGCTCCACGCCTCAGTCTGAAGCCTGAGCCGTGAACGTGTGAAGAAGCCACGTGGCGCGGGGCACGTTCAACAAGCACTCTGCACGTGGACTGAAAACGCTGACACGGCAGGAGGGTCAGGAAGAAAGGACAAAAGAATGAGAACATGTGGTTTCCCTCCCCCACACCATCTTTCCTCTCTCCTCTCCCTCCTCCTCTTTCTCTTTTCAACCTCCCGCTTCCTCCCCTCCCCTCCCCTCCCTCCCTCTTCCTCCTGAAACAGTCTTGCTCTGTACCCCGTTTGGCCAGGACCCCCACGCCTCACGCTTGGGGTGCAGGCATGGCACATTAGGTGCCATCTCCGCGAGTCTTGAATGTTTTGTCCTCCCTGAGACACATGGAGCTAAATGATTCCCAGAATTACACTTTGGCGGGGAGGGGGGGCACTCATCGGAACCTCTGTGCCCATCTTTGGTCATCAGTGGGGTTCGTTTTTCCAGAACTTGCTAAAGAGATGGTGCTTTGTTCCCTCTCGGAGATGAGGACAAGGGATCTGAACTAGACCCTCAGCAGAGCCAAGCAGCCCAGCCCGGCACGCCTCTGTCCCTGGCCTCGTGTTTACCTGTCTCGCCTCATTCGGGGCCTGGCCGTGCAAGGTGGGCCCCCCCCCCCCCCCCCGTGCTCAGCGGCCTGCGCCGCTCCTCCGAGCGCCCTCCTTTCTCCTTGGGCTGTGATGGGGGGTGGTCTGCTTTTCTCCTGGGGGGAGGGGCCCGCAGTCCTGTGAGGGGTGTGAGGCTCGGCCCCACTGGGCGTCTAGAAGCCATTCTCCAGCAAACACCAGCGGTGGTGAGGGCCTTTCATCTCCAGTGCCTGTTGTCCCTGCACCGGACTGACTCCCGGCGGCTGCGTCAGGTCCTGATGCCACCACATCGTCTCTGCGCGTGGCTGTGATATGGATCTCCCAAGGCTGAATGTCACCACTTCCAAAAGAAAAGTCCACAGGTCTGATCAGGACACAGAGCCCGGCGTTTATGTGTGCTTAGTGGCTGACATCCGTTGCTGATGTGCGTCACGCTTCGACAGTGAATACAGACTTCTTTTTTTCATTTTAAAATCACTCATTTTAAAAACTCAGGCAACGAATCCTTGAAAAACCTCCATCAACCTGGGAGCTGCCTGCGACATCTAAGCACACACACGGCTTGCAGAGTCCACAGTCCAGACGTCCCCGCGTGGCGGCTGGGGACACACAGATTTGGACAAGTCAAGCCGCCACTGCGTTCTGTCTGTTCCCAGTCTTCCGGGCCTCGTGTCCAATGCCATGGTTATGTCAGGGAGAGCCTGCCAGTGACCCACGCAGCCCCGGCCGCAGCCAGCCTGTGTCACGGTGTTCCTGGAGGCTGGCCGCCTCCTCCCGCCCCGCGGCAGCTGCAGCTGTACCCCGCGCCCCAGCTCTCCACCCTGGGGTGGCACCCGGGAGCGGCTGCGGCTGCCACACGCACGCGCACACACACACAGACACACAGAGCAAACTGCATGTCCTTGTCTTGAAACTGTGGCCCGAGCCCATGTCCACAACTGGAGAGGAGAGAGTTTTAGCTTTGCTCTTCCAGTCGGCTTTCTCTTGGTTTGCACCCCTGCCGGGGCGAGCGTGCGCTCCTGTTATTAGCCTTCTCTGCCTGGCAGGGGGCGCTGGCGGCACCTGCTTCACTTGCTTTTCCTGCTCCAGTGCGGCTGCCCTGGGGAAGGGAGGGGCGGGGAGGGGGGACCAGGAGAGGGGAGCTGAGGGGACGGGATGGGGGAGACCAGGCGGAGCCCACAGGACCCTGGTGGGGTGGGGTGAGGGACAGCAGGACTGCCTCCCTGCAGAGGTGAGAGCACCGGTGCCCCCGCCAAGCCGGGTCCCGCTCCCCACGAGAGCCTGGCACCCCAGCCAGCCCTGCTCTAACCACAGGCATGCACACCGCACACCGCGGCATGGCCTGGGGTGTTAAGCTCCGGATGGAGCCGGGCATTGGGCAGATGGGGCGGAAGATGGACGCCTGCATCTGCGTCAGCCCTGGGGCCCCAGCCACACATCCCAGATGTACAGTACTCTGAACAACCAGGCAGGAAAAGAAGAGGGAGCTGACTTCAGAGTCAGGAAAAGGGGTGACGTCATTGAAGAGAAGCCACCGTGGAAGGACAAGGGAGAGCAGAGGCAAGGGCCGAAGTCCGTCTTTCCCTGGTATCATAGGTACTGATGGAGGTTGGGAAGTGTGTGCGGATCTTGGATCATGTGTGTGGATGCACATGCATCATGGTAGACAGGACGTTTATGTGCACGCATATAGATATGCATTCTGTGGGCTGACAAATGATAGCCACAAGGTGATTGCAGGTGAACTTTTTCAGTGCAAGGAAATGCTGCCATCTGCCCTTTCCCAACTCGGCTAATGAAAGCCCATCATGAGAAGAGTGAAGGGTAAATGTCAGACAGTGAGTCACAGAGCTCCTGAAAAGGTTAAGGTGAAAGCAAAGCCGAGCCTGAGCAGTGATAATAGGTAAACTTAATTTCTTCCGAATAAAAAAAATGCTCTTTTTGTTGATAGGAAAGTCTATTTTCCTGGATAATAATTACTAGAACCCAAATGGGGGACGAGGAAGTTGAAGATTCTCTTCCCAAATGTCAGCACCAGCTTCCGCACAGGAGCGAGGGGAAATGAAATGATGTCCTGCGCTCTCCTGGAGGCCGGGTCCGTCCCCCCTTCAGCTGGTGTGCTGTAGTATCGGCAGACGGTGCTAGAAGCCTGGGGGCATTGGAAATAGGAATCTGGCTCTTCGCTCAGTTTAAGCAGTGGAGCTGTGTGTGAGAGGAGTGAGCTCAAAGCCAGACTCCATCCCGATTACAGGCGCTGGCCAGCCAGGTGCCTTCCGTGATGCTGCTGCCTTGCTCATTGCCGTGGCCACTCCAGGGCTGCCACGCTTCGTGTCCAGCCGGTCCGTCGGGAAAACCAGGGCGTGTTTCCTGGGGTTGTCGTAGGCAACGCGTGCATGCCCACATCGTCTTGGCACGCAGCAGCCTGGATGGGCATTGCATTTGGTATGCGGCTGGGTTTTACCAACGCTGGGTGCCAAGACTGTCACGGGACACGTGGGAATGGACTTTCTTGCCTGGCTAACTTCTCAATGAGCAACAGCCACACATACAAAATGACAACATAGATTTTACCGGGGATAAAAAGGTTTTCAATTCCTGTTTCATCTTTAACACAAAATAAGAGACTTGCCCTGAACCCTCCTTCACGGAGTCTAAAGCCCCATCTCTGGCATGCCCAGCGTCCTCTGGTGAGAGGTTGAGCCTTCTCAGTTAGGCTGCTGCAACAATCCCTTGGAGAACACCCACAAAAGCCAACTCTTCTCCTACACACTGGGGAGCGGAGTAAACCAACCAAAAGGAGCCTGGGCGTGTGTGCAAATTCTCACCCCTCAACAGCCAGGTATGAGAATATCTATGGGTGCCCTCAGAAAGTGCTCAAAATACATCCTTTCAATTCACCCTCATAATCCCAGAGGGGGGCCGTTGGCACGTCTCTAAAGGTTCTTATTCAGACAATATTTTTTGAGTAACAATAAAAAACTATAACAGAGCTTTTGAGTATTCACAGTAGCTACAAAAGTTACAGGAAAAGCATTCTGTGTACATATATGCACACATACACACAATCAGACCATCTGTGTTTGCAAGGGTCAGTGGGGAAAATAGTTTTTCGCATGAAGTTCAGTGCCATCAAAGAGATGAATAAGAACACGTAAGCTGTTCTGTCTGCCTGTTTCTTTGAGGATAGAGCAGGTGACGATCGCACCGCATTATTTAAAGATAAGACGACTGCCCTCCCCCTCCCCCGCTTCAAAGCTGGGGTCACCAAGATCAGGTTCTCTAGTCACCTGAGACCCATTCTCAAGCCAGAACAGCCTCGTCCCCACAGTTACCCCCAAGAAAGCAGTCTTAAAAAAACAAGCACCAAACCACTAGACAAAAAAAACTTCTTTTATGATCTGCAATCTTTACCTCAATGATGAAACAATCAGCAAAGCTACAACACCATGATCCCGTGGACCGTGATCCCTCGGACCGTGATCCCGTGGGCTGCGATCCCACGGACTGTGATCCCGTGGACCGTGATCCTGCGGGCCACGAACCCAGAGCATCATCTCACTTTTTCTATCATTGGCACTTAACAAAAATATATCAGAAAACAATATGGCTTCAAGTGGACAAATACAGATTTCTAAGGAAGGATCTGGATTATCTTTTGCTGCTTTCCTCTTGATGTGGTTCCAAGGATAATTTCTCCCCTAGTTTCCTTATGAGTTCTGCTAGGTCCTCTGTGTTCTGGGACTTTTCTTCAAGGAGCTCGTAGCGGAGGCTGGAGATGTCCTGCTTGATTTCCTTCAGTTCCCCTGGGGGAAGCAAGGGCGGAGAGGGGTCAGCCGCTCTCGAGGGGCTGGCCTCTGTCCCCATGTCCTTTCCCAGCAAGTAGCTGCCCAGGGGAGCATGTGGCTACTTCCCTAGACAGACCACAGCAAGTTCTGACGCTGCCCCAGGACGCAGCTGGAGAGGCCAGGGGAGGGCTGTAACCCCAGCCACCCTCCCGACCCCTCACCTTCATCCACCCCTCCCGACCCCTCACCTTCATCCACCCCTCCCGACCCCTCACCTTCATCCACCCCTCCCGACCCCTCACCTTCATTCACTTCGTCGCTCTCCTTGTCCACCTGCGCCTGCAGCACATATCTTTTGATGAGCCGCTTCATTACTTTCTAGACAGAGGAAGGAGACGCTCGGCTCAGAGCTGGGCCGGGGAAGCCCTCTCCTCAACCTCACTCCTGGGCTGCCCCGCGTGGGCCAGTGCTTGGGAGTGAAGATATCCAAGGGGAGCAGGTGAGGACAACAGCACCACCCCACTCCACTTTGGGTGGCCGCCATCTTCTCTGGGCTAAGGACTTCACCTCCGCAGAGAAAACGTCCTGCACCCAAGTCCTGGCATCCACGCCAGCGTTCCTCTTAAAGCGCTAGAGACGCACAGAGCAGCCCTGCTGCGGGACAGGTGCGAGCCAAGTGCCAGGCCCACCGGAAGAGAACGAGGCCAAGTGGTCTCGGACGGCCCCACACGCGGCCTCACCAAGACCCAGGGCCAGCTTTGATGTCATGCTCGCTGTGAATTCTGGAATACCACTTTCAGCATCTAGATGCAGGTACATAGCCACTTAGATTTCTCTCCATGAACACCTACCTATGTTATCTGTCTAACTATATATAATACAGACATCTAGCAGAATATTCATAGCAAGCAGAAATACCTGAATGGTGAGGTCTGAAGTGAATGTTACTCGCTTATGATCTAAGGTCAGCCTTTTGTGGTGAGCATCTCCCAAGGCTTTCTCTAAGTTGTTTACTTACCTATTCAGTACTTAAGACATGCCTGGCATGTTGCTCTGGATAAATATTTGCTGTGGGAATATGTCATTGTCAAGCTGAGAAACATATCCTATCTCATTTCCATTTCGTTACATGGTTTATCTACACATGGCCGGTAACTGGCCCTCCTGCCCTCAAATGGATACGCACCTGATACCTTCCTGGAGGGCTATTGAGACTATTTAAGTGCAAGTCTTCCGAGCTCCTTATACTGGGTTGTGTATCGTGCGCAAGCTGCAATTCGAAAAGATTTAGAAATTGTTGTTGGTCCCAAGTAATGTCTGCGATCATTGGTTCCATGCATAGCCACAGGCAATCTCGTATATGTGAGTAATCTTATCTACCTGTACAGGGCCATTATCCTTCACTTGCTTGAGGTTCTGCCTCCAAACAGCCCTCCCGTCCCTCCACGCCCCTCCCCCCCCCCGCCCGGCCCGTGGCCAGCAGAGGCTGTGGAGACCTCACACTGTGGCTGTTCACCCCATTGCCATGAGACGCTGTAGCCTCAATAAGACAACCACTGGCAATGGTGCCGTTCTTACATCACCAACAACAGCCACACCTGCCATGGGATCCCGAAGACAAACCCGGGAAGGGCTGGGGGGCCGGACTTGGTACGGAGGAAGCACGGGGCGTCCTTTGCATTGGGGGATCCACAGCGTGGTCCATCCCGCCAGCCTTGTCAATGGTATTACGTGACAGAAGCCCACCTGACAGATCTCAACAGAGAACCGTGCCGCGCATTGCCCAGCTGGGGACTTCCTCTACTAATGTCTGTCCAGGAGTGGGGGAGAGATCTCTAAGGCTGTCTCCACAGGCTGCCCTAGCTCACGGGGCAGGTCAGAGGGAGCAGACGCGCTGAGGAGACGCAGTGAGAGCCGCGATGGGCGTCCCCGTGTCCACGCGCTCGCAGGGCGTAGGACTGGGCGCCGGGAATTCAAGGGAGAACCAGAAATAGCTGCGGTGAAATAACTAAGTGAAACGAGGTAAGAGATGGCAAGACTGAAAAGAACTGGGAAAACAACGTCAGTTTGAAATTAGTGAGGCCCCTCTCTCCCGTCCACCCCCGGCAAACACACCAGGGAAGCCTCCCCGCTTCATGCTTTGTGCACAACACAGGGCTCTCCATTCATTTGCTCTTTCCCCAAGTGCACCTTCCTGCCTGTGGCCCAGCGTGTGTGTGTGTGTGTGAACTCAAGGCCCGGCGTGGGTGTGAGCTCAAGGCCTGGCGTGGGTGTGAGCTCAGGCCCTGCGTGGGTGTGAGCTCAAGGCCTGGCGTGGGTGTGAGCTCAAGGCCTGGCGTGGGTGTGAGCTCAAGGCCTGGCGTGGGTGTGAGCTCAAGGCCTGGCGTGGGTGTGAGCTCAAGGCAGGGCGTGGGTGTGAGCTCAAGGCCTGGCGTGGGTGTGAGCTCAAGGCAGGGCGTGGGTGTGAGCTCAAGGCCCTGCGTGGGTGTGAGCTCAAGGCAGGGCATGGGTGTGAGCTCAAGGCCCTGCGTGGGTGTGAGCTCAAGGCCCTGTGTGGGTGTGAGCTCAAGGCAGGGCGTGAGTGTGAGCTCAAGGCAGGGCGTGGGTGTGAGCTCAAGGCAGGGCGTGGGTGTGAGCTCAAGGCAGGGCGTGGGTGTGAGCTCAAGGCAGGGCGTGGGTGTGAGCTCAGGCCTGGCGTGGGTGTCAGCTCAGGCCCTGCGTGGGTGTGAGCTCAAGGCCTGGTGTGGGTGTGAGCTCAAGGCCCGGCGTGGGTGTGAGCTCAGGCCCTGCGTGGGTGTGAGCTCAAGGCCTGGCGTGGGTGTGAGCTCAAGGCCTGGCGTGGGTGTGAGCTCAGGCCCTGCGTGGGTGTGAGCTCAAGGCAGGGCGTGGGTGTGAGCTCAAGGCCTGGCGTGGGTGTGAGCTCAAGGCATGGCGTGGGTGTGAGCTCAAGGCCTGGCGTGGGTGTGAGCTCAAGGCAGGGCGTGGGCATGAGCTCAAGGCCCTGCGTGGGCGTGAGCTCAAGGCCCTGCGTGGGCGTGAGCTCAAGGCCTGGCGTGGGTGTGAGCTCAAGGCAGGGCGTGGGTGTGAGCTCAAGGCCTGGCGTGCGTGTGAGCTCTAGGAACAGTTAGGCCTCCGAGTCTTGTCCTCGCCGGCCCAGCTGAGACGCGGGCATTGTGTTCCCTTCCGGCCGCCCCTCCTCGCTGCCGAGCCACACGCGGGCATTGTGTTCCCTTCCGGCCGCCCCTCCTCGCTGCCGAGCCACACGCGTGCTGTCGGCGCGCTGCAGGCTGCGGCAAGCAGGGCCCGTGGCGTGTGCCCTGGAGCAGGGCTGGAAGAGGATGGAGGCCTGTAGGCACTTCTTGACCAGTGACAGTCACTTGCTTTGCGGGCGCTCCGCGATGCCAGGCACGCACGCCTGGGTTCGAGCCCAGGTTCACATACAATAGACACGCGCTGGGCTTCCCCAGCCACGCACCCTCAGCCTCCGGAGCTGGAAACCCGTGCCGCGCACTGCAGCACCGACAGCTCCTCACCACCCATGCCGCGGCCAAACCACCCCAAAGCCATGGCCCGGGACCGGAGGAGGGGCAAAGTCACCTCTGATTGGGAGCCACTAAGATGGCTAACCAGTCTACGGCCATACCACCCTGAACGCGCACGCTCTCGCCTAATACAGCTGATGACTCAGGACGAAGCGTCTGTGACCAGCTCTAAGTGTGAAACGTTAGATTTGAATGTAAGTATGACATGCGGTTTTAATTTCTATTGATGTCTATTATTAATTCTATTTCTATTAGTTTCTTCTAACACACCATACAAATCCAACAAATACTTATGGAAAAATTGGGAAATGCAGCGCAGGTGTAAGGAGGGCCTGTCGCCACTGGGTGGCAGCAAGTCCTCGTCTTCATTTCCATGCACAGCAGCTCAGCTTCAAACTGGAAAAGTGCTCTGGGGCTGTTCTTGGAGAGCCCAGCACTAGGCTGGGAGCAGGGCGTGCACCGCCGGTGGTGTGGACGCAGGACTCATGGAGGCAGAGAGCACTGGGCGCCAGCTTCCTCCGGTGAATCCACCCTGAGCCTCCCAGTGCTGCTCTCCCTCTGGCCCTAAAGTCCCACAAGCCAGCTCTGTCCAGCTCTGAACGAAGCAGGAGCTTCTCTTATACTTTCCTATTTTCTGCGTGCTCTATAGCTTTTTCATTTTCTAACCCGTTTGCCACGAGCCTGGGCTGATTGTAAGTTCAGAGTGGGAAACATGGCTGTGTGCCGTTCACAGAACGTCCGAGTGTGCGTCTTCTGTCGGCTCTCTCACGTTGCGGGTGGAAGTCTCTTGTTCCGATCAGAAGCCGGGAACGGAGCCGTGCACCAGGCAGCTGCAGCCGTGTCCAACGCATGGTCCGTGGGGAAGCGAAGGTGTGCGCAGTCGTGTTGTACGGGGCTTGAAAACCTGCTTTACAAGTCAACCTGACTCTGGGCCTACCATTTGTCTGAGATGGGACTTCAGGCTGGTAGTCTTCCTCCCGTGGGCCCAGGCTCCTCAAGCAGAGACCAGAGACTAGATCACCTCCTCCACAGCCAGCGTGTGGACCCCAGAGAAGAGGCCCCTAGACACCGCTGGCACGTGGTGCTGGGACACTGCCAACAGCTCTTTTCCCCTAAGTACCAGGCCCTGGGTGGACTGCACGGCTGGTTTAATCTAGTCAGTACAGTGCAGACATAGAGGCAGCTGGCTGACCTGCTCTTTGCAAAGAAGCGATGCTTTTGTTATAGCAGACATTTTGCCAATCATGAATGGAAGGTGACTAGATAAGGAGAGATGCCTCTTTGGATTGTTCTATAAAACATCCATTTCTTTGCCATAAAATGGTAGCTTTTGTACAAGTGTACTTTTCTTTAAGAAATGAGTTGTCTAAGGCAGAGTGGTGAAGGCCTTGAAGCAGAGCATCAGTACTCCAAGGCAAGTCTACATAATATATATATATGTACATATCTATACATATGTACATATACATACATACATATATACATATATATGCATACATACAGACACATGAGTATACATAGAACCAATTGTCTATGTGTACCTACCTCAATTTATTGTGGCTATTCTGCATACTTGAGTTTTATAGAGAATTACTAATAATTTTTTTTTTCTGGTCCTGGGCCTGGAACTCAAGGCCCAGGTGCTGTCTCTAAGCTTCTCTGGGCTCAAGGCTAGCGCTCTACCACTTGAGCCACAGCGCCACTTCTGGCTTTTTGTAAGTAGTTCATTGGAGAGAAGAGTCTCGTGGACTTTTTCTGCCTGGACTGGCTTTGAACATCGCTCTCAGCCTCCTGAGTAGCTAAGGTGACAGGCAGAAGGCACCAGCGCCCAGCTGGGTTACTAATGTTTTTGAGACTAATACTTCATAACCTCTTAATTAGAAGAGACCACGGTGCAGCATGCTGCCGATGATATCACGATTCTCAAAGGGAGACACAAGCACCGCAGACCTAAGAGCTCCATCCCCTCCCCACCCGTGTGCGCGCTCTTCTTAGATGTGATTATTCAAATGCGAATAACATGTACTCTGTTGTCACAGCTTCTCCTACCTTGCGAAGCTGTTGTTAATGGTGTGCTGCTAGCGCAGGGGCTGAGCCGGCAGAGCCGGGTTTAATATAAGCCCCTCCCTCACTACAGTCATCCTGGAAACGTCAGTGTCCATCACCCGTCCTGGTTCTGACGGGAGGTGTGCGGCCGTCCGTCACCCGTCCTGGTTCTGACGGGAGGTGTGCGGCCGTCCGTCACCCGTCCTGGTTCTGACGGGAGGTGTGTGGCCGTCCGTCACCCCGTCCTGGTTCTGACGGGAGGTGTGTGGTCCTCGTTGAACCTCACACACGCAGACGCCAGCCAAGTTTCTCAAAGTTCATCACACTTTGTTAAATTGGTTGGATAAACGTTTGGAGAAGTTAACCGTATTCTTTTGTGAGCGTTCCCCGTCCTTGTCCATCCGTCCATCTGCAATGACCCCAGGACCCCCTCGGAGTCCCGCCCTCCTCCCACCTTCCTCCGTTGGTGAGCTCTTCTTGGCATGGAAATTCCAGAATAATTTCACTGCGCCAAGGTAACTGTAGAAAACTCCATCTGCTACATGTGCCTGGCTAGGTATTTCATCGCAATTAGTTCAGGCTGCCTTCGAGTCTCCAGAACCGAGTGAGGCTTTTCTCAGGCCTAAGTCCATAGCTGGAACATGGGGGGGGGGAGGGGAAGGGGGTTGAGAGTGCTCCTGCCAGAGAGAGAGAGAGACAGGGGGAGGGAGAAGGAAAAGAGGGTGGGAAAGAGGAGAAATAAAGGAGAAATCAGAAGAGAAAGAAGAGTGGAGACAAGAGGGAAGAGTAAACAGGAAGCAGAGTGAGGAGAGGAGGCGAGAACAAGAAGGGGGGGCTGGGAAGGTGGCTCAGTGGTAGAGCGCTTGCCTTGCATGCCTGAGGCCTTGGGTTCGATTCCTCAGCACCACATAAGCAAAAAGAAAAAAAGCCGGAAGTGGCGCTGTGGCTCAAGTGGTAGAGCGCTAGCCTTGAGCTGAAGAGCTGAGGGACAGCGCCCAGGCCCAGAGTTCAGGCCCCATGACCCAACACCCCCCCCAAAAAAAAAGAAGGGGAGAGAAGAGGAAGAGATGAGAGGGACAGACGAGAGAAGGAGATGCGAAGAGCGGTAGCAGAGGAGAAAGAAAGAGAGAGAGAGAGAGAGAGAAGGGACAGAAGAGGGGGTGGCAGAGAAAAAAGGAGAGCCAGAGAGAGGAAAGAGGCTGAGAAAGATGGGGGGATGAGAAAGAAACGGAGAGGGAGGAGAGAGGAAGAGGGGAGGAGAGAATGAGAGGTAGAGGAGAGAGGAAAGAGAGAAGAGAAGCAATAAGAGAGAGAGGAGGGAAACGAGGAATGAGAAGGAGGTAAGGGAGATAGGGAGAGGAGGGAGAGGCGGGGGGGGGGGAGAGGGGGAAGAGGAGGGAGATGGGAGAGGGGGGAGAGGGGGGAGATGGGAGAGGGGGGAGATCTGGGGAGAGGAAGGAGAGGAAAGGGGGAGAGGAGGGAGAGGTGGGGGAGAGGAAGGAGAGGAAAGGGGGAGAGGAGGGAGGGGGGAGAAGCGGGGGAGAGGCAGGGGAGAGAGGGAGAGGCGAAAGAGAGAGGGGGAGGCGGGGGAGAGGGGGAGAGGCAAGGGAGGAGAGTGGAGAGGGCAAAAAGAGAAGGGAGAGGAGTAAGAGGGAGCAAGTGGGAAAGAGAGAAATGGGAATGGAGAGGGAGGAGAGGGAGGGAGAGAGAGAAACGGAGGACAGAAAGAGAGAAATGAGAGACGCAAAAACGAGAGAGGAGGGGAGGGAGGGGGGGAATGGAGGGCGTGGAGAGACCGCCCGTGTGTAATCTGTGCACAATCCAGATCTACTCACACGTAATCATCCATCACCATTTCTCTTTCTTCCACTAATTCGTTCACTTCAAGTTACTTTTTTTCCAGATACATCCACTTAACGTGTTTGAGCTAGACTCGTGTTCGGTTGCGTTCTTTCTTGGGACTGTTCCTGGCCGGGCGGGTCTGACTGCTCGGCCCTCCCAACCGCGGGGCTGTGTGCGAGTCTGTCCTTCCTGCACCGGGCCCTCGGGCTGTGTGCCTGGAAGTCAGCTTGACCGCTGCCACGCTCTGCAAATGGCAGGGGGTCTGCCGGGCACGGGGTCTGCGGGGCACGCGATGCGTCCTGGTGACAGCCTCGGCACAGTGGTGCCATCGGCACGACGTCCTGGTGACAGCCTCGGCACAGTGGTGCCATCACACAGCGTCCTGGTGACAGCCTCGGCACGGTGCCATCGGCACAGTGTCCTGGTGACAGCCTCGGCACGGTGCCATCGGCACAGTGTCCTGGTGACAGCCTCGGCACGGTGCCATCGGCACAGTGCCCTGTCTGCTCACCGTCACCAGACCCGCCCAGACTGCTCTGTGAACCTCTGGATAGAAATATTTTAGGGTGGAGAGGCACAAACTCTGCCCTGTATTTTCTTCCTTGTTTTTCCAGACCTTAAAAATGAAAAAAAAAAAAAAACCCACCCTCAAGAAAATGCTCCTTAACTGATTTTGAGCCAAACCAGGCTGAAGACCAAATACGGGCCGAAGGCTCACTGACTGTGCCCAGCAGCCCAGAACCCCAAACCGCACTTGGCTGTGTTACTTGCAAATGACATCGCACTCACCTGCTGTCCCAAAGGGCGCCGGAAACAAGTGTGGCTCAGAGTTCCCTCGCGGCTGGCTGTCTCTGAGAGCCACGGTTTTGCTTAGGCCGTTGCAACGTGGGTTACTACCTGGCACCGAGTGGAATTCCTGTCTGACACACCGCTCCTGTACTTCTTCTCTAACTTCTTTAACTGTCATTTGTCTCTGACTTCCAGTTGTAGCCTACTCTGTGCTGCACTAAGCAAGGAAGCAAATAACTCATCTCCAAAGATTCTCCTTCTTCAAATTAGGGAGTTATGCCCGCAGGACCAGCCACAAGCGCCACTAAATTCCAGCAGTGCCCGGTCAGCAGCCTCTTCTCTCCATGTCCTCCTGGGATTCCAGGTGAGCCACCACCCCACGCTCTGACAGCCTGCACTGGCCAGGTGTGTTCCCCTAATCTACAGACGCTTTGAGTCGTCCCTGGGTCCAAGAGAAATTCCTCGCTCCACCCCCACCCCCACCTCACCCTCCCCCCCCCTCCAAGGACCTAGAAACCAGCACCACTAAAAAACGTATGCGGAACACATGCACACACGTGCATGCGCGCGCGCACGCGCACACACACACACACACACACACACACACACACACACACACTCACATCTTGCTAATTTTATGTAGGTTATTTCGACCTCCCAATAAGATTTAAGAAAGTTGTTAGAATTCTCTAACTGTCTCTTGCCTATTTCTCGAAGGCAGCCCTGACCGGGGTGAGGCTTTGTTCCCCCAAATCTCATCTCACCTGTTTCTGGTCAAGTGACAATTTTGAAAGATCTTCATGACTTCCCAGAATTCCAAGTTTCTTTTCTTCTTTACTCTTTTAAAGACAGCAAAATGAGTACAATTACAGCGCCAAATCCACTTTTCATTCTGCAGTCTATAAAGCCATCTGGTGCAACTCCCCAACAGGTATTTTGTCTAAGATGGAGACTGCCCTCACTACCTGACACTTGCTTTTGGTCACTGGCTGGTGCTCTACCACCTGATCCACACTCCCAACCCCCCACCTCCTTTTTGAGTTCTTCCTTTGGTAAGTGCTTAAACATTTCCTCTCCTCAGACCTGCACTCTTCATTATGTGATGGGAAACGGCTTCCTCGGGACTGGCAGAATGCCGTGGACATCTGTAGTGAAAGCTAGCCAACCTAGACCTTACAATCGGCCTGAGCGCTGGTGTGCCGGCAGCATGGGCATGCGCACCCTGCCCAGCTTCCTCTGCCAATTCATCTGACTCCGTTATGTTGTGGTCATCATTTCCTCCTGCACTAATACGGTGGAGGAATCCAGGACAAGAACGTTCTAGAACTCCAGAGGGGATCAGCTGGTGCCCCCAGACCATTCCTTCCCCAGCTATGGGCTGAAAACGCTCAGCTCCCACATCGTATGTGAGCAACCGAGTTCAGAACTTTTCAACGTAGATGTGAGGTCCTGCCAGCTGTAAGGAACCGTGACACTTCACGTTGCTCTATAAGCCACTGGGAAAGCGACTGTCACCAGAACAGCAAAGGTGGACCCTGCAGCGTGGGAAGGGGGGAGGCCCGGTTAGCACCTGCCGTGCCCGGCACGTCATTGCTGGGATGTTGTGTGAACTCAGGTAGAAAGCGTCCAGCGGCTCACACTAGGAGGCCTGTGCTGGACCAAGCGGCTGGGCGGGGATGGGTGAGCCCTGCGTGGGGGACAGTGATCTGGACTACGTGACCAGGCCCGGCCCGTCACACACCGTGCCTGCCTGCTCGGGTGAGGGCGTTCAAGCTCCCCGTTACCTCGTTCATCTCCGCGTCCTCCCGGAAGCCTTTTCTGTGCCCCACAAACAGCTTCGAGACCCACTTCTTCAACTTGACTAGGAGATAGAAGAGGGACTTGGGGCTGGGCACCAGGTTGAACGGGACCGGCAGCGTCCTGCCCTCCTCGAAGTAGGAGAACCAGAGCTTGGCCCTGGCGAACTTCCACTCCACGTCGGCATCGTCCTGTGCACAACACACAGCCGCTCAGAAAGGGGGTATGGGGGTGCGTGCCCAGCCCCCCTGGGGTGCGCTGACCACCTGGCACGGCCGCCAGCAGATCAGGCCTCAGAGATTTCTCTGTGTGCAGAGGTTCTGCACGCGCACATGCATGCACGTGCGCGCACCTTTGCTGCGTAACGCTGAGGCTTACTGGACTCAAGTTTCCAATGTGGGGAGGAACGGCTTCTGGGCCCCGTGCTCACTCAGCTGAGCCGCCTGCCTGTGCTCTGTTGCCATACTATTAAAAAAAGCTCGCATGCCTTCATACATACGAAGACAAACGTTAACCGTTTCCCCACGTTCTAAACCAACACTGACAGCGTCCTCTCTCACTCTTCTATAGACTGACTGCCCGCCACACAAGACCCAGATGAAGATCTGGAATAGAGATTTGTACTACTAATTCTCAACTTGGAAATGGATCGATTTGGAGGTGCTACCCAAAACAGGAGGCAACAGAAATGTGTGGAAGCATTGGTATTTGACTAACAATCCACGCTCGCACTGTATTTCTTCCGTCTATGAATTAGACGCATCTAACTTCTTTTGTTCATCGTCCTGCCTACAGGCAAAGACTGAGAATGCTCTGGCTTACTTATTGAGCAGGCATGTAAAAGAGGAGGGAGGAGCGGAGGAGAGGTACTGGACACCTGTCCCCTGCCCACTGCCGCCTTGCTCTCTGGGACACCTCTAACCCGTCCGGCAAGGGCAGGCACGCCGGCCTGGCGTACCTCGATCTCCTGGAAGGAGCTGTTGATCATGGCGATGAGCATGTTCAGCAGCACGATGACCATGGTGACGTTGTAGACACCGTACAGCACGTAGCCGATGTTCTCGATGAACTTGTGGTTGTAGTTGATCACCACAGACTTCACCTCCGAAAGCCCAAAGATGGCCCAGAACAGCGTCTTAAAGCTCTCCTCCACGCTAGGGACAGTCACAGAAAATAAGGAGATGCAGACTCTCACAAAAGAATTACAACCGCACGATGTTTGGATTGACTCTGTATCTTTGCAAATCGCTAAGGATTCATGGGGAAAATTTTTTTTTTTTTTTTAGTCAGTTGTGGGGCTTGAACTCTGGGCCTGGGTGCTGTCCCTCAGCTCTTCAGCTCAAGGCAAGCGCTCTACCACTTGAGCCACAGCGCCACTTCCGGTTTTCTGGTGGTTTATTGGAGATAAGAGTCTCACAGACTTTCCTGCCTGGGCTGGCTTTGAACCGTGATCCTAAGATCTCAGCCTCCTGAGTAGCTAGGATGACAGGCGTGAGCCAACAGCGCCCGGCTTCATGGAAAATTCTTTACTTGCCTGAGCCGCTGTGTCCTTCTCGGCTGAATGTGCAGGATGACGTATTTTGGGGAAGAACAGGGTCATACCAAACACAAACTATCTGGCACAGAACAGGTTCTCAGTAAAGGCCAGCCTCACTTCACCATCACACCTCTTAACATTTGAAAGAATCAAACTGCTTTGTCCACAGACTCGTTAAGTATTTTGCTTATTAATAAAATACAAATTGCTAGTCTTCCTAGGTTTCTGATCCATCTGTACTTTTACTCCTACCCAATAGAAAATACAGGCGTCTTGAAGGAAACATGGCAGCCTGGACTTACACAGCACCCCTGCATCCCAGAACTCAGTGCTGCAGGGATTGCAGGGTGGAGCTAAGGCCCCTGGCCAACCAGGAGGTCCCCTCCCCTGGGCGGAGCTAAGCCCCCTGGCCAACCAGGCGGTCCCCTCCCCTGGGCGGAGCTAAGCCCCCTGGCCAACCAGGCGGTCCCCTCCCGAGAAACCTGCAAGGAGTGCTACCCATGGCAGCCCTGAAAACCCACATCTCAAGGATTTGTGTTGGGTTTTTCATCTTTTTATGGGGGGAAAAGGGTGGCACAGAAATGGAGGGAGGGAGGGTGAACTAACACAGCCATGGTATTTAATACACGCTATGTGAAAAATGAACGCCACAGCTGTGGGCAAGGATGGGAGGGGAAACTGGAGAGAAGGAAGGGGCTGGGTGGCACCATCTGAAGACACGTACTTGTCACCAAGTCTGCTACACCTTAGCAAGAACAAGAAAACTGTATTTAGAGCAAACACATGCTCCATGGGGCAGATTCCTCCCCATGACAAGACCGGAGAGGTTGAATGAGGAAAACGACCATTCTGTTCCATGCCCAGGAATTCTGGGTGAGCAGAAAGCTCAGGAATTTACAGGGTGTCGGTCCAACACAAGGGGCTACAGCCAACTACAGGTGCCAACTACAGGTGCATCTGGAAACTATCTAAATGTTGTGATAAGAGAATTATGTGTGAGAGCTACTTACCCTGATATTCCGTACTAAAGTGTTAGCTATGATCATTTAAGAGGAGGAAGGTTCCTATGTTTTAGAGTCTTTTTTTTAAAATCCTTTGTTTTGTTTTTAAATGAATAACTAGACAAGAAATCTTTGACCAGAGCAAAGACGTATGTGAATACTGTTAAAGGAATATTTGCTAATTAGCCCATCTGCAGCCCGCTCTCCGTCAGCCAAGCCACGCCCCCAGGACACGCACGTGGTGAAGGCCTCATTCTGCTTGGCGCCGATGTAGTAGGAGTAGAGGTTGAACATGCCGATCATGAAGGCCACAAACACCATGATGAAGATGACCATGAACTTGAAGATGTCCTTCACCGTCCTCCCCAGCGAGATCTGCAGAGGCCCGAAGCTCTCGTTCGCTGGCAGGATGTACGCAATTCGGGAGAAACTCAGCACCACCGCAATGGCATACAGACCTTCGGATATGATCTGAGGGTCTGACGGGTCCCACTGTATCCTGGCTGGGAAAAGACAGAGACCAGGGTGAAGGGTGCATGTCTTTAAGCTGCTTATGTAGCCAACTTCTGAGAAGAAATATAATTCTATTAACCACCTAGACCAATACTGGAAGTCTGTCATCCTAATGGACTCTTGAGCCATCAGCCATATTTAAGTTATAAAGGTGAGATTGAGAGGTGAGACCAACCTGTCTGCTTTGCTAGTGATTTCCCACAGAAGCACACGTTGCTAACATCATTAAGAACTCAGACTATAGGTTCAGTTGTCTGTAAAAATTCCAGTATAACCACTGATAGGCTATCTCTATCCATAGCTACGTCTCAACCGACAGGACCTGTGCTAGTGACTCAACTAATCGTAGCTTTCCTTCTCTTTAATATTGCTCCTACCCTAAATTCATGTACATTCAGTGTTTGCAAAGTTTCTGACAGTTCCTTAATAAACTGTAGCATTTATTACATTATTTATATTACAAAGTTATTTAAAATTACTAGAAGTAACATTTCCTCTGAATAGACTCAACTCTATTTTTACCACAAGATTTTGTGATAACTCACTTATGACTTTTCTTGGCATGAATACACAAGGTCATCAAAAACCCAATTAAGAAACCATTATTAGGAAACAATACAAGACGGTACGTAGCAAAGAGGAAAAACATGCTTCTTAAATTGAATTTGTTTATTTGCTGAAAGTATAATTAGAAAAGGGAAACAGAAGCCTAAAGACGAAGCTCCATTTTTGCGATGCTCTGAATGGAAGTATTACCTAGAAATAAGTTTGAGACTTAAAAACTGTATCTTTTGAAATCTTGAGGGGTAAAAAGTACCTAAAATAATCACGCAAAATCTCCTTTATGAGATGTCGCCACTAAATCCATTTAGGTGCCAGTTTTCAGTACGCGACTTACCATTCTCAACCCCGGTCCCTGCTCTGTACGGCAACACGGGCGCACAGAGTCCTGCATCTACCTGCGCCCACCCCTCGGTCCACACGTCCCTCCACACCGCCGGCCCCCTGAGCTCCACCTGTGAGAGCAGGCCGTCCTCCGGACCGGCATCCCCGCCCCCCCACTGCCACCACGTGGCAGCCTTCCCTTCTTTTTGTAATGCTGAATAATATTCCACTGTCTGTGAAGAACTCAAATGCAAATTATTTTTATCGATAAAGGGAAATGAACACAAGCTATAAGACAGATACTTTCCATGGGGTTTGGTCCTGGAGACGAAGGAGCGACATGGGAATTTTATAAGGATTGGACAGATGACCAAGTATAGCTGACGTGTCTTTTACAAGAAAATGATCCGTTTGTAGGGTCTGTGTGTGTCGGCTCACCCAAATTGTAGTATTTCACGTTGTCTCCCAAGGCAACTTTAGTCAAATCCTTCAGCGTGTCGTTGGCGTCGATGATGCTCTGGGCTTTGGAAGCGTGCCAGAACGCCATGAACCTGGCAATGAACGAGGCTGCGAAGATGGCCAGCATGCCGAAGTCCAGCATGTTCCACAGCTCAAACAAGTACTCTTTGGGGCCCTGGATCCAGATTTCTTTACATTCAGCCCATATCATGCCTGCGTCCGAAAGGGTTACACAGCACGTCAGTCCCACGGGACCTCCTCGCTCCTGTCAGTGACATCTGAAAGCTCTCGGCTCACACCGAAAACTCTTCAGCCTCTGGCCCGGCTTTCCTATCCAGCCTATTCCCACCTCCTCCCCGCCCAGCAACGCCAGCCCCTGTCCTGAGAAGCCTGCACACATTAGAGAGCCTTTCTGCAATTAAGTCAAGTTAGAAAGCTGAAAATGTCAGGTTTCAATGTCGCAGCGTAGCAGGTGACCGGTCAGGGGTGCTAATGATGCACATTTTCATGCCACTTTTGATAAAGTTGCATAGTCTTTCCAAACATTCAGTGTTTGGGAATAATACTTGCTTTGAGATCTGACCCTTGGGGGGTTGAGAACTTTAACACTGGTTCTCTGTGAAGTCTCCAGCCTGCCACTTGAGCTTTCTAAACCTTTGAAGATGAGGACGGCCATTGGCACCTCCTTCACACAGTGTTACAAGGCCGAAGTAAAAGTAAACTAGCACCCTGCCTAGCCCGGTGCCTGGGACTCAAACACTCTCAGAGCGCTTCCTATTTCAAACTGCACATACTTCAGAATATTACTTGAGAGGTGGAGGAGGAGAGGGAGGAGAAGGAGGAGGAGGAGGAACAGGAGGAGAGGGAGGAGGAGGAGGAAGAGGAAGAGGAGGAGGAAGAAGAGGAGGAGGAGGAGGAAGAGGAGAAGGAAGAGGAAGAGGAAGAGGAGGAGGAAGAAGAGGAGGAGAGGGAAGAGGAGGGAAGAGAAGGAAGAGGAGGAAGAGGAGGAGGAGGAAGAGGAGGAGAAGGAGGAGAGAAGAGGAGGAGGGAGAGGGAGGAGGAGAGGGAAGAGGAGGCAAGAGAAGGAAGAGGAGGAAGAAGAGGAGGAGTAGGAAGAGGAGAGGGAGGAGGAGGAGAAGGAGGAGAGAAGAGGAGGAAGAGGAGAGGAGGAGAGGGAGGAGGAGGGAAGAGAAGGAAGAGGAGGAGAGTGAGGAGAAGGAGGAAGAGGAGTAGAGGGAGAAGGAGGAGGAGGAGGAGGAGGAGGAGGGAAGCAGAAAGATAATGAAGAGAATCCATGATTAAGAAGAAGATGTTCAGCCGGGCGCTGGTGGCTTACACTTGTAATCCCAGCTACTCAAGAGGTTGAGATCTGAGGGTTGTAGTTCAAAGCCAGCTTGGGCAGGAAAGTCTATGAGCCTCTTATCTCCAATAAACTATCAGAGCACCAGAGGTGGCGCTGTGCCTCAAAGGGGTGGAGCGCTCGCCTTGAGCTGAAGAGCTGCGGGTCAGCGCCCAGGCCGAGTTCAAGCCCCACATCTGACAACAACAACAATATATATGTTACAGATCAGAAACAGAAGCAGAGAGAGCTTAAAGATCTGATGTCCAAAAAGCACCTTTCACATGCCCCGGCCCTCATCAACATCCACTAGGGAGGAGAGGACATCTGCTCCATTTCTAGCCATCTCCACACAAAATCACACGGGTGACAGCTCTTCCCGGCTTTGATTAGTACTATCCCAGGCCTTTCTTCCCGGGGTTTGATTTTTTTTAGTGCAGAAGGCACTAAATGAATGAGAAACCACAGTACTGGATTTGACTCGCTGCATTTCGGACCAAAGACACACCATAGCTCCTCTCATCCCGTGTTTCATAGGAAGAAGCTGCTCTTCACGTAACTTAGGAAATGTGTCCCTGCCGCTCTGCTTTGCTGTGGGACTCAGTGCCCTGCACACTGCAGCAGGTGCCAAGGCCCACCCAGCCCTGGGGCCTCCCTGGGGCTCTCTGCTTGGTCCCCTGACTTGAATCTCTTTGCCTCTCACTCACTGGGGCTAGCACACCCAGCAATAGTGGAAAGCGGGGAGCTGGGAGCGTGGCTCGCTCGTGGCTTGCGCTGCGGTATCTGCATTTGCCGTTCTGCCTGAGCGCGAGGGCTACCAGCGCCGCGAGGTGGGGCTTGCGCAGTCCTCACCGATCACCCAGGATATGATGAGCATCTCCATCCACGAGAAGCAGGACGTCTTCATCCGGAAGAGCTGCCGCGCGTGGTCCACGCTGGTCTCGTTGGGAAGCAGCTTGGTGCCTTCGAATCTGTCTGCCGCGTTCATGACCAGCAGCCCCAGGAAGATGGTGAACGAGGCCGCGTGAGCCACAAACTTCATGAACGGCCCACGCATTATCCTCCCAATCTGTCAGAACACACACGAGAGGAAATCGTCACTCTGTTCTGGACACGTTGGGACACACACATGCACACACACACACGTGTGTAAGAACAAACATCTGCCTGTCTCAATGCTGTTGTAAAATAATTACGTCCGCTCGTGTAGCCACTGGTAGAATCATAAATGTCAGGCTGTAGTAAGATTTCATTCTTCACCTACCCATGCTGGTGTTCTCCATTAAGGACATCTAAAAGTTCTTGAAACGCTACAGCATGGTGGCAAAAATGTGGAGTGGAATATGAGCATTATTCCTGGCGAGCAAGCTCACTCAATGGGCCTGAAGTACTGAGGAAATATCTAAGTGGGTCTAGGGCTCCACACGGAGATCTGCAGGTAACAAGTGTCACTCAGCCCCAGTGAGTGAGAGGCAAAGAGATTAAAATCATGGGACCAAGCAGAGAGCCCCTGGGAGGCCCCAGGGCCGGGTGGGCCCCAGCACCCGCTGCAGTGTACAGGACACTGAGTCCTACAGCAAAGCAGAGTGGCAGGGACACATTTCCTAAGTTACGTGAAGAGCAGCTTCCTATGAAACACGGGATGAGAGGAGCTATGGTGTGTCTTTGGTCCGAAATGCAGCGAGTCAAATCCAGTACTGTGGTTTCTCATTCAAAGTTTCAGTCTTATCTTTTTTTAAAGCAAGAAAACAGACCAATACAAACGAAAAAAACAAGTTTTCAAGAAGGTAGTGTGTTTCCATCATCATGTTCTCTATGCCTGTTACAGACAGTCGAGCATTATCTATTTTCAAGATGGGGTTTCAGCCTGAAACCCAGGCTGGCCTCAGACTCCCAATCCTGGCCTCCTGAGGCTGGGAATTCAGGCATGCACCAACACACTTGGCTGGGTTTCTCTTAAGAGAGACTTTGGTGCTTCTTAGTGGACCTTACAAATTGCAAATGCTATCCATTTCAGAAAAATCTGCCATGATTATATTCTGGGACAAACAAATTTCTGAAGAATAGCTAGGGAGATTTTTAAATAAATGGAGAGATCTTGTTGAATGAACTAAATAAACTGTGTACCCAGAAAATCATGGATGGTAATCACTGACAGAAATACTTACCTTTAAATATTATGTCATACTCTTTTTAGGGATCATCTGTAATGAAGTGCCAGCCGCCCAGCCTGATACAGTAATGATAAAGAGGTTGAGGCTAGCTCGAAGGAAAATAATTTGAAACCATTCAATGATCTATCTTCAGTGTAATCAGTGCACAGCAACTGGTAGTTGGGGACTATACAGAAGAACGAAAACAAAGAAATACAAAAACATTCTAAATGGAGTCAAGACAAACTTTGGGGACTGAAAAACAACATGACACAGACACCGTGCCCCACGGAGGGGACTATTTCTATAATTTGGCCTGGATCTGTTTTTGTGGATGTGTTGGAAGAGCTCAAGTATTTTAAATAAAAATTAAGCTGGAGCTATCTCTTCTGTTTAAAAAATCAACTCTGTGATCTGTAAGCAATATTTATAGACATTGCTAGTGGAAAATATTGTAAAAATCAATGTCTTAATCATGCTTCGGCGGATAGTTATCCTCTCATGTCAAACTGGTAAACAGATTTTACATAGGAGAAAAATGCCCTGGAGAGGTCTTTCATTTGATCATTGGCCTTATTCTCCATAAATGAGCCAGAAGGAAACATAGCTAGAAAAGAAAGAAAAATGAGGAAAATCAGTTCATTGTAATTCAATCAAAACTCAAGAAATGTATACACAGCGCCCGTCACCACGGCACAGAGGCCACACGGTGCGCACGGAGTGCGGTGATGGTGGAAAAGAAAAATGAGTCTGTTCAGGAAAACAGTAACCAACTAGCAGAGGCCCCGCGGCTCCCGAAGACTCGGGAGCAGGAAGAAGGGAGCTGAGGCGCGGCCGCGGCCTTCTGTTCAGGGGAGACCCAACAAACTCGGTGCACAATGTGAAATGTTTATTCCTATGAACAAGAGGAAAACCTCAGCTTCCTATTCTGAAAAAGAAATCTGTGTGCCAAGAATCCTTTCTAATGGCTTGCCGTTCTCCGCATGGGTTTCTCATTTATATTTAGAGGGGGCAGTTTTGGGGTCTCGTGTAGAAGCACTCAGGATGGATGTGTACGGATGGATGTTACCCTCCTGAGAAAACGTTCTGGCCCTTTCTATCCCCTCCCTAGAAATGACTGTGAAATCTCGGCGTCAGGAGCCTGGCACCGGTGCTGGGGACACCTGCACTTCGACCGTCGTAAACCAATGTGTGACTGAGGTCTGGAAACCAGTCCTGCCCGCGTCTGTCTACACTCTGCACTGAAGAGACGGGTCTGGGGGCAGTTAGCTTTGAAGGACTCCGTTCTGCCGCTCGGGTCTGAAATTCACACACACCTGGGCAGGTGGCTTCGGACACACGAAGAGAAGCTGCTTAGCAGAAGGCACACCGGGCTGGGCCAAAATAGAGCCCCTTCCCCCGGCCGCCGCGTCCACCGAGCAGGGCTGGGCCGTCTGAACCCTCACCCGAAAGCCAGGCGGGACTTGGCCAAAGCCTGGGCAAATGAAACTCTGCTAGGAAAACAGGCACGCGCGCAGCGACAGCATCCAGTGCACTTTGTGGCTGATATACATATCCCTTACTGCAACAGCCACGGGCCCTGCTTCACAAAGGTCCCATACAGAATGGAGCCAACGATGCTGGCCCAAACAAGCGCCATTGTATCTCTCACCTCAAGCGTTACTAGAGGACAAACAAAGTTACCACGACCATCTTTTAGGGAGTAACCTGAAACCACAGTTTAACAACCCTAAGACCTCATTAACATGTAACAAAGCGTCTGTACACACAGGGACGCCTAGAACAATGACGCAGACCAACTGGTAACGGGCAGAGGCTTTTCCACGGTCTACTAACGGTGCTGATGGCACAGGCGGATTTTCTCTTCTTTGAATTTTTTCTTATTTCCCCAATTAAGTATGTATTTAATTTTCAAAACAATAAAGACAGCGCAACTGTGCTTCTATGAAATTTTCGTTTGGGGAGTGGACGCAGCCAGCATCCCATCCCCCCAGCCAGCGTCCTGTCCCATCCTTGTCCCCCATCCCATCCCCGGCAGCCGGTGTCCCGTCCCTGACCCCTGCTCCCTGTCCCCCATCCTCCATCCCCCGTGGCCCCCTCGCTCACCTTGCTGCACGGAGCACACCAGTAGATGGGAGCCAGGAAGGGCAGCCCCACAGCCACCGCCAGGACCACCAGAAACTTGACGGCCATCGTCTGCTGCCGCAAGCCGGAAAGGTTCTCGTACCAGATGGACAGGAGCTGCTGCTGGCAGTTTGGGTGAGCCACGAACTGGGGGGAAGAGACAGGACGGGCCGGATGAAGCAGGCCAGGCTTGGCCCGCGCGCTCACACGGGCTCGGCCCGCGCTCACACACACAGCCCTGCGCTTTCTCATGGAGCATGGCCAGGCTCGGCCCGCGCGCTCACACGGGCTCGGCCCGCGCTCACACACACAGCCCTGTGCTTTCTTGTGGGAAGTCTAGCTAGCATTAAAGCATGCACACACCCATGTGCGCGTGCACACACCATACACAAACACACAAGTGCATGCGACTTCCAGTGAGCAAGACTGCCAGAGGTCCTAACACGCGTGGTACCAACACAAATCAATTTTCACTGAGAAGTGTACAGTGGGTAAGTCCTCTTTGTTCGGAACTGGTTACGTGGAGAGGTGGTGTGCCTGCATTGATTACACACTTCCACAACTAGGGATGATGTTTATTTTTAAACATTTTAAAGTAGATTTTTACTGCTGGGTGCCAGTGGCTCACACCTATCATCCTAACTACTCAGGAGGCTGAGATGTGAGGATCATGGTTTGAAGCCAGCCTGGTCAGGGAAGTCCATGAGACACTTTTCTCCAATTAACCAACACAATTGGAAGCAGAGCTGAGGCTCAAGTGGTAGAACGCCAGCTCTAAGTGAAAAAGCTGGGAGACAGCACTCAGGCCCTGAGCCCTAGCCCCAGGACTAGCACCCCAAAAAGGTTTTATATACTCTAACAAGGCAGTGAGGAGAAGGGACCCCTGCATTAAGACAGAAGCACCAGATGCCAGCGGCTCACGCCTGCCATCCTAGACACTCAGGAGACTGAGATCTGAGAATCACGGTTCAAAGCCAGGCTGGGCAGGAAAGTCCGTGAAACTCTTATCTCCAATAAACCACCAGAGAACCAGAAGTGGCGCTGTGGCCTGAGTGGTAGAGCGCTATCCTTGAGCAAAACAGCTCAGGAATAACACCTAGGCCCTGAGTTCAAGACCCATGACTGACAGAAGAAGAAGAAGAAAAGACAGCAGCCAAACGCAAAGGTACTCCACGAAGATACAGCGGCAGGGTTCCGGGGCGTTAAGGAGTTGTAGACATTGGAAAAAGTAACAGAGGGAAAAACGGAGGGCGTCAGACACACGGTCGCCAGGCGCCTGTTCCCACGTCAGGTGAGGAGTCACAGTTAGACGGGACGCGTGGGGCAGAGGAACCATTACGTGGCATCCGCGCACACCAGTCCAGACCGGCCAGCCCTGCTACCAGAAGCACCTGCTTCCCCGACCAGGGCCGAGGCTGCCTCCTGAGCACCAGTAAAAACTGAAACGGCGCTTACTTTCTTTACTTCGTACTTAATGGCGAGCTTCAAGCGGCTGAGGTTCGGACGGCCGTGATCCCCGGGGTGCCGCGTCTCCACATCCCCGTTCAGAATGGCCTCCACCTCCTCCGTGTTCCGGCACAGGTCCAGAAGGCCCACCACGAAGTCCTTGCACTGCATGGACAGCTTCTTGTAGTCGTTCTAGTGACGACAAAGAAAAAGCGAAAGGTGGAGGCAGGCTGTCCGTGGGCTACGCGGGGCCTGGCGGCAGGAGGAGCCGGACGGCTGAGACGTCCACGCTCACTGCTACTGCCGTTCACTCATCTCCCGCCTGTCCCGTTAACCTGCGCTCTGTGCTGTCACTAGGAGGATTCCCCTTGTTCTCTAGCAAATAAAAGGTGCCCAGAGCACTGCCATCATCGCTAATAAAGGTTCTTTTACACCAAGCTCAACTGCCATTCGAGAGAAAGGACCCTGCCTTTCCTTTGCCTTGTGCACACCACATCCTCTTTGGTCGCAATTTCAGGAGCGAGGTGCACAGTATCCGCTTGATGGGTCTTTAGAGGACTCTATAAACAGTGTCATGAACTCGACAATCAGAACATTCCGGCAGGAGCCAGAGCAAACCAGACAAATACAATTATCTTCTTAACAGATGGTTCTGGGGGAATTTTATGTGCTAAACACAAGGCCAAAAGATAAATCTACTTCTGAGCCATTCATCGGTATTCTTCTTTAGAGAAAAGAAAGCTAAGCCAAGTACGGTGGCTTCCACCTGTAATCCCAGCTCTCGGAGATTGCAAATTCAAGGCCAGAAGGGGCTAGGTAGTAAGATCCTGTCTCAAAAATGATACATTTTTACCTATGACTGGATAAGATGAAGTTAAGTGAAATGAACCCCAAGAGAGGGACACAAGTGGTTTTTTTCTTTCTTGCTATTGTTTCTAATGTATTTATAACATACCATGTGATTTTTTTTTGTTGCTTTGTATGTCCCCCCCACCCCCCAATATAACCCGTTTCCACTGTGTTTGATGTCGGTGCCCTGCACTTCTCCAATTTGGGGAGGGGAAGGGAAAACACAAAAGGCTTCAATAGGGATACAGGTTGACCCACTGTAACAATGAGATGTACAAGACACTATGTTGAAAACGAACTTGACAATTGGGGGGGGGGGGTGCAGTCCTGGAGGTGGGAGGGAAGGGATGGGGGGAACGCAAAGGAGGAGGCAACAATGCTCCATAGGGAATGCACGCATGACCTCGCTCAGGTAGCGTGACCCCTCTGTGCAGCGTAACGTACACATAAAAACGTTTTTTCATGAAAAATCACGGTTCGTCTTGAGAGGGGTGATGACGCATTCTGTTGGGGAGAGCGTGCCGTGCCGCGTGGTTGCTATCCAGGTGGGCCCGGCCTCCCGCGCGGCGGGACGTCCAGCAAGGGCCCCACCTCCCCGCGGGACCCACCTTGAACTCCTTCTCGATGTTGGCCAGCACGGCCAGCTCGTGGCTGAGCTCCAGCGCCGTCCTGACGGGGTCCTCGCTGGCCAGGGACAGGTAGGCGGCGCTGGCCAGGCCCCGGTAGGCGTTGATGCGCGAGCGCGCGTGGCTGAAGGCGTCGCGGCGCTGGCGCTCGGCGCAGCGCGCGCACTTGCAGAAGTAGTCGTGCGGGCGCTCGATGCGCGCGCCGCGCCGCAGCAGGATGTGCACGATCTCGAACTCCTGGCAGTGCGCCGCCAGCACGATGGGCGTCACGTCGTGCGAGAAGCGCGTGCCGTCCTCGTCGTAGGCGTAGAAGTCGTCGTCGTCGTCGCGCGGCTCGGCCCGGCCGGGGCTGCCCGCCAGGCGCCGGCCCTGCGCGAAGGCCGGGTGGCCCAGCAGGGCCTCGACGATGCGCACGTAGCCCTTGCTGATGGCCAGCAGCAGCGCGTCGCCCACGCGCGCCAGCGGCTCCTGGCGGAGCAGCAGCTCCGTCACCTCCAGGTGCTCGTTGGCCACGGCCAGCTGCAGCGCGCTGCGCCCCAGGTAGTCCACGCAGTTCACGTCCAGCGCCGCGCGCTCCTCCAGCAGGCGCCGCACCACCGGCACGTTGCCGTACTCGGCCGCGTCCAGGAAGCGCTCCTCGTCCGGGCTCGGCCGCGCCGCGCGCTCGCTCAGCATGTAGGCCGGCCCGCGCGCCGCCGGACGCCGGCCCTTCTCGCGCCCCACCGTCTGCCGCCGGGCCGGGCGCCCCGCCGAGCCGCGCCTGCGAGCGAGCGGGGCCGGGTCAGCGGTCCGCCCCGCCCCGGCCAGGCCAGCCCCGCCCCCCCCGCCCCGGCCAGACCAGCCCCGCCCCCCCCGCCCCGGCCATACCAGCCGCCCCGCGCCCCGTGCCCGCCCCGGCCCGCCCAGCCCCGCCCCCCCCCCCCGCCCCGGCCAGGCCAGCCACCCCCCCCCCCCGCGCCCCGTGCCCGCCCCGCCCCGCCCCCTCCCCCCCCCCCCCCCGCCCCGGCCAGCCGCCCCGCGCCCGCCGTCGGGCGCCTCCCGTCCGGCCTCCCTCCCCCTTCCTTCCTGGCTACCTAGAGGCCAGCCAGCTGGGGACGCCCATGGCCAGGGCGCCGCCCCCGCCCTGCACCGCCCTCCCCTCCCTCGTCCTCCCTCCCTCCCTCCATGGCCCTCCCTTCCCCCCTCCCTCCGTGGTCCTCCCTCGTCCTCCCCAGCCCTCCCTTCCTCGCCCCCCCCTCCCCCGGGCCGCCGCCCCTCCTCCAGTCAAGACGGACTCTGTCCCCTGGAGTCTTGGGGTCTGTGTGAGCTCAAAAGGCTGATTCCATTCGAGTCAGCATTACAACCCTAATGGGGAACCCCAGGGCCGCCAGGTCCGGCAGAATGGAGCCCAGAGAGCAGGGCCAAGCGGCCCAGGGCCGGCCTCTCTGAAGACGGCCACCAGTGGCCCAAGAGACCACACTAGCCAGCACCTCGGCCTCTGCCCGCCTCTCCCCCCTCCTCCCTCCTCTCCCTCTTTCTCTCCCTCCTCCTCCTCCCTCCTCTCTCTCCTCCCTCCTCCTCCTCCTCCCTCCTCCTCCTCCCTCTTCCCTTCCCCCTCATCCTCCTCCTCCCTCCTCCCTTCCCCCTCTTCCCTTCCTCCTCATCCTCCTCCTTCCTCCTCCCTTCCCCCTCCTCCCTTCCTCCTCATCCTCCTCCTTCCTCCTCCTCCTCCCTCTTCCCTTCCCCCTCATCCTCCTCCTCCCTCCTCCTCCTCCCTCTTCCCTTCCCCCTCATCCTCCTCCTCCCTCCTCCTCCTCCCTCTTCCCTTCCCCCTCATCCTCCTCCTCCCTCCTCCTCCTCCCTCTTCCCTTCCCCCTCATCCTCCTCCTCCCTCCTCCCTTCCCCCTCCTCCCTTCCTCCTCATCCTCCTCCTTCCTCCTCCCTTCCCCCTCCTCCCTTCCTCCTCATCCTCCTCCTTCCTCCTCCTCCTCCCTCTTCCCTTCCCCCTCATCCTCCTCCTCCCTCCTCCTCCTCCCTCTTCCCTTCCCCCTCATCCTCCTCCTCCCTCCTCCTCCTCCCTCCTCCCTTCCCCCTCCTCCCTTCCCCCTCATCCTCCTCCTTCCTCCTCCTCCTCCCAGCCACAAACAGCCAGCCCTCCAGAAACAGAGGAGGAACTTAGTAACAGGACTTCAAGAGGCTGGGCCAGTCCCAGAGACTCTTCAAAGATGCTCACTCACCAGGGACTGCTTTAGCAACCGTGACCCACAGGCCTCGTGTTTAGTTGAAGAGTCCACTTCTTACATTTAGGAAAGTGACCACCACAGACGCCACATGACAGTTAGAATCTCTGAGTTGGGTCTCTACCTGATTCCTAGTGACTAAGGAATGGTTTCTATGACTTTGTTCTGGAGGGAGATTATTTAGGGGAGGAGCTATCCTTAGCCTTGAAAGCCTTGTTTCCCTACAGCGTGGCCATGTTGCTGCTTCTTGCTTTTCAGGTGTGCCGCTGCCTGTGGAGAGGCCGCAGTGGAACTTGAGGGCTTGGCTGAGCCTCGTCCAATAAACTTCCACGTCCCTCTCACCGCCTACCGCACAGGTGCGCCAAGCACACTTTGTGCTCCCTAAGTGTTTCCATGTGGTTTCCTCATAACTCATAAAGATGAGTAATAGCCACCACCAATGGCTGCCTACAGCGTCCTTTCCGGTTCAGACTCCTGCAAAAACCCAAAGGCAAAAATGACCTGCATGTGCCTGGCTGTGAAAAGCTCTTAATCTAGGGGAAATGCTGGGGGGGGGGGGGGGGGAGGGTCTGTGAAATATTCTTACCCAGTTTCTTAAAAAAAAATACTTCTTGCCAGCACCAATGGTAATCCTAGCTACTCAGGAGGCTGATATATAAGGCTCAGGGTTCAAAGCCAGCCCAGGCAGAAACATCTGTGACACTCTTGTCTCTAACTAATCGCATATAAAAGCTGGAAGTGGAGCGGTGGCTGGAGTGGTAGAGCGCTAGTCTTGAGCAAAAGCAGCACAGGCACGGTGCTCAGGCCCTGAGTTCAAGCCCCAGGACCAACACAAATAGTAATAACTTTTTTCTTGCTTTTATGTTTTATTTTGAAAGCCTCTTTGAGATGATGGACATTCCATCATTTTTTCCTCAATTTTCTTTTCTTTCCTGCCCGATTTCCACTTACTTATCTTGTTTTTGAATTATGCTCTGGGAGAGCTTGTTAACTTTGTCCTCTAAAATATTTACTGAATTTTTTTTCTACTACTACACGTTTCTGTACAATATATTCTTCTTACTTTCGGCAGATAGTAAAGCTGTCATCTGCACAGGTCGTGCATCAGGGAAATTACTCCCAAATTGATTTTTTTTAATATCTGTTATTTTATGTCAAAGAGTTTCCAGCAAAGAGTTAATGGTCCTTAGTAAATATTCTTTTCTTCGCTTTAAAGGAATAATTTTTCAATTTTTTCCCCTTAAGGAGGACTGGACTTGTTGGTTTGGGCAAAAAAAAAAAAAATAAATAAGATCTTGAGTTGGAAGAGGGTTTGTGGAGGAACATGATTTCTGAGTGAATGGGGTGGAAGACTGTGTGGCCCGGGTCCGCTACACCAGCCACCGCCCGCCCCCCATCTTCTGCAGTGACTCCCGGCCTCCTCCCTGCCTCTGGAGGTTCTGGGGAACCTCCCCGCCCTTCACTTCCCTCCTTCTGTACTTGTGGATCTCCGTAGCCCTGGTACAGACAGGGGAACGCCGAAGGTGGCGGAGAGGACACGCAGCTGGGAATGGGGAGAACACTTTGGGAAAGGACAGACAGACAGTTCAGGGAGACACGAGCCAGGATCCGGAGACGGACGGAGATGGGAGGAAACGTTCTCATGTGAGTTCCGAGCCCAGAGAGACACAAGATGGTGTGCAGTGTGGGCAGGCCGGGAGCCGGACCCCATTTTGTTCTCTTCTGAAAGTTAAGGTGGGAGAAATCACTACTGCAGCCACTTCAAGTCCCGTCTGTGGAAAGTCACGCCACGGTGCTTCCCACACTTGGGAATACGGCTGGCAAAAGCAAGGAGCCTGGACCTCATCCGCTCACAATCAACTAGAAGACTCGTGAAAAAACCAAGAACTAGCCACGTGCTGGTGGCTCACGCCTGTCATCCTAGCTACTCAGGAGGCTGAGATCTGGGGATCACGGTTCAAAGCCAGCCCAGGCAGTAAACTCCGTGAGACTCTTATCTCCAAAAAACCACCAGAAAACGGGAAGTGGCGCTGTGGCTCAAGTGGTAGAATACTCACCTTGAGCTGAAGAGCTGAGGGACAGTGCCCAGGCCCAGAGTTCAAGACCCACTACAAGACGAAAGGAAGGAAGGAAGGAAGGAAGGAAGGAAGGAAGGAAGGAAGGAAGGAAGGAAGGAAGGCAAGCAGGCAGGCAGGCCAAAAACTGTGATAGTATCTGATGTAAGTGGGCTTTAGCTTATAAAGTACATACATATTTATAATATATGCATGCTTATATATTATAAATATATAACATAGCTATTATATATGTATATAAATATATTATAGCTGTCATATTAATATACAAGTATATAATCCATAACTTTATACACATATTTCTAATTTAAGTATAGTTTCCGAAGATTGATTTATTCACAAGATACCTCTAGATCTGACCTGTGAATTAAAGATACCTAATTTTAAATTTTAAGAAGTCATTAATTTCACGCCTATTTGTTTGAAAGAAAGATAGGAGAGGGCCTGCCCCTGCTCAGCACGGGCCTTCCAGTCCTGCGCGGTGCCAGCCTGATGCCCCGTCCTCAGAAACAGCGAAGACGAAGGTGCTCCCATTCACCGCAGAGTCTTCCGTGTTAGAGCATCCGCGGCTTAATCCCAGTGCCACGAAACAAAGCAAAACAGCCCACCGATTCAGCAATGTGAGTTCCACCCACATCTTTATTAGGCCTGAGTTTCCTTAACATTGTGTTGACAGAAAAACCAAAAGCAGGCATTTTTCTTCACTTTGGCAAGATAACGGGCCCTGCCCGAGCCCAGCACCCTGCCTGAGCCCGGCACCCTGCCCGAGCCCGGCGCCCTGCCCGGAGCCCGGTGCCCTGCCCGAGCCCGGCACCCTGCCCGAGCCCGGCGCCCTGCCCGGAGCCCGGTGCCCTGCCCGGAGCCCGGAGCCCTGCCCGAGCCCGGCGCCCTGCCCAGCACCTCCCTCCTCGCCGGGAAGGCTGCTCCACCCCGGGCTTGCAAACTTGAAAGCAGAAAATGGAACACAATTTTCAAAATAGCAGACATTTAAACCTTTCTAGAAAGACTGTGCCAGTGGACGGGAGAGCCACTTTGGAAATAGGACTTCTAGAGAGTACCCGAGAGCAGACCAGCTCTGGAGAGACACCTGTTACCACAAGAACTCCGCGAGCCACACCCCTGCGCCAGCAAAACAGGTATGCTCCTGCCGGCTAAAGGGAAGCACGCCGCGTCGCCAGCTCTTGGATCTAAGAAAAATGCCACGGAATTTTCTTCACCCAGTTGCCTCCATTGCGCATGGTTTAAAGTTTTATATCTACATTTTTCGATTTTTATCATAAGCATAACGTATATAATGGTTCTAGAAAGAGAGTGTGAGTGAGTCACTCTGCCCAGGACGCCGGCACAGGGTCAGGACGCCGGCACGGGGTCAGGTGGCGGAGTTCACCTTCCACGCACCTCTTCTCCCTGGGTCTCCCTCCGCTGCCGGGGGGCGCCTGCGCCCGGGCGTGGGGGGCGGCGCGCGGTGCATCTCTGTGCACAACGCCAGCCACAGGAACAGCTCCCAGCTCCCGGGCAATCTCCTCCGCTTCCTGAGCAAACACCACACACTCTCTCAGACGCTGCTGCCCCTGCCAGGCCCCGCTGTACCGAGTACCCCACCTCACGTCCTCTTTTCCATCTCAAAGTCCTGGCCAGCGCTCGAACGCACAGGTCTACCGAGGCCGACGTTGCATAGATGCAAATGACACGTGGCTTCCCCGGAGATGTGGCGAGGGCTGTGAGCAGACACTGTAGGTTCACCTTAGGAAAATGGAGACCCCAGAATATTCCTTGATTCTAGGCATACACTGTCCAGGAGAACAACGATGCTTGGATCTTTTCAGAATAACAACCAACACAAGTAGTCCTGTTCAGGAACCCTGAGTCTGTCCTCACGCTGGCCACGCTCCGCGGTCTCTTCCGCTGGGGTTTTGGATGCAATAACCATCCCGCGGCTTTCCTGCGCTGCACTCGCCACCCGTCAGCACCTCAGCCCCGCAGGAGCAGCTGAGTCAAAGGAATCAGACTCCCTGTTTAACAGGACAGCAAATCACCTTCATGTACAGCCCGACCACACAAAAAGGGCGGAGCCACGGGGTGGGGGGGACATTGTTTTCTCATTTCTATAGACAGCGTCTTTGTGTGCATTGGAAGCCAAACTGCACAAGAATGAAATGAAAGCACGCGTGCGCAGTGGCACGGCTCTAGCCATGTGGCGTTTGGGGACAGCCGGGTTCTATGCCAGCCGCCCTCCGCGGCCCCGGTTATGGCTCGGGCCGGGTGTCAGGTCTCCTCTGAGAGCTCCGGTAGAGCTCTGGGCACAGGCATTTATTTTTATCGTCTGGGATGGTGAAAGTTCACGCGGAATGGGAGCGGAATGCATCCCGATGAGCTCGGAGGAGGAGGACGCGCAAACACGCTGCTTCAGCTACCGACCACCTTATGGGCCTGAGTCTCCCACAGGACAGTTTCCTGTTTCACAAGTGACGTCTGTTGGAAGATGGAAACGGGAGGTTTCTCAATCTGCGTGGAATGGAGCCCGCAGAGGGGGCTGGCACGGGCGAGGGGCGTGTAGCCCGGTGCCGTGCGGTGTCCGCGCCTAGAACGACAGGCCCAGGACGGTGGCGGGACCGAGGGCGCGGGCTCGGAAGTCCAGCAGGCTCACGGGGAGCCGGGCCCGATGGGGGCTCTGAACGGTTGTAGGGGCCACGGCCACGCCCAGGGGCCACGCCAGAGACCATGGTCTCATGCATCGCGCACACTGAGCGGAATAAACAGATTCCCAGTCCTGAGGCACCTCTGGGGACCCTTGCAGAGCATCGGGGGAGCCCAGCGTTGGGAAGACGCCTGGGTCAGGCGTGCTGTTCTGCGGTTCTCCTGTGTGTGCCACCCCGAGACTCGGCCGCCTGGGTCGGGGTGTGGGGGTGGGGTTGGGCTCCTCACAGCTCCTAGGGCTGCTGTGAAATCGGCGGCCTGGAGTTCCACGTGCAGCCGCTGTCCACGTCGCCGCCCGTGAGGGATGCAACGCTGGCTCGGCCAGGTCGCTCATGATGGTGGGGGACGTGACCCGCACGCAGCTCAAGGCGGGTGCACGGGGCCACCCGTCCGTGAAGAGCGCTCCACTCGCCAACGCCAGGGGAATTCACGCAACATCAGGAAGGGCATCAGCTCGCCCACTTCCCCGCGTGACGAGAGAGGCAAGGGAGGGGAGACTGTACAGGGTTGGTGAGAACGAGAGGCTGTTCCAGAGAACACCCTGGGATCTGCAACAGAGGAAAACCAGAGCCCCCAGCATCCGATGGCCACACTTCTGGAAGCTGAGAAATGAAGGAAAAGAAGCCCAAGTAGGAAATGAACTTTCTACATAAAGAAACAGGGGCCCCAAGTCAGACAGCTACTTCTGGGCCCCTTGACTGAAAGCAAAGACGCGCGTCTGGTCTCACCAGGAGGGATGTGTTCAGGATGAGGCTCAAGCTTCCCATGCAGTCGCTCGGCATTTAGATGGCTGTCAGACAGCAGCAGAGCGGGCTGGGCTGGGACAGGGCAGGCGGCGGGACAGCCTGGGCACCCCCCCGCCCCCCGCGCAGGGGCGATACCACCAGGCCCCGGCGGCGGCCAAGGCGCTGGGCAGACGTGTCTCTGCCGCCAGCGTCTGCGCTGCCCCTGCAGCCTCCCAGGGCCCGTCCAGTTCATCGCTCATTCTCCTTACTTAATGAATTAACTCGGTTTTCTGAGACAAGATTTTAAAGGGACCAGACAGCCTCAAACTCACGATCCTCCCGCCTGGCCTCCTGTGCCTACACGTGTGCCTTCTCCACCTCGGGCTCCTGCTGCTTTGTTTTAAGAGCGGAACACTCGCCCTCATGTCTGATCATTTGGGAGACAGAGCTCACACACTGAGTAACTTGAAATCACATGAGAACGTTGGGGAAAGAAGTCCACAAAATGATGCTCTCTCCAGAATCCATTTTTCCTGATTGTTCCTATCAGTTAAAAGCCAACACTGTAGTTACTTAGGAGGAAAAAAGAACCTTCAGGAAGCATCCTTGACTTCCTTCTCCTAAACCCTTTCATCAGAAAGAAAAATCATCTTGCTGGTACTTTGTGTTTTGTCTCGTTTTTGCTATTTCATTCAGGATTCTTGGTTTTGCTTAGCTTGTATGTGGCGTTTGTTTCTGCAGTAGTGGGGGGAAGGGGGGTGGGGGAGGGGGTCCAAGCTGGGACCCCACGCATGCCACCCCCACGCGTGCCACGCCCCATCCCGCGTCTGCTGCTTTGCTGAGTCCTCACCCGTCACAATCTGCGTCTGCCCATCACAGTCCCGAGGGTCCTCACAATTCATCCAGAATCTGGGCCGCTCCAACTGGCAGGCAAGGAGGGCTCAGCCCCCCTCGCCCCCCCCTCGCTTCCTTCCTCTGCCTTTGCTCCCATCTCTGCACCCCTGCCTGGAGCGCCCTCCCCCCTCCCGTGGCTCAGTGCCCATCCCCCGTCAGCAGATCTAGAAGTGAAACCCTTGCCCTCTCCACCCTTGCCCTCCCGTGAACGTGTCCACCTCTTCCCTCCTTGCTTACTGTCTGTCCCTCCATCTGTCCATCTGTCCGTCTGCCTGGGTCTTCCCAGAACCACCCTACCACCGCCAGCGTGCTCTCGGGGATGGAGCACAGACCCGAGCCATGAACACAGCTTGCAGCTGCCGCTCTGACCCGGGACCCAGACTTCCCCGGGATAAGAAGGGCCAAGGCTGAGAAGAGGAGACAGAGGATGGGAGGGGTTGGCCTCCACAAGAGTCCTGGCTCCACGGCGCCCTCTTCTGTCAGTACCGCGAAGTTCAGGACATGGGCGGGTGGTGCTCCCTCCAAGTGTCTCAGAGAGACCCCAGCGAAGAGCTCCACTACAGGGAGGAGGCTCTGCTCTTGCCATGCCCGACCACGCAGGCGGCAGCATCGGCGGTGTGGTTCAAACCTGAGGACGGGCCCGCATCGCGGTGCCTCTGGAGAGACTCGGCTTCCTCCGCCCTGCCGGTCCACGCGTGGCCGCTCAGCCCGCCCCCGCCTCCCATCAGACCAGCAGCCACCTCTGCACACACCTTCCACACGCCTGGAAGACACCAGGCCAGAAACAGGTGACCGGAGCCCAGGCAAGCTGGCCTATCGGACGTCGGCCAGGACAGAGCCACGAGAACCGAGACAGAACCGCGACAGAGAACCAGCCAAGTCACGGTTCGCTCTGACTTTCTTCTCCAGCAGCCGGCCAGGAGGAGGAGGAGGAGGAGGAGGAAGAGGTCGTGCGGGAGCTTTACTGCGTGCTTTCCTTTCTCTCGTTTTAGTGCTGGGCTGGCGGCGCTGTCTTGGGGTTAGTGCAGCTGTCTTGGGGTTAGTGCAGCTGTCTTGGGGTTAGTGCAGAGCTCGGCTCCGGTGACGTCGGCTCCCCTCTCCCGCTGTCTGCACATCACAAGCGTCCTTTGACGGATTCAGGAGGGAGTGCTCCCGTGATACCTCAGCCCCACACCAACAGGCAGGGGGCGCGGGGCTCTCCATCCGCCTTCTGAATTTTTTGGGGGTGGGGTCCTGTGGGGCCTGAACTCTGGGCCTGGGCACTGTCCCTCAGCTCTTCAGCTCAAGGCTAGCGCTCTACCACTTGAGCCACAGCACCACTTCCAGCTTTTTTCTTTTTGCTTATGTGGTGCTGAGGAATCGAACCCAGGGCCTCAGGCATGCAAGGCAAGTGCTCTACCACTGAGTCACCTTCCCAGCCCAGACTATTTATTGTTGGTAGTGCTTTTTCTACCACTTTAGACATACTCCAGTCCAATAAAAGTAATTAGAGTCACACAAAATTTAGGTTGATAAAGGAGAATTCCTAGTACTTTGACTATTTTATGATAATCTTCATTCAAATGTTGTACTTTCCTCCCCCTTTTCTTTTTTTTTGGTCCGGTTGTGGGGCCTGAACTCTGGGCCTGGGCGCTGTCCCTCAGCTCTTCAGCTCAAGGCTAGCGCTCTACCACTTGAGCCACAGCGCCACTTCCGGCTTTTTGCTTATGTGGTGCTGAGGAATCAAACCAGGGCCTCATGCATGCAAGGCAAGCACTCTACCACTGAGCCACCTTCCCAGCTCCCAGCTCCTGAATTTTTTAATTTGTTTTGTGATGTTGGACAAGAATGCCGCTCTTCACACCACACCCCAGCCCTCTTATTCCCCATACACAATCTGCCAGCTCCTTTTTGCCTGTGATGGCCTTGAACTCCTGATTCATCTGCCTCTACCTCCCAAGGACCTAACAGGAATACCAACCACACCTGACAGAAGACGGAGGGTTTTTTCATTTCAATATTCCTCATGTCTTAACGCAGTGATACATGTGTATTCAGAATTATATGCATGATCTTCATCTATAAAAAGCAGACAGGTGCTGGTGGCTCATCCTGTCATCTGAGGATCATGGATCGAAGCCAGCCTGGGCAGAAAAGTCCATGGGAGTCATCTCCAATAAACTACTCAGGCAAAGCTGGAAGTGGTGCTGTGGCTCAGTGGTAGAGCGCTAGCCTTGAGCAAAAGAAGCTCAGGGACAGTGCCCAGGCTCTGAGTTCAAGCCCCAGGACCAGGGGGGAAAAAAAGTAACCAGGAGAACTGGATGTAATGGTTACCTATAGGAAACATTAGGTGTTTTCTTTTGCATATCTTCTGTTGTTATTCTATGAATTTCCTACACTTTGCAATGAACGTATTTTTCTTGACAACCAAATGGTTTCCCACTTCACGTACTTTCCAATTATTTCTGTTTCCATGCTTTAGAAATAGACAAACGATCACATCTCATTGGCTCACTTGAAAGAGCCACTGCTCCAAGCAGAAATCTTAGAGGAATTGGTGAAGAGATGAATATGTTTAGAATTCCAGTGCCAATTACGTTAACCGCTGATTTTAGTGTCACTGTGGAAAAAACAATTAACTGAAATCAAGTTAAATACTTCAAAGTGATATCGTTCTGGAGAGCGCGGCGTCAGCAGGCCCTGGCTGCGGAGGGCTGTGTGGTTACCATGGAATCTTAGCGCGGTGACATGCAGGGTGGGCTGAGCAATTTGATCTCCCTAAGACTCCATTTCACCACTTCTGAAAAAGGAATGCGCATGATTGATCTCGAGGGTCTGTTTCAATAAGTAGGGAGAAAAAGTGCGCAAGAGGTCAAAGCAAAGGTGCATCGTCTTGGAGTTTTCAAGATAGACGAGGAAACAAAACAGGACGAGGGAAGAGACGGGAGCGGGCCCGTCTGCCTCAGAGGGTAATCCGAGCTGAGGGCTGAGTGCGAATGCTCCAGGAGGGAGCGTGGCAGGCTGAAAAGAACACTCTAGAAAGAGGTAGGTGAAAAGAGCCAGGGACAAGAGGACCAGCTTGGAGGCTTTGGAGAGGCCGAGCGCATCTTCGCGCTGCGGCGTTTTCTTCACCTGTGCCTTTCTAGAAAACGATGTGCACATTGAAGTCTGGAGGTGATGCAAAACAATCCTTTGTGCCTACAGACGGAACGGTTCTTAAATGTCTTCTGGCTGGCTAAGGTGACCTAACAGTGCACGCCAACGAGAAAGTGTGAAACGCTACAGACCACCTCCCATCCACAACGACACACACATGAACGATTCTGGAACATTCCTACTAGAGTGTGAAGTCACGTTAGCCAGCAGGAGGATGAGCAATGGAGCGGGCTGACTTCCAGTGAAAGTAAGGAGTGGTCGGAACGTGTGCAAGGGACACTCGGGCTTTACACGCCAGCCCTCAGCGGGGGAGGGGAAGCTGCACACGTCACTCAGCGCTCAGACGGATTTGGGGAGCCGGGGGGCAGGCGGAGGAAGGGTGCGGGGGCCCTGGCCGGACCCCTCGCCAGACCCCAGGCCGGGTGGCAAGGAAGAGGGCAGTGGAGGCCTCCCCTTTGTTCAAGGAAGGAAGGAGGCGCGGGAGCAGGTGTGCCGCACAGGTGTGCAGACCCGCGCGCGGTACGAGCTGACAAACCCTCCACTGATCCCTCCACGCAGAATTATCTGAAGACAAGGCAGCCGGCGCCACGCTGGGCTCAGAACAGACCGTCTACCAAGTCAGAGTGTCTCCACGCAGGGGGTGCAGCGCGTGTTCATTTCCCACACGCGTGGCCGGCGCCACGCTGAACGCTGTTCCCCACACAACAGCTGCGTGCTCCACCGCGGACTCGGGTGCAGCCTCTTCCATCTGGATCCTGCCTGTGGAATCATCACCCTGCACACCAAAGACCAGCCAGACTAACAGAAGAGCCAGGAAGAAAACCACACCGCGCACACCGCACGCACACCACGTCCATCTGATTCCAGTGAAAGAGCCAAAAACACACGCCAGAGGAAAAGCTGTGGCAAAGCTGGTTGGCCCCACTCAGGAGCGAGGACCTGGGTGGCGAAAGTCAATGCCAGACGGATCCAAAGGCTCAACAGAAGACCAGAAACGGTACACCCGCCACGGAAAATGGAAAGCACGGGAACGTAACAGCATGGACAGTTATTTCCTGAACTGGACTCTGTTTGCCCAGAAAGTAAGAGCAAAAACTGACAAACACAAGCCGGGCACCAGTGGCTCACGCCTGTCATCCCAGCTACTCAGGAGGCTGAGATCTGAGGATCACAGTTCAAAGCCAGCCAGGGCAGGAAACTCTGTGAGACTCTTATCTCCAATAAACCACCAGAAAACCAGAAGTGGCGCTGTGGTTCAAGTGGTAGAGCACTCGCCTTGAGCTGAAGAGCTGAGGGACAGCGCCCAGGCCCAGAGTTCAAGCTCCATGACTGACAAAAATAAAAAAGTGACAAGTATGACATCAAATTTAAGCATTTCTGTATGTCAGGAACGTTTTATTTTAAAACCTTTTTCTTTCTTTTTAGGTCTGAGACTAGAACTTGAACTCAGTTCCTGATGCTTTTACTCTGTCCTGCACTCTACCAAACAAGCTGCGCCTCCAATCCCAAAGCTCTTTATTTTAATTACTAACAAACAACTCGTGGGATGAGAGAAAATCTTCACCAGCTATTCAATAGAGAAGAATATACAAAGAGCTCAAAAATTAAAAGTCAAAAGAACAGATAATCCAATGAATAGGAAAAGGTGAACAGACAATTCTCAGAAGCACAATCAGTTCCATGTGGCATAGTGGTAGAGCGCTTGCCTAGAGTGCATGAAGTCCTGGGTTCGATTCCTCACCACCACATCAACAGAAAAAGCTGGTAATGGTGCTGTGGCTCAAGTGGTAGAGCGCTAGCCTTGAGCACAGCGAGATTCAGGGACACAGCCTAGGCCCTGAGTTCAAGCCCCAGCACTGGCAAAAAAGAAAAAAAGAATAAATGTTCAACATCCTTCACCATAAAGGAAATGCAAACAGAGACAAGTGCTTGCTTTAAAAACACATATTTTGCCATTTTGAAGGTCAATGAATAAAATTTTAAGGTCATTATACCCATTGATATGCAATCTTTATGTTTAATGAGTGGACTGTATAAGCACATAAAAAATTTTTTTTATTTAAGTTATTATTTTTTGGGGTCTGGTTGTGGGGCCTGAACTCTGGGCCTGAACGCTGTCCCTCAGCTCCTCAGCTCAAGGCTAGCACTCTACCACTTGAGCCACAGCGCCACTTCCGGCTTTTTTTCTTTTTGCTTATGTGGTGCTGAGGAATCAAACCCAGGGCCTCAGGCATGCAAGGCAAGCGCTCTACCACTGAGCCACCTTCCCAGCCCCAAGCACATAAAAATTTTTAAATGAAGGATAAAGAGACTACAATTCTCTGAAGACTTGAGATTTCAAGATAAGAGAAAAACCTCTGAAGAAAACATGAGAATATTTGTGACATATTACACAACGCCTTAGGTATAAAAAGCATGAACCATTTTAAAAATTCATTAAAATTAAAAAATTCTATTCTTTGGTACTCAAAAAAGTGCAACCACAAACTATATATTGGGAGAAAATGTTAATGACACACATAGCATTGAGACTTCTCTCCAGGACAGAGAACCAGCTCCATAAAACAACCCCAAATGAGGCCCGAAGATTTGAATACAAGTAGCTGACTATCCACGGGCAGCAGCTGATGCTCAGGGTGACTTGTCACAGACGGCCAGTGCAGGAGCGCCGCGCCGTGGGGGGCGGGGGCAGGGATGTGGTCTGGAGCGTGAGCGCTGCTGCAGAGCGGCCAGCTTGCTTCTCCGCTCCCCAGAGCCGCTGCTGGGTCTTAAGAAGTGAGATTTGTGGGTCCCCTGGGACCCGACAATCCCCCTCCAAGTCCCCTCCAGGTTCCGTGACCCTTTTGAACGTCTCCAGCAATGCGGTGGTCAGGTCCTCTGTCCAGAGGCTGCGGGGGGGGGGGGCAGAGGGGGGAAGGGGGCAGGCGTCTGGGGAATTCATCCATTCTAGAAAGCCACCTCGCCCTCCCTCGCCCTCTGTGTGTGAGGCCCTGGCCCCACTGAGGGCCAGCTCTGCATTAGTACACACTCACACACACTCACACTCACACAGAGACCTCCACAATGTCACCACCATGTTTCACACTAACATGTTTACCAGGCACAGCAGCCTGTTCTGGGATCTGTAAATCGGGCTGACTGCGCGGTGCGTGTGCCTGGGTCCCGTGATTTCCAATCGGAGGCCCAGGAACCCCTCCCGGGTCTCCCGCCCGGGTCTCCCGAGGAGAGCGCACGGCCACCCCCAGGGCTGGTGACATAGTTCCGATATCAGATAGCGAGTTCCATGTTCTCCACCCCCCCCGACGCGGAAGCACATGGGGGGGGCTGTCATTGTTTGTTCTGCCCTGAAGTATGACATCCCTGCGTTTGCCTTATCTCTGAGACTGACTGACTTTCTCCTATCAGCTAGCCAATGTAGCATGGACTTTATCTGACATTTTTGTCTTTGTGGTACCCCTGTGGTCACAGACACACCCTCCTCCTCCCCCTCCTCCTCCCCCCCTCCTCCTCCCCCTCCCCCTCCTCCTCCTCCTCCTCCCCCTTCCCCTCCTCCTCCTCCCCCCCTCCCCCTCCCACTCCTCCTCCTCCTCCTCCTCCTCCTCCTCCTCCTCCCCCTCTTCCTCCTCCTCCTCCTCCTCTTCCTCTTCCTCCTCCTCCTCCTCCCCCTCTTCCTCCTCCTCCTCCTCCTCCTCCTCCTCCTCCTCCTCCTCCTCCTCCTCCTCCTCCTCCTCCTCCGCTTGTTTGTTTTCCTGACGAGCGGCCGCTCTGGTCTGTGAAGAGCAGTACAGACAGCAGTACAGACAGCAGTACAGACAGCAGTGCAGGAAAACAGTGCAGGAAAGTGGCGATGGATGGAGCTCACAGGAAGATGTTTAAAAAGGGGTAGATCTAATATTGCGTTTTAGAAGTGTTCCTGCTCAAGCTTGTGTGTGTGTGTGTGTGTGTGTGTGTGTGTGTGTGTGTGTGTGTGTGTTCCAACCAGAAATAAAAGGAACTCACTGATTCTGACTAAGGAAACTATAAAAGAACTGGAAAAGCGGAAGCTGGGTGGTGCTGACGGGAGTAGGGGAGGCGGGTGGAGGCCTCCCCCTGGGGCTAAGGCCCCCAGGACTCTGCTGAAGGCGTAATTCCATGCAGGGCTAGCAAAACCCCGGCCCGACCCAACCACGACAAACTAGAAGAGGAACGCTGATGCGCAACAGGGAAAATATTTTAGGCTTTTAGAGCATGAACAGAATTTTCGATAAATGTTCCTGAGAAAATTGGTTTTCTTTATTGAAAAGTGCAAAATTTTACACCTAGGAAAAATAAATAAGAAAGCAACGCCAGGCAGAAGCTGAAGATGGCACTCAGCAAGAGAAGCCCTGCCTGATGCACACACAGGTCCTGGGCTAGCTCCACAGCACACATGTGCGTGCATGCTACACACATGCACACACATGCACGCACATGCACACAGGCTACACACACGCACACACATGCTACACATGCACACACGCACACATGCATTCACACATGCACACATGCTACACACGCACGCACACATGCTACACACATGCACACACATGCACACATGCTACACACACGCACATACATGCACACATGCTACACACGCACACATGCATTCACACATGCACACATGCTACACACATGCACGCGCACGCACACACACATGCTACACATGCACGCACATGCATGCATACACATACGCATATATACATTTACAGAATACACATGCTATAATCATGCATTTACACATTCACATGCACATGTATACATACATACTACATATATACATGCACATATGTACATTTATATACACTGTACATACTACATAGACACGTGCACATACATATGTATTTATGTGTGTTGCATGCACATACACATATGTATACATTTATGCATACATGGTACCTGCATGTATATATACACATATATACTACACACATGTGTGTGCATGCCTACAGACATACATACATACAATCCCAGATAGAAAAATGATCTATATCTGAAAAACAAAACTAAAAGACTTATTACCTCAGAGTAAGGAGGAGTTTCTGGACAAGACACACATAACATGCCAGTCATTAAGTAAATGCCTAGGGCGTTAGGTAAGTTCAATTGAAGAGTTCTCTGGCTTTTTAAAGCAATAAGTAGCAGGCAGGCCACCAAGGAGTGGAAGGTGTCTGGAACGTCTATAATTAAGTAACATTCAGAATGTAAAAAGGAACTCTTGGGAAGAAATATGAAATAACTGACAGCCTAATAGATGCACAAGGGTAAAAACCTTGATTGGGCACTTTTTAGAAAGATGATCAAATTGACTGTCAATATATGAGGGACAGATTCCGTCTCTAAGTTAGTGAGATAGATAACGTTTTAACCACTGCGTGATGCCATTATATCTGATGTTCGGCCATAAAGACCTCTAAGCATGCCGTGGGGGTCACGTCCCTCGGCACAGACTCACAAGTAGAAGCCAGAGCCCGGGCACGAACACCCGATCCCAAGGTCAGAGTCTGCAGGGAGACGCCATCCGCCAGGGGAGTCTGTGCAGGTAGGTTCTGACCCAAAAGAACGCACAGTCTTTACCGAGAGCTTAGACCCAGGGACAGGCTGGGCTCATGTCCCGCACCCCAAGAGAGGGGCGAGCGTGGTGAAGCAAATGAAGAGTTCGGAGGTCGGGGCCCTGGCCACCGCTGAAGAGAGGACACGCTTGTGCAGAGAGCAGACCTGAGGGGGTCACAGATGCCCCCCACGGTAGTCCACTGCACCCCACTGTACCCACCGCACCCCACTGTACCCCACTGCACCCAACACACCCACTGCACCCAACACACCCCACCATACCCCACTGCACCCACCACACCCCACTGCACCCACCACACCCACCATACCCCACTGCACCCACCACACCCCACTGTACCCACTGCACCCACCATACCCCACTGCACCCACTGCACCCACCACACCCCACTGCACCCACTGCACCCACCATACCCCACTGAACCCAACACACCCACTGCACCCCACTGCCCTCCACTGCACCCACTGCACCCCACTGCACCCACCACACCCCACTGCACCCACTGCACCCACCACACCCCACCATACCCCACTGCACCCACCACACCCCACTGCACCCACCACACCCACTGCACCCACCATACCCCACTGCACCCACTGCACCCACCATACCCCACTGAACCCAACACACCCACTGCACCCCACTGCCCTCCACTGCACCCACTGCACCCCACTGCACCCACCACACCCCACTGCACCCACTGCACCCAACACACCCCACTGCACCCCACTGAACCCAACACACCCACTGCACCCAACATACCCCACCATACCCCACTGCACCCAACACACCCACTGCACCCAACACACCCCACCATACCCCACTGCACCCAACACACCCACTGCACCCAACACACCCCACCATACCCCACTGCACCCACTGCACCCACCATACCCCACTGAACCCATCACACCCACTGCACCCCACTGCCCTCCACTGCACCCACTGCACCCCACTGCACCCCACTGTACCCAACACACCCACTGCACCCACCACACCTCACCATACCCCACTGCACCCACCACACCCCACTGCACCCACTGCACCCACCATACCCCACTGAACCCACCACACCCCACTGCACCCACCATACCCCACTGAACCCACCACACCCACTGCACCCACTACACCCCACTGCACCCACTGCACCCACCACACCCCACTGCACCCAACACACCCACTGCACCCACTGCACCCACCACACCCCACTGCACCCCACTGAACCCAACACACCCACTGCACCCCACTGCACCCACCATACCCCACTGCACCCAACACACCCACTGCACCCACTGCACCCACCACACCCACTGCACCCACCACACCCACTGCACCCAACACACCCACTGCACCCAACACACCCACTGCACCCACTGCACCCACCGCACCCACTGCACCCACCATACCCCACTGCACCCAACACACCCACCACACCCCACTGCACCCACCGCACCCACCGCACCCACCATACCCACCGCACCCACCATACCCACTGCACCCACCGCACCCACTGCACCCACCGCACCCACCGCACCCAACACACACACTGCACCCACCACACCCCACTGCACCCACCGCACCCCACTGCACCCACCACACCCACTGTACCCACCACACCCACTGCACCCACCACACCCACTGCACCCACCACACCCACTGCACCCACCACACCCACTGCACCCACCGCACCCACCGCACCCACCGCACCCACCGCACCCACCGCACCCACCGCACCCACTGCACCCACCGCACCCACTGCACCCACCACACCCACTGCACCCACCACACCCACTGCACCCACCACACCCACTGCACCCACTGCACCCACTGCACCCACCACACCCACTGCACCCACTGCACCCCACTGCACCCAACACACCCACCACACCCACTGCACCCACCATACCCACTGCACCCACTGCACCCACCGCACCCCACTGCACCCACCGCACCCCACTGCACTTACATACGGCTTTTATAAGGTGATAGAAAATAGAAGGATAAACACTCCACATTAAAGAGAACATATTCTAATCAAATGCAGTCATTTTTACTATTCTACATGGACATGCTTTTGATTTAAAATGCATTTGCTTAATCGTATATCCCTTGGGGTCACCTGTGAGATAAAATTAATACTAACTCCACGGGCTGGGCTGGGCTGGGCTGGGCTGCACTGGGCTGGGCTGCGCTGGGCTGGGCTGGGCTGGGCTGGGCTGGGCTGCGCTGGGCTGGGCTGGGCTGGGCTGGGCTGCGCTGGGCTGGACTTAGGCAACGGAGCACCTTTGTAGCAACTGTGAAGCCCCAGAGCTCCAACCCCAGTACCAGCAAGGGAAAAAAAAGATACCTATGTTTTATTAAATTATAACTATTTAAAATGATTGGACCATGTTAATAACAATATTATTGCATTAGCAAAAGTTAAACAGCCATGCCCATTAAAGGAAAGCTGCAAGTACATCATCAACATGGAGAAGGAAGCGGTGGGTGTTGCTAGTAGTCTGCTCGGGAAGCACACTTCTGCAAGAGGCTGACCAGGGGCCGCCTCTCCCCACAGGAGCGTGTCTCAAGCCAAGGGACTTCCATAAGTAAACACTTCCATTTCAAACTTCTTGGAAATGGAAATAGAGTGTTTAGCATTTAATCAGTAACTACAGCCAATGACACTAAGTAGATTAAAAACACTAAATGAATATCATAATTTGGTGCTGATTGAACACAACTTTAAAGTATTAAATAACATGGCGTATTAATGGCCAATCAATTTATGGCCACTCTTAATAACAATATATTTTTATAATCCATTTGTCAAAAAAGAGAGCCCTCAGATATTGGATTTGGCCACTGAAGTTATTTTTCTTTTTGTCGTATTTATTTTTTTTAAATAACTAATTTCATTCACAATTATTCTCTCAAGAAGTCAGCTTTAGGAAAAACTTCGGCCTACCATTCTGCCACCTAAGGCCAATTTCGTTGCTTCATACCCTTATCCAATCCCACGTGTGCATTTCATCTGTGGTTCTAAATGTCCAACAAATCATCTCTACCATCACCTATCCCCAAAGACCCGACAGCTCTGTACTTCCACGGGGTCTAGTGGTTCTACCTGTCTCCTGTTCAAGGCATGTCTAACCCTTTAGCCCAAACTCTATTTCGAAAGACATGGTGTAGCAGCGGCCTGAGCGGACACAACACTCCCACGGGCGCCGGCAGCTGTGGCGGCCGCTGGCTGGCACAGGTGTCGGTCACTGGCTCAAAGTATATATATTTTTATCACTTCCTGTCTCAGCCATTTGTCAAGAAACAAAATGATGCAGAAGGCATCTGTATCAAATTATAAAGCATTAGTCCAGCCATGAAGTATAAAACAGAAGGTAGGAAATTAAGTCAGAAACTGAGTTTCGCTTTGGAGATTTCTTTACTTCTCAACATTTAGGTTTGTTTATTTGTTGCTCGAAGAGGAGACCTTGGTTGATACTCCGAGAGCCAATTATCAGAGAAATTGAGTTTCTGCCATCAGGTTGCTTGTTTGAAAGATCAGTGTCTAACTAAGATGATGTCTCGAGCTTTGCCAGACAGGGTAGCTCATGCCTCTAGTCCCGGCTATTTGGGAGAGAGGTAGAAGAAAAAGGATCAAACTCTGCACATCTCCCCTAGAATGCCTCCCTTACTATTTTCCTGTTGTCAGTCAGAAGGCCAGGTCTAATTCTGGGTTGTGGTCAGGGCTAGGTAAGAGCTGTGTAGAGGAGAAGCCATGACCATAATCGACACTGACAGGCTTTGCTGATGCACCTGGCAGAAAGAAAGTGAAAACCCCGGAAAAGACTGGTCACCCCGTTCCTGGGCAGCAGGAAAGAAACGTGTGCGGTTGAGCTCTTGTGGAGAGAGCAGCTTCCTTTCCGTCTGGGTTTGCGGAAGTTGAGGATGTGGGGAGCAACATGGAGACGAGAGCCACGGGGCGCAATGCAGCCTGACCCAAACACCACGGCCTCGCTCCCCCGAAGCACGGCCTCCGATCCCCAAGGATGGAGGACCGAGCAGCCTCCGATCCCCGAGGATGGAGGACCGAGCAGCCTCCGATCCCCGAGGATGGAGGACCGAGCGCCCTCGGCCTGCCCGGGCCTGCGCGGCCGCTGGCCTGGGCTTCCTCGCTGCTGATCTTGCCTTTGTTCTTGCCAGCTAGGCGCTGCGCCCAGGCTCTGCGTGGCACCGACCTACTTCCTCCTCTCTGCTCTCGCTGGGTGAGTGAAAGCACAGGCGGCCTGTGTGCGGCTGCGTCCACTGACTGCGGCCGCCGCGCCGTCCCCGTGGAGACCGCCGGCTGCCCACGCGGCCTAAAGCCACGACGGCGGCTCCCAGCGCTCGCCTTTGAGCGCATCCGCTGATGACTGCGGTCAGCCCCGGGCGGGGCCCAGCGCCTGGCCGCCAGCAGCCCCCCCTCACCGGAGAGCCCCGCCACGGCCGCGCCCACCGAGAACCACACCGCCCCGCCACGGCCGCGCCCCGCTCCACTCCACTCAGGATCTGAAGAGGACACACGCACCGACGCCTGTCCCTCCTCAGAAATGTGCTCAAGATTTACCAGACGCCAGCGGCACGGGGGGCAGGGGGGTACGGGGGGGCACGGGGCACAGAAGACAATCATACCGCAAAGGTGCGACTGGGTATTCGCTGTATGCAAGATGTCAGGCGCGTGTGTGTGCTATGCACGCAGGCGCACGGATGCAGCATTCACGGGAATACGGAAACACCCACTGGACTCGGCCTGCTTGCTAGCTAAACTGACGCAAAGGTGACCTTCGAACCCCTGAGATCAGAGGCAGGGGACCCTGTAAATAAGGAGGCGGCGGGGGGGGGGGGGCAGGTGAGGGGGGGCTCGGCCAGCGCAGGCGCTGCGTGGACAGGAAGCAGCACCCTTGTCGTTTCCACAGGAAGAACAGCCCGGAGCCTCCTCCTCGCCGCCCCCACCCTTTCCATGAAGGCCCCAGCACAGGGCAGCCAGGCTGTAATGGGAACAAGCTGGGGGCTGCACACCTTTACTTTGAAGCTCTGTGTGCATTTCTGTTGCACTTCTTGTGCGGACCACCTCGGTTATTGAGAAGCTGAATACCTTGGAGAGTGCGCCCTGGACGGCTGGCCGCGGTAGCAGCTGGAGCAAGCAGCGCTCAGCGCAGGGCGCTGGGTCTGGAGGCGGCCGGGCCCCAGAGACACCGACCCGGGGGGGCTGGGGGGTCCCCCCGGCCCTGTCCAGTCTCAGATCCACAACCCTGCCACGTTCCTTCTTACTCCACCACGGAGTGAGGGAAGATAAAAAATGAAAAACAAATTAACAAAACTTCATTAAAGACAAGTCAACAGGAGCCACCCCATTGCCAAGACTCCGGACAGAAACCGACAGGGACAGAGACAGCGACCACCGGCTCAGAGCAGGGGCCCCTCACCAAGGGCCCTGCTCCCGCCCCATCCTCCGCCCTGCCACCCCGCCCCGCCTCCCCGCCCAGCCTCACTCCATTCATAGCGCAGGCCGCAATGCCTGCATTAGCATTGGAGGCTTTCCTGGGTCGCTCCCTGGGAGCGCCGCTGTGTAATTCTACCACCGACGCCCTGTTGCTGACACCTGTCCGCGGAGGCGGGAGGCCTGGGTCAATCCGTCATGGAACATGCGGAGCTCTGGGTTCTGTCTCCCCCTCCCAACGGCCTTTCCTTTCAACTCTGCCTTTCACAGACCTGTCTGTCTAAAACAGACCTCCTGTTTTTCCTCTGCCATTTCTCGATGGCTTCCTCTTGTCTCCCTCCTCCTCCTCCTGGGGAGGAAGGGTCTGTGGTCTTAACCTGGAGAGTGGCATTGCTGGAATTTTCTACTTGTGGTCACCGGTGTGAACTGTCTGCTTGTCTCAGCCAGGAAATAAATAACCCGAGCATGAGGCAACGGAGCAGGCCACGGAGAGCCACGTTTGATCTTTCTGGAATAGGTGGTAGGAAAAAAAACATTTCATTTTTGAGATGAACATGAGACCATTATGGAATATGATGCAAACTTTCAATGTAAAACACACATCAAAAGATGCGTTCACAGTGAACTGTGCCATACTCTGAGGAACTGGACAGGGACATGAAATGTCGGGGGGTTGGTATAAATAAGTATTTGTAAAGCTGTGCACTTGGCACCGGGTTTTGCATTCAGATCGTTGACAAAGCCAGTCCGCCAGCCTGAGCGGGGCCTCCAGGGACATCCTGCTATCCCCCTGCCTCCGGGAAATTCAGAGAACTTCTTAGAAACTGGGAAGGACTTTTGTCACAGATTTCTCCAAAAGCTGGAGCTCGTGGAGTGTCGGTGCGACCTGTGCTCCGCGATGCTCATTTTAAACCCACTGCTGGCTCTGTTGTGAAAAAAGTAGCATCGGTCAGGAAGGAGACCTGCGTGGCCTCCGCATGGCAGCTTCTCTTTGGCTGGAGGATCCATGGGCGGCGCGTTCCAACGCGCCAGCACTTGCAGAACAAGTTGGCTTCAACCCCCATCACAGATTAAACCCACACACCCCTTGCTCGTTATAAGCATTACACAAGAATCCTGGTACCTCAGAACCAACCTATGGCGTCCCAAACAACTACGGTGAGAAGGAGAACACGTTCCAACCTCACAAGCCACGCCCTGGCCGCCCCGAAACTCCCAGTGTCCAGATGCCAACACCGCCAGGCGCTCTGCCCCGGCTGCAAATCGTGGTGTTCTGCTCAGTTAACTTAGCAGCTGTGTGGCTTACGGTACCACAGCGTAAGCTGTCAGTTTCAGCACTGTGGTTCATCAAATGGACATTAAAAAATATCCCAATTGCATTGGTTTGACAACTAGAAAAAGTCTTGCCACAGAACAGGTATTCCAAAAAGGCTATTCACCCCCCAAATACATGTCAATATTTTGGATTCGCCCTCTGCACAGACAGCGACTCCCGCGGACCTGTGTGTGCTTCCGGGCAGCCTGGTCTGCTGGGGCCCCCGGGGCGCCATTTTTGTAGGACGTCCACCCCACCAGCAAAGAGGCCCGCAAGGCCCAGACGCCAGAGCGCAGCATGGAGGTGAGCTCCCCACACTGAAAGCCAGCAGAAGATTCCTGAACAAAGAGCAATCACACAGGGTAATTGCAACCAACTGGATCCAATTATCCTTAGCATTGTTTATAAAAGGGAAAGAAAAAAAGAAGAAGAAAAAAGAGTGGACTCAAGAAAGTGTTTTCCCTTTTTTATGATGCTTGCTCTCTTAAAGATGATCGCCCTTGTGAAGTTCTAAAAACTCAAGGAACAAAGCTGTCTAGGGGGAAAAATTCTGCGATGTCTACTTGGAGATAAACACTGTTACCGAGTAGCTGTGGGCCATTAAGCCCATCTGGTAACACTGCACAACCTGAAATGCCGCCCCCAAAGCAGCGTCTCCTGACCCTCACTGGTCACAGCGACGCCGACCGCCTCAAGCCAAGGAGACTTGCAAGAGAGACACAGAACACAGCGGCCAAGAGTGAAAGTGGCCGTTAATCCAAGAGGCGGGCGGGGCTGGTGGCTGCTGCCGGAGACCAGAAACCAGAGCCAAAGGCCACGAGGGCCTTTGCTTTCCGGGGCAGCAGCTTCAAACCTCCACATCTTCACCCTTTAACCAGTGCTTTGTTAATCTTCCCTTTATTTATGTCTCTCTGCCCTGGGTACTGTTACCAGTTACTCTTCAGCTACACGGCGCTGTCATTCTTCCTGTCAGTTACACTACGTCTCATCTGAACTTACCTCTTCCATTGAGGGTTGTTTTTTTTTCAGGAACTGCACTTTTTAATGGATGTTCTATCCATTAGCTTTTTAGAACGACTCTCGTTCTTGTCTGTGCCTAACAGTTCATAACATGCCGGTGACTTTAGCGTCTGGTGGCTTCCGGGCGCTCTGTCACTATTGGCATGGCTCGCTCTTTTTCCCGAGGCCCCTCCCCCTCCCCCCCCCCCCCCAGCTCGGGACTAAGCTTTCATGGTGGTTTCTCAGTCTGCGGCTTTCTAGGTCAGCTGGGTTGTATTTAAAAAAAATAAAATACAACCGCCTATGGCCATGTAGGCCGTCAGAATAAAGTTCTCAGGGTCCCGCCCAGCTTCTGACTGGTGAAGGCTGCTCCCCTCCGTCTGCACTGGTGGGCACAGCCCAACTTCTCAGCAAAATAAGGGCCCTGCCTCCTGCCCAGTGCCAGGTCTCCGCCTCTTCCCAGGCCAGGCCTTTCCCTGGGTCTGTCCCCGGTGGGATTCAGCCCCCAGCTCCTGGGACTCTGGGCTGGTGCTCCCCACAGCAGCAGAAGTGCCCCATCACTTAGCATCTTGAACGTGGTTGCTCCTGGTGCACAGCAATCCCCTTTATTTTTTTCTAAAGAAAACAAACTTTTTTAAATCTTTTAAAATATCCAGTATTGCCAGGCCTTGATAACTGTAAGGGTTTTTTTGTTCTTGTTTTTGTTTGTTTTTGTCAGTCATGGGGCTTGAACTCCGGGCCTGGACATTGGTCCTGTGCTTTGTCACTCAAAGCTAACATTCTACCACTTGAGCCACAGCGCCTCTTCTAGTTTTTCAGTGGTTAGAGATAGGAGTCTCAGGAACTTTCCTGCCCTGGCTTTGAACTGTGGTCTTCAGATCTCAGCCTCCTAAGTAGCCTGGATTACAGGCGTGAGCCATCATCTCCTCGCAAGTGTTTTCTTGGTTTTGTTTTTGTCTTAAGATTTAGCTCCCTCTATTTCATTCCTAATGCTTTAGTTGACAGATTACAGTTTCATGATTCATAGTCATTCCCTAGCAAAAAGTTTAGCTGGGTTGTGTTTCAGATGTTGAGATGTCAATAATTCTTAGTGTATGCACACACACACATGTGTGTGTTTCTTAGGTTCTGAAGTAATGGGCCAATTATGTACATGAACATTTCCTGTTAATCACCATTGAATACTGATTACAATGAAATATATTGGTTGCTAACTGCAAGTTGGAAAGAGAACATTTAAATCTTTTTCTTCTGAACACCATTTCAAAATATGAATACTTGTCTCCACGGGCTCCTTAGTATATGTAATGTGTCTCAAATGAGATAATTCACCACAATTTTCCACATTAAAACTTGCAATACTATACATAAAAATCTTACAGAAGTGAACTGTGGGGCAGAAATTTTCTAGCAAGAGAATGCACACCACAGAAATAGCAACTCATACCAAAGATCTTACAAGACGGAATCTCAATGGTTTGAGAAAATGACAATCCGAGCCTGCGACCAACAAGTTGATACATAGTTTTTTCTTTCTTTTTTTGGTCAGTTGTGGGGCTTGAACTCAGGGCCTGGGTGCTTGCCCTGAGTTAGTGCTCTACCACTTGAGCTATAGCACCACTTCTAACAACCGACAAGTTGAAAGCACAGGGAGGCGGCTATGCAGACTGCACCAGAAGAAAGTCACTTTCCTTCGCTTTTCCCCTACATCATAAATGGGGAAGCACCGTTGTTGTTCGCTGGATACGTTTTTCAGCTACTTAATTACTCAAGTGGAAGAAAACCGTGGATAGAACCTCTTGGAAACAATGGATTGGGAGGAGCCGGCTTCCAGCCCAGAGCGTGCTCTGCCTAAGCAAGGGTGCTTGAGACAGGACAGGCGCGCGCGAGGGGAATGGGGCGCACGGGGAGGGGGGGCGCACGGGGAGGGGCGCGCGCCGGGGGCCGGGGAGCGGGGCGCACGGGGAGGGGCGCGCGCGTGGGGAGCGCGGCGCATGGGGAGGGGCGCGCGCGAACAGGGGGGGAGCGGGGCGCACGGGGAGGGGGCGCGCGCGGGGAGCCGGGGAGCGGGGCGCACGGGGAGGGGCGCGCGCGGGGAGCCGGGGAGCGGGGCGCACGGGGAGGGGCACGCGCGTGGGGAGCGGGGCGCACGGGGAGGGGCACGCGCGTGGGGAGCGGGGCGCACGGGGAGGGGCGCGCGCGGGGAGGGGGGAGCGGGGCGCACGGGGAGGGGCGCGCGCGGGGAGCCGGGGAGCGGGGCATGCGGGGAGCGGCGCCCCGGGCCGCCGGTGGTGAGCGGGGCTCACGTCCCCCACAGAGAACAGTAGCTCTGGCCACACGGAGGCTCAGGGAAAGAACTACAGCGGCTCGGCCGGCAGGAAGCCGCTGGCAGGAAAGCCTGACATGGTGGCTGTAGCCGCAGATAGCCAGCCACAGGTTTAAAGCCCGGTGGTTTCCTACAGACACAGGAGTAACTGCCTACCGGACACAGCTGTGTTTATGTTCGGCTCTCTCGATTACTTATACATATGAACATTGTGCCAACAGTGCCAGTCCGAGGCTTCGCTCAGAGCCTGGGCCTGAGCTTTTTGGTTCAGGGCTGGCGCTCCACCACTTCAGGCACGGCTCTACTTCGGGCTTTTCGGTGGTGAAATGAAGCTGAGAGTCTCAGGGACGCTCCCGCCCGGGCTGGCTTTGAACTGAGATCCCCAGATTTCAGCCTCCGGAGTGGCTGGGTTGCAGCCCGCGCCCGGCGTGGGCGCACCTGTGCGGGGCGCGCGCCCCTGCAAGCCTCTCCTCCCGGGACTCCCCTCCGAGCCAATCAGACCGGCCCGCCCGCCTTGTAGACAGAGGCTTTCGAGCTCTCGTTTCTGTGAAGAGTCCCGGCCAAGTCCCGCGCTCCTGCCTCGACTTCCCCGCGGGGCTGGGGTCTCAGGCTGGCGGCGCTGCCTGCTCCGCTCGGCTCCCGGTCCCTTCCCCCCTCCGGCAACTTCCGGTGGCTGGTGGACGCCAGGCCGACCCGCGGGGGAGGCGGGAGACCCCGTGGCCCCGGCCCGGCGCTCCCGCGCGCCTCTGCCCCGCAGGGGCGGTTGCGGGGCCCCGGGGCTGAGCTCAGCACGCCGTGCGGGGCGAAGGGGCGAAGGGGCCCCGTGCGCACGGCCCGGTCCGGGAGCCGGGGAGCGGGGCGCTTAACACCCCGCGGCCCGCCGCGCCCCTGCGGTCGCCCCCCGCCGTCTCCCGCTGAGCCCCGGGTCGCCTCGGGCGCCCCCTCTCCCCCTCGGCGCGCCCTCCCCCCTGCGCCCCCTCTCCCTCCCCTCTCTCCCCCTCTCCCCCGTCCCCTCTCCCTCCCATCCCCCCTGCGCCCCTCTCTCCCCCTCTCCCCCGCTCCCTCCTCCATCCCCCTGCCCGGGCGCGGGCACTCACGGGCCAGGGTCGTCGGCGAGGCCGGGCGCGCGCGGGCCGCCGGGGTCTCGGGGCTCGGGCTCCAGCAGCAGGCGGTCCTGGCTGTCGTGGCGCCGCGCGCTGGCTCCGGGAACAGGGCCGGCCCGCCGGGGCGCGAACCCGGGGCTCTGGGTCATGGCCGCGCCGCCCCGCGCGGGGAGGGTCCGGCAGGGTGAGGCGGCGGCGGACGCCCGGCCGCGCTGGCCACGGCGCCCGGGTTAAAGACGCCGCGCGGGGCGGGGGCGCGGGACGAGCGGCCGGCGGGGCGGGGCGGGGCGGGGCGGGGCGGCGCACGAGAGCCTGGGGCGCTCGAGCCACTGAGCGCAGCACTCCTGCGCCCACCAACCGAGCGCAGCACTCCCGCGCCCGCCCTGCGCGGATGCCAGGCCGCCCTGTGGCCGCGGAGGGGCGGGGTGGACGGAGCCCCCGCGGGAGGCGGGCAGACGGGACCAGGCTGGGCCCCCCCCATCGTCCAGTTTGTGACCCGCAGCCCCACCCCCCACCGAGCTTTCCAAAGGTGCTGGAGCCGCCCTGTGCCCCTGTGCCCTGTGCCCCTGCACCCTGCGCCCCTGTGCCCTGTGCCCCTGTGCCCCTGCGCCCTGTGCCCCTGCGCCCTGTGCCCCTGCGCCCTGTGCCCCTGCGCCCTGCACCCTGTGTCCTGTGCTCCCTGTGCCCTGCGCCCTGTACCCCTGCGCCCTGTGTCCCTGCGCCCTGTGTCCTGTGCCCCCTGTGCCCCTGCGCCCTGTGCCCTGTGCCCAGTGCCCTGTGCCCGGCTCCCTGTGCCCTGTGCCCAGCGCCCTGTGCCCCTGCGCCCTCTGCCCGGCGACCTCTGCCCTGTGCCCGGCGCCCTGTGCCCAGCACCCTGTGCCCTGTGCCCAGCGCCCTCTGCCCTGTGCCCAGCACCCTGTGCCCTGCGCCCTGTGCCCCTGCCCTTGGGCCCTTGCACCATGTGCCCCCTGTGCTCCTGTGCCCTTGCGCCCTGCACCCCATGCCCCCGGCACCCCGTGCCCCCGGCACCCTGTGCCCTGCGCCCCTGCCCTTGGGCCCTTGCACCCAGTGCCCCCTGTGCCCCGTGCCCCCCCGGCGCCCTGTGTCCCCTGCGCCCTTGCGCCCCTGCGGCCTCAGGTCTGAGAGGCTCACAGAGACGGTGCCTGCTGCCCTCTAGAACCTTCACGGGAGGCCAAGCCAGGGTGAAACCAGCCCTGGACAGGGCGGGCTTGGCGGCGGTGGCGGTGGACAGCCCTGTGGCCTGCTGCCCACCCCGGGCGGTCACTGGGGCTCTGGAATGTGGCAGCAGTGAGCTCTGGGAGCAGTGGCCATGGGGAGGGACCCGGGGGAGGGGAGGGGGTCGGAGAAGGGGAGGGAGCCACAGGGAGGGGGCCCTGCCCACCGGTCCGGATGTTTAGGGTCCCATCCCCACAGCACTGGGGCTGAAGGTGCCACTCAGCCGTCCGAGGTGCGGCCTTAGGGAAGTGTTTGCATCCTGAGAGCGCCACCCTGGTCAAGGTGCCAGTCATGAGCTCGGAATTCAAAGGTATTATTATTATTATTATTTATTATGAGTGGATGGAAACTAGGAGGTAAAGTTGGCCACTGCAGGGGTGCAGCTGTCCGGGGTACCCACATCTCCTGCCCGCTCCCGACTTCCTCTGTCCATCACCCATCCAGGAATACACAGCCCAGAGTGCCTCTTTCCTCCTTCAAATTGTCAGTCCTAGGCATCGGCCCCAGCGTTGAAAAGCCAGCACTGCACAGGGCTGGGTGGAAAATAATAATCAAACCTTCTTAGTCACTGAGAGCATGTTTATCCTGAAAACCAACCCTGGACACTTCGCAGGCTCATTACTAAAGAGCCTCATCATTAGCCTCGTTTTTTTCACCTCTCAATGTACGGAACACAAACTAAAATGCTTACTACTTCCTGGCAATGCTACCCAATCGAGTTCTGGCTTGCAGCTGGTTTAGGGGACTGCTGACTCTCTGTCCTCAACAGCATCGAGTCTGGACTGAATTGTTAATAAATGTGGCACTTACACAATGACAGAAACGACCAAATATGGGCCACTGCAGCAGGAGTTAGAACATTCGAATATTGTCTTCTTGGATCAAATTGTGAGTAAAAAGCAAACTTAGAGAGCATGTATGGTGTTGGCCCAAGTGTGAATCTGGCTGAAAAATGGAGAAGAGAGTTCATCTTGTGGTAGCTGGTTGAACTGTCTGTGCCTTTTCCCGTAACACTGTTTTCCATTCACACAGAACCGCCTCCACACTGACGAAAAGACTGCGGTGAACTTGTAACGACATTAATTTATCACTTCCAGGAGAAGACATCCTTGGTCTGTTACCAGAGGTCTGGTATGCGCCAGGCCTGTGGAGCCCATGGACTCGGGTGGGTTCCCAGAGTTTGATGGGAGGACGTAGAACCACATTATGATTTGAGTTCCAAGTGTCCCCTGCAGGCTCCCATACTGGGCCTTGGGGAAGGGACTGGACTCTGGGGCTCTCCCCTAGTCAGCAGATCAAATGGGGTAACGTGGGTGAGAGAGGGTGACTGGAGGAAGGAGCTGGCCGGGGAGAGGCCTCAGCGGCTGTCTCCTCTCTGCCTCTGCTTCCTGACTATAATGCTGGTAACAACTGTAACAGTATGAACAGGAAAGAGGGGAGAGAAAGAGAGAGAAATGCTAGACCATGCAGAAAGGCAGGCTTCCGGGCACTGTTGGACAGAAGTCACTCTAGTAGGCAGTGTTCTGTGCATCTTCCTGTTCTGTGCTCCTTCTGGAGCATTAATGGAATAACTAAAAATTTGGAAAGAAAAAAAAAAACCCACTCTGCACAACAGGAAAAGTCGCCTGCCTAGCGGCCCCTGAATTAGTCTCGGCTATCTTTAGCCTGCGATTCTGTCCCAGTGGACTCTGGAGACTTAGAGGGAAATAGGGGTAGAAAAAATGTTTATTTTTTTCCCCCTTCAGCTTAATGATGCTGAGATCTTCCTGAAATATACTTCAAGCAGCTTTATGCTCCACAGCTAACTCAGTTGCTGTCCATCGAAGAGGAAATGGAAAGGTGCAGAAATAATTTTCTGAGCCAGTGTGCTCTCCCGTGGCCACCGCCAGGCACCGGCTGCTCACAGAGATGCCAACGGACGGCAGCTTCCACAGGAGAAAATTATAGACAAAGCACCCATCCTGTCCAACTTGTCTCTTTACATTTTGTCTGGAATCCGCGTCCCTTCTCAGACGGAAACTTCGGCACCTCCCAGTCCCACGCCACTTGTTCACAACCTTCCTTCTGACAGGCGTGCCGAGCTGGGCGAGCTGCTGAGCTGTGTGAGCTGTGTGAGCTGCTGAGCTGTGTGAGCTGTGTGAGCTGTGTGAGCTGTGTGATCTGTGTGATCTGTGTGATCTGTGTGAGCTGTGTGATCTGTGTGAGCTGCTGAGCTGTGTGAGCTGTGTGAGCTGTGTGATCTATGTGATCTGTGTGAGCTGTGTGATCTGTGTGAGCTGCTGAGCTGTGTGAGCTGTGTGAGCTGTGTGATCTGTGTGAGCTGCTGAGCTGTGTGATCTGTGTGATCTGTGTGAGCTGTGTGATCTGTGTGAGCTGTGTGAGCTGTGTGATCTGTGTGAGCTGCTGAGCTGTGTGAGCTGCTGAAGCTGGTGGTTGGCCCTGGTAGAATCACGGCAGAGCGTGATGCAGGCATGTGTATGTGGCCTCGGCTCAGAACCCTGTGCGTCCGCTCCTGTGGCAGGTCGGGGACCCCACGAAGCCCTGTGGTTCAGGTAAATCGGGAGGCCATGGAAGGGGACCGGTGGGGAGGGGCCGGGGAAGGGGCCGGGCGGTGAGGCCGCATGGGCAGTGGTGCAGCCCCACATGGGCAGACGGGCGCTGCTGGGGGTGTGGAAGGTGGGGGTGGGCACGTCCCGGAACCACCCATGACCTGAATCCAGCGGTGTGTGTGGCGGGGTGGGGGACAGTTGGTGGGATTGGAATGCAGATGTGAGGAATGAGGGGAAGAGGGAAGTCAGACTTCCTGTCTGCAGTGTCTCCGGTCTTTCTGGAAAGTTCTGGTGCGTTCCTGTAGTAGCGTCTGGACCGGAGACGCCCCTTGCTCACGTTCTTCCGCACACTCTCTCCCACATAAAGTCTGATTCCTTTCCCTCTTCACCCCAAAGCCTTGGAAGTCCTTCAGAAAGGAGAAAAGCCCGTTGTTCACAACACGTGGACAGCCCCGCACGGCCCTGCCTCTCCCGGGTCAGCAGGGCCGTGGACGAGGGGCCTCACGTGGCCCCTGCCACGCGCCGTGGACGGCAGCATTCCAGCCCTGCCGGGTCCTCCCGGAACCACGCCCAGGGGACAAGGAGGAAACTCAGAGCGCGCGTGTGCAGAGTGCGCGTGTGTGGGCAGCAGAGTGGCACGAGGGGAAATGCCGGACCCCCCCCCAGTGCCCACAGCTCGGGTGTTCTCACATTCTGCTGGTGCAGTGCAGGGCGCGACACAGCCTTCCCATGTTTACCTATGAACAGGTGAGCAGCAAAAACAACAACCCACAAACTCACAATCCCGCCACTCCGCCATGTTCCTGTGCAGGTTTGGTGCACATTCTTCCTCTGAGAACTTGCCTTTCTGTTTATCTTCTCGTTGGTAAAGAAAAGAAAATGGCAGCTTTTGTAGCTATAATTTTTCTATGGCCACAACATTTTTAGGTCTCTCGAGAAGTTCCTGTTTTCTTGTGACCTTCACACGGCTGCAGAGAGCAAAGGTTATTCTGTCAACAAATCTTCCAAGAGAAAGAATTAAGTCTCTTTCAACCTTTTTGAAACGTTCCTTCTTATGACTGTAAAGTGAGAATGTTGATATTTGATTTCTTAAAGTCCCATAGCTCTAAAATTAAACCACGCAGGCACAAATGCTTTCAGAGATTATTCTTACCTTACCTTAAACCCTCTGGGCAAAATAAAAGGGGCGAGCGAGCCACTGGGCAAATAACAGCGCCCAACAGCCTCGTTCTCCATCATACAACTGGACAGGAGAATTCAATGAACCTGATCGTGGCTCCAGTTCCTGCCTTGCTGACTGGACGCCCTCAGACGCATGCTACCTTCTCATTCTGGAATCCCCTGGCTTAATTTTGCTTGCTTCTCCTCTTCACGACCTCATTTCAGCATGGTGAAGACTTCAGGCTGGGCTGGTAGAGTAGCTCAAGGGGCAGAGAGCGCCCCTGCCTACTGCGTGTGAGACCTGGGTTTAACCCCAGTGTTGCCAGAAAGAAAGAGGAAAAAAAGAGAAGGAAGGAAGGAGGGAAGGAAGGAAGGGAGGGAGGGAGGGAAGGAGGGAGGGGAGGGAGGAAGGGAAGGAAGGGAGGGAGGGAGGAGGGAAGGAAGGAGGGAGGGAGGGAGGGAAGGGAGGGAGGAAGGGAAGGGAGGGAGGGAGGGAGGGAGGAGGGAAGGAAAGAAGGAGGGAGGGAGGGAGGGGGAGGGAGGGAGGAAGAGGGCAGGGAGGGAGGGAGGGAGGGAAGGAGGGAAGGAGGAAGGGAGGGAGGGGAGGAAGGGAAGGAAGGGAGGGAGGGAGGAGGAAGGAAGGAGAGAGGGAAGGAGGGAGGGAAAGGAGGGAGGGAGGGAAGGAAGGCAGGAGGGAGGGAGGGAGGAAGGGAGGGGAGGAAGGAAGGCGGGAAGGAAGGAGGGAGGGAAGGAAGGAAGGAAGGAGGGAGGGAGGAGGAAGGAGGGAAGGAAAAGGCAGCCTCACCTTTTGTCCTCCCAGGATCAGCTTGGGGCCCGTCACCCGCAGAGCCCTGCATCTTGGCTTGGAGCTGGCTCAGCTGGTGATCTGATGGAGGGAAATGTGTTCAGCGTGTCAGAATTCACTTTGTTCAGGCTACAGGTGTTCTGGAGACAGGTGTCGGCCGCAGTCACAGGCTTTCTAATGAAGACTCCCGATCCAACCTCTCAAAACGTTCTTTCTCGGGGCAGGGAGCGGCGTTGCGTGGCGGTCTTGGTGAGCTGTCGCGGGCTGACTCGGGAGGAGCCTCGTCCTGTGCCTGGCGGCACGCGGCCTTCTCTCGCGCAGGCCAGGCCTTTTGCCTCCTAGAACTGGATGTGCTCCTGGATCGCGGTGGTTCTCGCCTCGGGGCGACGGCTCGGTGTGGTTTGGATTGCTCCACACAGGCGGACCGCGTTGGGGACGCAGGGGCGCCGGAGAGGCCCGCAGCCCACCACCCCGATGGTGTCCGCGTCCTCTGTTTGCAGCTCCCACACATCTGCGGTCCTCTGCGTCCCCCTCCGGCGCGGCGCCCGCACACTCCCAAGCTGACCGCTGCCGGGAGGCCGGTGGACACTCGGCTCCCGTCCTTCCCGCCCAGATTGCCTTCACCTACTTAATGCTCAGGGGCCACGCGGGTTCGCTTTTGCCTCTAGTAAGTGATGGGGTATACTCCCCTAACAAGTGAGGTTCAGACGACTCTGCAGATGACCGGGCACGTTCAAGGCCACGGCCACGGCGTGCTGGCAGGGGACGGGTGGGCACGGTGTGCAGCGGCAGGCCGCGCGATGGTGTGTAGGGTCCTCGGGAAAGGACGGGAAGAGGGTGACTGGGAACCTGTCATTGGATTTTGTTCTTCACTGGCATCAGCACGCGGCCTTCTCCGCCCCTGTTCTTGGGTCCTAAAATATAGTCACAATAGGGTGACCCCGCATGCCCGAGCAGTTGTGACTGTCAGGACCGCCACGCGCCTGACCTGCTTACCCTCCAGAGTCGAACACTTGTCTGTGTTTGTCTGACAGGGCAGCTGTCAAAGGTTTGTGCCGCAGGGCGGCTCGAGGGCCACACCCATGGTCCAGGATCGGTGGCCCATGCTCCTGTGTCCACAGTCCCCGGGAGGAGGGCGCTGTGGGCAGGGATGCTGAGCCGGTCTCGTGGCCGCATGGTCGTGAAGGATGAGCGTCCCTCCCCGCCCCCACGTCCTTCGGGTGAGAGCTGCGGGAGGCGGTGCCCGTGGGAGGAATTGTTTCCGTTCCCCTACTTCCTCCGGGCCCCCTGGGGCCTGGCTGGAGGGACAGCCCTCTCCTCCAATACTCACCTTAGTGTTTCCGCTTCTGGCTTGTGGTGCTTTTTTTGTTTGTTTTGTTTTTTACTAACCCCAGGTAAAAAAGAAAGGACATGAATGATTTTTCACAAAACTCGAAGTGGAACTAGTACAGACCCACCCGCTGCGAGGGAAGCCGTGGAGGAGGGCAGCCCCCGCCCCCCCCCCCCGCCACCCCCGAGAACACCCCGCGTTCTGCACGTGCGTGCTGAGCAAAGCAGCTCCCGCTCAGAGCCGGGCTGAGGACGGGGCTCCTGCAGGCTGACGGATTTCTCTCGCTTTCCTAAGGCTTGAATAGATGCACATTGAACTCACGCCGCAAATGCAAATAGAGGTTGGGAGAAACAGGCCCGGTTTCTTCTGCATCGCCACTTGCTTGCTGTGCACTTAATCAGATCAAAGCTCTCTGGAGTTCAGGCCTATGAGTCTGTCTCCTTTGTGGTGTTTGGCGCAGGTAGGTAGAGCATGGATCTAAACCTAATAATACCGAGGGACTCACTGGCCCATCGTATAAGAAAGATTCCACCCAGGAACGCTGCCTCTGCACAGCAAGCCACGGCCATGTCTGCTGTTTGCTCTCAGCAACTCAGAAAGCGAGTGGAGGGTGCACAGGGAAGGGGGTATGTGTGATCTGAGGAAAGCCCGGCCACCAGGGCCCCTGCCCCTCGAGCAGCAGAACCTCGGGCTGGAGAATCCGGGCGAAGGCTTGATGGAGGAGCAGAAAACACAGTCAGGGCAACTGGATGTCCAAGACAGGCCCTGGAAAAATCTCTCAGGAGATGAGCCGTGAAATACTCAAGCAGGAAGGAGCCCAAAGGAACAGAACTGGGGAGAAGGAAGAGAGGAATGCAAGGCCCAGCCAGCTGGCTTGGATGCAGAGCATGATGAGCGATGGAGACAAAGGACCTAGGAGAGAGAGAGAGAGAGAGAGAGAGAGAGAGAGAGAGAGAGAGAGAGAGAGAGAGAGAGAGAGAGAGAGAGAGAGAGAGAGAGAGATTCTGGAAGCCAGAAGTCTGGGCGGTTGGTCTCTGTGTGTAGGTGAGGGTTCAAGATGGAATCTACCAGTCCACAGGGCACAGTCTGTTATACCTGAACTTCTCCACCCAAGAAGGAGGGGCTATGCCTTCTCTTCCCTATTTCCTTAATTTATTCTGTTTTGTTAGAAATAAGAAACTAAAAGGAAGGAACATGGGAAGGAGGAGGGGAGAGGGAGAGAGAAAGGAGAGAGGAAGCAAAGGGAAAGCCCAGAGAACTAGTCTCATGCAGAGAAGGAAAGAATTTGAAAGAGAGAGATCAACAGGATCAAACTCAGCAGCCACGGTTTATAAGTTAAGTGTCATCAGGTTTGGTGACATGAGAAGACTAGAAAATGTTGCCAGACTACAAAGGCAGAAATCAGACTAAAGCAAATACTAATGTACGGGGCTGGGGAAGGTGGGGAGGGGGATATGCATGCCTCCTTTAAAGAATCTTGTCTTGCTGGGCACCGGTGGCTCACGCCTGTCATCCTCGCTACTCAGGAGGCTGAGGTCTGAGGATGGAGATTCAGAGTCAGCCTGGGCAGAAAAGTCTGTGAGACTCTCTTCTTCTCCAGTTAACTACCAAAAAGCTGGAAGTGGAAGTGGCGCTGTGGCTTAAGTAATAGAGCACTTGCCTTGGGCTGAAGAGATGAGGGACAGCGCCCAGGCCCAGAGTTCAAGCCCCATAACCGACAAAAATAAATAAATAAATAAAAAGCTGGAAGTGCGGCTCAAGTTGTAGAGCACTAGCCGTGAACAGAATGCCAAGTGAGGGCACAAAGCCCTGAGTTCAAGCCCTGGTTCTGGCACACATTGGCACGCGCGCGCGCGTGCGCGCACACACACACACACACACGCGATCTTGGCTGAAAAATGGGGAGTTCAGGACTGGAGGCATAGCTCAGTTCATAGAACTCCAGCCATGAGTGAAAATGTTTGAGTTTGAGTTCTGGTCTCAAACAACAAAAACATTACTAAGGAGTTCAGGTGTAAGAGGAGGACAGGCCGTGTGGAACACAATTATGGCACCAATAGATGTATAAAACTTGTATCAAGGAAGAATGACTTTCCTTTACAGAGCGAGGGAAGAGGGAGAGGGCATGCTGCGAGCGAGCTTCTCAGATGGAGATGGGCAGGGGAGGTTCATGAGTAAGCCCCGCGCCATGCTTTTCCTTTCAGATTTTTGTTTTTATCTTATTAGCCTTCACATTCAAATAGAGATGATCAGAATGCTCCTTCTGCGGATGAGCAGTCTGTTGCTCTCAGACTCCTGCCCTGTGCCTCCCCGGCCTCCAGTGTAAGGAGCGGCATTCCACGTCCCGTCTGTTCCTGGGACGTTTGGAGAATCACGGCTACGGTGGGAGGTAGAGGGCAGAAGCCTCTTCTCCCCGCAGCTTCGTTTGGCATCTGGTACCACTCACAGCTTGGCAGTGGCATGAGGCAAGCCATGTTCCAGCTCTCATGCCACAAATCCTCTCCTACCTCTCTTCTAGAACCTTCCAGAGTGCCCTGACAACCAGGGTCTGGCAGCGCTCCGGTTGTCTTCCTGCTGCTGCTAGTCTCTAGGCTGCGTCACCACCTCCCTTTGGCATTTCATCGGTTCTCCCTCTATAAACAATTGCTTCTATCAAATTAACTCTCCTTGAAATAGCAAGAGTGATTTCTCTCTCTCCGTATCTGACTCCAGCAGATAAAGCACCCGACCTTTCTAAATCATGTATGTGAGCACACAGAAGGCGAGTTCTGTGCCCGAGCAGACTAACAGTCTTGTCTTCTAAGGAACAAATCCAACTGTTACCAAAGTTTTCTGTAATACAGATCACTGAGTAGACTTGTTTTTCTTCCTTCAGAATTGCTGTGATAAATGGCTGTAGAATAGCACACCAGCTTCTTACATTATTTTCCAATTACTGAATATAATTAACCAGTCATTCCACAGATGCACACCGAGTGCTGTTTCTAGATAAACTCTAATCTACAAATAATGGTACTCTGTCATTTATCTCTCCTGTGGATTGTTCTAAATGTTTGACAAGCAAGCTTCCTCACTCCGGGCAGCGTACTGCTGGGCAGACACAAGGTTGGAGTCCAAGCCATCCTCTGTATCCACAAGTTCCACGATTTCTGCTGATGGAACCAACCACAGAATTTGGGAAAGAATTACATTGGTGCTGCACACATAGCATAACAACTTTGTCGCCAGGCCTTCAACAACAGTATCGCCACGACTTACACAGCATTTGTACTGTCGGGTAATAGAAACATCTACAGATGAAAGTGTCAGACCTGAGTGTGAACTTGAGATGCCTCCTCGTGACCCACGACTCTGGGTGAGGAAAGTGAGCGGGCCTGGGTAGAGAACAGACTGCAAACCCTCCCCACACACGTACCCGGTCATCTCCCCCCCCTCCCCACACACGTACCCGGTCATCCCCCCCCCCATCCCTCCTCTCTCCCTCTCTTTCTCTCTCTCCCTCTCCTCTGTCTCCCTCTCTCTCTCTCCACACCAGTGAGAGCAGCATCATGCCATGCACTGGATCGGCTTCATCAGCACCGATGCGCTCCTGACAGCACGGGTGGCACACAGGGGCTGGCCACGCTGACCATGTTTCTGTCTGTGGGTGTTTGTCACGTAAGCTCGTGAGGCGCCAGCCATGCTGGGTGATGCGTTCCCGTTCCCTCCTCAGGCCTCAGCACGGAGGCAGGGGCACGATTGTCTGTCCTCCATTTCAAGAGAGAAGCCGCCATTGCCAAAGGCCAGAGGCCTGGCCTTCGGACACTGGAATTGGTTGATTGACTTAGAGGACGCTGAATGGAGCGCGGTTGTCCAGGAAGGCGGTGTGTGTTAGGTTCTCTGTTCCCAGCTCTGTGGTTCCCTGTAGCCCTCAGGCCTCTCTAACACACTCACTGTGGCCAGTTCCACGCGTAAAGCTGCATGCTTTCAATAACAAGTGCTTTCAATAACCCCAACATGGTGGCCAGGCTCGATTGTGAGGCGAGTGAATGAACCCACTGCCTCTGATGCACAGGGGCATCCTGGGCTCCTCTGTTCTAGAAACCCTTGGGAGTTGCCTTCCCCGCAGACAAGGAGACACGGAGCGAAGAGCACAGAAGCGGGCCCGTGCCGGGCTGGCTTGAACCGCCATCCTCAGATCTCGGCCTCCTGAGTAGCCAGGATGACAGTCTGAGCCACGGGCGCCGGCCCTTCCTCCGCATTTTTTTTTTTTTTTTGGGGTCCGGTCGTGGGGCCTGAACCCTGGGCCTGGGCGCTGTCCCTCAACTCTTCAGCTCAAGGCTAGCGCTCTACCACTTGAGCCACAGTGCACAGTGCCACTTCCGGCTTTTTTCTTTTTGCTTATGTGGTGCTGAGGAATCGAACCCAGGGCCTCGAGCATGCAAGGCAAGCACTCTACCACTGAGCCACCTTCCCAGCCCCCTTCCTCCGCATTTTTAAAGAACAAACAATCATGGCAGGTTGTCTCCCTTGAGGACAGCTGGGAGCAGCACCCAGCCACAAACAATGCAGAGTTGCTGCTCCCGTCAGGCGGCGCTCCGGTTTCTGGTTGTAAACTCGTGGGAAGCCTTGGAATCTAAAAACCTAATTATTTTTTCCTTGAGGTATAGTAACTTTGTCAGGCTGGTGCTGAAGCACTCCTATTCACATTAAGAAACTCTCGGGAACGGGAGTTGATACATCCCTGGCCAAGGAAACATAGGTAAGAGGGCAGAGACCGCACGGTGTGACTCACCTGCAGAATCAAGCGCAACAGTGAGGGCGTGGGAGCCATGAAGCTGAGACAGAGTCCAGCGCCAGGCCCGAGTGGGACTCGAAGCAGAGCCCCGCTTCCCGGCGGCGGAGGCAGCAGGGTGCACTGAGGACGGAACAGCGGACAAAGCCAGGAGTTCATTGCTGTGAACTCCAGAGCGTGGCGGAGGGGCTCGGGGAAGAAGGATAGAAACAATGTGTGTGTGTGTGTGTGCGCGCGCGCGCGTGCGTGCGTGCGTGCGTGCATGCGTGTGTGCGTGCGTGCGTGTGTGCGTGCATGTGTGTGTGTGTGTGTGTGTGTGTGTGTAATGAGCCTTCGTACCACAGATTGTAATACAGTCTTCTTTGGGTCCAAAGGCGGCTCACTCTAGGTGTCGGTGCCACTGCTGACTTTAGAATCGGCTGGTAGGGGGGGAGGGGGGAGGCTGGGAAGGGATGTGAACAAAGGAGGAGGCTGCAATGCTTGGTAAGAAATGTACACATTATCCTGCCCATGTAATTGTAACTCCTCTGTACAGTATGTTCTCAAATAAAATAAAATTTAAAAAAAAAAAGAATCGGATGGTAACGGGGAAGCAGGTCATGCTTGCTGTACCAGCCCCCCCCGCCCCAGGAACGACGTTCAAGGTCTCACATTATGGTTTGACCCTGGGAACTGAGACCTGGGGGGCAAATGTGAGAGACACAGTAAGGGAAAAACTGGCCGGCTTTGAATCCCATGAAGAAAGATACAAACCGCACCCAGCCGTGTACAGCTATGCTCGGCTCTGTGGCTACCGGAGATAAGCCCGGGTGAGAGTTATTTTGGGGTGGTCGGCTGCTTATCTCATGGAACCAGACGGGAAGACCCCGCTGCTGTTACTGGAGCTCAGAGAGGCTGCCCTGGCTGCGCTCTCTGACGCCGGGCGATTGCTGGTGTATGTAGAGTAGAAAGCCAGGCTTTCCTCCTTCTTCAGCTAAAAATTCGGTAGAGTTTTGACTTTAGATTCAAAATATTCTTCTTGGTTCTCTGGTGCATATAACTTGTTTAAAAACCCATCTGAAGCGTTAATGCATGGGTGAGATCAACCGAGATGACCACGGTTCTAAATGAAACCTGCACAGCATTTGGTTGCTCTGTCTTTACCCGGATTCAACAAATACTCATCAAGTACCAGAAACCAGCGTGAGCACCAGAAAAGCAAAAGGAGCAGAGCAAACCCCACCAGGGGCGCGGCTTTGACCCACAGAGACCCTGACCCTCGAGCCTCCGCTCAGAGGAGGGCTGAGGCCGTCAGGCTGCCTTCCGACTCCTCCCTAAACTGGATGTAGAAGCCAGGAGTGAACACACAGCTCCTGCCTTCTTGGAGTGAAAGCACATCCCTACCTGCACATATTCTGTAAAGTCAGCGAACAAACAACGGAACTTCCGGGGATAAGAGAAGGCTGTGCAGAGATGGGATGGGGTGATCTGGAGGGAGGAATCTTCATCCCTCTGCAAACCCACTGCGGGGCCTCTCGTGGGGCCCAGTGTGGACCCCAGCACCAGCCACGCCCTTTACGCCGACCCAGGGGCCAGCGGCTGACGCTGAAGGCAGCCTTGAATAACAACCATCAAAGTACCACCACTATATGCTGGGTAAAGGGACCAAAACAAAAATTCTAAGGCCGGTAGGAAGGAGTTGGTGCATTTAAGGATATGAAGAAGGCTTTTTGGTTGGAGCGTGGCAGGAGAGAAAGACGGTATTAAAGAGGTTAGATGGTAAGTAGGAGCCAGACCAAGTGATCTAATTATCTCCTGAAGATGGAGACGAAAAACTGTAAAATAAACTCAAGGAAGTCGGAAAGAAACACAGAGAAAATAAGAACTTGATGAGAGAGAAAATGAGTAAACATCAATGAAGCCAAGAGTCTAAGACACCAGCCTTTGCCTCCCCAGCAACAATGTTACACAGCTCTCAGCGGGCAAAAAGAGCTGCAGGAAGCTCCAGAGGCCCGCTGGGACCTGCAGGACCGCGGAGCCAAGCGGAGCCGAGCCGAGCGGGCCATGGCCAGCAAGACCACCAGCCTAGGCCTTCACTCAGCCATGTGGACCCCAGAGGCCTGGAAAAGCAGGAGAAATGTCTTTACTGGAGTAATTAACACCCAGGTTTGTGGTGAGACCCCGATAGACACACAGAGAGAGGGGGAAGATGGGGTGGGGATGAGGATGGAGAGGAAGGAGGAGGAAAAGAAGCAAAAGAAAGGAGGAGGAGGAGGAGGAGGAGGAGGGGGGGGGGGAGGAGGAGGGGGAGGAGGAGGAGGAGGAGGAGGAGGAGGAGGAGGAGGAGGAGGAGGAGGAGGAGGAGGAGGAGGAGGAGGAGGAGGAGGAGGAGGAGGAGGAGGAGGAGGAGATGAAGACAAAGAAGAGGAAGAAGCAACCACCACCGTGTGGCCGCCGTGGGTACTGGATGCGCACCCCTCCCCACGCCACCGAGCCCCTGTCCGTCCGCACCCCAGACCAGACCAAGGCCAGCCCCTCGGAGGCCTGGGCTGCAGCCCCGCGGTGTCTGTGCTGTGGTGCTCGGCCCCAACCCAGCCCGTCTCCACGCCACCACTGGGCAGGGATGCCCACTCCGCAGCAGGGACGCCCACGCGTGCCCTGTACCTCTGCCCAAGCACTCACAGAGCCTGGAACCAATCCCTGTGGATACTGAAGATGAATTGTGAACCGTGCCTCCCTTCCTATCATGGTGAAGGAGGGCTTCCTTTAACCAGCGTCAAATGCATCTAGGGAACATTCCTTGTCCTGAAGGCTACAGTGTTGGCAATGAGACAGTCAAACTGTTTTTCACAATTCCTTTTTAAAAACTGATTTCCTTCATTGTTGTTGTAGAGGAGACGCACAGAGGGTGACGCAGGCTGAGCCAGGGCCTGAGAGCATTTCCTTGGGCCAGCCCCTTCCCTCCCTCACGCTCCCCAGTCCCTCCATGAGTTGGAGAGTTCATTTACATCCGTGTCCGGTGACTCTGCTGCTGCCCTTATCACCCTATTACCTTCCAGTGCTGTACCCCCTCCCCAAAGAGATACACTGGAAAACACTCTACATAAAGAAGACAGAACCATCAAAAAATTAAAATTAAAAAAAGAGAGAGCGCTTCTTGAATGGCATTGTTCTATCCTCTTTCTTTAAATGAGACAACTATTATATTTTTACTCAAGCTAGTAACCTCTGCCCTTTCATCCAGTACACAGTTCATTTGCATTTTATATAATTATATGACTATGATTATCTACCATTTTCCTATTATATACCATTCATCTGACTTTCCCCTCCATTATTCCTCCTTATTGAAGATTTACTGAACTGTCCTATTATTAATTTATAATTAGTTTCTCCTATTTGGATACACATCTCTCTTGATGCTCTAAGCACACATGCACACACATGCATGCACATACACACACACATGCACACACACACACACACACACACACACACACACACACACACACCTTTAACTTGCCACCATTGCCTTTCCAACTATAGATGTCCCTTGATATTTCTTATGCCTCAAGTCTGCAAGAACTGTCTCAGATTTCACTTGCCTGAACATGTTTTTATGTTACCTTTATTTTAGAAGAATGTTTTCCCTGGCTGCAGAATTAAGCTGACCTCGTTTTCTTGTTCTTCGATTGCTGTTGAGACGTTGCTCTCTGTGCTCTGGTCTCCGATCGGATCTGTAGAAGTCAGAAGCCATTTATATTGCTGCTACCCTCGATGTAACAAATCATCTTAATTTGCCGGCTTTCAGAGTTATTGGGTCATTTTTTCCGGCAGTTCTGGTTATGATGTATAAAAATTATATTCTCTATGTTTATCTTCTTTGGAATTTGCTGATCTTCTTTAACCTGTAAATTTATGTTTTCAGTCGGTTTTTAAAACATTTCTTTCTGTGCCATTTCTTCCTTCTCTGTTGGTGAGACCACAGGTACACAGTATTTTTTGTACTTTTGGTGACAGTGCTCTGCAGGTCCCTGAAGCTCTGTTCAATTATTTTTTTTCCATTTTATGTTTTTCCCATTCTTCAGAAAAACACATAGGTCTTTCCCAAACTTTAAACTCAGGTTGGTTCTGTGGCTGTACTTTCCAGGTGTAGATACTTTGCATATACATCTCCTCATAGACACCTTTTAAATTCAATCCCCTTGTTAGCTTCAAAATCTCCACTGTGATTTCCTACTCATTTTTAACATCTATAACCCTCCAGGGTTGGTTTGCAGGTTTTTCCCTGCTTTTGCTGCTTGAGGGTTCTGAGGACCAGCTGCTGCGACAGCCGGACGAGAGGCCTTCGAAGAAGCGTCCGACCCACGGGGCTGACGTCCGCTCTGCGCTGGAGACAGACGGCAGTGCACATAAAAAGGTGCGCATTTGTATATTCACTGACTCGCACAGGTAGCGTGCTTGAGCAATACTGACTGTAGTTATAAACAAAAGGTTAATTTTACGGTAGCATAAACAGACAACAGGGTAAATGTACCATTCTGTGACTCCCACGGCTCTGTTCACAACAAGCCTGGGATGTGACGTCTCCTTCAGAATCAGCACAGAACGCGGTGTCTATTTATCACGTCGATAGTAAATGCTGTTTATGTGGAGAGCACATTCCTCATAAGTGTGTACGATGTAAGATGCACTCAGCACAGTGAATTATTGAACACGGAAGTTTCCTGGGCCAAGCGCCGGGTCACACGGTACAGCTGCCAGAAGAGAAGTAATTGGGGAGAGAAATTTCAGCCCAGTGACAGCAGAAATCTGTGGTGGCCTGGGTTATTTTTTCTTCTCTTGTTAACTTGTCTGGAGCTCCATCTCCCAGCTACAAGCTGTTTGGCCTTCGCTTTGGTTCATGTGGCCCACTAATGAATCTCATCTCTGACTAGATTCCCAACACTCGCACAAGAGGAAGACGCAAAACAGAGCACGCTGGCATCCTGAAATAGAGCTGGGGTGTACCAGCGACCACTCCACAGCCTGCGATAAATCTCCAAGTCCAAGGGACCCAGACAGGCATGGGGCCAGGATTTCATCTGAAGACTTCTGGACCCCAAGGGCTGGAGGTGAAGGGTCAAGTTAGCAAGACTGAGTCACAGCTCAGGGACCTCTGACTGCCTGCCAACACACACCACCGGTTCCGGAATCCCGGCAATGATGGGAAAAGGAGCGCGTGAGAGTTTTCATGGTAAGACATCTGGACCAACACAGGCAGAGATGCACGTGTTCTGTTCCAGCGTGGCCTGGGGACCCAAGCAAATAGTTTCCAGAAAGTGATCGATACTAGGAGGAAAAGTCCAAATTTTAGTCCAGATAAAGCTGTAAGCGTCTCTCAATGTCAGCGTGGTTTAAAAAGAAAAGAAAGTTGTCACCTGACATTTAATCTTCCTTCTTTTCTTAGTAAAAGGAGCACGGGTTCTATTTTGAACAACAGCAACTCTGGTGAAGCATGGCGTTTCTCAGCCTCCCTCTCTGCTTGGAGTGACTGAGCCCTGTGCCACTCCAGCGACGCATAGCTACGATTTGACCACATGGCGGGATCAGCATGTGGACAGCCAGGAAGGGTAAAGAGGCTGCTAGTGCCAGAGTGATTTTCTTTTCCTATTCGCCTGGCCTCCAGCCCATAGCTCTTGCCTAAGCCAGCCCTAGCCAGAGGTATGATTTAGAAATGTTCTAGGGACTAATAATTTTTGGGTTTACGGCCCAGTTGTTCTACTTAAGAGTAGAACTCTGACTTGCTTAAAATGAATGCGCCCTTCAACCAACAAGATAAATTAGTCTTCAAAAGAGAAATTGCCTAAAATGGAGAAATGCTAAGAATGTTTACATTTTCTGCTAGTATAATCTAGTAGATATGTCAAACAGAATGCTGTTTTTCTTTCTCTTAGAACAGAAAAACAAAGTATCTTAAAGGCAGAGCAGAAGTAAGTAGTCACTTGATATAATACTGAAAAAATAAACAAGTATGTTCATTATTACAGACTTTGTTTGATAGATAGACATAGCTGTTCCTTTCAATGGTTCCAAGTTCTATTTAAAATATGTTTTATATTTATTTGCTTGGATTGAAAGTGAGGATCCATATCTCCTTTATGCTTCTATTTTCACATGAAAAATGTAAATATTGCTTTTTTTAAAGTATACTTTTCCCATATGTT